>NC_141158.1:67972500-68680000 GCF_053477565.2 Lygodium microphyllum
CTCGGCTCTCCAAATTGTTCTCCGTGATCCGCACTTTGGGGGAGTGCTTTCTCAGATTAGAAGAGATGAAATTGCGGATGCAGAGAGAGTCTGAGCGATTCCGTGATGAGCTGGAGGCCAGGTGTACAAAGATGTTCCTAGAGTCCCAGAAGCAGATTGCTGAGATGTTTGCTTGGGCTTTGAGCAGCAGTAAGAAAATTGATGAGCTTTTGCTGATGATTGTCGGTATTTTGTTCATCATTTGATTATTCTAAATGTTTCTTTCTTCCAGCTGATTTTTGGCTCTTCATGCTACATTTCATATCATTTCATCTATATTACAGCTAATGCATTGAAATTATTCTAGGCTTGGTTTATAAGAAATGTTTCGAGCTGATGGGATGATATTTCATTTCATTCTTATTCCAGCTGTTGAAATGTTCCAGCTGATGTTTCATTATTATTCCAGCTGTTGAGTTGTTCTAGCTGATGTTTCATTGTTTCCAGTTGTTGTTTGTCTATTTTTAGCTGATTTGTCTATTCAAGCTTATGTTTATTCTACTTGATATTTTATCTCTTCTAGCTAAGGAGCTGATGTTGCAGCTAATGTTTTCGTCTTGATAATGCTCATGTCGTCCATTCTTCTTTCCATTTGCTAGTGGTATGCCAACTGCTATTTCGTATATTCTAGCTGATGAGCTGATGAAAATTTTATCGTATATTCTAGCTGCTAAGTTGATTTATGACATTGTGATTGTGTTCTAATGTTGATATAACATTTTCTATTAAGATGTCACAGATTATCCTACATAGCCAATTATATCCACACTCAAGATAAAGCAATTTCATGGCTCTTTATCTCCTTAGATTCCTTCATCTATTGTAATTCAAGATTGATGTAGCTCCTTCATTTATCTATAGTAATTCAGGAGTGATGTAGCTCCCTCAATGCCTACAAATAGGCACTTGTATATTCAAGAGTGATTAGATTGATATAGCTCCTTCATTTATCTATAGTAATTCAGGAGTGATGTAGCTCATTCGATGCCTACAAACATGCACTTGTATATTCAGGAGTGATTTAGCTCCTTTCAACTTTATAATAATATATTTTCAATATTAATATAGCAGTAGGGCTATATAGATCTGTGGGTTTTTCCCTTGAGCCCCCAAAGGTTTTTTCATCCACAGTTAGGGACCTTTATTTGAGCAGGGGTATTAGCTATATATAGTTTGTCTATATATAGTATCCCTGGTCCCCTCTATATATTCCAACTATGTGTGCTCATTTGATGCACTTCTGGGGTTCCACTTCCGGTGTCTCGTGTCTCTCTTCTCTTCTCTCTTCCTCCCTTCCTCGTCTCTCTCGCGCACTGTTCAACAGCATAATCCATATTCGTGTAGGCATGGTTATAAGATCAAAAACCCATCTATAATGTATAGACAAAGGATAAGTTGGTTGGAACCCATCTCGATGCTTAACCATAGAGTACATTTGACACACATAACAAGTTTCAATAAAATGCTCTATGTCTTGATACATGTTCTACCACCAATATTTTTCTTTGATCTTACTAAAATTTCCCCATATGCCTCTATGGCCAGCCCACAAGCTTTCATGAAATTCCTTCATTACCGGTTCTTGTAATCCTTTCTTACCTAAAACTCAGACAGGCGCTCCTTTCTTCTTCTTTGCTTGTTTCCATAGATGCCCATTTTCATGAAAGAAGCCATAAGCTTTTATCTTAATATGCTTGAATTCTTCATTAGTCCATGTCTCTTTCTTCTTCATTCTGCTCAAATATTGGCCAATCTTCAGCGAATCTTCTTCATAACCTTCTTCAAGGAAATGAACTAGAACTTGAGCAATGCAATGAGCATGCTGGCTCCTAGTTGACCACCCTTGTTCCATAATGGAATCTTTGATCTTTGTTGGTGTTTTCTAAATTAGAGCAGTACCTTTTGTTGTTCTTGTTGTACTTAATGTTGTACCATTAAAAAGATCAGTAACATTTGCTATTTTTAGCTTTGGATTTGTATATGCAACTATTGAAAATGTATTTTTAGCAGCCATGGAATAAAAAATAGCAAGTATAGACTCTTCAACTTCATCTTCTTCCATCAGCTCCTTTTCAATGTCATATCTTGCACATGACAACATGTAAGCAACTGGATTCTCCTTTCCTACAATATGCTTTAATTCAGGGTTGAGAGATTCAATATATGCAATCCATCTTTGCATAGCAATGTCCGGCCTATTCTATAGTGGACCCTTTGCTCTATTTTGTTATTTCTTTCTTAAAATTCTCAATTCTTTTTTTATTATATATAAGGTGTTTCATTGTGACTCATCATGTAAGATGTTAGTGTTGCTCTTGCAGCCACCTACAGGTCTAGCGGAGAGAAAAGGGTGGCTACAACATGTTGTCAACCTACTAGCATTCAATCTTCTAGTAGCTCAAAAGGAGATGCAAGTAGTAGAGTGGTCAAAGAAGCAATGTCACCATGACATACCTATCAATACTTGAATTTATGTTAAAAAATATGTAGGCCCTCTTTTCTTGCTGCCTCTAATTTTTCATTGAGTACTTGAAGTAATTGTAAGTGGTTGCATGTGGTAATGAAAGTACATGCAAGACAAGTTGAAAAGTCATTCACAAACCACTTGAAAGAGGGTGTTACATCCTTTTCAGGGAACCCAAGGTTGTCTTGTGTCTTGTAAGGGAACCTGACATTGTCTTCCACAAACCACTTGAAAGAGGGTGTTCCGTCCTTTTCAGCAAGACTTGTGATCTCTCAAGTGTCCCTCATCCCAAATCACCTATGTCATAGATACTATGGTTTGTAACATCAATACCACTCTTCAAGAACAATTCAAGTGCAAATATATGAAGATAAGAAAATGTACCTTTAAATTTAATACTTACGATGGTATTAATGATGATCATAAGGTTCTCTCTTGGCTAAGTCAACTCAACTCATATTTTGATATTGAAAGTTATGCTGAAAATGATAAAATCAAGGGTGATTCACATTATTTTATCGACAAAGCTTCTTTATAGTGGAATGTCACATGTAAGAGCATTGACGTTGTTGCAGCGTGTAGGATTGAAGGTCACCGCAAGGGTTTGCTAAGAAATCTAGACAACATAAGTGGAGAAGTGTGTTCAAGACTTAAGTAGATTAGAGTGAGTGTTCAAGAGGTACTTCTTGGTCAATCACTAGGGTCTAACAAAGAAGATTGTATTGGGGTTCAAGAGCATAGACTCCACAATTGGTTGAGATAAGAGAAGGGCAGACACAAGAATATTACCCCATTAGTTTAAATTCAAGTCAAGCTTGTTTCCTTGCAAGATCAGTCACATATTACAAAATTAAGTACATGTATCATGAACAACTCTACATCCCATCATTCAACTTTGTATTATTACATTAAATGTAAACTGAAGCTTATGAGTCAATTACAAGGTTTGAGGATAAAGATATTTACTTCAAAAGAGCTTCAAATAAAGATCCATATAAGATTAAGTTATCATAGCCAAGAAGTAAAGAAGGAAATCTCCTCTTAATTCAACTCAAAGAAAATATGAAAGGTCTTGGAACATTGCCCTACCATTGGGGCTCATAAATCATGCATATTTTGATAGGATATTAAATATAAAGGAAGAAATGAATTAAAAGATTACTGCTCAAGCTAGCTCTCTGAATATGACTGAAGATAACAGCCCCAAATCAACCCATAAACTACATAGAGTGCATAGATCAATCAAATACAAGTGTAATCATACCATATGAAGCAATAGAGAAGTAAAAGGATCTATTGTTCACAAATCATTGTGTGGGCTACCTGTTTCAGCCCATATACATAGCTTCAACCTTCCAAGAAGACACTTTGATGAAGCACAAAACAACCCATGTATTCAAGAGCATGTAACAAGTAATAGGTAGCTTTGAATAGACATATAGAAGTAGAAGAGAAGAAGGAATTCTTGTTTCCCTTGTTTGCTTTGTATTTGGCCACCTATTTTAGCCTCAAGTGTTTACATGGAGTAATCAAGATGCTCCCTTCCACAATGTTTTATGCAATATGTACTTGCATTGAGCATAGCAATGCCATGAATCTACAAGAAGAGAAAAATAAGTGTTGTTGCCCACAATACTTAGTTTGGGTTGAAATATTCAGCCCTCTTTGGTGTATGGCTTGATCAATCTCTTTACCTGGAAGCTTTGGACAACTCTTCCCCTTCTCCATCCATGGCGCCTACTCATCCTTGAGTTTTGCCCGCAAAATGCGGCGTAGTTCACACCACCTCCTTGATCTCTCTCTTGACTATTTCATTCACATAGGCAATGCTACAAGTCATATAAAATGTATTATGCTTGGTTAACCTAGGTAACTTTGTCTCCCTTCCAACTTGCCTTGTGAATATACTTAAAAATTTTGAAAATCATAAGTGCATAACCACATCATTAGCTCCTTGAAAATGCAATCAAAGGGATCCTACCAAATCAACTGCTCATTTCCATGTTTTATCTTGTTAAATGTTCCGTGACTTACATAAATTTTAGCAATTGCATGTAAGTGTTGCAAAGAGAGTTAAAAGTAAGTATCCACATTTATTCATTTTGTCAAGGACCCATGATAAATTTATTGTAGTTTAAGGAAGAGATCCCCCGTCTTGGCTTCACCATGCCACATGCTAGTGGACTTAGGCTTAACATTTTATTGCACAAATCTCTTGTAGTTTGTCTAAATTACAAGTGACTAAGTAATATTCTTAGCCCCCTTTCACCCCCCCCCTCCCCCCTCGAGCTTAATCCTCCCTAAACCCCCTTTGTTTCCCCCCCCCCCCCCCGGGTTTAAACCCCCCTAAGCCCCCTTTGTTACCCCCCTCGGGTTTAATCCTCCCTAAACCCCCTTTGTTCCCCCCCCCCCCCCCTCATAACTCTCATTTTCCCACAACTCCCTAAGCTTTTTTTTCCTAACCCCCCGTATCCCCATTATTATTTTCCCCCCCCGAACCTAAAAATCCAAACCATCATCATGGCCTCGGATGGTATCCCGTAAGGAAAAAATAGCCGTGAGATAAAAGGATAGGGAGGGAAAGTAGAGCGAGTGAAAAGAAGGAGTGAAGGAGGAAGAGTGGGAAAAAGACAAAAGAAAGGGAAGGAATGAGAAGACGGTGGAATTCCTGAAGAAAGAGGGAAAGGCTATCTCACATTCGAACTATGATGCCGCCGAAAAAAGTCCAAGGTGTAGCTGCGGGAGGGTCATCCCCCGGTATCCATGTGGATATCTCACCCCAAAACCAGGTTTTTTCTCTTGGCTTTAATTCGGTTTTAAGTCGATCATGCAAAGGAAAAATGTTAAGGATAGGATATATTTGTTCGAGTTACTTGTAACAAAGGAGTTTAGCTTAGGAATGACAATGTATAGAACTTAGCTTTCTTCAAATTGCATCAAGCATTATAAATTACGAGCAAGATTATCCATTTACTATAGTAATATATTTTAGTTAAATCCTAAGGTGTAGAAATTATATCTTGCACCATTAGTCTTATTCCTTTCGCAACGAATCATGGTAAATGGCTAAATTCATGAAAGGTTTCTTTGGATGCTCAAATTACTAGGGAGTTATCTTTGCTAGTTGCACATCTTAGCAAGGCAATTGTTGTTATTTGGCATGAGTTCATCTTTAAAGAAAATGGAAGTTAAATAATAGGAATTAACAAGTATAAAAATTAGATATACGAACTCATTTGGAAAGAAAATGTAATGGGGAATTGCTGGATGACACTCTATTAATACTTTTCCCTTGCTATTTGAGGACTTGGGGACTAATAAAGTGTGTATACACCAATTTCACAGCTAGGCCTTTTTGTCCCAATGAGTATTGTCACTCTTTGTATCACCTTGGCATTAGGCTATATGCCAAATTAAACTGTATTGATTGGGAAAGTAAATTGTCACAAGGATAGTAAAACCGTGACAAGACGATTAATATTACCTTCCAAAAGATAACTGAACCAATCTAAACATAAAAACTTCATACCCTAAACACTTGACTACTTTCCTTACCGTAGGGACAATAAATTCATAAAGATAAGAAACTAGGGTTTGTCCCTAAGGTTCTTAAAAGAAGAAACCCTAGGCCTGACATACGTCAGCTTAAAGAATCTAAACAGATTATTCCATCGCAGGACTTACACAACATGTATGAAATCATTTAGTCTTGTGATTGATTCACAAGGGAAAAGGGTAAAAACCCTCATCAAGGACGGCAGATCCCTACGCAAGTTATCTTGCAAAAAGACGTATTTTTGGATATCCTTCTAAATAAGGAGAGTTGTAAACCGGAAACTAGCATATCTAAGGCACTTTAGGGGTTAACCAAATTGGGTATGCCCTACACCGGAATGTAAGAGATCTTTCCAAGTTACAAGACACCTTGGGAACGAGTGCTGATACACTCAAAAAGGAAAGAACACTTCCTTAGCAGTTTGCCAAACAACTCGGTTGATTAACGGAAATGTTTGTGCTTGCTAGAGATTTTAGAGCTCTGTTTGAAATATAAATTAAAAATTAAATGAGTACCTATACTTCAGGTTAAAGGCATGAAGGGAGAGGCAGCTTCAGTTACCCGCGACTGCCTGCGTGACCCTAAGGGGGTTGTTGACCGCGCCGGGAACGTGGACCGAACCCGCCACGAGAGGTCTCTCCGTTGAGTTCTACTTGGAGCAGGAGGACGCTTGGGTACCAGGGGGGCTCTGGCCGTAAATCCCTTGCCTTCCGGGTCCTGCACAAGAGGCTAACGTGACTCGGGATTGGATCTCGAGGCCTGCATACTAGTTGACGGGCGGAAGCTTGGAATAGTGATCCCTGGAGATTATTGGATAGCCTTCGGGCACATTATGGACAAGCCTACGGGCGGAACTCCTTGTATTTCAAAGATAAAATGAAGAAATGTTAAAAGAACTTGCTTGATGTTGTTTTTCTATGTCACGTGATAAGATTACATGAAGGAACCAGTGCTTAACAGGGTTAATTAAAGAAGCTGATTGTTATGTGTCAAATTAATGTGTTAGATAATTACATAACTAAAACAAACCGAGGAAAGTGTGGAGGATGGGCCATGGGTCCGTCCTACGGTTGGGTGGTCCCGGTTAGCCGGGAACTTTTCTCAAAAATCTCGAAGAACAGCGGAATGATCATCATCATCAAAACGAATAACGAGAACAATGACCTAAAGTTACGTCTTACCCGATTTACGCTGTTTTAGGGGAACGGAATGGGACTATGCCTTTTGGCAGAGAGGTTGAGCTTCGCATCCCTCTCGTTTCCCATTCTCCTTGAACCAAGTGCAGCGTGAATCCGCTTCGGACCTGGCGTTTCTGTGTAAAGTAGTTCGCTCGGGTCTGACGCTAGTTGCTGTTAGCTAATGACCCATCAGGAAAACCCTAATTCCGGTCGATCCTAAGTGGGAACGGCCAGGATACTTCCGCTACGTGGCACACGTGGAAAGACCTAGATCGCAAAACCCGTAACATTCCACGGGAGTACCGGGCGGAGCTTTCTAGACATCCTTTCTGATGGACTGCTAAGACGTGTTCTAGATGATACAAACGGACACGTTATAGTTGGTATCAGAGCCGACCAAAAACGGAATTGTTTTTATGAGATCTCAATAAAATGAAGTAAAGAAATTGTTGTTGTCCAAACATTTTCTCATCTTCAATGTTGTCTTGCAGAACTATGAAGCGTGGAACAAGTTTTTGGTGTTTCGGGTCATGTTTATGACTGCAATGCATTCTCCCCTTTACAGACAAAGAATTGGGATGATGAACATCCTGGAGCAGATTTATAATCCATCACCTTTATACATAGAACGAAGATGGATGGGGTCTTCAGGAATCTACTACATAGCCGCCCACCGGTTTGCTTATCTACAGACCAACCTTAAGAGGATCAAGTGGTTGGAAGACTTGAAAGTTGTGAAGCTGTTCATTTTTGTGGAAGCTCACGTAAATTCGACTTTACATATTCAAGGTCAGAGGGTTGAAATGAACTCATATGTATATGAGGAAGTAACCCGTGTAATCCCAGCCAACAGGATTAAAGTGTTGGGCCGCCATGAGAAGTATGGATTCCAACGGAAAGGGTATCCTGAACTTCTAATGAATTATCGATTCCTAAAGATCCATGACCCAAAACCCTACTATTACACAGTTCCTATAGACAAATGCAATACAACGTTGTTCTCCCCAAACTGAATGTAATGATTAGATTATCATCACACGAGACGTTGTATAAGGCTACGCCCATGTAAATACAAATAAAGACTTCTTTTATCAATATCTCGCTATGCATAAGAGTTGTTAAAAAGTTAAGTAGCTTCATTATTTACGAGATAGCTGAACTAAAAATGAAAGATAAGCCATCATCAATTATCATATAACAATGTTAAGAAAACTTTTATCCAGGCACAACCCCAGGTACAGGTTCCAAATTCACCTCCTACATCAAGTACTGCTGTGACCCAGGAGAAGAAGTTCCTCCTCAAGCAGATAAAGCCACCCAAGTTTGACGGGAGAGGCTGATTCGTCCAGGCTGATGCTGAAATTTGGATTGAATCCATGGAGGATTACTTTGAAGCATCTGGTACTGCACCTACCAATCAGGCCATGCTCGCCAAGTTAAAACTCACCGACGAAGCCAGACTTTGGTGGAAGCAATGGTGCAGGGATCAAGGGACTTTAGAGGGGTCCGTTACCTGGGAGAAGTTGAAGAAAGCCGTGCATGGAAGATATTTGCCACCTGCATATCGTACGCAGAAAATGAATGAGTTCTACGAGTTAAAGCTGCTAGGACTCACTCTTGACGCATACTACTCTAAATTCGTCTCACTTTTAAAGTATGCGCCACAGATGGACATGACGCAGCAGGTGTCCAAATTTTGTGCGGGCTTAAATCCACTCGTAAATACCCGTCTCGAATCTATGTGTCCATCAGATCTTCAAGATGCACTCATTCGAGCGGCGCCTATAATTCAAGAGGTGCAAGCTAGACCAAGGGGTAACAAAACTTGGTCCTATAGTGACCCGAACAGAGGAGCATTCAGACCTCAAATGAAGAGAGTTCAAGGTCACAATCAGGGACAAAGGAAGAAATCAAGGACAAATAACGTCAACAACTTTGTTCCTACTCAAAGTAATGGCCGAAACCTCCGATGTTTCCACTGCAACGAGCCCGGTCACTTCAAGAGGCAATGTCCCAAGCTCAGCGGGGGACATCGTCAAATGCCTTTCCAAGGTGCAGGCCGCGGTCAAGGAGTTGTTACCCGTGGAAGAGGAAGAACTGCCTGCATTGCCAATAGGCAAAGATGCGAAGAAGAAGAAGAGGAAGATCCGACTATGGAAGCAGAATTCGAAAGAGCGATAGTCCATGCCGCTTTACACAAGAAAGGGCCGAATCGCCAGTTCTCGGTGATTTAGACACCGTCGGACTATCAAGGTAAAGGTTTCAAAACCTTGATTGATTGTGGCAGTACACATTCCTTTATCTCACCAGCATGTGCAAAAAGATTAGGAATAGCCACAGTAGAAGCACCTACCCTGCTTGTGGAATCGGCAAACGATCGTGAGGTAACTTGTACCAGGCAAACTGCTAAGGTGGAATTCTTTCTGGGAGGGAAGAAAACCTCAGTCAAATTCAGAGTCATGAATTTAGGTATCCATGAGTGTCTACTCAGGATGGATTGGCTTAAGCCTAATGACGCCCACATCCACTGTGGAAAGGGTCAAGTTTCCTTTCGAAACTCTGAAAGGGAATTTGTCACAACTCAAGGTGAGGCAGGAGTGCCAAGAATCCAATTAGCCAAAGTATCTAGGATCATAAAAGGAGTCAGAAAAGGATTACCCGTTTACCTGATCAAACTCAACAAGTTAGATCAAAAGCAAGAGTCTCAAGAAGGACCTTCTTGGCTAAAGGAATACACTGACGTATTTCCTGAGGAATTGATTGAACTTCCGCCTCCAAGAGAAGTAGATCATGAGATTAGACTAGTGCCTGGAGCTGCACCAATTGCAAAGAGACCTTATAGAATGTCCATACCAGAAGCAATTGAGTTGAAGGAACAACTCAAGCAACTGTTGGATCAGGGTTACATCCAGCCTAGCAACTCACCGTGGGGAGCTCCAGTACTATTCCAGAAAAAGAAAGATGGGACACTTCGACTATGTATTGATTACCGAGGGTTGAATCAATCAACAGTCAAGAACAAGTATCCTATTCCTAGAATAGATGAGATTCTTGATCGTCTTCAAGGTGCAAAGATCTTCTCCAAGATTGATCTCAGGTCAGGTTATTATCAGATAAGGATCAAGGAAGAAGATATTCCAAAGACGGCCTTCAATACAAGATATGGACACTTTGAGTTCCTGGTTATGTCATTCGGGCTTACGAATGCACCTGCCACCTTCAATAGATTAATGCATGATATTTTTAGACCATATCTTGATGATTTCGTGCTTGTCTTCTTCGATGACACTTTAGTCTATTCCAAACAGGAAGAAGATCATGAACCTCAACTTCGGATTGTCCTTGAGACAATGAGGTCTCATAAGCTGTATGCAAAAATGAAGAAGTGTGCATTCTTCAAGCGTCAGATTGAATATCTGGGATTCATAGTATCATCAGAGGGAATATCACTAGACCCAGCCAAATTCAGAGACGTGCTTGAATGGCCAATACCAATATCCGTCAAAGAAATACATAGCTTTCTTGGATTGACAGGATGGTATAGGGTCTTTATCAAAAACTATGCTTTGATTGCAGCACCCCTTACAGATCTACTAAAGAAGTAGACTTCCATTACATGGTCAACTTTCGAACAAAATAGCTTCGACAAACTGAATCAAAGTTTGGTATCAGCACCTATTCTAAAACTTCCTGACCTCAATAAGGAGTTCGAGGTAGTAACTGATGCTAGCATTCTTGCCTTGGGATGTGTAATTATGTAGGAAGGTCATCTAGTAGCATACTCTTCAAGGAAATTGAAGAGTCATGAAAAGAATTATGCCACGCATGATATGGAATTACTAGCTGTCATCCATGCTCTAAATCTTTGGAGACACTACCTGTTGGGTAACAAGTTTACTCTATTGAGAATCAGCAATCACACTCAAACAGCCTCTTTCTATGGAGCCTCAGGGTCAAGGACATGCAGGCTAACTTATCCCATATGCACAATGGTGCTTACTGCAGTTTCCTACTTTCCTATAAAGCATTGTACTTGCTTCCTTTCTTAATGCAATGATAGTACTCTTTTCATTTCAGTAAAGTGTCAATGTCATTGTCCACATACACAAGATTGTGTTTATGAGTCCAAGTCTCAATCTTGGAACCTAATTCACTTGTGTAACAAACAGTGTCCATTCCATCATGAGTCTACACTTCTTTTTCCATCCTCCATAGCTTCCGGTTTTTCCATGCTCTAGATCCCGCATTTCTAACATGGTATCAGAGCCCAGTTGGGCATGGCATTGCTTGTCTAGCCTCTCTTGATTCCTTTCAACCTCAGTCTAGCTCAATGTCAGCTCATGACTTCATCTCCCAACTCTACTCTCACTGAAGCTTCCATGGCAGCCATAGCCAGCAGCACCCTGTCAGATTGAGCTGCTTATATCTCACTCCACAGGTCAAATCTCTTGGAGCTTCCTTCTGGAAAAGTATTCCCCAACTCACAAAGCTTCCCTGTATCACATCAATCTAGGACATTGGACCATCTGGAGCTCAGCATTGTGAAAATCCCCAATCTCTGCTCTGTGTCTGCCATAGCCAGACAGGACCTACCTTGCTTGGAGCTTCCATAACTCTTCAATCAGGCCATTTCAGCCCACGATTTATTCTAGGGAGTTGTTCCTCTGCTCAAGGCGCTTCATCTTGGCACAATAATCGATGACATTACTGCGCCCTGGCTTCAGCATTGCGAAAATCGCGGAATCCTGTCAGAAATGCGCCTGCTGCTGTTCGACGTGACTGCGCGCTGCATACTGTCCACGATTCTGATGATTATGATAGGGCTTTGGTAGCCCATGAAATCAGCTTCCTAGGCATATAAAAATTTTTGAAAATGATCCACTGTAGCTTCTGCAATCAACAAAAAACCAGGCTCTTGTCTCAGAAACCCTAAATTCCATCATAGCCAAAGCTTCAAAATCTTGACATTTTTCACTGTTTCTCTCATTGAAGTTATCAACAGTGATTTTAATCACTGAGCAATACTCTCTGAAGTTCATTAAAGTACTGTCACTCAGATATGAAGGCATCAGCATCAAATCAAGAAGGGGAAGATCACTTGGAGTAAAAGACTTTTGCAGATTTGGTATTCATTGACACTCAGTTAGTGCTTTTTAGCACTTGTGTCTCTCAATCAATTCTTCTGTTGCTCAAATCTAATAAGTCTGAAGTTGATTTGCTACTGTTCCCGTAAATCTAACATGGGCAAAGACTCTCCAAATGCTCGATTCAAAGGAGTCGGATTCCACACTTGGCAAACCCGCATCAAGCTCATCCTGATGAAGAAGGGTCTCTGGGCCATCACAAATGGCAAAGAGAAGAAACCTCGGGACGCGGACCTTGCAACTACTTGGCAAAAGAATGATGACAGAGCTCAGGCCATTATCAAACTGGAGCTAGACGACAGTTATATCCATCATGTGGATAACTGTGAGACCTCACAGGATACATGGAAAAGACTTGACACCCTGTTCGGTGCACAATCTAAATCATCAAAGTATGGTCTCCTGATTGAGTTCTTCAGGCTTGAAATGAAGTCCAGCACATCACTTGCCACACATCTTAATTACATGGAAGGACTTCTAACCCAACTTGCAGGAATCAACATTAAAATGGATGAAGATGTTTGCATCGGTGTTCTACTTAAGAGCTTGCCTCCTGAATATAATAATGTATCAACAACTTTAATCAACATGCAAAATCCTGAACTTGTTGATATCCAGGCATCACTATTAGAAGAAGAAAAGAAGCTAAAAACCAAAGAAGAACCAAGTACCTCTAGAGATGAGCATGCATTATATGTTGGCAACAGGTACAAAGGCAAGAAGGATCAGCTCTTTTGTGACTTCTGCAAAAGGACCGGACACACCGAGAAGTTCTGCCACGCAAGAAAGAGATCCCAAAAGGCCTATCTAGTCGCAGTCAAAGAAGAAGAAGAAAATGGAACAAAGGAAGAAGATGAAGATGAAGACCGGAAGGACAAGACTCATGAGTCCTTGTACTCTCATAATTCTGATAGACTGTTTTAATAGCCTTGTATTTTCCTTGCCCTAATGTTTCCTGCCATAAGCTTTGTAAACTCCTTATGTAACTTGGCATTACAGTCCCTGTACACTTTGTGAGGCCCCTGTTACAGCCTCTGGATGTCCACCATGTTTATGGTACCCACACTTAGCTTTTTCTGCAACAGCCTCTGGTGTTTTGCCATGTCTGTGGTATGCCCACACTTTGCAGGTGGTTCTCATTACAGCCTCTACACACTCTGTGCCTTTCCTAGTTGTGATTGAGGAGGGGTGTTGAGAATCAGCAATCACACTCAAACAGCCTCTTTGTATGGAGCCTCAGGGTCAAGGACATGCAGGCTAACTTATCCCATATGCACAATGGTGCTTACTGCAGTTTCCTACTTTCCTATAAAGCATTGTACTTGCTTCCTTTCTTAATGCAATGATAGTACTCTTTTCATTTCAGTAAAGTGTCAATGTCATTGTCCACATACACAAGATTGTGTTTATGAGTCCAAGTCTCAATCTTGGAACCTAATTCACTTGTGTAACAAACAGTGTCCATTCCATCATGAGTCTACACTTCTTTTTCCATCCTCCATAGCTTCCGGTTTTGCCATGCTCTAGATCCCGCATTTCTAACATACTCTAGTATCCGATCATAAGAGTCTCAAATGGATTTTTACCCAGAACGAGCTCAACATGAGGCAACGTCGGTGGATTGAAGTATTGGAGGAATATGATTTTGAAATCAAGTACCGACCAGGGAAAGAGAATGTAGTTGCCGATGCACTTAGTCGCAAGGCATTCCTAAATTCCCTAATCTTGCAGAATCCATCAACGGCCAGATCTCTGGCTACAAAGGTATCTATGCCAAACAACCCTATACTTGAACTAGCTAGAGAGGAAGCATGCCATGATTTGGCCTACCAAACAATGATAAAGGAGATATCTACTAAGGAGCAGAATTAGAAGTTGCAAGCTAAGTATCAGGAATTTTCCATTGATGATGGACTTGTCTACTACAGAACAAGGCTGTGTATACCAGCAAGCCAGTCACTTAAGCAGAAGATATTATGGGAAGCTCATGATTCTCCTTTCGCAGGACATCCTAGCTATGCTAAAACTCTTAATGCAGTTAGGAAGAGCTACCATTGGGAGAGGCTTAAAGGTGACGTTCTCAAGTATGTCACTGAATGTTTGTCTTGCCAACGTATCAAGGCCGAACATGTCATGATTCCAGGGAAACTGCAATCGCTTAACATTCCCCAAATGAAATGGGAATTCATCAGTATGAATTTTGTTGTGGGCTTACCCCAAGTCCAAGGAGGATACAATTCCATTATGGTTGTGATTGACATGCTTACCAAGGTTGCACACCTGATTCCAGTAAAGACAAACTATAAAGCCTCCGACATTGCAAGATTGTTTATCAAAAAGATATTCAAGCTACATGGGTTACCTAGAAGAATCATTAGCGATCGAGATTCTCTCTTCACATCACACTTCTGAAAAGCTATCTTTGAAGCTATTGGGACTCAACTCTGTTTTAGCACCGCCTACCATCCCAAAATGGATGGCCAAACAGAGCGAGTAAATCAAATCATTGAGGATATGCTTAGGGCATACTGTTGTCGAGAGCCGAAGAGGTGGATTCAATACTTGCCATTAGTTGAATTTTCCTACAATGCTTCTTACCAGTAGAGCATTCAAATGACCCCTTTTCAGGCATTGTATGGTCATGATTGTCGAAGTCCCCTAAACTTTTCTGATCCAACCGTAAGAGTTGAAGCTTCAAGACAAATGTTGGAGGACATGGATGATCAAATAAGGTCAATAAGACAAGACATACAAGCGGCCAAGGATAGGCAAAAGGCATACGCAGATTTGAAGCGTCAAGATAGAGTCTTCGAAGAAGGAGACATGGTCTTCATTCGTGTACGCCCTAAAAAGAGTTCTCTATCCCTAGGAGAATGCAAGAAGCTAAGTCCAAGGTATTGTGGGCCGTACAAAATCCTCAAATGTCTAGGACCCAATGCTTATAGATTGCAACTCCCTGAGAACCTAAAGGTTCACAATGTATTCCATATCAGCCTATTGAAAAAATATGTACCCAACCCTAATCATGTACTTGATGACCAACAAATTGTAATGCCTAGTCAAGGAGTCCTTGAACTAAGGCCGGAAAGGATCTTAGATGTTAGGGAAAGACAGTTAAGATCTAGCAACCTGAGAGAATGCCTCTTCCAATGGAAATATTATCCGGAAGAGGATGCCACTTGGATAGATGAAAGCTCTCTCAACCATCAATATCCCCAGTTTATCTCGAGATGAGGACATCTCGATTCCTCCAAGGGGGAGAGAATGTAATATTCCGCGTTTAAAAAATGAATTGGATTAATGGAAAAAAAAATTATTATTATTTTCCCCCTTATCTCTCCAGCCGACTGACGAGCTGGAGGGGGAGGGAAATAGTAAGAGACATTAAGCTCCTTGTTGGAGCCTTACGGAGGGAGGGAGGACATGCGTGTCGACACGCAGGGAGGGAAGATCCCCCTCCCCTCCACTATTTAAATAAGGGGGGGCCGCTAGAGTTGGGAGGAGGCTGTAGCCGTGCGGAATAAAGGAATAAGGGTCGGAGGAATCTGTGTCGTTGCTGCGTCGTGAGGGAGGAACAGGAGAACGTTGACGCCTCGCTGCCTGACCATCACACCTTCACTCGCTGTTGGATCAGCACGCCTCCACTCGCTGCCACAATTTGCCTAATAAGCTTTCCCCCCTCCCACGTGGAAGCTTTAGAAGCTTCCTGGGGGGAAGCTTCTAAAGAACCTTCTTAGCCCCCTTTCACCCCCCCCCCCCCCCCCCCCGGGTTTAATCCTCCCTAAACCCCTTTGTTCCCCCCCCCACCCGGGTTTAATCCCCCCTAAGCCCCCTTTGTTACCCCCCTCGGGTTTAATCCTCCCTAAATCCCCTTTGTCCCCCCCCCTGGTTTTAAACCCCCCCTAGGATTTTTTCCCTTTTCCCCTTAAGCCCCCCTTAGACTTTGGGAACCTACCCCCGGTTTTAAATCCCCTAAGACCTTTTTCACCCCCTTATAACCCTTTTAACCCTTCTTCAAACCCCCCCCCATCATAACTCTCATTTTCCCACAACTCCCTAAGCTTTTTTTTCCTAACCCCCCGTATCCCCACTATTATTTTCCCCCCCCGAACCTAAAAATCCAAACCATCATCATGGCCTCGGATGGTATCCCGTAAGGAAAAAATAGCCGTGAGATAAAAGGATAGGGAGGGAAAGTAGAGGGAGTGAAAAGAAGGAGTGAAGGAGGAAGAGTGGGAAAAAGACAAAAGAAAGGGAAGGAATGAGAAGACGGTGGAATTCCTGAAGAAAGAGGGAAAGGCTATCTCACATTCGAACTACGATGCCGCCGAAAAAAGTCCAAGGTGTAGCTGCGGGAGGGTCATCCCCCGGTATCCATGTGGATATCTCACCCCAAAACTAGGTTTTTTCTCTTGGCTTTAATTCGGTTTTAAGTCGATCATGCAAAGGAAAAATGTTAAGGATAGGATATATTTGTTCGAGTTATTTGTAACGAAGGAGTTTAGCTTAGGAATGACAATGTATAGAACTTAGCTTTCTTCAAATTGCATCAAGCATTATAAATTACGAGCAAGATTATCCATTTACTATAGTAATATATTTTAGTTAAATCCTAAGGTGTAGAAATTATATCTTGCACCATTAGTCTTATTCCTTTCGCAACAAATCATGGTAAATGGCTAAATTCATGAAAGGTTTCTTTGGATGCTCAAATTACTAGGGAGTTATCTTTGCTAGTTGCACATCTTAGCAAGGCAATTGTTGTTATTTGGCATGAGTTCATCTTTAAAGAAAAAGGAAGTTAAATGTTAGGAATTAACAAGTATAAAAATTAGATATACGAACTCATTTGGAAAGAAAATGTAATGGGGAATTGCTGGATGACACTCTATTAATACTTTTCCCTTGCTATTTGAGGACTTGGGGACTAATAAAGTATGTATACACCAATTTCACAGCTAGGCCTTTTTGTCCCAATGAGTATTGTCACTCTTTGTATCACCTTGGCATTAGGCTATATGCCAAATTAAACTGTATTGATTGGGAAAGTAAATTGTCACAAGGATAGTAAAACCGTGACAAGACGATTAATATTACCTTCCAAAAGATAACTGAATCAATCTAAACATAGAAACATTCATACCCTAAACACTTGACTACTTTCCTTACCGTAGGGACAATAAATTCATAAAGATAAGAAACTAGGGTTTGTCCCTAAGGTTCTTAAAAGAAGAAACCCTAGGCCTGACATACGTCAGCTTAAAGAATCTAAACAGATTATTCCATCGCAGGACTTGCGCAACATGTATGAAATCATTTAGTCTTGTGATTGATTCACAAGGGAAAAGGGTAAAAACCCTCATCAAGGATGGCAGATCCCTACGCAAGTTATCTTGCAAAAAGACGTATTTTTGGATATCCTTCTAAATAAGGAGAGTTGTAAACCGGAAACTAGCATATCTAAGGCACTTTAGGGATTAACCAAATTGGGTATGCCCTACACCGGAATGTAAGAGATATTGCCAAGTTACAAGACACCTTGGGAACGAGTGCTGATACACTCAAAAAGGAAAGAACACTTCCTTAGCAGTTTGCCAAACAACTCGGTTGATTAACGGAAATGTTTGTGCTTGCTAGAGATTTTAGAGCTCTGTTTGAAATATAAATTACAAATTAAATGAGTACCTATACTTCAGGTTAAAGGCCTGAAGGGAGAGGCAGCTTCAGTTACCCCCGACTGCCTGCCTGACCCTAACCAAGGGGGTTGTTGACCGCGCCGGGAACGTGGATCGAACCCGCCCCGAGAGGTCTCTCCGTTGAGTTCTACTTGGAGCAGGAGGACGCTTGGGTGCCAGGGGGGGCTCTCGCCGTAAATCCCTCACCTTACGGGTCCTGCACAAGAGGCTAACGTGACTCGGGATTGAATCTCGAGGCCCGCATACTAGTTGACGGGCGGAAGCTTGGAATAGTGATCCCTGGAGATTACTGGATAGCCTTCGGGCAGATTATGGACAAGCCTACGGGCGGAACTCCTTGTATTTCAAAGATAAAATGAAGAAATGTTAAAAGAACTTGCTTGATGTTGTTTTTCTATGTCACGTGATAAGATTACGTGAAGGAACTAGTGCTTAACATGGTTAATTAAAGAAGCTGATTGTTATATGTCAAATTAATGTGTTAGATAATTACATAACTAAAACAAACCGAGGAAAGTGCGGAGGATGGGCCATGGGTCCATCCTATGGTTGGGTGGTCCCAGTTAGCCGGGAACTTTTCTCAAAAATCTCGAAGAACAGCGGAATGATCATCATCATCAAAACGAATAACGAGAACAATGACCTAAAGTTACGTCTTACCCGATTTACGCTGTTTTAGGGGAACGAAATGGAACTATGCCTTTTGGCAGAGAGGTTGAGCTTTGCATCCCTCTCGTTTCCCATTCTCCTTGAACCAAGTGCATGTTGAGAGAGAGAGACAGTACGAGAGAGATACACAAGACATGCTCCCAAAGAATGATTCATATTGATGTAGAGTTAGTATATATAGGTGAGACCCAAGTCAAGTGAGAGATTATATATATAGTTGTAACATCCCCACTCAAACAAAGGTCTCTGGCTGCGAGTGAAAAAACCCTTGGGGAGAACAAGGGAAAAACCTGAGCCCCTACACATACCTACGATACAAAAATGATTTACTATAAAGTTTTCTTGAATACAATGATACATGCCTCAATCAGTGAGACAAGAACTTGGAACAATACCAAGTTCATGTCTTAATGAGCTAAAGCGAGCTTCACTAAGAGCTTTTGTGAAGATGTCTGCAACCATTTGATCACTAGGACAATGCTCCACCATAATGGAACCTTTCTTAACTTCATGTCGAACATAATGATAATGAATAGCAATATGCTTTGATTTACTATGTTGTATATAGTCTTTGGTAAGACTAATAGCACTTTGGTTATCGCATCGAAGAGGTGTACTAGATGATGAAGGATGTCCCAAATCTGCAAGTAGTTGTCGAAGCCAAACTAGCTCGCGAGCTTCTAATGATGCAGCAACATATTCGGCTTCAGTTGTAGAAACCGCAACACATCGTTGTTTCTTGCTGGACCAAGAAACCAAACATCCATTTACAAAGAAACAATTCCCACTTGTAGATCGCATGGATAAGTGTGAACTTGCCCAATCAGCGTCTGTATATCCAATAAGGTCAAGAGAAGTTGAAGAAGATAAAGAAGAATCCTCTCGATGATGATAAATAAGACCAAATTCCTTAGTACCCTTGAGGTACTTAAGAATACGTTTTGCAGCACTCCAATGAATAGTGGAAGGGGAAGAAAGATACTGTCCCAAAAAGTTAGCTGCAAATAAAATATCTGGTCTTGTGTTTAAACCAATCAATTGAAGACAACCAACAAGATTAGCAAAAGGTTGATGAATGGCTGATTCTTCATTGCGTGTTGTAGATGTACCCTTGGTAGAGCTTGAAAGAATGGGAGTGTTAGCAGAGTGCACATTTTTCAACCCAAACTTCTTAACAATATCATTAATAAACTTTGTCTGGCGAAGAAGAAGAATGCCTTGTTGTCGGTGTCGTTGAACTTGAATACCCAAACAAGAATGTATCTCACCAAGATCCACCATTTCAAATGCAGTCGATAAAAGCTTCTTCATAGCATTCAAGAAAGCAATATTATTTGACACAAGAATAGTATCATCAATATATAGAGCAAGAATAATAAAATATTTATCCTCCCTTTTGATGTAAAGATTTGGGTCAGCAAAACATGCAACAAAACCTTTAGATGTGAGGAACTGATCAATCTTAATATACCAAGCACGAGAGGCTTGCTTCAATCCATATAATGCACGATGAAGCTGACATACAAGATGCTCCTTTCCTGCAATCATAAAACCTTCAGGTTGCTCCATATAGATTTCTTCTTCAAGATCTCCATTGAGAAAAGCCGTTTTAACATCCATTTGGTGAATTTCTAGATCAAATAGTGTTGCAAAAGCCAAAATCATACGAACAGTTGTGGAGCGCACAACGGGAGAAAATGTTTCTTGATAATCTACTCCTGCAATCTGTGAGTAACCTTTTGCAACAAGTCATGCTTTGAACTTATCAAACGAGCCATCAGCTTTGGTCTTGGTTTTATAAACCCATTTACATTTGATAGGAACACGATTTGGGGGGAGTTCAGTAAGAATCCATGTACCTTTGGAGATTAAAGAATCGTACTCAACTTGCATAGCTTCTTGCCATTGATCCCCTTGAGACGAATTGATAGCTTCCATATACGATATTGGATCCTCTTGGACAGACATAGCATCATCAAAGACATCATATTCAATAGAATAGAATCCATGCTCTATCTCAATAGGAAGATCAACATAGATCTCCAAATTTTCATCAATCTTCTTTGGAGGTGAAGGAGGTTTATGATCATCAGAATTAGTAGAATCACAAAGCAAGTAAGGAAATGCACTAAGCAAAGATTGTGTATCATCTGAAACATCTAACGACCATATGCCACCCATAGTCTTCTCATCAAATATAGCATCATGACTAATGATAACCTTTTGAGAAGAAGGATCATAAAATTTGTAACCTTTGGAATGATTTGAATAACCAAGAAAAATAACCTTCAAACCTGGAGGATCCAACTTATGTCGAGTGTCCTTGGGCACATGAATATAAGCAATGCAGCCAAATGTGCGAAAGTGAGAGACTGAAGGTGTCTTCCCTGTCCAAATTGTTATAGGAATTTTACCAGCAGGTGCAGTAGTTGGAAGATGATTTTGAATAAAAACAACTGTTGGAAGTGCTTCAGTCCAAAACTTTCGAGACAAACCAGAGTGTATAAGCATGCAACGTATAGCATTAAGAATCATGCAATTTTTGCGCTTAGCAACACCATTTTGCTGAGGAGAATAAGGAACTGTAAACTCATGATGAATACCTTGATCCTTACAGAAGTCATCAAATAGATTGGATACATATTCACCGCCGTTGTCACTGCGAAGCGTCTTTATAGAGAATCCAGTTTGAAGCTCCACACCTATCTTGTATTGTTTAAATATAGATAAAGCCTCAGACTTATGTCGAAGAAGATAGACATGTGTGTACCATGAGAAATCATCAATGAAAGTTATAAAATATCGATATTGAGACTTTGAGGCAGGAAAAGGACCGCAAATATTGGTATGAACCAAATCCAAGAGAGCACAGGAATGTGATGAAGTAGAAGTGTGGAAAGGCGAACGATGGTGTTTTCCAAGTGCACAGTACTCACATATTCCCATACGTGGATGAGATTTAAGATCCATACCTTGCACAAGACCATGACGATGAAGATCAAGAATTTTGGCAAAATCGAAGTGTGCAAATCGTTGATGCCATAATTTGCAATCTGCATCTCCAGGGGCAGTAACAACATTTGCAACTGTATCATTCAATGATAGCTCAAATAGATTACCATGTCGAGGAGCCACTGCTATAGTATGCCCGTCTTTCTCTATACGACATTGATTATGATCAAAGCCAACAAACAAACCAAGATCAACTAGATGAGCAACAGAAAGAAGATTTCTTTGCAAATCTGGAACATGAAGAACTCCTCTTAATATTCTAGTGGATGAAACAGTCCCCAGATATAAATCACCCACTCCTTTGACTTGACAAGTCGTATCATCCGCAAGGTAAACAAACTTCTTGACAGGAAGAGAATGATAATTGTGAAGCCACTGCGATTGATATGTCATGTTTCTAGTGGCACCTGAATCAACGATGAATAGAGAACCATCATGAACATGAAGTACCTTTTCTGGAGAGATATCATAATGGACGAAATTGAGCTCCTGATGAGTATGATCATCATCAGTCGTAGTTTGTTGAACAATATAAGCTCGAGAACGTTCTTCATCATATCTGCGTTTATAACAACGACGAGATGGATGATCTGTATGTGCACAATAATCACAAGGAGGAAAAATTTTGGACGAGCGAGGTTGCTTTGTAGTAACTCCATGCTCCTCATCATATTGACGTGCCCAGCAATCAGAAGCTACATGACCTTTCTTATCACAATAAGAACAATGTTTGTTAAGATAAGCAAGACGAGAAGATTTACTACCTGGATTAGGGCGTCTACCCTGTTGAAAACGTGAAGCAGGACGCTTGCGAGCAACAAAAGCAACATCAAAATTCCTTTGTTTCCGAGTGACCAAAACAGCATCAGATTTTTCCAAATGATGCTCATGACGTTGAGAATATTCAATAAGAGATATACATGCTTTGTCAAAGTGGATATCATCCTTGTTAGACAAAATAGTGATGATATTATCATATAAAGGATCTTTGATGGTATGAAGAAGTTGAGTAACAATCTAATTTTTAGCAACAGGAGCGCCGGCAGCACCAAGCTGATTGATAATGTCTTTAAAAGCCTCGATATGAGAGTGCATAGAGGTACCAACCTTATATTGAAGATTCTTCAAACAAGTTTGGAGATATAAAATTTCGGTGACCCATTTCTTCTCAAACGTTGAGATAAGATACTCCCAAATAGCACGAGAGGTTTCCAGATGAAAGACATCCAACATAAGTGAGTCAGGAAGTGCAGACAATATATAACGACGAGCCGCTTTGTCACGACGAATCCAATCAGTATGATCAATTTTCCATTGTTCAAATAATGGACCATCAGTAATCACAGAATTGTTATTCATCACATCAATAGGTTGAACTGGGCAAGACAGGTCGCCCAAAACAATATCAAATCATTCGTCACCTTCAAGAATTAGCATCATCTTTGCTTTCCACCCAGGAAAGCCTTGTCCTTGGAAGAAGGGAACCGAACATTGGCCAGACGGATATCCGTTAACAATTACGCAATTGGCCATGCCTGTATGTCGAGAGAAAACAAATAAGATGAGATCGTAGAATCTGCAAACCATGATCAAGACGAGCGTAGTTGAGACGCATGACAATCAAAATATAGATATGCACGTAAGAACGACGAAAAGTATTGAGTGACTAAAAAGAAAGCCCGAAATAGAGAGGCATAACGTGCAAGACAAGATGACGCATATAAGAAAAGTGCTATTTCGGTCGAGCAAATAACGTGAACGATAATAAAACATTGCTAAAAATAGCAAGATGTTTGCTTGTCGTAATCAGCATCATTAACGAAGACGAGCGATTAATAAACTGTAATTGGGGATTAACAAACTGTAATTGGAAATACAGTTTTAAATAAAGAATCGCAGATTTGAGCAGAATTGCTGTCTTGAATCGTGAACTGTCATAACTTTTGATCCAGAACTCCGATTGACAAGCGGTTTTGACAGGATTAACTAATACTTCTAATTTGAACAAGTTCATGTATCAAATCATCACTTGTGCAAAGAATTCAATCAAGTATAAACAATGAAACAACTTATCTTCCTTGTTGTTGCTACTCATCCATAGCTCTGATACCATGTTGAGAGAGAGAGAGAGTACGAGAGAGATACACAAGACATGCTCCCAAAGAATGATTCATATTGATGTAGAGTTAGTATATATAGGTGAGACCCAAGTCAAGTGAGAGATGATATATATAGTTGTAACAGTGCAGCGTGAATCCGCTTCGGACCTGGTGTTTCTGCGTAAAGTAGTTCGCTCGGGTCTGACACTAGTTGCTGTTAGCTAATGACCCATCAGGAAAACCCTAATTCCGGTCGATCCTAAGTGGGAACGACCAGGGTACTTCCGCTACGTGGCAGACGCGGAAAGACCTAGATCGCAAAACCCGTAACATTCCACGGGAGTGCCGGGCGGAGCTTTCTAGACATCCTTTCTGATGGACTGCTAAGACGTGTTCTAGATGATACAAAGGGACACGTTACACAACACCCTCAAAAAAAGTGGGCTCAATATCCTAAGCCACCTTTACCATATAAGCATAATGATGAGCAACATAACCTTCAAAACCAAATCTTTTAATAGGGTATCTAATCTTGCTAGATCTACATACCATTGGATCAGTTAGTGGAGTCTTTACATTACCATGTACTTTGCTTTAGCCATCTAAACTAGTCTCTCTTAGTAGTGACACTTGGATACCATATTAAAAATTGCGCGGTGGAAAGACTTCCTTGAGCTACTGTGCCAAACACACACTACATACACAAGCAAAACCTCTCTCAAGAACACAAGAAGAGAGTTGGATGCCAAAAAAATTTCTTGTGGGTTTCTTCTTCTTCATTCATTCACAATACAATTTACACAAAGTATAAATAAGATACAACATAAAGGAAAGTGGTCTATGGAGTCAAACAATGCATAAATCACTATACTAATCAATTGTTTGCGCTATAACTATGTTAGTTATAGGTAGGCACAACAAACCATATATAATAAGTGATAAGTTAGTGGCTATGTAAGAGTCATAATGACCACCGACATGCTATAATTGTGGACATGTAGACCAATTTAACTAGGCGGTCCATCATCAATGTTTGTATAACTATGAAAGAAGGGCTTTGATAGTTAGAATAAAATGTATGTATTTCTAGCATATATGATGGTTTGTTGTATGTACATATACTAACCAAAATTATAGCTATGTTGAATTCTAAGCGAAAGGCTACAAATACCATAATATAGGTAAATTCCTTGGGCATGTACTAGTTAATTGCACATTTTGTATTACACTACAAGAGAAAGGCCCTATAGACGCGCACTGTACACGCGAAAAAGCGGGCACGTTTATAAGCGCATGTATCAGCGCATCTATTCAGGCTAGTATAAAAAATGCGTCCATATATTCGCGTTGATAAACGCGCTTATAGATGCGAAAATAAACACACATATTTTTCATTTCTCATAAAGTCCCTGAATATGACCAAACCTCTTAATAGCTAGTATTTTTTTGAATAGGGCATGATTGGATGTATATACGACATAATTACACCTGGATCATACGCTAGGACATGATATACATGTATAGGATCATACAGACATGATATACATGTATATACGACATGATATACATGTATAGGGCATATACATGCATAGGACATGATATACATTACCAACTTTACTTCTTTCTGAGTATTACAAATATATATCAAATCATTCCAAAGCTAATTACATATATGGGATTTCATGCCCTATGTACATCCAATCATGCCCTATACAAATGTGATTGGATAGGGCATGATGATTGGATGTATATATAAATCAAAGGTTGACTTGTGCATTTGCAATATATATATATATATATATATATATATATAGAGAGAGAGAGAGAGAGAGAGAGAGAACTGATCAATACACTCACATGTCTCATTTAATGTTGTGCACTTAACCTAGCCATGCATGCCAATTCATAGCATGAGTAGATTGATGTAAATCAGTTGGCTTGTGCATATGCAAGCTATTCCAATCATGTCAAGGTGCACTTATAGCTCACATATAATTTTAGATAAGGTGGACCACATGTAATCAATGTGCACATGTTCTCTTTTCATCATCTTTAGCCAGTGTGTCCACTTGTTGGTGACTAATACCAACAAGCCAACTACAAATCTCTTATCTATGAAATGTATAAGTAAATTAACTTGGTTAATTTGATGAGGCCAAGTTCTTTGATTGATTGATGGATAATATGCCTTTCTCTATCTCTTTCGTGTACACCTTCATTGCGTTATCTCTCTCTAGCTAAAAACCATTCGTGCTTTATCCACCTATTGATACTTGCATGCAATTGTAAGTGGGATGGTCTAGTAAGTCACTACATATGTGCCAATTGACTTGCCAATGTGTTATCTCTTATCCTCAAGCTTTGTTATATACGTCACCACATAGGTCAATTGATTCCCTAAATGCATGCATTGATTCCTTAAATTGTTCCTGCGCGTCTGTAAGCGCGTGTAACATGAATTATCTGCGCATATACACGCGCAATTACACGCGCTGACAGACGTACCACGCAAGTATAGAAAAATTTAAAAAAAGTTGTGGCTTTCTTTTCAAACCTCTGCTTTCCTGCGTTTTTTACGCATTTTCTGCAATTCGAGCTCGACATCACTACTCGTGTCTATCTATCACTTCATGAAGACAATGAGGCAATGAAATAAGAGTAAAAAGAGGACAGGAGGAAAGAAGAGCCAAAGAGTAAAGAACAAGAGCCAAACAACAAGGAAGAGAACAAGATTCAAGCAACTTACCAAGGGAAGGGAGAAGGAGGACAAGGAGATTGCAACCTAGCCGCCACCCATTGGAACAAGCAAAGAAGGTGAGTTCTTCTTCTCTCTCTCAATCTTGTTTGCTTTCTCTGTTTGTTTGTCTCTCTCTTCTCTCTCTTCACATGCTGGATCTTGTCATCTATGGAGGTTTTTTAGCTTTGTTTTTTAAGTAAGTTTGAGAAGAAATGGTGCGACTCAGCGCGTCTGTCAACGCGTCCAGATGACAGTGTAGACGCAGCTATAGACACGGAAATAGACGCACTGACAGACGCTCACAGAGACGCAGGTATAGACGCACACATAGATGCAGGTATAGACACTGCATGTAATATGTTTTATCTACACAGGGTAATATGATTTTTCTTGTGTAGATGTGGAATCCTGGATCCTCTAGTATCCCATTCAACAAGGAGCAATTCATGGGGGAGATGACCAATTATCTTGGTCGCCCTCCCACTGTAGAGGAGGTTTTCAGTGTGAAGTCTGGGATACCTATCACATCTTTGCCTACATAGGGATCAGCTGAGGTACATGGATCGGCCGAAGCACGTGCATCTGCAAAAGCACGTGTATCGAGTGAGGTGAGGGTAGTGCACGTCAAGGGAGGAGGGAGAGTGGTGCGGGAGGACGAGGAGGTCGAGGGCTTTGTGGGGGTTGCCTAGGTGGTGGCTCTTGATCACCCTCACCGAAAAATGAGAGAGGTGAGTCTCCACAAATGTACTACTCTATCACTGATGTTGGTGGTATCTTGCATGACTTTGAGGGGAGGGAAGTGATAGCCTACTTGAGGAGTGTCGTGCATGCCACATACAAAGATTGCATGATTCCCTTCAAGCACAAAAAAAAAGGTTTGTGGCAAGAGGTGCTGCGGGCAGTACATAAAAGGTACCCTAATCCCAAGAATTCACGATTCTCAGATGATTGGGGATGGTCAAAGGTGAGAGACGCACTTCATAACAAGAGGTCTCACCTTATGACGTGCGCCAAGGAGTCATTGCGGAGACAAGAGCAGGGGCACCCTGGATATGGCCAACCACCCAATTGCCACCACAAGGAGTGGAAAGAGGCTAAGAAGAGAGCAGCGGAGAAAATGACAAGTCGCCAGCATGCAGAGGCGCGACGTATCCAGATGGCAACCATGGGATCGTCTCATTATGGATCGGGTGGCAGGGAGTCATGGGAGGCTGAGTTTGTAAGTATTATTTGATTTCTTTTTTTAAATTAAATTTTGTAATTTGTTTCACTTCATTATGTAGTGTGTTTTAATACGTTGTATGTTCAAATTTTTTTGTAGTATCATATCGTTGGTAGGATGCCTACTCCTAGAGAGGAACGCTACCATCAAGGTCATAACCGGGCGTCCACTTGGTAGCATTTCTACAAGGAGGGACTCATCACGGAGGAGCAATATAATAGCGCCATGAGGATTCCACCACCAGAAGAGGTATGTTTTATTTTTTACATGAAAAGTATAGATAACTCTAATTTGTTTGTAATGGTATTTATATACCTTAATCCTTTGTGTAGGCGAACCCTGATGCAGTTGAGGATAGCGAAGGGGGGACTAGCAGTAGCGGTGGCGGCAACGGCAGCGGCACACGCAGCGGTGGTGGTAGCGATGATGATGCCTCTTCTGAGGAGATATAGAGGAGCCCCATGCATGCATGCCTTCCCTTGGCTTGTAATTTTCATTTTTGATATGTATTACTTTCAGCTAGTGCTTGCGACCATGACGTCACAAGCACTAGAACTCATAATGTAAAAACGTTTCATCTATATATATGAAATTTTGTGTGCTACATACATTGTTTTGTTTTCAGTATCCAATCTTCGAAATAATCTTTCTCCGTTTTTCCTAAGCATACAATTTGATGTTGATGGGGGGAAAAAAACCAGAGAGCATGTGGCTTGCAAAGCCACATGCTCTCTGGTTTTTTTTTCATACCTCTATTTTGTGCGTCTATTAGCGCATCTAAATTGCAGGATAAATGCACATCTATTCTCGTCAAAAACTTGCAAAGTAAACACAGTTTTAGACGCGTAGATACACGTGTGTATAGACGCACAATATGAATATGTCCACTTTTTTATAAATATGATTATATATTTATGTAACGCGTCAATACGCGCGTCTATATGCGTGTCTAAGTGTGTGTGTAACTCTGATCATATGCGCGCTTTTAGATGCGATTTTGTAGACGCAGAAATAGACGCGTTAATAAACGCGCCCGACATTTTTTTTCACAATTCAAATATTGTGTCTACACGCGTGTCTATGGAGCCTTTTTGTTGTAGTGTTACAAGAAGCTCTATCTTCAAATGATAGTGCTAAAGCTAAAGTTGACACAAAGTATAAGACTTTAGATCAAGAAGTAAAAGTGGTTCAATGCCATTTTCTCCAAATATGAGGAAATGATTGAGTTGGCTTCTGATAGCGAAACCTAAGAGATCCAAAGAAGATTATCCATAAATTTACTTCAAATTTTCTCAAATAGTTGAAAATAGAATGCATTGAGTTTCTTTTTCTGAGAAAGAAGTTATGATTTGAAAAGATGTTGTTTAGGTATGGCATGGCTATTGCGTTTTAGCCACATGATATTGGCTATGTAGATCTAGATATTGTTACACCTATGGTGATTTTTTACTATTCTACATGTATCATGGAATTTGCAACCAATTAGAGTGCTAAAGGTGCATTTGTAAAAATTGATAGATTTGGAGGACATGAAGATCGGGATGAGAATCTTGGAACCTTCCTCAACTCCTTAATCTAACAGGTGGTTCATAGTGCCAAAGAAAAATGGAACTTTGAGGTTTATACATGTTATGCATCTAGGGAATAAGGTGACCATTAGTAATGTAAGAGCAGGTACAGTGGTTGATGCGTTTGTTGAAGCCTTTGTTGGAAGAGCTATCTACTCATTGGGTGACTGTCTTGGCTATGAGTAGTTTATATCAAAAATTGAAAGAAGAGATCTTACTACCATGAAAACTCCATTGGGATTAGTGCTAACTTAAAAAAAAACAAAAAAAACAACAAATAAATAAATAAATAAATAAATACATAAAAATAAATAAATAAATAAATACATAAAAATCTAACTTAAAAAAAAACAAAAAAAACAACAATTTTTTTTAAAATAAAAGAAGACAGAGAGAAAAAACAAGAACCACAAACACACATCTCCACATCCCAAGGCAAACCAAACATTTATTTATTTATTTATTTATTTATTTAAAAATGAGAAAACAATTTAAAACAAAAACAAAAAAAACACACATGCTGTCAAAGAAAAGAAAAAAAAGGGAAAAAAAAAACACGAACCTACGTACCTGTATCGGTTCACGCTCCTCTCCCCTTTCTCCTCTCCTACTTCTTCTTCTTCTTCTCTCTCCTTCCCTCCACTTCTTCTCTCTCTCTCCCTCCACCCCTCCTTCTTTCTCCTCTCCTGTGTGGTGTCTCCGTGGCGGCCCCTCCTCCTGACCTGCGGCCTGCCCCTCCACCCCCATCCTCTTGGCAGCCTATTCGTGGCGGCGCGCCGCCCTTGCCCTCCATGCTCGCCTCGCCCCCCTCTTCCTCCCTGCGCCGCCCGCGCCTCCTTCACCGGCTCGACCTTCACCCTCCGCGCGCCACCCTCGCGACTCCTCCAGCGGTCCGCTCCTCCTCTGCCATCTCGTTCTCCCCTCGCGACTCCTCCAACGGCCCCGGCTCCTCTCCTGCGACACCCCCAACGGCCCCTCCCTCCTGCAGCTGCTCCTCCCACTCTGCCGCTTCCTCCTGCTCCGCCACCTCCTCCCCCTCCTCCTCTTCCTCCTCCTCCCCTCCTCCTCTTCCTCCTCCTCCCCCTCCCCCTCCTCCTCCTAACTGCCCTTCAAGGTTAGTTACACTAACCTTACTTAGTTAAACTAACCTTACCTAATTAAACTAACCTTAATTAGGTTAATCTAACCTTAGTTTAGTTAGTTAATCCTAGTCTAGTTAACTAACCTTAGTTTAGTTAGTTAACCCTAGTCTAGCTAACTAATCTTAGTTTAGTTAGTTAACCTTAGTCTAGTTAACTAACCTTAGTTTAGTTAATTAACCCTAGTCTAGTTCAGGGTTAGTCCCCCACCTTACTAACTAACCCTAGGTTAGTTAGCCTAATCTAGGTTAGTTAGACTTGACTTAGCCTACCTAACTAACCTAGACTAACCCATACTCACCTAACCTGACTTGACTTAGCCTACCTAACTTATCTAGACTAACCCAGACTAACCTAGTCCCCCTTCACTAACTCGACTTGACTTAGTCTGACTTACCTGATTTACCCAAACTTACATGACTTAGCTGACTTGATTTGACCCTCTTTACCAAACTAACTTGATTTCCTTGATTTAATTGACTTAGTTAATTTTTAAATTCATTTCAACTCAGAAATTTTTCTAAAAATTCCCCTATATTTTTGCAAGTTTTTGGCAATCTATCAGGTGGAAATTTGCACCACCAAAATTACAGAAAATTAAATATTTGATAATTTATTCAAAATTATCTTAAAAATATAAAAAAATAATTTAAAATTAGAAAAAAATATAGAAAAATTCAAAAAAATTCTAGAAAATTCCACCCACCCCCTGACCTTTTTCCATTCATTTTTCACTTTAAAATATTTTTATACAAGGCAACAATATTAAAAAAAAAAAACAAGAAAACAAACAAAACATATTAAACATAAAAATCCCAATCTTATTTTTCTAACATAAATTATGGATATTTCCTAACTGGCTGAACTTTTATTTTTCCTTCATCATATATCCATATTTAATTATTATTTCTTTTGAAAAACAAAAACAAACAACCACATACAATTTATTAACAAACAAAACCAGAAAAACACACATAAAACAAACACACCACCACACATAATAAAATCAATTAACCAAACCACACTCTAAAACCAAAACAAATACACCTTAAATATCACCCCCACACAATCCAAACTTACCTTAAATTTTTTTTAAAAAAAACACAATTATAAAAAATTTAAAAATAAAAATAAAAATACATTACCAATTATCAAACCCACTAAGGTGTTGTCTTTGTTATTCAGTCACAGTGGTCTTTGATTTTGTTGACTGGATTTTTTGCTTTTGGAAGACTCTTCCGTGCGCCTTCAGCCCATTGCATACACATCCCTTCCAGGTATTTATTTTGTGAGCTTTATTTATTTTTATTTCTCCCTTAATCACAAATTAATTGTTAAAATGAACTATTTATTCACCCACATTTTCCACGTGCATTCGCGCTAAATACACAATTTCATAATTTAAAAATCAACCAACTGTTCACTTTGCATGCGCTACGTACGCTTAAGAGGCACTTTAATTTGTAATAAAAATGAACCAGCCGTCACAAAAGCACGCGCTGGTAAAAAAACACTCCATATCACTCTTAATTTTTAATTAAGGAATTTACATTTAGAGACCTAGTCTGGGCATCGTAGTCCGGGTTGCGATAAAGCACCGTTTCACCTTAATCACTTTTAATTAAAATTTTAAGAAGGAACTGCCGTTTTCTTATTAAGGTTGATAACCTAATAAAATGTCATCCATTGTTAACAATTTATTAAAATGAACCCTTTATTAAACTAATTCCCCCTCACTGCACTTCTTTTTCCCCCTTTTTAATAAACATGCTTCGTGGGATGGGCATGTAACAGTCTATTAGTTGACACTAATGGTCCAAGTTATGGTCCAGTTGAGTATGAGTTATGAGGTTCTGATGACCTTCTGTAGACCCTCTATAGAGCCTCTGTCTCTGCTCTATCTCTATACTGTAAATGTACTGTAGCTGTTTTGGTGTTGTACTGTGACTGTTCTGTAGACCTTCTGTAAGTGTTCTATAGAATGTATGTGTGACTTTGGGAAAGTTTTCTAACCTTTGGAAAGGATGAATCTAAGTTCAAAAGAGCTAAAATAAGTGGAAGAAACAGCCTGCTGAAGACTGAAGAGAAGACTAAGTGACAGTGACAGTAGTGAGCTGTGAAAAGACACTATAGTGACTCTGGTGACTCTTCATATCAGACATACCTCTTGGGAGGTGCATCCACGACCTAAGAAGGATTATTGAGGGTTATTATGAGAGAATTGTAGTGAGAAGATGATGTACTATTGATAGAGAGAGAGAGAGAGAGATCTAGAGATAGTCAAATCTATCAAAACAGTGTAACTGTATATGAGAGAAAGAGAGAGAGAACCATGAAGACATTGAAGATGAATAATATGTGATTTCCTTCCATTCAAAGATGGTGTATTCTTTTGTGTTATTTGTTCTATTGAAGAATTTTATGAAGATGTTGAAGATTATGATTGATTTTATCAAATCCGTGGGAGATATCTACTATGATGCTGCGTGAAGAATTGTTATTTTCTTTGTTTCGATGATCAAAAGAATGAAATAAAAGCTTTTTGATGTTACAAGATAGATTTTCTTGCAAGAGAATTCCCTTTTCCTTGGTGTTCCTCTTGGGGATCCATGTTTTTGGTGCGCAGCTGAGAAAACTTGCCATCAACAAGCACCAAAAGATGCTAAAAATGAAGGAAATGGCATTGCCAAGAAGAGAAGAATTCAATGGATGTTTGTAAAGTTCCTTCTTCCACTTAAGAGTTGGAATTTCTCATAATCAAAGCCACTTTCCACAAGAAATTCCTCCCACAATGGTGGAAACATATCACCATCATGATGCATGCTCTATGTGGTGGACTGTTTCCTCTTCCTGTTGAAGCAGCATAAACTTGCATCTTGGTGGCAAACTGTTTGGGAACAAACTGAAGAGCAGAAATAGAGAGAATGACCATCCATGGAAGATTTGGCATTCATTGAGAAGTTTCCAGACATCATCAAGTGGGAGATTGTGAATAAGCTTTAGGAGTCTTGGTCTGTAAAGGTTCACGAAAACAAGAAGGAGAAGAGTTGGAATTTGTTTGTGGATGCTCAATAGCAAGATACATGGGATGCTTGGTGCACTGTCAATCTTCTGTTTGTTCAATTAGCAACCCACTGGAAGTTGGTAGACAGAGTGTTTTTCACAACATACACTGTTTTTCACACTGAAATTTTTTGACGCGAATAGACGCGCATTTATCCTGCAATTTAGACACGTTGATAGACGCGCAAAACAGAGGTAGCTCTCTGGTTTTTTTCCCCCCATCAACATCAAATTGTATGCTTAGGGAAAACATAGAAATATTATTTCGAAGATTGGATACTGAAAACAAAACAATGTATGTAGCACATGAAATTTCATATATATAGATGAAACGTTTTTACATTATGAGTTCTAGTGCTTGTGATGTCATGGTCACAAGCACTAGCTGAAAGTAATACATATCAAAAATGAAAATTACAAGCCAAGGGGAAGCATGCATGCATGGGGCTCCTCTATATCTCCTCAGAAGAGGCATCATCATCGCTACCACCACCGCTGCCTGTGCCGCTGCCGTTGCCGCCACTGCTACTATTAGTCCCCCCTTAGCTATCGTATATAAATACCATTACAAACAATAAATTAGAGTTATCTATATTTTCATGTAAAAAATAAAACATACTTCTTCTGGTGGTGAAATCCTCATGGCGTGATTATATTGCTCCTCTGTGATGAGTCCCTCCTCGTAGAAGTGCTGCCAAGTGGACGCCCGATTATGACCTCGATGGTAGCCTACCTCTCTAGGAGTAGGCATCCTACCAATGATATGATACTACAAAAAATTTTGAACATACAACGTATTAAAACACAGTACATAATGAAGTGAAACAAATTACAAAATTTAATTTTTTTAAAAAATCAAATAATACTTACAAACTCAGCCTCCCATGACTCCCTGCCACCCGATCCATAATGCGACGATCCCATGGTTGCCATCTAGATACGTCGCGCCTCTGCATGCTGGCGACTTGTCATTTTCTCCGCTACTCTCTTCTTGGCCTTTTCCACTCCTTGCAGTGGCAATTGGGTGGTTGGCCATATCCAGGGTGCCCCTGCTCTTGTCTCCGCAATGACTCCTTGGCGCGCGTCATAAGGTGAGACCTCTTGTTATGAAGCGCGTCTCTCACCTTGATCGTCCCCAATCATCTGAGAATCATGAATTCTCGGGATTAGGGTATCTTTTATGTACTGCCCGCAGCACCTCTTGCCACAAACCATTTTTTTGGTGCTTAAAGGGAATCATGCAATCTTTGTATGTGGCATGCACGACACTCCTCAAGTAGGCTATCATTTCCCTCCCCTCAAAGTCATGCAAGATACCACCAACATCAGTGATAGAGTAGTACATTTCTGGAGGCTCACCTCTCTCATTTTCCGGTGAGGGTGATCGAGAGCCACCACCTAGGCAACCCCCACAAAGCCCTCGACCTCCTCGTCCTCCCGCACCACTCTCCCTCCTCCCTAGACGTGCACTACCCTCTACCTCACTCGATACACGTGCTTTGGTCGATCCATGTACCTCAGCTGATCCCTGTGTACGCAAAGAAGTGATAGGTGTCCCAAACATCACACTGAAAACCTCCTCTGCAGTGGGAGGGCGACCAAGATAATTGGTCATCTCCCCCATGAATTGCTCCTTGTGGAATGGGGTGCTGGAGGATCCAGGATTCCACATCTACACAAGAAAAATCATATTACCCTGTGTAGATAAAACATATTACATGCAGCGTCTATACATGCGTCTCTGTGCGCATGTATACCTCTGTCTCTATGAGCGTCTGTCAGCGCGTCTCTGTGCGCATGTATACCTCTGTCTCTATGAGCGTCTGTCAGCGCGTCTCTGTGGGCATCTGTCAGCGCGTCTATTTTCGCGTCTATAGCTGTGTCTACACTGTCATCTAGACGCGCTGACAGACACGCACATTCGCACCATTTCTTCTCAAACTTGCTTTTAAAAAAAAGCTAAAAAACCTCCATAGATGACAAGATCCAGCATGTGAGGAGAGAGAAGAGAGAGACAAACAAACAGAGAAAGCAAACAAGATTGAGAGAGAAGAAGAACTCACCTTCTTTGCTTATTCCAACGGGTGGCGGCTAGGTTGCAAGCTCCTTGTCCTCCTTCTCCCTTCCCTTGGTAAGTTGCTTGAATATTGTTCTCTTCCTTGCTGTTTGGCTCTTGTTCTTTACACTTTGGCTCTTCTTTCCTCCTGTCCTCTTTTTACTCTTATTTCCTTGCCTCATTGTCTTCATGAAGTGATAGATAGACATGAGTAGTGATGTCGAGCTCGAACTGCAGAAAACGTGTAAAAAACGCAGGAAAGCACAGGTTTGAAAAGAAAGCCACAACTTTTTTAAAATTTTTCTATACTTGCGTGGCGCGTCTGTCAGCGCGTGTAATGGCGCGTGTATATACGCAGATAATTCCTGTTACACGCGCTTACAGATGCGTAGGAACAATTTAAGGAATCAATGCATGCATTTAGGGAATCAATTGACCTATGTGATGACATATAAAACAAAGCTTGAGGATAAGAGATAACACATTGGCAAGTCAATTGGCACATATGGAGTGACTTACTAGACCATCCCACTTACAATTGCATGCAAGTATCAATAGGTAGATAAAGCACGAATGGTTTTTAGCTAGAGAGAGATAATGCAATGGTGTACACGAAAGAGATAGAGAAAGGCATATTATCCATCAATAAATCAAAGATATGTATATGAAGTGACTTGATATAGTAATTAAAGTATCGTCATTTTTAGGATGCTCCATTAACTTCTGCAAGTTCCTATAACCTTGAAGTAGAATATAGCCAACCACACTGTCCATGGAAGGAAAACTTGGCCTCATCAAATTAACCAAGTTAATTTACTTATACATTTCATAGATAAGAGATTTGTAGTTGGCTTGTTGGTATTAGTCACCAACAAGTGGACACACTGGCTAAAGATGATGAAAAGAGGACATGTGCACATTGGTTACATGTGGTCCACCTTATCTAAAATTATATGTGAGCTATAAGTGCACCTTGACATGATTGGAATAGCTTGCATATGCACAAGCCAACTGATTTACATCAATCTACTCATGCTATGAATTGGCATGCATGGCTAGGTTAAGTGCACAACATTAAATGAGACATGTGAGTGTATTGATCAGTTCTCTCTCTCTCTCTCTCTCTCTATATATATATATATATATTACAAATGCACAAGTCAACCTTTGATTTATATATACATCCAATCATCATGCCCTATCCAATCACATTTGTATAGGGCATGATTGGATGTATATTTGTAATACTCAGAAAGAAGTAAAGTTGGTAATGTATATCATTTCCTATGCATGTATATGCCCTATACATGTATATCATGTTATATATACATGTATGTCATGTCCGTATGATCCTATACATGTATATCATGTCTTAGCGTATGTCGATCCAGGTGTAATTATGTCGTATATACATCCAATCATGCCCTCTTCAAAAAAATACTAGCTGTTAAGAGGTTTGGTCATTTTCAGGGACTTTATGAGAAATGAAAAATATGCGCGTGTATTTTTGCATCTACAAGCGTATTTATCAGCGCGGATATATAGACGCGTTTTTTTATACTAGCGTGAATAGACGCGCCGATACACGCGCTTATAAACGCGCCTGCTTTTTTGCGTGTACAGTGCACGTCGATAGGGCCTTTCTCTTGTAGTGTAATGTGTTAGGTAATTAGATAACTAAGGCAAACTAAGGAAAGTGCGGTGGACGTGACTTAGGTCCGTCCTACGGAAGGGTGGTCCCAGTTAGCTAGAAACTTTTCTCAAATGATGAGATAATAAGACAATGAAGACCTAGTGTCAGTAGATGTAGAATTTTCGGATTATTTTGTTTTAGGGGAAAGGAATGGGGCTATGTCGTACGGTAGAGAGGTTGAGCTTCGCATCCCTCTTGTTTCCCATTTTCCATGAACCAAGTGCATCTTGAAACCGCTTCATCTTTATTGTCCCTATGAAAGGTGGTACAACTGGAGCTCGATGCTAGCTCTTTCCTAGAGACTTTGCTGACAGGAAAGGAATCCTGACCTCAGGTCGATCCCAAGCAGGAACGGCTGGACACTTCCACTCGGGGCAGACTCAAGAAGACCTAGATCGAAAACCCTGTTTCATTCCTGGTGAGGCCAGGCGAAGCCTTCTACACCCTCCTCCTAATGGGCTGCAAAGACGTGTCCTACAAGCGAACAAAAAAGCATGTTACATAGTAGCTCAAAAGGAGATGCAAGTAGTAGAGTGGTCAAAGAAGCAATGTCACCATGACATATCTAATACATGAGTTTATGTTAAAAAATATGTAGGCCCTCTTTTCTTGCTGCCTCTTTTTCATTGAATACTTGAGTAATTGTTAGTGGTTACATGTGGTAATGAAAGCACATGCAAGACAAGTTGAAAAGTCATTCATAAACCACTTAAAAGAGGGTGTAACATCCTTTTAAGGGAAGCTAAGGTTGTCTTTTGTCTTGTAAGGGAACCTAACATTGTCTTCCACAAACCAATTGAAAGAGGGTCTTACGTCCTTTTCAACAAGAACCGTGATCTCTCAAGTGTCCCTCATCCCAAATTACCTATGTTATAGATGCTATGGTTTGTACCATCAATACTCTTCAAGCACAATTCAAGTGCAAATAGATGACGACAATAAAATGTACCTTTAAATTTAATACTTATGATGGTATTAAAGATGATCATAAGGTTCTCCCTTGGCTAAGTTAATTCAACTCATATTTTGATGTTGAAAGTTATGCTAAAAATGATAAAATCAAGTGTGCTTCACATTACTTTATCGACAAAGCTTCTTTATAGTGGAATGTCACATGTAAGAGCATTGACTTTGTCATAGCATGTAGGATTGAAGGTCTCCACACGGGTTTGGCAAGAAAGCTAGACAACATAAATGGCGAAGTGTGTTCAAGACTTAAGTAGATTGCAGCAAGTGTTCAAGAGGTACTCCTTGGTCAGTTACTAGGGTTTGAGAAAGAAGATTTTTTTGGGGTTCAAGAGCTTAGACTCCACATTTGGTTGAGATAAGAGAAGGGTAGACACAAGAATAATACCTCATAAGTTCAAATTCAAGTCAAGCTTGTTTCCTTGTAAGATCAGTCACGGATTATGAAATTAATTGCATGTATCATCAACAACTTTGCATCCCATCATTCAACTTTATATGATTACATTCAATGTAAATTGAAGCTTATGAGTCAATTACAAGCCTTGATGGATAAGGATCTTTACTTCAAGAGAGCTTCAAATAAAGATTTGGATAAGATTAAGTTATCATAGCCAAGAAGTAAAGAGGGAAATCTCCTCTTAATTCAACTCAAAGAAAACATGACATGTCTTGGAACATTCCCTACCATAGGGGCTCATAAATCATGCATATTTTGAAAGGATATCAACTGTAAAGCAAGAAATGAATTAAAATATTACTATTCAAGCTAGCTTTCTGAATATGGCTAAAGATAACATCCACAAATCAGCCCATAAACTTCCGAGATTCACCTTTGATGATAGCATACACTTTCTCTAATATAGAGTGCATAGATCAATCAAATACAAGTGTAAATCATACCATATGAAGCAATAGATAAGTAAAAGGATCTGGTGTTGACAAATCATCATGTGGTCTACCTTTTTCTGCCCATATACATAGCTTCAACCTTTCAAGAAGACACTTTGATAAAGCACAAAATAGCCCCTATATCCAAGAGCATGTAACAAGTAACATGTAGCTTGCAATAGATATATAGAAGTAGAAGAGAAGAAGAAATTATTGCTGCTCTTTTTTGCTTTGTAATGGGCCACCTATTTAAGCCTCAAGCACATACATAGAGCAATCAAGATGCTCCCTTCCATAATGTTTTATGCAATATCTACTTGCATCAAGCATAGCAATGCCACGAAGCTACAAGAAGAGAAAAATAAGTGTTGCTGCCCACCACAATACCTAGTTTGGGCTGAAATATTCAGCCCACTTTGGTGCATGGCTTCATCAGCCTCTTTACGTGGAAGCTTTGGACAACCCTTCCCGTTTTCCATCCATGGCGCCTGCTCATCCTTGAGTTCTTCATGCAAAATGCGGCGTACATATACAAGATCATAAGTGCACAACCACATTATTAGCTCTTGGAAAATGCAATCCAAGGTATCCTACCAAATCAACTACTCATTTCCATGTTTTATCTTATTAAATGTTCTATGACTTATAGAAATTGTAGCAATTCCATGTAAGTGTTGCAAAGAGAGTTAAAAGTAAGTAACCACATTTGTTTATCTTGTCAAGGACCCATGATAATTTTATTGTATTTTAAGGCAAAGAGCCCCCATCTTGGCTTCACCATGCCATATGCTGCTGGACTTAGGCTTAATATTTTATTCCATAAATCTCTTGTAGTTTGTCTAAATTACAAGTGACTAGGTAATATATGTAGAAGTTAAAAATCTTATGTTTAAACCATGGGCAAAGAACCTTATGACATTCACCCCATGATCCTAGCCTGCACATCGTCCGACATGTGCCACTTTATGTCGCTTTCATTTTCTGTCATGTCCTCTTCTCTATCCTTGAAGTCATCTTCTTTCTCCATGTCTTCATGCTCTTGGATTATATCCAAGTCTTCTAACACATATGTTGAATTTTCTCTTCATTTGAAGAGCTTGATTCTTTTTCTAGCTATGGGTATCTTCATGCTTGTCCCATCCAATTCAGCCAATGAATATGTGGAATTTTCATGAATGACCTTTACCAGATATGGGTGAAAGAAATTCTTTACCGTCTTCCTAGAAGCACTATATTGATTGTCCAGGCTGTTGTCATAGACAAGCACCTAGTCATTTTCTTGAATAGCTCTTAGTCAGAGGCGATGATGCCTATCAAATCTTTGTTTATTCTTTAGTCTTGCTGTTTTTACCATCGACTCTGATAGGCATCATCTTCAAGCCTTCTTTCTAACTACCATATGCGCAAAGTCAGCAACTCTTCTCTACTGATTCGTTCCTCCCAAGATATAAGACTCCATGTGAGAATAGATTCTTCAATTGGCATAATTGGTTGTTGTCCATGCATAACTTCAGCCGGCATATAGCCACTTACAACAAAGGTTGGGTCAGCCCATAATGCAAAAGGAAGCATTTTAGGCCATTCTTTGATTTTTCCTCTACAAGATTTTACTAGAGCTTTGAGAATAAGCTAATGCCCTCTCTCACTTTTTCCATTTCCTTTAGGGTTGTAGGCTGATGATAAAGCCATTTTAATTCCCAATTGAGCTAAGAAGTTGGGTGCCTTATCAGCATCTTACTCCCCTATATATGTAGTTACTTTACTGACACAACCATATTTGCAAAACACTTCTTCAAGAAAACGATGACAAACAACTTGAGTGGTATTGGTTGTTAAGGCTTTTCCTTCAGCTTTATTGGTTAGATCCTCTCTTGCAAGCACTAAATATTGCATATATTAGGTATATATAGTTTGTCTATATATAGCATCCCTGGTCCCCTCTATATATTCCAACTATGTGTGCTCACTTGATGCACTTCTTGGGTTCCACTTCCAGTGTCTTGTGTCTCTCTTCTCTTCTCTATTCCTCCGTTCCTCACCTCCCTCGCGCACTGTTCAACATGGTGTCAGAGCGAGGTTTCCTCTCTCTTCTCTCTCATGGCGGGAGCATCCTACGCTGAAGGAGTAGTGTTGCTTCCTCTCTCTCTCTATCATCATCCATCCTCTTTCTCCTCTTTCCTCTCCTTCTCGCCCTCCTTTGCCCCTAACCCCTGCCCCTGCCCCTGCTTGCCCTGTTCTGCCTCCCCTGTCCTGTTGGCGAATATTTGAAGTTGTTGCACCCGAGCGTACGCACAACAGCCAGAATGGGCAGATTGCGACAACGGCAGGGCTGCGAGAGAGGAGAGACCGCTGCATCCTTGTCTTGTCAGAGAATATGTGAAGTCGTCGCACCCTCCTCTGCCCCTAATCCATGCCCCTGCCCCCTATTCTGCCCCCTCTGTCTTGTCACCATGGCCGCAGACGACGACACCTCCCAGCGTTGCCACGGCCACAAGGAGGAGGACGATCCCCACCTCGACGAGCCCCCCCCTCCACCCTTCCCACCAGGACCCCTCCCTCGTTAAGAAGATCCTCGACACCTGGACGTCAGTGACGCCACAAGATGGAGAAGCTCCGCCGCAAGTACTGTGTCGAGCCCATTGCCACCCTACTCCGAGTTCGAGTCCAGCAAAAGCATTAGGGTTCCCAAGGAAAGAGAGCTTCCAGATCATGAGTTCACCATGAGCTTAGATGAAGATGCAGATGATTTTGACCAACCACCACCAGATCGCTATCGCAACCGGTCTCTTGGCCTTCGAGCACAAGTCCAGGCCTGCCAACAATGGCTACACCTTCCTCAACAACAACAGCACCCACCACAGTCACAACATCGTCAATGGATCATCAGACTGTGACGAGAAGGATAGATTGGATGAGGAATCAGATGCAGCAGCTATTAGGAAATGCGCAGCTGTAGTATAGACTATGAGGCCGCAAAGGCTTTCAAGATGGACAGATTTCTCAAGCATAGGACTTCTTCAAAGTCTAGCTTGTGGCGTCAATAGCCCCCAGTTGACAGCACTCCACTCTCTCAATTGGTCTCTGTGATCCGCACTTTGGGGGAGCTCTTTCTCATATTAGAAGAGATGAAACTGCAGATACAGAGAGAGTCTGAGCGATTCCATGATGATCTGGAGGCCAGGCGTACAAAGATGTTCCTAGAGTCCCAGAATCAGATTGCTGAGATGTTTGCTTGGGCTCTGAGCAGCAGTAAGAAAACTGATGAGCTCTTGCTGATGATTGTCGGTATTTTGTTCATCATTTGATTATTCTAAATGTTTCTTTCTTCCAGCTGATTTTTGGCTCTTCATGCTGCGTTTCTTTCGTCCAGCTGATTTTTGGCTCTTCACACTACGTTTCATATCATTTCATCTATATTACAGCTAATGCGTTGAAATTATTCCAAGCTTTGTTTATAAGAAATATTTCGAGCTGATGGGATGATATTTCATTTCATTCTCATTCCAGCTATTGAAATGTTCCAGCTAATGTTTCATTATTATTCCATTTGTTGAGTTGTTCTAGATGATGTTTCATTGTTTTCAATTGTCGTTTGTCTATTTTCAACTAATTCGTCAATTCAAGCTTATGTTTATTCTACTTGATATTTTATCTATTCTAACTAAGGAGCTGATGTTGCAGCTAATGTTTTCGTCTTGATAATGCTCATCTCGTCCATTCTTCTTTCCATTTGCTGGTGGTATGCCAGCTGCTATTTCGTATATTCTAGCTAATGAGTTGATGAAATTTTTATCGTATATTCTAGCTGCTGAGTTGATTATGACATTGTGATTGTGTTCTAATGTTGATATAACATTTTCTATTAAGCATTTGATATCACAAATTATGCTGCATAGCCGATTATATCCACACTCAAGATAAAGCAATTTCATGGCTCTTTATCTCCTTCAATTCCTTCATCTATTGTAATTCAAGATTGATGTAGCTCCTTCATTTATCTATAGTAATTCAGGAGTGATGTAGCTCCCTCAATTCCTACAAACAGGCACTTGTATATTGAGGAGTGATTAGATTGATGTAGCTCCTTCATTTATCTAAAGTAATTCAGGAGTGATGTAGCTCATTCGATGCCTACAAACATGCACTTGTATATTCAGGAGTGATTTAGCTCCTTTCAACTTTGTAATAATATATTTTCAATATTAATATAGCAGTAGGGCTATATAGAGCTGTGGGTTTTTCCCTTGAGCCCACAAGGGTTTTTTCATCAACAGTTAGGGACCTTTATTTGAGCGAGGGCATTAGCTATATATAGCATCCCTGGTCCCCTCTATATATTCCAACTATGTGTGCTCACTTGATGCACTTCTCGGGTTCCACTTCCGGTGTCTCGTGTCTCTCTTGTCTTCTCTCTTCCTCCATTCCTCGTCTCCCTCGTGCTATTAGCTATATATAGTTTGTCTATATATAGCATCCCTGGTCCCCTCTATATATTCCAACTATGTATGCTCGAAGGCCAAGAGACCGGTTGCAATAGCGATCTGGTGGTGGTTGGTCAGAATAATCTGCATCTTCATCTAAGCTCATGGTGGACTCATGATCTGGAAGCTCTCTTTCCTTGGGAACCCTAATGCTTTTGCTGGACTCGAACTCAGAGTAGGGTGCCAATGGGCTCGGCACAGTACTTGCAGTGGAGCTTCTCCATCTTGTGGTGGCACTGGAGGGAGGTCTGTCCAGGTGCCGGGGATCTTCTTGACGAGGGAGGGGTCGTGGTGGGAAGGGTGGAGGGGGGGCTCGTCAAGGTGGGCATCATCCTCCTCCTCGTGGCCGTGGTGATGCTGGGAGGTGTCGTTGTCCGCGGCCATGGAGACATGACAAAGGAGGCAGAATAGGGGCCAGGGGTAGGGGTCAGGGGCAGAGGAGGGTGCGGCGACTTCACATATTCGCCAACAAGACAGGGAGGCAATGGTCTCTCATCTCTTGCAGCCCTACCGTTGCCGCAACTTGCCGATCCTGGCTATTGTGCACATGCTCGGGTGCCGCGACTTCACATATTCGCTGACAGGACAGGGGAGGCAGAACAGGGCAGGCAGGGGTAGGGGTAGGGGTAGGGGCAGGGGTCAGGGGCAAAGGAGGGCGAGAACGAGAGGAAAGAGGAGAAAGAGCATGGATGATGATAGAGAGAGAGAGGAAGCAACACTACTCCTTTAGCGTAGGATGCTCTCGGCATGAGAGAGAAGAGAGAGGAAACCTGGCTCTGATACCATGTTGAACAGTGCACGAGGGAGACGAGGAACGGAGGAAGAGAGAAGAGAAGAGAGACAGGAGACACCGGAAGTGGAAAGGAAAGAGAGATTCTAGATCATGAGTCCACCATGATCTTAGACTAAGATGCAGATGATTCTGACCAACCACCACCAGATCGCTATCGCAACTGGTCTCTTGGCCTTCGAGCACAAGTCCAGGCCTACCAGCAATGGCTACACCTTCCTCAACAACAACGGCACCCACAGTCACAACATCGTCAATGGATCATCAAACTGTGATGAGGAGGATAGATTGGATGAGGAATCAGATGCAACAACTATTAGGAAATGCACTGAAATTTAGCAAGCCATATCCATAGGAGCCACATCGTTTTTGCTGACAGAATATAAGTATTTGGTTTATTTCATGGGTATATTTGCTACTGTCATTTTCTTATTCCTGGGATCTATGAAGGGGTTCAGTACTAAGCCCCAGCCTTATAGATACGATCCAAAGCAAGAATGTGCCCCAACTCTCTTTACAACGATTTTCACTACAGTTGCATTTATATTGGGAGCTTTGACATCCATAGTGTTGGGATTTTTGGGCATGATGATCGCAACATATGCGAATGCTCGCACAACTTTGGAAGCCAGAAAAGGGATAGGCAAAGCATTCAAAATCACCTTCCAATCAAGTTCGGTGATGGGTTTCTTACTTGCTGCTAATGGCCTCATAGTTTTATACATCACTATAAAACTGTTCCAGCTTTATTACAAGGATGATTGGGAGGGCCTTTTTGAGGCCATCACTGGCTATGGGCTTGGAGGCTCATCCATGGCTCTATTTGGAAGGGTTGGAGGTGGAATCTATACCAAAGCTGCAGATGTTGGAGCAGATCTTGTTGGAAAAGTAAAAAGAAATATCCCAGAGGATGATCCATGAAATCCAGTGGTCATTGCTGACAATGTGGGTGATAATGTGGAAGATATTGCTGGAATGGGTTCAGATTTGTTTGGCTCCTTTGATGAAGCTTCTTGCACAGCTCTTGTTGTACCTTATGGGCATTATGGTGTGCCTCATCACAACCTTGTTCGCAATTGATGTGTTCGTCGAGATCTCAAATCTAAGGGATATTGAACCTACAGTGAAGAGACAGTTGCTGATATCCACCATCTTAATGACATTCGGTGCAGCTTTTGTTTGTTGGCTGGCACTACCATCCATGTTTTACATATATGATCCTAATGGTGGTGCAAAGATGGTTCAAAACTGGAAACTATTTTTCTGCGTTGGAGTAGGGCTTTGGGCAGGGTTGGTAATTGGCTACGTTACAGAGTATTTCACCAGCAATACATACAGACCAATCCAGGATGTTGCTGATTCTTGCAGGACAAGAGCTTCTACCAATGTCATCTTTGGTTTGGCACTTGGCTACAAGTCTGTAATTGTTCCAATATTTTCTATTGCTGTTGCCATCTATGTCAGCCATACCCTAGCAGCCATGTACGAGATCGCAGTTGCAGCTCTTGGAATGCTTTGTACCATTGCCACTTGTCTAGCCATAGATGCATATGGTCCCATAAGTGATAATGTTGGTATCGCAACCGGTCTCTGGATGACCATGATACTTCTTACACATCTCTCCACAAGAAGTGCAGCCGTAGTATAGACTACGAGGCCACGAAGGCTTTCAAGCTGGACAGATTCCTCAACCATAGGACTTCTTCAAAGTCCAGCTTGCGGCATCAACAACCCCCAGTTGATAGCACTCCACTCTCCGAATTGTTCTCCGTGATCCGCACTTTGGGGGAGTGCTTTCTTAGATTAGAAGAGATGAATTTGCGGATGCAGAGAGAGTGTGAGCGATTCCGTGATGATCTGGAGGCCAGGCGTACAAAGATGTTCCTAGAGTCCTAGAAGAAGATTGCTGAGATGTTTTCTTGGGCTTTGAGCAGCAGTAAGAAAACTGACGAGCTCTTGCTGATGATTGTTGGTATTTTGTTCATCATTTGATTATTCTAAATGTTTCTTTCTTCCAGCTGATTTTTGGCTCTTCATGCTACGTTTCATATAATTTCATCTATATTACAGCTAACGCGTTGAAATTATTCCAAGCTTTGTTTATAAGAAATGTTTCGAGCTGATGGGATGATATTTCATTTCATTCTTATTCCAGCTGTTGAAATTTTCCAGCTATTGTTTCATTATTATTCGAGCTGTTGAGTTGTTCTAGCTGATGTTTCATTGTTTCCAGTTGTTGCTTGTCTATTTTCAGCTAATTTGTCTGTTCAAGCTTATGTTTATTCTACTTGATATTTTATCTATTCTAGCTAAGGAGCTGATGTTGCAGGTAATGTTTTCGTCTTGATAATGCTCATCTCGTCAATTCTTCTTTCCATTTGCTAGTGGTATGTCAACTGCTATTTCGTATATTCTACCTGATGAGCTGATGAAATTTTTATTGTATATTCTAGCTGCTAAGTTGATTTATGACATTGTGATTGTGTTCTAATGTTGATATAACATTTTCTATTAAGATTTTGAGGAGTGATGTAGCTCATTCGATGCCTACAAACATGCACTTGTATATTCAGGAGTGATTTAGCTCCTTTCAACTTTGTAATAATATATTTTCAATATTAATGTAGCAGCAGGGCTATATAGAGCTGTGGGTTTTTCCCTTGAGCCCCCAAAGGTTTTTTCATCCACAGTTAGGGACCTTTATTTGAGCGGGGGTATTAGCTATATATAGTTTGTCTATATATAGCATCCTTGGTCCCCTCTATATATTCCAACTATGTGTGCTCATTTGATGCACTTCTGGGGTTCCACTTCCGGTGTCTCATGTCTCTCTTCTCTTCTCTCTTCCTCCGTTCCTCGTCTCTCTCGCGCACTGTTCAACAGCATAATCCATATTCGTGTAGGCATCGTTATAAGATCAAAAACCCATCTATAATGTATAGACAAAGGATAAGTTGGTTGCAACCCATCTTGATGCTTAACCATAGAGTACATTTGACACACATAACAAGTTTCAATAAAATTCTCTATGTCTTGATACATGTTCTACCACCAATATTTTTCTTTGATGTTACTAAAAGTTCCCCATACGCCTCTATGGCCAGCCCACAAGCTTTCATGAAATTCCTTTATTACCGGTTCTTGTAATAAGCTTTTCTCTTAATATGCTTGAATTCTTCATTAGTCCATGTCTCTTTCTTCTTCATTGTGCTCAAATATTGGCCGATCTTCAGCGAATCTTCTTCATAATCTTCTTCAAGGAAATGAACTAGAACTTGAGCAATGCAATGAGCATGCTGGCTCCTAGTTGACCACCCTTCTTCCATAATGGAATCTTTGATCTTTGTTGGTGTTTGCTAAATTATAGCAGTACCTTTTGTTGTTCTTGTTGTACTTAATGCTGCACGATTAAAAAGATCAGTAACATTTGCTATTTTTAGCTTTGGATTTGTATATGCAACTATTGAAAAGGTATTTTCAGCAGCCATGGAATAAAAAACAGCAAGTATAGACTCTTCAACTTCATCTTCTTCCATCAGCTCCTTTTCAATGTCATATCTTGCACATGACAACATGTAAGCAACTGGATTCTCCTTTCCTGCAAGGGTTGAGAGATTCAATATATGCAATCCATCTTAGCATAGCAATGTCCGGCCTATTCTATAGTGGACCCTTCGCTGTCTTTTGTTATTTCTTTCTTAAAATTCTCAGTTCTTTTTTTTTTATATAAGGTGTTTCATTGTGACTCATCATGTAAGATGTTAGTGTTGCTCTTGCAGCCACCTACAGGTCTAGTGGAGAGAAAAGGGTGGCTACAACATGTTGTCAACCTACTAGCATTCAATCTTCTAGTAGCTCAAATGGAGATGCAAGTAGTAGAGTGGTCAAAGAAGCAATGTCACCATGACATACCTATCAATACTTGAATTTATGTTTCAAAATACGTAGGCCCTCTTTTCTTGCTGCCTCTAATTTTTCATTGAGTACTTGAAGTAATTGTAAGTGGTTGCATGTGGTAATGAAAGTACATGCAAGACAAGTTGAAAAGTCATTCACAAACCACTTGAAAGAGGGTATTACATCCTTTTCAGGGAACCTAAGGTTGTCTTGTGTCTTGTAAGGGAACCTGACATTGTCTTCCACAAACCACTTGAAAGAGGGTGTTCCGTCCTTTTCAGCAAGACTTGTGATCTCTCAAGTGTCCCTCATCCCAAATCACCTATGTCATAGATACTATGGTTTGTAACATCAATACCACTCTTCAAGAACAATTCAAGTGCAAATATATGAAGACAAGAAAATGTACCTTTAAATTTAATACTTACGATGGTATTAAAGATGATCATAAGGTTCTCTCTTGGCTAAGTCAACTCAGCTTATATTTTGATATTGAAAGTTATGCTAAAAATGATAAAATCAAGGGTGATTCACATTCTTTTATTGACAAAGCTTCTTTATAGTGGAATGTCACATGTAAGAGCATTGACATTGTCGTAGCGTGTAGGATTGAAGGTCACCGCAAGGGTTTGCTAAGAAAGCTAGACAACATAAATGGAGAAGTGTCTTCAAGAGTTAAGTAGATTGGAGTGAGTGTTCAAGAGGTACTTCTTGGTCAATCACTAGGGTCTAAGAAAGAAGATTGTATTGGGGTTCAAGAGCTTAGACTCCACAGTTGGTTGAGATAAGAGAAGGGTAGACACAAGAATATTACCCCATTAGTTTAAATTCAAGTCAAGCTTGTTTCCTTGCAAGATCAGTCACATATTACAAAATTAAGTACATATATCATCAACAACTCTGCATCCCATCGTTCAACTTTGTATGATTACATTAAATGTAAACTGAAGCTTATGAGTCAATTACAAGGTTTGATGGATAAAGATATTTACTTCAAGAGAGCTTCAAATAAAGATCCATATAAGATTAAGTTATCACAGCCAAGAAGTAAAGAAGGAAAGCTCCTCTTACTTCGACTCAAAGAAAATATGAAAGGTCTTGGAACATTGCCCTACCATTGGGGCTCATAAATCATGCGTATTTTGATAGGATATCAATTGTAAAGGAAGAAATGAATTAAAAGATCACTGCTCAAGCTAGCTCTCTGAATATGACTGAAGATAACAGCCCCAAATCAGCCCATAAACTACATAGAGTGCATAGATCAATCAAATACAAGTGTAATCATACCATATGAAGAAATAGAGAAGTAAAAGGATCTATTGTTCACAAATCATTGTGTGGGCTGCCTGTTTCAGCCCATATACATAGCTTCAACCTTCCAAGAAGACACTTTGATGAAGCACAAAACATCCCATGTATTCAAGAGCATGTAACAAGTAATAGGTAGCTTTCAATAGACATATAGAAGTAGAAGAGAAGAAGGAATTCTTGTTTCCCTTGTTTACTTTCTATTTGGCAACCTATTTAGCCTCAAGTGTTTACATAGAGCAATCAAGATGCTCCCATCCACAATGTTTTATGCAATATGTACTTGCATTGAGCATAGCAATGCCATGAATCTACAAGAACAATAAGTGTTGCTGCCCACAATACTTAGTTTGGGTTGAAATATTCAGCCCACTTTGGTGTATGGCTTGATCAACCTCTTTACCTGGAAGCTTTGGACAACTCTTTCCCTTCTCCATCCATGGCGCCTACTCATCCTTGAGTTTTGCCCGCAAAATGCAGCGTAGTTCACACCACCTCCTTGATCTCTCTCTTGACTATTTCATTCACATAACTTTGTCTCCCTTCCGACTTGGCTTGTGAATATACTTAAAAACTTTGAAAATCATAAGTGCATAACCACATCATTAGCTCCTTGAAAATGCAATCCAAGGGATCCTACCAAATCAACTGCTCATTTCCATGTTTTATCTTGTTAAATGTTCCGTGACTTACATAAATTTTAGCAATTGCATGTAAGTGTTGCAAAGAGAGTTAAAAGTAAGTATCCACATTTATTCTTTTTGTCAAGGACCCATGATAAATTTATTGTAGTTTAAGGAAGAGAGCCCCTATCTTGGCTTCACCATGCCATATGTTGGTGGACTTAGGCTTAACATTTTATTGCACAAATCTCTTGTAGTTTGTGTAAATTACAAGTGGCTAAGTAATATATGTAGAGGTTAAAAATCTTATGTTTAAAACATGGGCAAAGAATCTTATGACATTCACCCCTCCTAACCTGCACATCCAATGACATGTGCCACGTTATGTTGTTTCCATCTTCTATCATGTCTTCTTCTCTATCCTTGAAGTCATCTTCTTTCTCGATGTCTTCATGCTCTTGGATTATAGCCAAGTCTTCTAACACATATGTTGAATTTTCTCTTCATTTGAAGAGCTTGATTCTTTTTCTAGCTATGGGTATGTTATCTTCCTCAAGGTCCTCATTCTTTTCATAGACTTCACATATTAACATCTTCTATCAAACATATTATCAGCCCAATCCACATCTGCGTATTGCTAATAGAACTTGCCCTTAGGCAATGGTACTAGATTCCAAGTCTTGTTGGTCTCTAGCATAGCCATCTCCTTATCCATTACTATATCTCAATGAGCATGTTTGACAACACCCTCAAAAAAAGTGGGCTCAATATCCTAAGCCACCTTTACCATATAAGCATAATGATGAACAACATAACCTTCAAAACCAAATCTTTTAATAGGGTATCTAATCTTGCTAGATCTACATAACATTGGATCAGTTAGTGGAGTCTTTACATTACCATGTACTTTGCTTTAGCCATCTAAACTAGTCTCTCTTAGTAGTGACACTTGGATACCATATTAAAAATTGCGTGGTGGAAAGACTTCCTTGAGCTACTGTGCAAACACACACTACATACACAAGCAAAACCTCTCTGAAGAACACAAGAAGAGAGTTGGATGCCAAAAAAAATTCTTGTTGGTTTCTTCTTCTTCTTTCATTCACAATACAATTTACACTAAGTATAAATAAGATACAACATAAAGGAAAGTGGTCTATGGAGTCAAACAGTGCATAAATCACTATATTAATCAATTGTTGGTGCTATAACTATGTTAGTTATAGGTAGGCAAAACAAACCATATATAATAAGTGATAAGTTAGTGGCCATGTAAGAGTCATAATGACCACCGACATGCTATAATTGTGGACATGTAGACCAATTTAACTAGGCGGTCCATCATCAATGTTTGTATAACTATGAAAGAAGGGCTTTGATAGTTAGAATAAAATGTATGTATTTCTAGCATATATGATGGTTTGTTGTATGTAGATATACTAACCAAAATTACAGCTATGTTGAATTCTGAGTGAAAGGCTACAAATACCATAATATAGGTAAATTCCTTGGGCATGTACTAGTTAATTGCACATTGTGTATTACAAGAAGCTCTATCCTCAAATGATAGGGCTAAAGCTAAAGTTGACACAAAGTATAAGACTGTAGATCAAGAAGTAAAAGTGGTTCAATGCCATTTTCTCCAAATAGTGAGGAAATGATTGAGTTGGCTTCTGATAGCGAAACCTAAGAGATCCAATGAAGATTATCCATAAATTTACTTCAAATTTTCTCAAATAGTTGAAAATAGAATGCATTGAGTTTCTTTTTCTGAGAAAGAAGTTATGATTTGAAAAGATGTTGTTTAGATATGGCATGGCTATTGCATTTTAGCCGCATGATATTGGCTATGTAGATCTAGATATTGTTACACCTATGGTGATTTTTTACTATTCTACATGTATCATGGAATTTGTAGCGAATTAGAGTGCATTTGTAAAAATTGATAGATTTGCAGGACATGAAGATCAGGATGAGAATCTTGGAACCTTCCTCAACTCCTTACTCTAACACGTGGTTCACAGTGCCAAATAAAAATGGAACTTTGAGGTTTATACATGTTATGAATCTAGGGAATAAGGTGACCGTTAGTAATGTAAGAGCAGGTACAGTGGTTGATGCGTTTGTTGAAGCCTTTGTTGGAAGAGCTATCTACTCATTGGGTGACTGTCTTGGCTATGAGTAGTTTATATCAAAAATTGAAAGAAGAGATCTTACTACCATGAAAACTCCATTGGGATTAGTGCTAACTATGAGAATATCTTAGCTAGGCTAAAAGAGGTGAATTTAACCCTTTTAGGTCAAAAGTTGAGCTTAAGTATTTTATATCATTTCAATACCATATTTTGTACACATTCCAGATGCTCTGTGCCAATTGTTGAGAAAGGCAGAGAAGTTCCAGTGGGATAGGATGCATACAAAGGCTATGAGAAAGTTGAAGACATTAATGAAGATTCATCCTACTCTAAGGAAATGAGACTATATTGGTGGAGGACCCATTATCATCAGTATAGATACAAGCCCCACTGGCTTTGGTTGGGCTAGTGGACTGATGATCCTAAGGGAAAGAGATATACAATCAAGTTTGGAGAAAATGTATTAAATGAAAGATAGAGAAGGTTTCCACAAATCAATAGAGAACTATGGGAGTTATAACAACTCTATAATGTGACAAAGAATACTTCATTGGAGCACCAGGGATTGTGGAGACTGATTGTCTTCCACTCCTAAAAATGATTTTAAGTTGTTGTACTCTAGATATAGTTAAGTTGAGGTGGATTAGCTATATAAAATCAATGAATTCAGAATTGTGGCACATTATAGTAGGGAAAGATAATCTAGTGGCTAGCATGTTATCCAAGGAAAGATATGAAGGTGAGGAAGAGTTAATGGTTGATGCTGATGAAGCTGAAATTGTAGGTACTCTACTTGTTCATGACTCTCATGTATCTTTAGTTGAGACTTTTTTAGAAGAGCTCTATGATGGGGAATGGTTGAAAAATGGACAATATCTAAGGACCTAGACGAAGAAGGATGAATGGATTGATGAAGAAATCAAGAGGATTAGGAGAAAAGCATATAGCTGTTTCGTGAAAGAGGGCTTTATTTGGAAGCATCCAAATCAGAGAAAAGGCACCCCACTATGAGTTGTATTTGACATGGACACTAAAAAGCTACAAGTTATGGGTGAATATCATGAAATCATATGGGTAGGATGTGGGGAAGTATGTGCTACTTTTTGAGAAGATGAAAGAGAGACACTAGTGGAAGGAAATATATAAGGATGTTTCATAGATTATAGAGACCTACAAAACAAGACAATTGTATTCTTATGTGAGACAGTGGGTTGTAGATTTGGTGACCATGCCTAGTTATCTATGGTAGAAATATTGTACTTGCTCATGGAAACCTTACAAAAAACATTGCGGGATGGGCTTTGAGGACAAAATTCACAAGTGTTGTATGCAAGTTCCTACTATAAGATGTGTTTTACAATAGGTATAGATGCTCAACCATATGCAATTGGAATGCTATCCTAATGATGCTTGCTAAGTGGGGATTATTTGCATACTCCTTTCAAGTACATCCTCTCTTGGTTCACACCCTTACTTGAGAAGGAATCTCCTCTACTTTACGATTACAAAAATTTTGTTGGAGAACTCTCAGCTACCTTTGGAGATTGCTAAACCTAGTGTTGCCCACACCAAAATAAGAAGTCTATGTCAAGGATCTAGATCAGCATTATTTTATGCATATGATGTTTAACAGATCACTTGTGATATGACTTGGCATGAGGATTAATTTATTATGAGCCAATTTTTTTGGAGACTAAATGGTGATGCGAAAGATCCTCAGTTGATGATGCCAAAGGTTCACACATTAAGTGACTTCTTTTCTTAAGTAATAGTATGTTACAAACAATTATTTGAGAGATACAAAGAGAACTACCATGATGCTTCCTTAAGTCTAGATTCCATGACAATAATGACCTCCAAGGAATATAACAAATCAATATCCTATCTATGCATATTGATTCCACTCAATTCAAGTCATTGTTAGCACATGGAAAGTAGTGGTGATGCTCTTGAGGATTATGTTTGTATTGTGGATGACTCAGGCATATTGGTCAATGTGGTCATAATAAGAGGTTGCAAGTATGAAGCGACAATGTGCATTCCTCTCCAATTTTTTGGCAAACATGGATACTTAGCCACAATAGGACCATGCACCTCAATGAAAATCAAGAACTTTTGGAAGGCCCCTCCTTGTCTACTAAGGCTACTTCAAGTTTTATATTGTTGATAAAAGTTTATACTAACTACACATTGAAGTGCTTTTAGACTTTGGATTCTTTGCATGTTTCATTGATAAGAAGTTTGCACAATAATAAGTAAAGTTTCAGAAGACCAGTCCTTCCTTTTACAAGTCTAGAGAAAACTTTCCAAGGATCCCTTTGCCTAGGATATCAAGAAAAAATTCAACAAGGGTGTACAACTATTAAAGGCTTCTAGGAAGTTGAAGGCCTACTCTTTTATCAAGGGCTATTGTATACATTACCAAGATTGCTTCAGTCACATATACTCCAAACAAGGCATGATATTCCCATTCCAAGGGTTTTTGGGGCCAATAAAATAATAGAGTTAATCTCTTGAGACTATGGGTGGCCTCACATGTGGAAATTAGTTAAAGAGTTTGTCTGGACGTGTGATACATGTAATAGAGAAAAAGTCCCTTGCCATCAACCTCATGGGTTGCTCCTATTCCTAATCACCCTTGGCCATCTATGTCAATGGACTTTATCACCAATCTACCTTCCTCGAAGGAGTGTGATTCCATTTTTGTGGTGGTTGATAGATTTACCAAGATGACATGCTTTATTCCCACCTACAAGACAATTAGTGGCAAATGTACAACTCCAATTTTCCTTGAACATATTTTATCATTGTCTTTTTTTACGAGATAGCATTGCTTTAGATTGAGGACCACCATTTGTATCAAGTTTTTGGAGAGGACTCCTGAATCTCCTATGTGTCAACCACCGTCAAAGTAATTGATAATAAAAGAGTAAATCAAATCTTAGAACAATTACGTTCATGATAACTGGGTGGTTTTACTTTCCTTAGTTGAATTCACCTATTCTTTGTCTCTCCCATTCATTCTTCACATTCAGTCAGTCTCTCTCTTCTCCAACTGCTGTTCTTTGTCTTCCTCCAATGCCTGGCGGATGCTACCCTACTAGAGCTGCAATTGCCGCCCACACTTGGGAGGTGTCTAGAGTTGCTGCCATATCAGATGACTACTGCCCAGCCTGCCACCTAGTCAGTGGCTGCTGCCTATTTGTGTTTGTCCAGCAGCTGCCCACTTTGCCTTTACTGCCCATTCTGGCGACCCTGCATTCGATCATTATCAGGGAGAAATCTCCAGCATTCTAGACCCCTATGGTTTGCTGCAGCCAACCTTTATCAACAAATATCTCTGCATATAGCCTGCAACTTTTGATTCTGATCCTTGATAGAGATCTCCCTTATCATTGTTTGGTAGGCTGGATCATGGCATGCATCCTCTCTAGCTAACTCAAGTATAGGGTTGTTTGGCATAGATACTTTTGTAACTAGAGATCTGGCTGTTGATGGATTTTGCAAGATTAGGGAATTTAGGAATGCCTTGCGACTAAGTGCATCGGCAACTACATTCTCTTTCCCTGGTCGGTACTTGATTTCAAAGTCATATTCCTCCAATACTTCAATCCACCGACATTGCCTCATGTTGAGCTCGTTCAGGGTAAAGATTCATTTGAGACTCTTATGGTCAGTTACTAGAGTAAACTTGTTACTCAACAGGTAGTGTCTCCAAAGCTTTAGAGCATGGATGACAGCTAGTAATTCTAGATCATGCGTAGCATAACTTTTTTCATGACTCTTCAATTTCCTTGAAGAGTATGCTACTGGATGACCTTCCTGCATAAGTACACACCCCAAGGAAAGAATGCTAGCATCAGTTACTACCTCGAACTCCTTATTGAGGTCTGGAAGTTTTAGAATAGGCACTGATACCAAACTTTGCTTCAATCTATCGAAGCTATTTTGTTCGGGAGTTGACCATGCAATGGAAGTTTTCTTCTTCAGTAAGTCCGTCAGAGGTGCCGCAATCAAAGCATAGTTTTTGATGAAGACCCTATACCATCCTGTCAATCGAAGAAAGCTACGTATCTCTTTGACGGATACTGGTATTGGCCACTCAAGCACATCTTTGACCTTGGTTGGGTCCACTAATATTCCTTCAGCTAATACTATGAATCCTAGATATTCAATCTGATGCTTGAAGAATGCACACTTCTTCATTTTAGCATACAGCTTATGTGACCTCATTGTCTCAAGGAAAATTCGAAGTTGGGGCTCATGATCTTCTTCCTGTTTAGAATATACTAAAGTGTCATCGAAGAAGACAAGCTCGAAATCATCAAGATATGGCCTAAAGATATCCTGCATTAACCTATTGAAGGTGGCAGGTGCATTCGTAAGCCCGAATGACATAACTAGGAACTCAAAGTGCCCATATCTTGTATTGAAGGCCGTCTTTGGGATATCTTCTTCCTTGATCCTTATTTTATAGTAACCTGACCTGAGATCAATCTTCAAGAAGATCTTCGCACCCTGAAGACGATCAAGGAGCTCATCTATTCTAGGAATAGGATACTTGTTCTTGACTGTTGATTGATTCAATCCTCAGTAATCAATACATAGTCGGAGTGTCCCATCTTTCTTTTTTTGGAATAGTACTGGAGCTTCCCATGGTAAACTGCTAGACCGGATGTGGCCTTGATCTAACAGCTGCTTGAGTTGTTCCTTCAGCTCAATTGCTTCAGGTATGGACATTCTATAAGGTCTCTTTGCAATTGGCGCAGCTCCTGGTACTAACCTAATCTCATGATCCACTTCTCTTTGAGGCGGAAGTTCAGTCAACTCTTCAGGGAATACGTCCGCGTATTCCTTTAGCCAAGAAGGTCCTTCATGAGACTCTTGCTTCTGATCTAATTTATTGACTTTGATCAAGTAAACAGGTAATCCTTTTCTGACTCCTTTTATGATTCGAGATACTTTGGCCAATTGGATTCTTGGCACTCCAGCCTCACCTTGAGTTGTGACTAATTCCCTTTCAGAGTTTCGAAAGGAAACTTGACCCTTTCCATAGTGAATGTGGGCATCGTTAGGCTTAAGCCAATCCATTCTGAGTAGACACTCATGGATACCTAAATTCATGACTCTGAATTTGACCGAAGTCTTCTTTCCTCCCAGAAAGAATTCCACCTTAGCAGTTTGCCTGATACAAGTAACCTCACGACCATTTGCCAATTCCACAAGCAGGGTAGGTGCTTCTACTGTGGTTATTCCTAATCTTTTTGGACATCCTGGTGAGATAAAGGAATGTGTACTGCCACAATCAATCAAGGTCTTGAAACCTTTACCTTGATAGTCCGACGGTGTCTGAATCATCGAGAACTGGCGATTCGGACCTTTCTTGTATAAAGTGGCACAGACTGTCGCTCTTCTGAATTCTGCTTCCATGGTCGGATCTTATTCTTCTTCTTCTTTGCACATTTGCCTATTGGCAATGTAGGCGGTTTTTCCTCTTCCTCGGGTAGCGGTTCCTTGACCACGGCCTGTTCCTTGGAAAGACACTTGGCGATGTCCTCCACCAAGCTTGGGACATTGCCTCTTGAAGTGACCGAGTTTGTTGCAGTGGAAACAATGGAGGTTTAGGCCATTACTTTGAGTAGGAACAATGTTGTTGACATTATTCGTCCTTGCTTTCTTTCTTTGTCCCTGATTATGACCTTGAACTCTCTTAATTTGAGGTTTGAATGCTCCTCTGTTCGGGTCATTGTAAGACCAAGCTTTGTTACCCCTTGGTCTAGACTGCACCTCCTGAATTACAGGCGCTGCTCGAATGAGTGCATCCTGAAGATCTGATGGACACATAGATTCGAGACGGGTATTTACTGCTGGACTTAAACCCGCACAAAATTTGGACACCTGCTGTGTCATGTCCATCTGTGGCGCATTCTTTAAAAGTGAGACAAATTTAGAGTAGTATGCGTCAAGAGTGAGCCCTAGCTATTTTAGCTCATAGAACTCATTCATTTTCTGCGTGTGATATGCAGGTGGCAAGTATCTTCCCTGCACGGCTTTCTTCAGGTTCTCCCAGGTAACGGATCCCTCTGCGATCCCTTGATCCTTGCACCATTTCTTCCACCAAAGCCTGGCTTCGCTGGTGAGCTTTAGCTTGGCGAGCATAGCCTGATTGGCAGGTGCAGTACCGGCTGCTTTGAAGTAATCCTCCATGGATTCAATCCAAATTTCAGCATCAGCTTGGACAAATCTGCCTCTCCCGTCAAACTCGGGCGGCTTAATCTGCTTGAGAAGGAACTTCTTCTCCTGGATTACAGCAGTACTTGATGTAGGAGGTGAACTAGGAACCTATACCTGGGGTTGTGCCTAGATAAAGGTTTCTTAACGTTATTATTGTTGAGAGAGAGAGAGAGTGCGAGAGAGATACACAAGACATGCTCCCAAAGAATGAATCATATTGATGTAGAGTTAGTATATATAGGTGAGACCCAAGTCAAGTGAGAGATGATATATATAGTTGTAACATCCCCACTCAAACAAAGGTCTCTGGCTGCGAGTGAAAAAAACCCTTGGGGAGAACAAGGGAAAAACCCGAGCCCCTACACATACCTACGATACAAAAAATGATTTACTATAAAGTTTTCTTGAATACAATGATACAGGCCTCAATCCATGAGACAAGAACTTGGAACAATACCAAGTGCATGTCTTAATGAGCTAAAGCGAGCTTCACTAAGAGCTTTTTTGAAGATGTCTGCAACCATTTGATCACTGGGAAAATGCTCCACCATAATGGAACCTTTCTTGACTTCATGTCGAACATAATGATAATGAATAGCAATATGCTTTGATTTACTATGTTGTATATAGTCTTTGGTAAGACTAATAGCACTTTGGTTATCGCATCGAAGAGGTGTACTAGATGATGAAGGATAACCCAAATCTGCAAGTAGTTGTCGAAGCCAAACTAGCTCGCGAGCTGCTAATGATGCAGCAACATATTCGGCTTCAGTTGTAGAAACCGCAACATATCGTTGTTTCTTGCTGGACCAAGAAACCAAACATCCATTTACAAAGAAACAATTCCCACTTGTAGATCGCATGGATAAGTGTGAACTTGCCCAATCAGCATCTGTATATCCAACAAGGTCAAGAGAGGTTGAAGAAGATAAAGAAGAATCCTCTCGATGACAATAAATAAGACCAAATTCCTTAGTACCCTTGAGGTACTTAAGAATACGTTTTGCAGCACTCCAATGAATAGTGGAAGGGGAAGAAAGATACTGTCCCAAAAAGTTAGCTGCAAATAAAATATCTGGTCTTGTCTTTAAACCAATAAATTGAAGACAACCAACAAGATTAGCAAAAGGTTGGTGAATGGATGATTCTTCATTGCGTGTTGTAGATGTACCCTTGGTAGAGCTTGAAAGAATGGGAGTGTTGGCAGAGTGCGCATTTGTCAACCCAAACTTCTTAACAATATCATTAATAAACTTTGTCTGGCGAAGAAGAAGAATGCCTTGTTGTTGGTGCTTGAATACCCAAACAAGAATGTATCTCACCAAGATCCACCATTTCAAATGCAGTTGATAAAAGCTTCTTCATGGCATCCAAGAAAGCAATATTATTTGACACAAGAATAGTATCATCAACATATAGAGCAAGAATAATAAAATATTTGTCCTCCCTTTTGATGTAAAGATTTGGGTCAGCAAAACATGCAACAAAACCTTTAGATGTGAGGAACTGATCAATCTTAATATACCAAGCACGAGAGGCTTGCTTCAATCCATATAATGCACGATGAAGCTGGCATACAAGATGCTCCTTTCCTGCAATCATAAAACCTTCAGGTTGCTCCATATAGATTTCTTCTTCAAGATCTCCATTGAGAAAAGCCGTTTTAACATCCATTTGGTGAATTTCTAGATCAAATAGTGTTGCAAAAGCCAAAATCATACGAACAGTTGTGGAGCGCACAACGGGAGAAAATGTTTATTGATAATCTACTCCTGCAATCTGTGAGCAACCTTTTGCAACAAGTCGTGCTTTGAACTTATCAAACGAGCCATTAGCTTTGGTCTTGGTTTTATAAACTCATTTACATTTGATAGGAATACGATTTGGGGGGAGTTCAGTAAGAATCCATGTACCTTTGGAGATTAAAGAATCGTACTCAGCTTGCATAGCTTCTTGCCATTGATCCCTTTGAGATGAATTGATAGCTTCCATATACGATATTGGATCCTCTTGGACGGACATAGCATCATCAAAGACATCATATTCAATAGAATAGAATCCATGCTCTATCTCAATAGGAAGATCGACATAGATCTCCAAATTTTCATCAATCTTCTTTGGAGGTGAAGGAGGTTTATGATCATCAGAATTAGTAGAATCACAAAGCAAGTAAGGAAATGCACTAAGCAAAGACTGTGTATCATCTGAAACATCTGACGACCATGTGCCACCCATAGTCTTTTCATCAAATATAGCATCACGACTAATGATAACCTTTTGAGAAGAAGGATCATAAAATTTGTAACCTTTGGAATGATCTGAATAACCAAGAAAAATAACTTTCAAACCTGGAGGATCCAACTTATGTCGAGTGTCCTTGGGCACATGAATATAAGCAATGCAGCCAAATGTGTGAAAGTGAGAGACCGAAGGTGTCTTCCCTGTCCAAATTGTTATAGGAATTTTACCAGCAGGTGCAGTAGTTGGAATATGATTTTGAATAAAAACAGCTGTTAGAAGTGCTTCAGTCCAAAACTTTCGAGACAAACCAGAGTGTATAAGCATGCAACGTATAGCATTAAGAATCGTGCAATTTTTGCGCTCAGCAACACCATTTTGCTGAGGAGAATAAGGAACTGTAAACTCATGATGAATACCTTGATCCTTACAGAAGTCATCAAATAGATTGGATACATATTCACCGCCATTGTCACTACGAAGCGTCTTTATAGAGAATCCAGTTTGAAGCTCCACACTTATCTTATATTGTTTAAATATAGGTAAAGCCTCAGACTTATGTCGAAGAAGATAGACATGTGTGTACCGTGAGAAATCATCAATGAAAGTTATAAAATATCGATATTGAGACTTTGAGGCAGGAAAAGGACCGCAAATATCGGTATGAACCAAATCCAAGAGAGCACAGGAATGTGATGAAGTAGAAGTGTGGAAAGGCGAACGATGGTGTTTTCCAAGTGCACAGTACTCACATATTCCCATACGTGGATGAGATTTAAGATCCATACCTTGCACAAGACCATAACGATGAAGATCAAGAATTTTGGCAAAATCGGAGTGTGCAAATTGTTGATGCCATAATTTGCAATCTGCATCTCCAGGGGCAGTAACAACATTTGCAACTGTATCGTTCAATGATAGCTCAAATAGATTACCATGTCGAGGAGCCACTGCTATAGTATGCCCATCTTTCTCTATACGACATTGATTATGATCAAAGCCAACAAACAAACCAAGATCAACTAGACGAGCAACAGAAAGAAGATTTCTTTGCAAATCTGGAACATGAAGAACTCCTCGTAATATTCTAGTGGATGAAACAGTCCCCAGATATAAATCACCCACTCCTTTGACTTGACAAGTCGTATCATCCGCAAGGTAAACAAACTTCTTGACAGGAAGAGAATGATAATTGTGAAGCCATTGCGATTGGTATGTCATGTTTCCAGTGGCACCTGAATCAACGATGAATAGAGAACCATCATGAACATGAAGTACCTTTTCTGGAGAGATATCATAATGGACGAAATTGAGCTCCTGATGAGTATGATCATCATCAGTTGTAGTTTGTTGAACAATATAAGCTCAAGAACGTTCTTCATCATATCTGCGTTTATAACAATGACGAGATGGATGATCTGTATGTGCACAATAATCACAAGGAGGAAAAATTTTGGACGAGCGAGGTTGCTTTGTAGTAACTCCATGCTCCTCGTCATATTGGTGTGCCCAGCAATCAGAAGCCACATGACCTTTCTTATCACAATAAGAACAATGTTTGTTAGGATAAGCAAGACGAGAAGATTTACTACCTGGATTAGGGCGTCCACCCTGCTGAAAACGTGAAGCAGGACGCTTGCGAGCAACAAAAGCAGCATCAAAATCCCTTTGTTCGCGAGTGACCAAAACAGCATCAGATTTTTCCAAATGATGCTCATGACGTTGAGAATATTCAATAAGAGATATACATGCTTTGTCAAAGTGCATATCATCCTTGTTAGACAAAATAGTGATGATATTGTCATATAAAGGATCTTTGATGGTATGAAGAAGTTGAGTAACAATCTGATTTTTAGCAACAGGAGCGCCGACAGCACCAAGCTGATTGATAATGTCTTTAAAAGCCTCGATATGAGAGTGCATAGAAGTACCAACCTTATATTGAAGATTCTTCAAACAAGTTTGGAGATATAAAATTTCGGTGACCGATTTCTTCTCAAACGTTGAGATAAGATACTCCCAAATAGCATGAGAGGTTTCCAGATGAAAGACATCCAACATAAGTGAGTCAGGAAGTGCAGACAATATATAACGACGAGCCGCTTTGTCACGACGAATCCAATCAATATGATCAATTTTCCATTGTTCAAATAATGGACCATCAGTAATCACAGAATTGTTATTCATCACATCAATAGGTTGAACTGGGCAAGACAGGTCGCCCAAAACAATATCAAATAATTCGTCACCTTCAAGAATTAGCATCATCTTTGCTTTCCACCCAGGAAAGCCTTGTCCTTGGAAGAAGGGAACCGAACGTTGGCCAGACGGATATCCGTTAACAATTACGCAATTGGCCATGCCTGTATGTCGAGAGAAAACAAATAAGATGAGATCGCAGAATCTGCAAACCATGATCAAGACGAGCGTAGTTGAGACGCATGACAATCAAAATAGGGATATGCACGTAAGAACGACAAAAAGTATTGAGTGACTAAAAAGAAAGCCCGAAATAGAGAGGCGTAACGTGCAAGACGAGATGACGCATATAAGAAAAGTGCTATTTCGATCGAGCAAAGAACGTGAACGATAATAAAACATCGCTAAAAATAGCAAGATGTTTACTTGTCGTAATCAACATCATTAACGAAGACGAGCGATTAATAAACTGTAATTGGGGATTAACAAACTGTAATTAGAAATACAGTTTTAAATAAAGAATCGCAGATTCGAGCAGAATTGCTGTCTTGAATCCTGAACTGTCATAACTTTTGATCCAAAACTCCGATTGACAAGCTGTTTTGACAGGATTCGAGAGCACGACGAGAGCTACGCACGACAAAATTAACTAATACTTCTAATTTGAACAAGTTCATGTATCAAATCATCCCTTGTGTAAAGAATTCAATTAAGTATAAACAATGAAACAACTTATCTTCCTTGTTGTTGCTATGCATCCATAGCTCTGATACCATGTTGAGAGAGAGAGAGAGTGCGAGAGAGATACACAAGACATGCTCCCAAAGAATGAATCATATTGATGTAGAGTTAGTATATATAGGTGAGACCCAAGTCAAGTGAGAGATGATATATATAGTTGTAACAATTATATGATAATCATTATTGATTTATATTACATCTTTAATTCAGCTATCTCGTAAACAATGTAGCTACTTAACTTTTTATCAACTCTTATGTACAACCAGACATTGATAAAAAGAAGTCTTTATTTGTATTCATATGGGCATAGCTTTCGAATACAACGTTTCATGCTATGATAAGACAATTGCTACATTTAGTTTGGGGAGAACAACGTTGTATTACATTTATCTATAGGGACTGTATAATAAGCATAGGTATTTCTAAGTTTATAATAATTTGGTTAACTCTAGAAGGTATTTTTGAGATTACCTCCGCATGATTTGTTATCTACGAGTCAAATGACTTTTCAATCCTATACTTTATCGATTTGAGGTTAGGTTAATTTCAACTAATCTTCCTTTTTCTTTGCAAAAAAAACTCATGCTAAATAAGCAACCTTTTCCTTGCTAAGTTATGCATTTAGCAATGATAACTTCCTAGACTTTATGCATCTAAGAATCCTTTCATGATTTGCACTTTCCATGATGATTCGTTGTAAAAAGAATAGGGGTTAATAGTGCAAAATGCAGTTTTATACCTTTAGGATTAACCAAAGTATACTACTTTAATGGGTAAATAATCTTGCTCATAATTCATTTCAATGCATAAAGCTATTTGGAAAAAAATACGTTTATATTTTATTTATTTTGCATGTTCCATTAGATGTATTTCGTCGTGAATGACTAGGACAAGATATATCCTATTTCTAACAACTAACCTTGCATGATTAAAATTACAATGATATAAAATTAAAAATTAAGAAGGAAAAACCTGGGTTTGGGGTGAGATATCCACATGGATTCTGGGAGATGACCCTCCCGCGGCTATGCCTTGGACTTTCTTAGGAGGCATTGCAATTGTAGTCGTTCGGACGTGGAAACAGCTTTACCCTTCCTTTTCGGAATTCCACCATCGCTCCCTTGCACTTCAGTACTCTTCTTCTCTCTTTCGAGTAGGGGAAAAACCCAAGTCCCAAGGGTATTTTGGAAAGGGCAAGGAACGGCTAAGGGGTTTAACCACGAGGAGGGGGGTAGTAAGACCTTTTCAAAGCCTAGTACTTTTGGGGGAAAAGGGTCTTGTAAAGCCCAAAAAAAAAAGTTATAGGTGGTTAAAGCACGGGAGGGAAAATGATTCTGAAACCAAGTGTAAGGGCTAAAGGAAAATTAAGAACACTAGGAGGGGGGTTTCAAAATACCATGGAAAGAGCTTATAGGAATTAAACAAAAAAACCGTGCTGGAAGGGGGGGATGAAAGGCAACACAAGGGTTTGAAAGGGAACACAAGGGTTTTTTTTTTCGGCCCAAGACAAAAGATTATTGATGTTAGCACCAGGGGGGAAGAAAAGGTGGGGAGAATTTGGTGAGGAAAAGAAGGGATGAAAGGCCCTTTAAAATAGTAAAACCGGGGGGTTTTGAAAGGGATGGTTTACAAGCCCATAAGGAAAAGGCTTAAGGGGTTTTAAAACCTGGGGGGGGATAAAAGGGGACTTAAGGGTCTTAAAACCCCGAGGGGGGATAAAAGGGGGCTTAAGGGTCTTAAAAACCCAGGGGGTGGGGAAATAAAAGGGAACACGAGGGGGTGAAAGGGGGAAAATTTTAAGCCCCGGGAAAGAAAAGGGGTGAAAAGGGGCTTTTCAAGCCCCTTTGGAAGCTTCCCCTAGGAAGCTTCCAAAGTTTCCCCACGTGGGGGAAACTTACTGGCGGCATGACGGACAGGTGGCGGCCTGCGACGGTAGGCGGCGGCTCCTCCCAGGCCTCGAGATGTGGCGGCAGCCTCCCCCTCTTTCCCTTCCGGCTTTAGTTCCTCCGTCAGCGTCGAGCGGCGTACCTCCTTCTCACGGCGAGTTCTCAGGCAGCGTCGTCCTCTCACTCTCGTGGCCTTCCCTTAGGTGGGGGTTTTTATAGGGAGAGGGAAGGGAATCCTCCCTCCCTCCGTGTCATTGTGCATGGCGGTGGAAGGCGCAGAGCTCCACCAAGGAGCTTTGTCCTTCATTCTATTTCCCTCCCCTTATAGCACAACAGTCGGTTTTGGGGAGGGAAAAATTAAAAAAAATTGCATTATCGTAGGCATTTCTCAAAATTACCCATTTGAAAGGGGTTAGTTCATGCGAAGGGAAATGTAGAACTTTACATTTTCATTGTGTATTTGAAGTAATTGTAAGTGGTTGCATGTGGTAATGTAACCACATGCAAGACAAGTTGAAAAGTCATTCACAAACCACTTGAAAGAGGGTGTTATGTCCTTTTAAGGGAACTTGAGGTTGTCTTAGTGCTTGCAAGAGAACCTAATGTTGTCTTCCACAAACCACTTGAAAGAGGGTGTTATGTCCTTTTCAGCAAGAACTGTGATCTCTGAAGTGTCCCTCATCCCAAATTACCTATGTCATGGATGCTATGGTTCGTAACATCAATACCACTCTTCAAGCACAATTCAAGTGCAAATAGATAAAGACAATAAAATGTATCTTTAAATTGAATACTTTTGAAGTTCTCTCTTGGCTAAGTCAATTGAACTCATATTTTGACATTGAAAGTTATGCTGAAAATGATATAATCAAGTGTGCTTCACATTATTTTATCAACAAAGCTTCTTTATAGTGGAACGTCACATGTAAGAGCATTGACATTGTCATAGCATGTAGGATTGAAGGTTAACGTAGGGGTTTGGCAACAAAGCTATACAACATAAATGAAGAAGTGTCTTCAAGATTTAAGTAGATTGGAGTGAGTGTTCAAGAGGTACTTCTTGGTCAATCACTGGGGTTTGAGAAAGAAGATTGTATTGGGGTTCAAGAGCTTAGACTCCACATTTGGTTGAGATAAGAGAAGGGTAGACACAAGAATATTACCTCTTAAGTTCAAATTCAAGTCAAGCTTGTTTCCTTGTAAGATCAATCACGGATTCTGAAATAAATTACATGTATCATCAACAACTCTGCATCCGATCATTCAACTTTATATGATTACATTCAATGTAAACTGAAGCTTATGAGTCAATTACAAGGCTTGATGGATAAGAATCTTTACTTCAAGAGAGCTTCAAATAAAGATCCAGATAAGATTAAGTTATCACAACCAAGAAGTAAAGAGGGAAAGCTCCTCTTAATTCAACTCAAAGAAAATATGAAAGGTCTTAGAACATTGCCCTACCATAGGGGCTCATAAATAGTGCATATTTTGATTGGATATCAACTGTAAAGCAAGAAATGAATTAAAAAATTAGTGCTCAAGCTAGCACTTTGAATATGGCTGAACATAACAACCCCAAATTTACCCATAACTTTTGAGATTCACCTCTCATGATAGCATACACTTTCTCTAACATAGAGTGCATAGATCAATCAAATACAAGTGTAAATCATACCATATGAAGCAACAAAGAAGTAAAAGAATATGTTGTTCACAAATCATCATGTGGGCTGCCTATTTCAGCCCATATACATAGCTTCAACCTTCCAAGAAGACACTTTGATGAAGCACAAAACAGCCCCTATATTCAAGAACATGTAACAAGTAATAGGTAGCTTGCAATAGACATATAGAAGTAGAAGAGAAGAATGAATTCTTGCTGCCCTTGTTTGGTTTGTAATTGGCCACCTATTTCAGTCTCAAGCATGTACATAGAGCAATCAAGATGCGGCCTTCCACAATGCTTTATGAAATATCTACTTGCATCAATCATAGCAATGCCATGAATGTATAAGAGAGAAAAATCAGTGTTGCTGCAGATAATACTTAGTTTGGGCTAAAATATTCAGCCCAGTTTGGTGCATGGCTTGATCAGCCTCTTTATGTGGAAGCTTTGGAAAACTCTTGCCCTTGTTCATCCATGGCTCATCCCTAAGTTTTGCCCGCAAAATGCGGCACAGTTCACGTCACCTCCTTTATCTCTCTCTTGACAATTTTAGTCACATAGGCAATGGTACAAGTCATATACAATGTCTTATGCTTGGCTAACCTAGGTAACTTTGTCTTCAAGAGTTAAGTAGATTGCGATGAGTGTTCAAGAGGTACTTCTTGGTTAATTAGTAGGGTCTGAGAAAGAAGATTGTATTGGGTCTCAAGAGCTTAGACTCCACAGCTAGTTGAGATAAGAGAAGGGTAGACACAAGAATATTACCTCATAAGTTCAAATTCAAGCCAAGTTTGTTTCCTTCTGAGAGCAGTCTCACAGATTATGAAATTAAGCACATGTATCATCAACAACTCTCCATCCCATCATTCAACTTTTTACGATTACATTAAATGTAAGCTGAAGCTTATGAGTCAATTACAAGGTTTGATGGATAAGGATGTTTACTTCAAGAGAGCTTCAGATAAAGATCCAGATAAGATTAAGTTATCACATCCAAGAAGTAAAGAGGGAAAGCTCCTCTTAATTCAACTCAAAGAAAATATGAAAGGACTTGGAACATTGCCCTGCCATAGGGGCTCATAAATCATTCATATTTTGATAGGATATCAACTGTAAAGCAAGAAATGAATTAAAAGATTACTCCTCAAGCTAGCTCTTTGAATATGGCTGAAGATAACAGCCCCAAATCAGCCCATAAACTTGCGAGATTCACCTTTGATGATAGCATACAGTTTCTCTAACATAGAGTGCATAGATCAATCAAATACAAGTGTAAATCATACCATACGAAGCAATAGAGAAGTAAAAGGATCTATTGCTCACAAATCATCATGTGGGCTGCCTATTTCAGCCCATATACATAGCTTTAACCTTCCAAGAAAACACTTTGATGATGCACAAAACAGCCACTGTATTCAAGAGCATGTAACACGTAAGAGGTAGCTTGCAATAGACATATAGAAGTTGTAGTTAACAGAAGAAAGGAAGAAATTTTGCTTCCCTTTTTTGCTTTGTTATTGGCCACCTATTTCAGCCTCAAGCATGTAAATAGAGCAGTCAAGATGCTCCCATCCATAATGATTTATGCAATATCCACTTGCATCAAGCATAGCAAAGCCATGAATCTACAAGAAGTGAAAAATAAGTGTTGCTGCCCACAATACTGAGTTTGGTCTGAAATATTCAGCCCACTTTGGTGCATGGCTTTGGACAACTCTTCCCCTTCTCCATCCATGGCGCTTGCTTATCCTTGAGTTTTGCCCACAAAATGCAGCGCAGTTCACACCACCTCCTTGATCTCTCTCTTGACTATTTCAGTCACATAGGCAATGCTACAAGTCATATGCAATGTCTCATGCTTGGTTAACCTAGGTAACTTCATCTCCCTTTTGACTTGGCTTGTGAATATACTTATAACCTTTGAAGATCATAAGTGCAGAACCACATCATTAGCTCCTGGAAAATGCAATCCAAGGGATCCTACCAAATCAACTGCTCATTTCCATGTTTTATCTTGTTAAATGTTCCATGACTTACAGAAATTGTAGCAATTCCATGTAAGTGTTGCAAAGAGAGTTAAAAGTAAGTAACCACATTTATTCATCTTAACAAGGACCCATGAAAAGTTATTGTATTTTAAGGTAGAGAGACCCCATCTTGGCTTCACCATGCCATATACTGGTGGATCTTAGGCTTAACGTTTTATTTCACAAATCTCCTGTAGTTTGTCTAAATTACAAGTGACTAAGCAATATATGTAAAGGTTAAAAATCTTATGTCTAAACCATGGGCAAAGAATATTATGACATTCACCCCCTCCTAACCTGCATATCATCTGACATGTGCCACTTTATGTTGTTTTCATCTTCTGTCATGTCCTCTTCTCCGTCCTTGAAGTCATCTTTTTTCTCCATGTTCTCATGCTCTTGGATTATATCCAGGTCTTCTAACACATATGTTGAATTTTCTCTTCATTTGAAGAGCTTGATTCTTTTTCTAGCTATGGGTATCTTCTTGCTTGTCCCATCCAATTTAGCCAATGAATATGTGGAATTGTCGTGAATGACCTTTACCAGATATGGGTCAAAGCAACAGTATACCATCTTCCTAGAAGCATTGTATTGATTGTCTAGGCTGCTCTTATAAACAAGCACCCAGTCATTTTCTTGAAGAGATCTTGGCCACAGTCGATGATGCCTATCAAATCTTCTTTTATTCTTTAGTCTTGTTGTTTTTAGCTTTTCAAGAGTTGCTCAAACATCTTCAGGCCTTCTTTCTAGCTGCCATATGTGCAAAGTCAGCAAATCTTCTCTATTGATTCCTTCCTACCAAGGTAGAAGACTCCATGTGACAATAGATTCTTCAATTGGCATAATTGGTTGATGTCCATGCATAAGTTTAGCTGGTATATAAGTTGATGCCCTCTCTCACTTTTACCATTGCCTTCACGGTTGTAGGCTATTGGTAAAGCCACTTTAATTCCCCATTGAGCAAATAAGTTGCGTGCCTTATCGGCATCCAACTCCCCTACGTCTGCAGTTACTTTACCGACACAACCATATCTGCAAAACACTTCTTCAAGAAAAAAATGACAAAAAACTTGAGTGATCTTGGTTGTGAAGGCTTTGCCATCAACTTGATTGGTTAGATCCTCTCTTGCAAGCACTAAATATTGCATAATCCATATTCGTGTAGGCATGGTTAGAAGATAAAAAACCCATCTATAATGTATAGAAAAAGGATGAGTTGGTTGCAACCCATCTCAATGCTTCACCATAGAGTACATTTGACACACATAACAAGTTTCAACAAAATACTCTATGTCTCGATACATGTTTTGGCACCAATATTTTTCCTTGATCTTACTAAAAGTTCCCCATAAACCTCTATGGCTAGCCTACAGGCTTTCATAAAATTCCTTCATTACCGATTCGTGTAATCTTTTGTTACCTAAAACTCAGACATGCGCTCCTTTCTTCCTCTTTGCTTGTTTCCATAGATACCCATTTTTAAGAAAGAAGCCATAAGCTTTCCTATTAATATGTTTGAATTCTTCATTAGTCCATGTCTCTTTCTTCTTCATTTTGCTCAAATATTAGCCGATTTTCATCCAATCTTCTTCAAGGAAATGAACTAGAACTTGAGCAATGCAATGAGCATGTTGGCTCCTAGTTTACAACTCTTCTTCCATAGTCAAATCTTTGATCTTTGTTGCTGTTTGCTAAATTACAGGAATACCTTTTACTATTCTTGCTTTACTCAACGCTGTACCATTAAGAAGATCAGCAACACTTGCTATTTTTAGCTTTGGATTTGTATATGCAATATTGAAAATGTATTTTCAGTAGCCATGAAATAAAAATAGCAAGTATAGACTCTTTAACTTCATCTTCTTCCATCAACTTCTTTTCATTGTCATATCTTGCACATGACAACATGTCAGCAACTGGATTCTTCTTTCTTGCAATATGCTTTAATTCGGGGTTGAGAGATTCAATATATGCAATCCATCTTAGCATAGCAATGTTGGACCTATTCTGTAATGGACCTTTTGATCTCTTTTGTTATTTCTTTCTTAAAATTATGTGTTCTCTTTTTTATTTTCTTTTTCTTTTTGGATATAAGGTGTTTCATTATGACTCATCATGTAAGATGTTAGTGTTCCTATTGCAACCACCTAGGGGTCCACGCCGACAACACGGGAGAGAGAGTGGAAGTGGTGGATGATGGGGGGGAGGCATGCAACCTCCAGGTGAAGTGGTGGCCATGCCACCTACCTTCTCCCCTCCCCTATATAAGGGGATGCTTCTCCCCTCCCCTGAGAGAGGAGAGGGAGGCTACACCCTTACGTCACCGTCCATATGCTTTCGTCACCATCCATACGTTGTCCCCCAGCGCTGCGCAGGGCCACTAGGGCCTCTGTCCCAAGCCACCCTACCCCCTAGCTGTCCGATCACATTTCCCCCCCCCTGCGATCTACTACAACGGTAGCCGTGAGGCTGACGTATTGTGCTGCCACACAGGGGACAACTCACGTCACCTCCCCCCGTCGTCCTACTGAAACGGGCCCTAGGGCCTCCGACCTTAGTCACCTCACATTGACTAATTGTTGCAAGACCCTCCCAAGGCCTCCAAACAAGCCGTCTCCCCCTGTGAGCACCATCCAACTCGGCCGTGAGAAGAGAAGGAGTGAGGAGAGAGAAGAAGAAGGGTGTGGGAGAGAAGGGAAGAAGAGGGAGAGAAGGAGAAGGAGAAAAGAGAAAAAAAGAAGGAGAGAAGAGAAAGAAAGAGGGAGAGAGAGAAGGGAAGAAGAGGGAGAGAAGAGAAAGAAGAAGGGAGAGAGAGAAGGGAAGAAGAGGGAGAGAAGGACAAGGAGAAGAGAAAAAAGAAGGAGAGAAGGGAAGAAGAGGGAGAGAAGGAGTGAGGAGATAGAAGAAGGAGTGAGGAGAGAAAAGAAGAGGGAGAGAAGGAGAAGGAGAAGGAGAGAAGAGAAAGAAGGAGGGTGAGAGAGAAGAGAAAGAAGAGGGAGAGAGGAAAAGAAGGAGTGGGAGAGGGAAGTAGAGGGAGAAAAGTAGAAGAAAAGAAGGAGGAGGAGAGAGGTAGAGGAAGAGGAAGTAGAGGGAGAAAAGTAGAAGAAGAGAAGGAGGAGGAGAGAGGTAGAGGAAGAGGAAGTAGAGGGAGAGAGAGGAAAGAAGTAGTAGAGGAAGAAGAAGAAGAAGAGCAGAAGGAGAAAAGAAGAGAAGAGGAAGAGAAAGAGAGGGAAGGAGTAGAAGGAGAAGAAGAGAGAGAGAGAGAGCGAGAGAGAGAGAGAGAGAGAGAGAGAGAGTAGGAGAATAAGTGGAGAAGAAGAGAGAGAGATTAAGTAAAAACAAGAAGACGAGAGAGAGGGAGAAAGAAAGAAGTGAGAGTTGGTAACTACAAGGAGCCACGCTCCAAACCACCCTCTTGGCAAAGGACCCCCATCCAGCAGTCTTTTCTACCAAACCTATCAACCCGAAACCTGTCAAGGTCCCGAGGATTGCCCAATCTCCGCGAGGCGAATGGCTCCCAAGAAGAAAGTCACAGGAAGCATAGGCATCCAAGCCACTGGCAATGCTCGAGGGGCGAGCGGAATGACCAACGCAGCACACAGGAATCAAGCCCACGTTCTAAGCATTAAAAATTAATTTAGGAATTATTTCTCGTGGAAGGGATGAAAAGATTGATGTCGTGCATAGTGAGAGCGGAGTTTAGGTGACGGGAAGTGCTTAAAAATAGCAAAAAATTATGAATATCAAGGGAAAAATATTCAATGTCAAAGGCGGCGGCTCGATCTAGGACGATTTAAAGCGTCAAAGTGCTTTAAAGGCGCCCGAGCGACACTTGTTGATTTTTCATAATTTTTTAGACAGTCGTGCGGGTTGGCAAGAGTTACTGGCCAATGCGGGATGCTAAGCCGAACGCCCAGGATTTTTCAGAGCTCAATTCGGAGTCCGGACGGGGAAATGGCCAAGGAAACGGTCAAGATATGAAAAGGTGGACACTTGGGAGGCCAAATTTGAGAATGCCTTTTGAGTTTGGACCCCCCCCAAAAATTTTATGCACCTTATGAAGCAAAAAACGTGGAGAGAGAATGAAGAGGAATGAAAAAACGTGATCAACAGAGGGCGCCATTTTTTTCGCCATGGATGGAGAGAGGGCATCCTGGCTGCTGCAAACAACCCCCCCAATGGATTATGGGGCTTCATTCCCCTCTGTCTGTGGACTCTATCGCCGCCTCTCGCCCGAGAAATGGTGGTCTCTTTGAAGATCTCTGATTTCAGTCTTTCTCTCTCCTCCCTCTCTCTCTTCTAAAGGCAAGTTCATGTGGGAAGAAGAAGGAAGAAGAAAGAATGATGGAGGCTTGTTGGGCATGGATCGGATTGCTCCACGGGCTGGAAATGGTGATTGGTGATGGTGCTGGACATGAAGTGCTGTTGTTTTCCAAATCTACAGCCATGGACATGAAACCCGAAACACGCAAATAAGCGGTAATTTAAAATTTTCAAAGGAAATTTGAGCTTTTATGGCTTTTGATGGATGAAATGTTGTTCATGTGGGATAATAATTGTTCATGTTGCTGTTTTCTATGAGTTCTTGCTGGTCATAATCAAAAAATCAGAAAAATATGCATTTTGTGGTTCAAAATAATATGCTAAAACACGTAAAACATGAAAAAACAAGGGAAAATGAGGGTTTTTGGCATAAAAATGGGAAAGTAAATAGGAACATCAACTAAACTTTCATTTTTCTGCAAGAAGGAACTAAGGGCCACAGCCCATAACCTGTTCTTAATTTTCAGTAATTAAATAATGCAGGAAAATAAGGGAAAATACAAGAAAATGGTGAAAAAACCCTTAAAAATAGGGGAAAAATGCATTTTGGGTTCCGAAAAATAAGGATAAATAAGAGCAATGTTTGTGAATGTTTGTGGGGACTGGAGCATGAGGATTTGCCTCAGTTCAACCCCACCTTCTTGTTCTAGTGTGTCTTTTTCCGGTATTTTTCACATAAAATGATGGTAAAATGGCCCATAAACCTATCCAACGATGCAATATTTAAACGGGGAAGGATAGAGGAGTTGAAATATATCTAAATGCCGTGTGAAGATGATGGGAAAGTTGCTGATTTCTATGCATAGTATTTTAGGACGGATAATAATTAAAATTAAGAGCTTAGTAGCACGAGGATCACCTCGGTGCTAGGCCCATGCAACGAAGCACGAACGGTAGTTGGAAACCATTAAAAGAATGTTTTTTCACTTGTGCACGATACTGTTTTGCTAAATGTTTGAGCACTAGGCATCCACCAAATGCATGGAGCATGAAAAAGATTTAAAAGTATCAGTGATCAACTCCTGGACATGCATTGCAATTGGTTTATGAGGACATGACTTACGATGAGAGGCAGTGAGGTACCCGTGCTATAGGCTAGTCGTGGGGTCTAGGGGAAAGAGAAGTAAGGACAATGGTACATTCCTGGACACGCTTATTTGGTACCTTGAGCGACTTGTGTACGAAATGTCTATATGTTGAGCGACGCATCGAGGGGCCAATCCCCAAGGTGTAGGAGAGTCGCAGAGGGTTGACGGCATTTAGCCGTTGGAGGAACCCCATGTCTATGTGATCCGAGCCTTTTGGCTATGTGAAAGGGACTCCCTCTGAGGAGTAGTGGGCTAGGATTAGTTGGACTACAACGTATTACAAACGCAATGTTTAGGAAGGCAGAGATTTTAATAGACGCTCCTGGCCGCGAGGCCGAGGGGTTGTCTTGTGCGTAGTGACGAGGGCTGGCTAGTGCATGAGCCAGTGCCGGCCCGTTTTTAGGTCCATCAGTGGTGCGTTTTCCGGGAGCCGCTTAAAAGTGGCGGTTCTCGAATCCTGGTTGTTTAGGGACCAACTAGCAGTTTATGCCAAAGGATACTGAGATTGATCCGTTATTTATTGATAAGCATCGTCTAGCAGAAATCCAAAAGCAAGAAAGAGATGAAAGAGCTAGGCGACGTGCTGAAATTTTTAGGAGATATTCTCCTAAGCGTAGCGGTGCTGAACCCTTACGAGGGAGTGGATCTAGTGGTCTTAGTACCACAAGCAGTAAGTTAGCGCCGCCGCCGCCGCCGCCGCCGCCGACGCCGCCCGACCGCGACGCCGCCCGCCGCCGCCGCCGCCGCCGCCCGCCGCCGCCGGCGTGACCTCACTTGACCTGACCCCGCCTCACCCTGCCGTCCACCCGCCGCCGCCGCCGCCGCCGCCGCCACGCGATCCACCCGAGCCACCAATTCGGCGACGGGTTAGTTGAGGAAGATGCAGAACTCCACATTAGGGAGTTTCAAAAGCTGATGTTTAACTGTCGCATTCAAGAGGAAGGACATTTAATGATGTTCTTCAATATGACTCTCAAAGGAAGAGCCGCTATATGGTATCATGGTTTAGAAGCCGGAACCATATTGAACATTGATGCATTTTATGGAGCTTTTCGAAGGGAGTTTGCCCTTGAAAGGGGTGGGCAATATTGGTTGCGTGTACTCAACGTGACCCGCCAAGAACCACACGAGGATATTCGTGCTTATGCGAAGAAGATAAAAGAGGTTTTCCGTAAGTTGGACACCTCTATTCCTATCGCCGCAGCTGCCCAATTGCAATATTTCCTACATGGGTTGGACTTTAATATCCAATTGCAGTTCAGTAGTGTCCCCTTGGGGGATATAGATACTGCCATTACACGAGCACAAGAGGTGGAATCCCGATTACAAGCAGCCTATGCTTCTCGAGGCAATTCGAACATGGGTTTAGTATTGGGAAACAATATGGCAATAGCCAATGGCAGTAATGGCCAAGGGATAGCGATGGCTAATCCTAATGGGAGAGGGAACATGATGCAGAATGTCCCTTTATTACCAGCTCCACCTAGCATATCGATGCCTACGGGCAGTCAAATGGCTCCAAGTGGTGGAGGCCAGGCGGTTAATTCTAACACCATGCCTGTGGTTCAACAACCAGTGCCTAATCGAATTGTTAGGCCGATGGAACGACATGGTAATGACCAAGGCTATGAGTCGAGTTCTTCCAATGTTCTTGGCGAGGTTAAGGACATGATGAAACATTATACCGATATGATTACGGAGCAGTATCGACAAATAGCCGTGGATGTCAACTTCCTTAAAAAACAACAAAATTTGTTAGGAACTAGATACCCAGAGGAGGGTGCACCTTCGAGGTTTAGTTGCAAATGGTGTGGTGGGAAGCACTATCCAAGGAATTGCCCGAATGTTAAGTGCGATATCTATGGAAAATCCGGCCATTTAGCAGCTACTTGCTGGAGTAAGATCAGTTCCCTCCAGCGAGGTAGTCGGCAACCAGGGCTTGTTAATCAACTTGCTCAAGGAAACGATTCCCAGCGAGAAGATGGGCCTAAACAAATACTTCAACGATCAAAGACTACAGTGGAGGAGCTACCAAGTGGTAGTGGGGTTAGTTTGATTGAGGCTGTACGCGTTAATGATACTGAAACCTCCAATCTGCGAGGTGTCCTTACAAGAGGTCAAAAGGGTAGAGAAGCTGACAAGGATAAGCCTGTCGACGGAAACCCTAAACAGGGCGATAAAGGAACGCAAGTTTTGGATCCTGCCATGGAAGGGGGACCTTTGAAGCCCGTAGAAAGTAAAGCCGATAAGGAACCACCAAAGAAGAAGGTGAAAGTTAAGAAAGAGGCAATAAAGCTAGTTCAGCGACCTAAAGAGCGGATGGTTTGGTGTGAAAAGCGAGCTCTATCGAACTATCATGAATTCGATTTGGCGAGCTCTCTTTGTGAAGTCAAACCGGATGTGAATCTTTTACAGCTTATTAAGCTTTCCCCAGGAGTACGTAAGGAATTTAGAAAGATTCTACGTACCGGGTATATCGTAGAACCTTTGGGTATTGCGCGAGTTGGTGATGACTGGTTCGAGGATGCTGAGAAGCATTGCCCAAGGGTTGCAGCCTATGTCGATGGGATATTAGTAGATTATGCCATTGTCGACACGGGATCATCGGTCAACATTATGAGTTCTGAACTGATGGAAAGGTTGGGCCTTGCGATCCAGAAAGATACCTCCACAATTCTCAAAATGGCAGATGATAGTTTGAGACAGTCGGAAGGCTGCATTACAAAGGTCCATGTTATTGTTGCAAATGTAGAATGCCTATTGGACTTTAGGGTGATTTGTTTTGCAGGCCGGCCAAGTTACCAAGTATTACTCGGACGACCTTGGATCTTGCAAGCGGACTGCCAAGTAGATATACCCGCTGGTCGACTGATATTCGGCAGAGGTGCCCAGCGTGTGGTGGTTGATGCTTATCCTGAGTCGCCGCAGAGTGAGAGAGCTCCTCTATCTTCTACAGAATTGGAGACATTAGAAGATTTATCTGGCAGTGAGACATCATCGAGTGATGAGTCCAAAGAGGGATCCACCACGGAGGACATCTATCAAATCACTTTGAACGAGCCGATAGAGGGCCAAGATCGTATAAGAGATGCAGATGTTATCGAGCTAGACCTTGGTACGCTTGATGATTCGCGGCCAATCAAATTAGGTTCTATGCTCAGTACATCAGAAAGGGAGGACTATGTGGCCTTGATCCAGGAATTCCGTGATATCTTTGCCTGGAGTTATGATGAGTTGAGAGGCATTCCTCCTAGTCTTGCTGTGCATACAATTCCGTTGAAAGAGGGCAGTCGTCCTGTATGGCAGAAAGTAAGGCGTATGCCTTTTGAACTGAGGGACGGGCTGTTTGAAGAGTTACAGAAGCTTCGAAAAGCGGGTTTGATTTTTCCTGTGCAACACACGGAATGGTGTTCGCCAGTTGTGATTAGAAAGAAGAGGAATAATCAAATCCGTTTATGTGTAGACTTTAGGGAGCTGAATAAGCAGACAGTTAAGGACTACTACCCATTGCCATTTATTGACCAGATTTTGGATCAATTAGCGGGTAGGGAGATATATTCGTTTATGGATTGCTTTGCAGGATACAACCAAATGGCAATTGCAGAAGAGGATAAGTTGAAAACAACCTTTATCACTGTATTTGGTACTTTTGCGTACCATGTGATGGCCTTTGGTTTATGCAATGCGCCTGGTTCATGGCAACGAACAGCAGATAAGACATTCGGTGACATATCCCCTGAAGAGTTGAAGGTGTTTATTGATGACTTAGGGGCCACCACCGTGAGAGTGAGGCAGTTGATCATTCTAAGAAAATGCTTCGAGCGCTGTAGACAATTCTGCATCGCCCTAAACCCACGGAAGTGTGTTTTTGGAGTACCTTATGGGCTGTTGTTGGGTCATGTGGTCAGTTCGGTGGGAATTGCGACAGACCCCGAGAAGGTCAAAGTTATAGTTGCCATGGGTCCACCACGCACTCCGAAAGAAGTTCATAGCTTTCTGTCTTCGGTTGGTTATTACCGTAGATTCATAAACGCCTTGGCAGAAAGAACGTTGCCGCTTACAAATTTATTGTCCTTTAGCTGTTCGTTTGTATGGGGTGACCCTTGTAAGGTAGCATTCGAGGATGTGAAGCAAGAGCTAGCAAGAGCGCCCGTTTTAAAAGCACCTAAAAGAGGTGAGGTGTTTTATATATTTTCAACAGCCACCATGTATAGTATCAGCTGCTGTTTAGCCCAAATTTGGGAAGAGAAGTGGTACCACCCGATTGCTTTTGCTAGTCGGAAGCTAGGGGTATCCGAAATCAATTATACTTACATGGAGAAATTGTGTCTAGCGATGGTCTTTGGGACCAAGAAATTCAGGCATTACATTCTCTATGAGAAAGTCGTGCTTTATACGAAGGCGGAGGGACTTCGACTATTGATGAATAAGCTACAACCGCCCGATCGTCTAGCAAAGTGGTTGATCACTTTGCAGGAATTTGATTATGAAATCAAGAGTAAGCCACCAAGGTTGCAAGGCATCGTGGAATGTCTAGTGGACTTTGGGGAGCCGAAAGAATCTGTGCCTGAAGGTAGTGACATGGAGTTGTTATTTAAAATAGATACGGCATCTATTCCCTCCTGGTATGCTGCAATAACGCATTATTTATCGACGGGAGAGGTGGGATCCGAATTATCTAAGGCTGAGAAAAGGAAAATTAAGCAGCAAGCATTAAAGTTTGTTTTGATCGTAGGTACATTATATCGGCAAGGGGTTGATGACATCTATCGACGATGTGTGATGCCTGATGAGGTGCCATTCATTTTGCAACAAGGAAAGATGATGCTAAAGAAACTGCTAGTTTCCTTTTAGAGCAGATAATATGCCGGTTTGGTCCGCCGAAAGAATTAGTGTCGGACCGCGGAACCCATTTCCTGAATAAGGTGATTAAAGGTTTGACAGAGATGTGGCAAATCAAGCATAACAAGACAACCCCATATAATCCGCAAGCCAATGGGCAAGTTGAAAGCACCAACAAGCAGCTTGTGGGCATCCTGTCCAAAATTGTGTCGGAAAAGAAACGGGATTGGGATAAAAAGTTATACGTGGCAGTGTGGGCCTATAATACGACCTTCAAACGAGCCACTGGCCATACCCCGTTCAAGTTAGTATATGGGGAGGAGTGTGTCTTGCCTTTAGAAATTGAGCTGCCGACTATTCGGTTTGCCATCAATCATTCTTTGAGCGATGAAGACGCACTTTTTGAGCGCTTGACGACACTGGTACATTTAGATGAGCTTAAGTTGCAGAGCTTATTGCACCAAGAAGTGGCGAAGCGCCGAATGAAGCAGTTACACGACCTCAAAGCCAAGAAATACACCTTTAAGAAAGGACAGCTTGTTCTGTATTATGATGCACGACGTGAATTATTTCCAGGCAAGCTAGAGCCCAAATGGGATGGGCCCTATAGGATCGTTAGAATAGGAAAGAATAAATCCACAGTTTTGTTAGCTGACCTTGAGGGGATAGAATTTAAAAATAAGGTTAATCTTAATAAGATTAAACCTTATTATTTCTGATTGCACTAATGCTATGACTGCCTTGCAGGTCTAGGCGAGATCGATCAAATATCTGCAAGGAAATCGTGATAGAGGTTGATGGGTCGTCTGATCCCTTATTTAGAACACCCATATTTAGAACAGAGGTATCATCAGGGAAAGCTCATTTGGTGGAGCAAAGGATACAAGGTGATTGAGCAAGAAGGCGGAACATTTATGTGGGAGATCAAGGTCTTCTGCCATCATTGCCTACAAATTTTGACGAGCATCCCTGTTGAATTCAATGATGATGGAGGGATGGAGCCTATAGTCCACCCGTTGAATATGCTGAATATCAATTACCATAATTACGAGTAGAGTTCAGGATGGCGGGATATGTAAACCCTTTATGGACGTACACCTTGTATTTTGATGGGGCGTCCAGGGGTCCATGCAAAAAAGGAAGTGTAGGAGTTGTCATCCGAGGCCCCCGACGACGCATTGTCATGAAGTTAGCTGCTTATCTCGGGTCCAATTTTACCAATAATATGGCAGAATACAAAGCCCTAATTATGGGTTTGAAAATTGCGAAGAAGGGTGGTATCCGCCAGTTGTTGGTGAAAGGGGACTCTCAGTTGGTTTTAAATCAACTCAATGGGACATACATGGTACGAAACCCCATCCTTTGTATGTACCATCATACTGTTATAGCCCGACTAGACGAATTCGATAGAGTGTCTTTTCAGCTGATTCCACGAAACTGGAATCAGTTTGCCGATTCATTGGCTAATTTTGCGTATGAAGAAGACCTCTTCTTTAATTGTGGCCCTTGTCCGGATATATCTATTGATAGTGAGATAGGACCTGGTCGTTTGTGGGGTATGCTTTCTGAACATGCCCTCTTTGGCAGACGATGGTTGATCTGGGTGATGCAGAGGGTAAGCGAGACTCATCTGCCTTTATTAACTTGGACCCACAGAATGGTTAGACGACATGTGATGCGAACACCTCTTGCGATATACGCAGGAGGGATGGGTCATAATCTAATGCACCTAGTCTAGGGGCTACGAGCCTTTGTTCCCCTGGGAATGGTATGCTTTGATGTCTATCATGGTTGTTTCTAGGAGGATGTTATGCGTAGTATGTTTGATTTCATTAGGCCAAGAGGGCCGATTCAGTTTTGTAGTGAAGTCTTTCATTTCATTAGGCCAAGAGGGCCATTTCCCTGCCTAGTGCGGGTGCGTTTAATTGGGTTTTTGTTTTAAGTACTGTGCTAGATAGGTTTGAAGGCAAGCTTGGAGGGAGCCTTTGTCGCGGCATCGATAGAAGCTTCTTGTGGCCAATCCAAGTGATATTTCTCCTTTACGAGTACCTTTCTTTCCTGTTATATGTGTATTTGTGCTTGTCGAGGGGATATATTTTTGGTGGGGACCGGCAACCAAGGCATGAAGTCCCAGGTTTAGGCTAAGTATGTTTGAGGGAGGTCGGAGTAGTCATTGCCTCCTATAAAGACATTGTCAGGCATCGAAAGACCTGTTTTAGAGGAAAGTCCCAGCGGCCCTGTCCTGCTAGCCTGCTAGGTAGCCATCCTAGGAGTTCTTGTTAGTAGTGAGGCAGTTAGAGAAGCCTGCCAGAAGATAATAATAATGATGCCAAGAAACCCTGTACATCCTAAAAGATGAATATAAATGCGAAGGTGTGAAAAAGGGGGTTCTAACCCCTCTCAAAGAAAAACAAAGAAAAGAAATGAAATGAAAATATATAAGCAGTTGATCATTGCCTTGCGAAGGCCTGGTAGGTTCCTGGGGACGAGTCAGACCCGGGGCCGATACCTTGTCTTCCTAGGGGTGGCTTCTTGCTGAAAAAAAAATGATGACAAAACAAGGAAGGTTGGAGCGAAAATAAAAGTGAGCGTTAGAAAAGGATTAAGTGTCGCCTTGCGAGGGCTTGGTAGGTTCTTGGGTGCCGAGACAGGTCCTGAGGCCGATGCCCTGTTCTCCTTGGGTCACTACGCTCAGCTCCCTCCTTTTTACATGTCCAACTATGTTCATCCAATAAAAATCCTCAAAGAAGAACTGTACTGAAAGAAAATACTCCTTGATCAGGCTATAGGAGTCCTCGCCTTGTAGGAGCTCCTAGTTGTGTTGTCTTTAGTTGGTAAGTAGTTCAGACTACCACTTAGGGCAACCTCTTTGATAGGATTTTTTGGTTTGGCTGTGTTGGAGCAGCTGGTTAGTGACTCACTTCGGATCTTCTATTAGATAATGCTAGGTCTACTCCTTGTGGATGTCATGCCTTGGTTCTGTCCAGGGGTAGGGGAAGCATTGTGCTGAGTTTTAGTATATAATTGTTTTGTATCAGTTTGATGCTTCTTTGGTTGTTTATGTGCAGATATGTTCGTGGATTCGACGGGCTGAGTCGCCCTATCCCGTGGTCGCCAATGAGAGCGGAGTTTAGGTGACGGGAAGTGCTTAAAAATAGCAAAAAATTATGAATATCAAGGGAAAAATATTCAATGTCAAAGGCGGCGGCTCAATCTAGGACGATTTTAAGCATCAAAGTGCTTTAAAGGAGCCCGAGCGACACTTTTTGATTTTTCATAATTTTTTAGACAGTCGTGCGGGTTGGCAAGAGTTACTGGCCAATGTGGGATGCTAAGCCGGACGCCCAGGATTTTTCAGAGCTCAATTCGGAGTCCGGACAGGGAAATGGCCAAGGAAACGGTCAAGATATGAAAAGGTGGACACTTGGGAGGCCAAATTTGAGCATGCCTTTTGAGTTTGGACCCCCCCCAAAAATTTTATGCACCTTATGAAGCAAAAAACGTGGAGAGAGAATGAAGAGGAATGAAAAAACGTGATCAACAGAGGGTGCCATTTTTTTCGCCATGGATGGAGAGAGGGCATCATGGCTGCTGCAAACAACCCCCCCGATGGATTATGGGGCTTCATTCCCCTCTGTCTGTGGACTCTATCGCCGCCTCTCGCCCGAGAAACGGTGGTCTCTTTGAAGATCTCTAATTTCAGTCTTTCTCTCTCCTCCCTCTCTCTCTTCTAAAGGCAAGTTCATGTGGGAAGAAGAAGGAAGAAGAAAGAATGATGGAGGCTTGTTGGGCATGGATCGGATTGCTCCACGGGCTGGAAATGGTGATTGGTGATGGTGCTGGACATGAAGTGCTGCTGTTTTCCAAATCTACAGCCATGGACATAAAACCCGAAACACGCCCGGTAATTTAAAATTTTCAAAGGAAATGTGAGCTTTTATGGCTTTTAATGGATGAAATGTTGTTCATGTGGGATAATAATTGTTCATGTTGCTGTTTTCTATGATTTCTTGCTGGTCATAATAAAAAAATCAGAAAAATATGCATTTTGTGGTTCAAAATAATATGCTAAAACACGTAAAACATGAAAAAACAAGGGAAAATGAGGGTTTTTGGCATAAAAATGGGAAAGTAAATAGGAACATCAACTAAACTTTCATTTTTCTGCAAGAAGGAACTAAGGGCCACAGCCCATAACCTGTTCTTAATTTTCAGTAATTAAATAATGCAGAAAAATAAGGAAAAATACAAGAAAATGGTGAAAAAACCCTTAAAAATAGGGGAAAATGCATTTTGGGTTCCGAAAAATAAGGATAAATAAGAGCAATGTTTGTGAATGTTTGTGGGGACTGGAGCATGAGGATTTGCCTCAGTTCAACCCCACCTTCTTGTTCTAGTGTGTCTTTTTCCGGTATTTTTCACATAAAATGATGGTAAAATGGCCCATAAACCTATCCAACGATGCAATATTTAAACGGGGAAGGGTAGAGGAGTTGAAATATGTCTAAATGCCGTGTGAAGATGATGGGAAAGTTGCTGATTTCTATGCATAGCATTTTAGGACGGATAATAATTAAAATTAAGAGCTTAGTAGCACGAGGATCACCTCGGTGCTAGGCCCATGCAACGAAGCACGAACGGTAGTTGGAAACCATTAAAAGAATGTTTTTTCACTTGTGCACGATACTGTTTTGCTAAATGTTTGAGCACTAGGCATCCACCAAATGCATGGAGCATGAAAAAGATTTAAAAGTATCAGTGATCAACTCCTGGACATGCATTGCAATTGGTTTATGAGGACATGACTTACAATGAGAGGTAGTGAGGTACCTGTGCTGTAGGCTAGTCGTGGGGTCTAGGGGAAAGAGAAGTAAGGACAATGGTACATTCCTGGACACGCTTATTTGGTACCTTGAGCGACTTGTGTACGAAATGTCTATATGTTGAGCGACGCATCGAGGGGCCAATCCCCAAGGTGTAGGAGAGTCGCAGAGGGTTGACGGCATTCACCCGTTGGAGGAACCCCATGTGTATGTGATCCGAGCCTTTTGGCTATGTGAAAGGGACTCCCTCTGAGGAGTAGTGGGCTAGGATCAGTTGGACTACAACGTATTACAAACGCAATGTTTAGGAAGGCAGAGATTTTAATAGACGCTCCTGGCCGCGAGGCCGAGGGGTTGTCTTGTGCGTAGTGACGAGGCCCGGCTAGTGCATGAGCCAGTGCCGGCCCGTTTTTAGGTCCATCACATAGGGTTTTGTTTACTCTAAGAACTAAGTAGCATGCACGAAACAGTAGAGATTGGAATTCGCATAATATTTACTCACATAAAATGATAAGGTTATCGCCTTAACTCACATAAAATGATAGCCTTTTAACCAGTTCAGTGCATGAACAACCACTTAGAATTCACGTTTCGCAATCATGAATCAAAGAAACACATGAAATGTTATTCTCTGTCCATGAGATATACTTGCATCGTTAGACAAAACGTCCCTAAACTTTCAAATCACATGTGATCCGGTGCATTAAAACTAAGTACTCGTTGCCAGGAATAAAGAAAGATAAAAGTCGTTTAGGAGGTACAACTATACTAAACGCACAATGTGCATGATGGATAAGGTTGATTGGGAAATTCAACATAGAACCACACTAAGAGAATTGAAAGGATCATATGAATCTAGGCTACATCTTGAAAGTCTGAATGAAGAATCATGTGTTGTCGTGTGTGTTAACTGAGCATGGTTGGAATTAGAGATTAAAAGACCCTTGTTTAGGTTGCAAATAAGGCATGTTCGTTGCGTTGACTGACCAGCTAATGCGTGAGTTAGGGATTTAGATACCCTAAGGTAAAACCGAAGGGAAAATGGCAAGTCAAAATTAAGTTATCTTACCAAGGCCATTTGCTTACGAAATCTTGTTTCGGAATTATTGGCATCTCGCCAAGATGTGGAAAAGACCCAAGATTGGATGCTGGGAGCATCCAAAAAAAAAAGAGGAGTCATACCTTAGCAATCAGTCATACAAACGACCTCCGAAATGTTCATGCTTGTACTTAGGTACATTACTTGATCTCTCTACTCAAGGAACTAATTTGAGGAAGACACTTAATGCTTCAGGTTGAAAGAGAGGCAGGAAAAGTTACTTTCGACTGCCTGCCTGGCCCTATCCAATGGGGTTGTTAACCACGCCAGGTATATGGACCTAACCCGCCGTGAGAGGTCTCTCTATGGGTACTGCTTGGAGCGAGAGGATGCTTGGGTGCTAAGGGAGGCTCTAGCTAAATATCCCTTACCTCCAGATCCCACGCAAGAGGCTGACGTGACTTGAGATGGGATCTCGAGGCTCGTGTACTAGTCCATGGGTGGAACTTGGAGCAGCAATTTAGTAGATTGCTAGGATAGCCTTTGGGCATGAAATTGGATGTACTCCAAAATTATGAAAAAATAAAGAATAGATACTTGAGAAAAAGAAACTTTCTTGACATTGTTTTTGTGTCAATGCCTAAGTTATGTGAAGGAACCCGTGATTAATTTGTTTAATTAAGGAAGTTGATTTTGCATGTCAAAACGTAATGTGTTAGGTAATTAGATAACTAAATCAAATTGAGGAAAGTGCGGTGGACATGACTTAGGTCCATCCTATGGAAGGGTGGTCCCAGTTAGCTGGGAACTTTTCTCGAATGATGAGATAATAAGACAATGAAGACCTAGTGTCAGTAGATGTAGAATTTTCGGATTATTTTGTTTTAGGGGAAAGGAATGGGGCTATACCGTACAACAGAGAGGTTGAGCTTGACATCCCTCTCGTTTCCCATTTTCCATGAACTAAGTGCAGCTTGAAATCACTTCATCTCTATTGTCCCTACGAAAGGTGGTACAACTGGAGCTCGATGCTAGCTCCTTTACAGAGACTTTGCTGATAGGAAAGGAACCCTGACCTCAGGTCGATCCCAAGTGGGAATGGTAGGACACTTCCGCTCGGGGCAGACATGGGAAAACCTAGATCGCAAACCTCAGGTCATTCCCTGCGAGGCCTTCTAGACCCTCTTCCCGATGGGCTGCTAAGACGTGTCCCGCAAGCGGACAAACGGGCACGTTACAGTTGGTATCAGAGAAAACCAACGGGATCTAGGATCTAGAAAGAAATTTAATGGAGGAAAGTAAAGGGAATAAGCGGACAGCTAAGGGAAGGTGAGTGCAATAGGGCAGTGTTTTCTATTGAAAATATTTCCTTACTTACTTATGGATGCTGGGTTTTGCAGAGTCACAAAGCATGGAATAAATTCTTGGTGTTCCAGGTCATGTTTGTGACTACAATGCGTACTTCGGATTATCGATGGAGGCTAGGCATGATGAATATTCTAGACCCCATCGACAATCCTTTACCCTTGTACGCAGAAGAGAGGTGGACGAGAGAATTGGGAATATACTACATAGCAGCCCACCGACTTGCGTACCTTCAGACCAACTTGAAGAGATTCAAGTGGATGGAGGATTTAAAGATCGTGAAGCTGTTCATCTTTGTCGAGGCTCATGCAAACACAACCCTGCATGTTGGCATTTGGCAAGTCAAGCAAAACAAGTATGTGTATGAAGATGTGACTCGGGTGATCCCTGCCGACAGGAATCAAAGTGCTAGGGCGCTATGAGAAGAACGGGTATCAAAGGAAGGGATACCCCAAGCTTCCTATGACTTATCTTTTCTTGAAAATCCATGACCCCACTCCATATTATTACACACTCCCTATAGCCGATTGTAACACAATCCTATTTTCCCTAAACTGATGTACCAATCACCTAGTTTTACCTTCCCAAAATAAATATACTCAAAGGGCTTTGCCCTCATGAATGAACAAGATTTTTACTACTGTCTATCCTGACTGTAAATATTGGCAAAGGAGTTAAGTGATTAGGTCACTTGGCTAAAAGCTATGCTGGTCATGTTAACGTAATATGAGAAACGTTTGATAAGTTTTTAACATAAAGAATCTTATTGTCCAAGCGCAACCCCAAGTGCAGGTTCCAAGTCCTACCCTTGCACTAAGTACATCTGTGATTCAAGAGAAGAAGTTCCTTCTCAAATAAATCAAGCCACCTGAATTCGATGGCAAGGGAAGGACTGTTCAAACTGACGCCGAGATCTGGATCGAGTCCATGGAGGACTATTTTGAGGCATCAGGGCCTGCACCTGCTAACCAAGCTATGCTCGCCAAACTTAAGCTTACAAGTGGTGGAAACAGTGGTGTAGAGACCAAGGGATCTCAAAAGGGACAGTCACTTGGGAGAAGCTTAAGGAAGCTGTGCGAGGGAGGTATTTGCCACCTGCCTACTACACAGAGAAGATGAACGAATTCTGTGAATTGAAGAAGCTTGGACTATCCCTTGATGCATATTATTCAAAGTTCGTCTCTCTCTTAAAGTACGTGCCACAAATAGATGTGACACAATAGGTGTCAAAGTTTTGTGCTGGCTTAAATCCACCCATAAACACCGGCTTGGAATCAATGCACCCAATGGATGCACTCATTCGAGCTGTACCAATAATACAAGAGGTGTAGAACAAGCCAAGGAACAACAGGACTTGGCCTTACAGGGATCAGAACAAGGGAATGTATAGAGCTAAGACTAAGAGAGCACAGGGTCGGAATTAGGGACAAAGGAAGAAAGCTAGGACTAATGTTGTCAACAACTTTATTCCTACACAAGGTAATGACCACAATCTACGTTGCTTCCATTGCAATGAGCCCGGACACTGGGGACATCCCCAAGGGCCATTCCAAGGAGCCACCGTCATGGCGAGAGGGAGAACCTCCAGTGTTGCCAATAAGGAGCTAGGCGATGAAGAAGATCCATCCGGTTCACACCGCTCTTCAGAAGAAGGGTCCGAATCGCCACTTCTTAGTGATCCAAACTCCATCGGATTATGAAGGTAAAAGCTTCAAAACCCTAATCGATTGTGGCAGTACACATTTCTTCATCTCATCGATCTGTGTAAAAAGGTTAGGGATAGCCACAATAGACGCACCTACTTTACTTGTGGAATTGGCAAATGGTCGTGATGTCTCTTGTATTAGGCAAACTGCTAAGGTGAAATTCCTAGTCGGTGCAGGGAAGCCAACTGTGATGAGATTCAGGGTAATGACCCTAGGTGGTGTCCACGAATGTTTGCTCGGAATGGATTGGCTAATACCCAATGATGCCCACATCCACTGTGGAAAGGTCCAAGTCTCCTTCCAAACTTCTGAAGGGGAACTAGTTACAACTCAAGGAGAGGCTGGCAAGCCAAAAATATAGCTGACAAAAGCAACACGGATTATAAAAGGAGTTAGAAAGGGCCTACCTATCTATCTAATTAAGCTGAATAAGCTAGATCAAAATCAGGAATCTAGAAAAGAACCCTCATGGTTAAAGGAGTACGCAGACGTATTTCCTTAGGATGTGACAAAACTTCCTCCTCAAAGGGAAGTCAACCATGAAATCAAGATGGCGCCACGAGTTGCACCAGTCCCAAAGAGATCGTATAGGATGTCCATCTTGAAAGCTATTGGACGGAAAAAGAAACTCAAGCAACTATTAGACCAAGGCTACATCCGTCCTAGCAATTCACCATGGGGAGCTCTAGTTCTGTTCCAAAAGAAGAAAGATGAAACGCTTCGGCTATGCATTGACTACAGAGGGTTGAATCAATCAACCATAAAAAATAAATACCCCATTCCAAGAATACATGAATTACTTGACCGTCTTCAAGGTTCGAAGATATTCTCTAAGATAGATCTTAGATCTGGATATTATCAGATAAGGATCAAGGAAGAAGATATCCCAAAGATTGCATTCAGCACAAGGTATGGACACTTTGAATTCCTAGTGATGTCATTGGGATTGACAAATGCTCCTGCTACCTTCAACATGTTAATGCAGGATATCTTTAGGCCCTATCTTGATGAATTTGTACTCGTCTTCTTTGACGATACCCTAGTCTACTCTAAACAGAATAAAGATCATGAACCCCAGCTTCGCATTGTTCTTGAAACAATGAGAACACACAAGCTTTATGCCAAGAAGAAGAAGTGTGCATTCTTCAAGCGACAGATTGAATATATAGGATTCATTGTATCAGCAGAAGGAATTTCAGTGGATCCAGCAAAGGTCAAAGACAATCTGGAATGGCCAACACCAACTTCTATCAAAGAAATATGTATCTTTCTTAGATTGACAGGATGGTACAAGTTCTTCATCAAAGATTATACTTTGATTGCAGTGCCTCTGACTGATCTACTAAAGAAGTAAGTAGCAATTGTATGGTCACTTGCAGAACAGACCAGCTTTGACAAACTAAAGCAAAGCTTAGTATCAGCACCCATCTTGAAACTTCCTGATCTTAGTAAGGAGTTTGAGGTGGTAATTGCTGCTAGCGCACTTGCCTTAGGATGTGTACTTATGCAAGAAGGTCATCCCGTAGTATATTCTTCAAGAAAATTGAAGAGCCATGAAAAGAACTATGCTACCCATGATCTAGAGCTGCTAGCCGTCATCCATGCTCTTAAACTTTGGAGACATTACCTGCTAGGTAATAAATTTTCCTTAGTGACGGACCACAAGAGTCTTAAATGGATCTTCACCCAAAATGAGCTCAACATGAGGCAATGTCGATGGATCGAAGTGTTGGAAGAATATGATTTTTAAATCAAATATAGGCCTGGAAAAGAGAATGTAGTTGTCGATGCACTCAATCACAAGGAATTTTTGAGTTCTCTTATTTTACAAGATCCATCATCAACAAGATCTTTAGCCCCAAAGGTATCAATGCCAAAAAACCCAATCCTTGAGCTAGCCAGAGAAGAGGCATGTCATGACCCAGTCTACCAGAAATTGCTAAGGGAGATCCCCATCAAGGATTAAGACTCGAAGCTTAAGACGAAGTATCAAGAATTCTCTATCAGTAGTGGATTTGTCTACTTTAGGACAAGATTATGTATCCCTACAAGCCAATCTCTCAAGCAGAAGATACTTTGGGAAGCCCATGACTCCCCTTTCTCAGGACATCCTGGCTCTGCCAAGACCCTTAATGCGGTCAAAAAGAGCTATTATTGGGATAGGCTCAAAGGTGACGTTCTCAAATATGTCATGGAATGTTTGTCTTGTCAATTCATTAAGGTAGAGTATGTCAAAATGCCAGGGAAATTGCAACCACTTGACATTCCCCAAATGAAATGGGAATTCATTAGTATGGACATTGTTGTTGGCATACCCCAAGTTCAGGGAGGATACAACTCTATTATGGTTGTAGTAGATATGCTCACCAAGGTTGCACATCTCATCCCGCTCAAGACAAACTATAAAGCCTCAGACATCGCAAGATTATTCATCAAGGAAATATTCAAACTGCATGGGTTACCCAGAAGAATCATTAGTAATCGTGACTTTCTCTTCACATCACACTTCTGGAGGGCTATCTTTGAGGCCATTGGGACTCAACTCTGTTTCAACACAGCTTACCATCCCCAAATTGATGGTCAAATGGAACGAGTCGACCAAGTCATTGAAGATATGCTTAGGGCATACTGCTGTCGTGAACCCAAAAGTGGATTCAATATTTACTCCTGGATGAGTTTTCCTACAATTCTTCTTACCAACAAAGTATTCAGATGACCCCTTTTCAAGCATTGTATGGGCATGATTGTCGTACTCATTTGAGCTTCTCAGATCCAACCATGTGGGTAGAAGCTTCAAGGCAGATGTTGGAAGACATGGATGATCAAATCAAATCAATAAGACAAGACATCCAAGCCACCAAGGACAGACAGAAGGCTTACGCAGACTTGAAATGACAAGACAGATCCTTCATTGAAGGTGATATGGTCTTCATCTGCGTATGCCCTAAAAAGAGTTCACTATCCTTGGGACAGTTTAAGAAGCTAAGTCCAAGGTATTGTGGAACTTATAAGATCACTAAGTGCCTAGGACCTAATGCTTACAGACTATAGCTACCCACAACCCTAAAGGTTCATGATGTATTCCACATTAGCCTATTGAAAAAGTATCTACCTAATCCAAATCATGTGCTTGATGATCAGCAAGTTGTAATGTCTAGCCAAGGAGTCCTTGAGCTACAACTTGATAGAGTTCTAGATGTCAGCAAGAGGCATTTGAGGTCAAGGACCTTGAGACAATACCTCGTCCAGTGGAAAGATTATCCCGAAGAGGATGCCACCTAGATGGACGAAGATAATCTCAACCAACAATACCCCTAGGTCCTCTCGAGATGAGGATATCTCAATTCCTCTGAGGGGGAGAATGTAATGGGCCATAGGAACCCTCCCCTAGAATTGTAAAAGGAAAAGAAAAATTTTCTCATTAATTTCAAAATTTTTTACTCCCCACTCTCTCCCCGTCGACAGCATGGGAAAGAGAGTGGGAGTGCTGGATGATGGGGGGGGAGGCATGCAACCTCCAGGTGGAGGGGTGGCCATGCCACCTACCTCCTCCCCTCCCCTATATAAGGGGAGGCTTCTCCCCTCCCCTGAGGGAGGAGAGGGAGGCTACGCCCTTACCTCACCGTCCATACGCCGTTGTCACCATCCATATGCTGTCCCCCAGTGCTGTGCAGGTCCACCCCGAGCTCCGTCCCAAGCCACCCTACCCCTTGGCTGTCCAATCATGTTTTCCCCCCTGCGATCTGCTGCAACGGCAGCCGTGGGGCTGACGTACTATGCAGCCACCCATGGGACAACTCACATCACCTCCCTCCGTTGTTCTACTGAAACGGGCCCTGGGGCCTCTGACCTTAGTCACCTCCCATTGATGTATCATTGCGGGACCCTCCCTGGGCCTCCAAACAAGCCGTCTCCCCCTGTGAGCACCATGCAACTCGGCCATGAGAAGAGAAGGAGTGATGAGAGAGAAGAAGAAGGGTTAGGGAGAGAAGGGAAGAAGAGGGAGAGAACTAGAAGGAGAGAAGAGAAAGGAGGGAGAGAGAGAAGAAGAAGGGTGGGAGAGAGAAGGGAAGAAGAGGGAGAGAACTAGAAGGAGAGAAGAGAAAGAGGGAGGGAGAGAGAGAAGGGAAGAAGAGGGAGAGAAGGAGGAGAGAAGAGAAAAAAGAAGGAGAGAAGAGAAAGAAGGAGGGAGAAAGAGAAGGGAAGAAGAGGGAAAGAAGGAGAAGGAGAGAAGAGAAAAAAAGAAGGAGAGAAGAGAAAGAAGGAGGGAGAGAGAGAAGGGAAGAAGAGGGAGAGAAGGAGAAGGAGAGAAGAGAAAAAAGAAGGAGACAAGGGAGGAAGAGGGAGAGAAGGAGTGAGGAGATAGAAGAACAAGGAGTGAGGAAGAGAAAAGAAGAGGGAGAGCAGGAGAAGGAGAAGGAGAGAAGAGAAAGAAGGAGGGTAAGAGACAAGAGAAAGAAGAGGGAGAGAAGGAGAAGGAGAGAGGAAAAGAAGGAGTGGCAGAGGGAAGTAGAGGGAGAAAAGTAGAAGAAGAGAAGGAGGAGGAGAGAGGTAGAGGAAGAGGAAGTAGAGGGAGAGAGGTAGAGGAAGAAGAAGAGAAGGTAGAGGGAGAGAGAGGAAAGAAGTAGTAGAGGAAGAAGAAGAAGAAGAAGAGTAGAAGGAGAAAAGAAGAGAAGAGGAAGAGAAAGAGAGGGAAGGAGAAGAAGGAGAAAGGAAGTGGGAGATGTAGAAGAAGAGACAGAGAGAGAGAGAGAGAGAGGGAGAGAGTAGGAGAATAAGTGGAGAAGAAGAGAGGAAGATTAAGTGAAAAGAATAAGAAGAGAGACAGGGAAAAAGAAAGAAGTGAGAGTTGGTAACTGCAAGGAGCCACACCCCAAACCACCCTCTCGGCGAAGGACCCCCATCCAGCGGTCTTTTCTACCAAACCTATCAACCCAAAACCTGTAAAGGTTCGGACTGCCTAATCTCCGCAAGGCGAATGGCTCCCAAGAAGAAAGTTGTGAGAAGCCTAGGCATCCAAGCCACTGAGGGGCTAGCGGAATGACCAACGCATCACACATGAATCAAGCCCAGGTTCTAAGCGCTAAAAATTAATTTAGATTTATTTCTCGTGGAAGGGATGAAAAGATTAATGTCATGCATAGGGTTTTGTTTACTCTAAGAACTAAGTAGCATGTGTGAAACAGTAGAGGTTGGAATTTGCATAAGATTTAGTCACATAAAATGATAAGGTTATCGCCTTACCTCACATAAAATGATAGCCTTTTAACCAGTTCAGTGCATGAACAACCATTTAGATTTCACATTTCGCAATCATGGTTAAAAGAAACACATGAAATGTTATTCTCTGTCCATGAGATATACTTGCATCGTTAGACAAAACCCTAAACTTTCAAATCACATGTGATCTGGTGCATTAAAACTAAGTACTCGTTGCTAGGAATAAAGAAAGATAAAAGTCATTTAGGAGGTATAACTATACTAAACGCACAATGTGCATGATGGATAATGTTGATTGGGAAATCCGGCATAGAACCGCACTAAGAGAATTAAAAGGATCACATGAATCTAGGCTGCATCTTGAAAGTCTCAATGAAGAATTATGTGTTGTCGTGTGTGTTAACTGAGCATGGTTGGAATTAGAGATTAAAAGACCCTTGGTTGGGTTGCGAATAAGGCATGTCCGTTGCCTTGATTGACCAGCTAATGCATGAGTTAGGGATTAAGATTGGATGTTGGGAGCATCTGAAAAAAAAAAGGAGTCACACCTTAGCAGTCGGTCGTACAAACGACCTCCGAAATGTTCGTACTTGTACTTAGGTACATTACTTGATCTCTCTGCTCAAGGAACTAATTCGAGGAAAACACTTAATGCTTTAGGTTTAAAGAGAGGTAGGAACAATTACCTTCGACTGTCTGCCTGGCCCTATCCAAGGGGGTTGTTAATCGCGCCGGGTATATGGACCTAACCCGCCACGACAGGTCTCTCCGTGGGTACTACTTGGAGCGGGAGGACGCTTGGGTGCCAAGGAAGGCTTTGGTTGTAAATCCCTTGTTTCCGGATCCCGCGCAAGAGGCCGATGTAACTCGAGATGGGATCTCAAGGCCCATGTACTAGTCCACAGGCAGAACTTGAAGCAACAATCCTATAGATTGCTGGGATAGCCTTCAGGCATGGTATTGGATGTACTCCGGAATTATGATAAATAAAGAATAGATACTTAAGAAAAAGGAACTTGCTTGACATTGTTTTTGTGTTAGTGCCTAAGTTACGTGAAGGAACGCGTGATTAATTTGTTTAATTAAGGAAGCTGATTTTGCATGTCAAAACGTAATGTGTTAGGTAATTAGATAACTAAATCAAACTGAGGAAAGTGCGGTGGACATGACTTAGGTCCGTCCTACGGAAGGGTGGCCCCGGTTAGCTAGGAACTTTTCTCAAATGATGAGATAATAAGACAATGAAGACCTAGTGTCAGTAGATGTAGAATTTCCGGATTATTCTATTTTAGGGGAAAGGAATGGGGCTATGTCGTACTCTATATATTCCAACTATGTGTGCTCGAAGGCCAAGAGACCGGTTGCGATAGCGATCTGGTGGGGGTGGTCGGTCAGAATCATCTGCATCTTCTTCTAAGCTCATGGTGGACTCATGATTTGGAAGCTCTCTTTCCTTGGGAACCCTAATGCTTTTGCTGGACTCGAACTCGGAGTAGGGTGGCAATGGGCTCGGCATGGTACTTGTGGCGGAGCTTCTCCATCTTGTGGTGGCACTGGATGGAGGTCCTAGTGGGAAGGGTGGAGGGGGGGGGGCTCGTCGAGGTGGGCATTGTCCTCCTCCTCATGGCTGTGGCGGTGCTTGATGTGTCGTCGTCTGCGGCCATGGCGACAAGAGAGAGGAGGCAGAATAGGGGGCAGGGGCAGGGGTCAAGGGCAAACGAGGGTGCGGCGACTTCACATATTCACCGACAAGACAGGGAGGCAACGGTCTCTCCTCTCTCGCAGCCCTGCCATTGCCGCAACTTGCTGTTCCTGGCTGTTGTGCGCACGCTTGGGTGTAGCAACTTCACATATTCGCCGACAGGACAGGGGAGGCAGAACAGGGCACGCAGGGGCAGGGGCAGGGGTCAGGGAAAAAGGAGGGCGAGAAGGAGAGGAAAGAGGAGAAAGAGGAGAAAGAGGATGGATAATGATAGAGAGAGAGAGGAAGCAACACTACTCCTTCAGCATAGGATGCTCCCAGCATGAGAGAAAAGAGAGAGGAAACCTCGCTCTGATACCATGTTGAAGAGTGCGCGAGGGAGACAAGGAACGGAGGAAGAGAGAAGAGAAGAGAGACATGAGACACCGGAAGTGGAAAGGAAAGAGAGCTTCCAGATCATGAGTCCACCATGAGCTTAGATGAAGATGTAGATGATTCTGACCAACCATCACCAGATCGCTATCGCAACCGGTCTCTTGGCCTTCAAGCACAAGTCCAGGCCTGCGAGCAATGGCTACACCTTCCTCAACAACAACGACACCCAAAGTCACAACATCGTCAATGGATCATCAGACTGTGACGAGGAGGATATATTGGATGAGGAATTAGATGCAGCATCTATTAGGAAATGCGTTGAAATTCAGCAAGCCATATCCATAGGCGCCACATCGTTTTTGTTGACAGAGTACAAGTATTTGGTTTATTTCATGGGCATATTTGCTGCTATCATTTTCTTGTTCCTGGGATCTATGAAGGGGTTCAGTACTAAGCTCCAGCCTTGCAGATACGATCCAAAGCACGAATGTGCCCCAGCTGTTCGGTGTTGGGTTTCTTACTTGCTGCTAATGGCCTCATAGTTTTATACATCACTATAAGACTGTTCGAGCTTTATTACAAGGATGATTGGGAGGGCCTTTTTGAGGCCATCACTGGCTATGGGCTTGGAGGCTCATCCGTGGCTCTATTTGGAAGGGTTGGAGGTGGAATCTATACCAAAGCTGCGGATGTTGGAGCAGATCTTGTTGGAAAAGTAGAAAGGAATATCCCAGAGGATGATCCACAAAATCCAGCAGTCATTGCTGACAATGTGGGTGATAATGTGGGAGATATTGCTGGAATGGGTTCATATTTGTTTGGCTCCTTTGTTGAATGTTCTTGTGCAGCTCTTGTTGTGGCTTCCATGTCATCATTTGGCACAAATCATGACTTCACTGCTATGTGCTTCCCTCTACTCATTAGCTCTATGGGCATTGTGGTGTGCCTCATCACAACCTTGTTCAACTGATGTGTTCGTCAAGATCTCAAATATAAGGGATATTGAACCTACACTGAAGAGACAGTTGCTGATATCCACCATCTTAATGACATTGGGTGCAACTTTTGTTTGTTGGCTGGCATTACCATCCATGTTTTACATATATGATCCTAACGGTGGTGCAAAGATGGTTCAAAACGGGAAATTATTCTTCTACGTTGGAGTAGGGCTTTGGGCAGGGTTGGTAATTGGCTACGTTATAGAGTATTTCATCAGAAATACATACAGACCAGTCTCCAGGATGTTGCTCATTCTTGCAGGACAGGAGTTGCTACCAATGTCATCTTTGGTTTGGAACTTGGCTACAAGTCTGTAATTCTTCCAATATTTGCTATTGCTGTTGCCATCTATGTTAGCCATACCCTAGCAGCCATGTACGAGATCGCAGTCGCAGCTCTTGGAATGCTTCATACCATTGCCACTTTTCTAGCCATAGATGTATATGGTCCCATAAGTGATAATGATGGTATCGCAACCGGTCTCTAGATTACCATAATACTTCTTACACATCTCTCCACAAGAAGTGCAATCGCAGTATACACTACGAGGCCATGAAGGCTTTCAAGCTGGACAGATTCCTCAACCATAGGACTTCTTCAAAGTCCAGCTTGCGGTATCAACAGCCTCCAGTTGACAGCACTCCACTCTTCCAATTGGTCTCTGTGATCCGCACTTTGGGGGAGTGCTTTCTCAGATTAGAAGAGATGAAACTGCAGATGCAGAGAGAGTCTGAGTGATTCCGTGAGGATCTGGAGGCCAGGCGTACAAAGATATTCCTAGAGTCCCAGAAGCATATTGTTGAGATGTTTGCTTGGGCTTTGAGTAGCAATAAGAAAACTGATGAGCTCTGTTGATGATTGTCGGTATTTTGTTCATCATTTGATTATTCTAAATGTTTCTTTCTTCCAGAGCTGATTTTTGGCTCTTCATGCTACATTTCTTTCTTTCAGCTAATTTTTTGCTCTTCATGCTATGTTTCATATCATTTCATCTATATTACAGCTAATGCGTTGAAATTATTCCAGGATTTGTTTATAAGAAATGTTTCGAGATAATGGGATGATATTTCATTTCATTCTTATTCTAGTTGTCGAAATGTTCCAGCTGATGTTTTATTATTATTCCAGCTGTTGAGTTGTTCTAGCTGATGTTTCATTGTTTCTAGTTGTTGTTTGTCTATTTTCAGCTGATTCGTCTATTCAAGCTTATGTTTATTCTACTTGATATTTTATCTATTCTAGCTAAGGAGCTGATGTTGTAACTAATGTTTTCGTCTTGATAATGCTCATCTCGTCCATTCTTCTTTCCATTTGCTGGTGGTATGCCAGCTATTATTTCGTATATTCTAGCTGATGAGCTGATGAAACATTTTATCTCTCTTCTCTTCTCTCTTCCTCCGTTCCTCATCTCCCTCGTGCACTGTTCAACAGCATAATCCATAATGTATAGACAAAGGATAAGTTGGTTGCAACCCATCTCGATGCTTAACCATAAGAGTACATTTGACACACATAACAAGTTTCAATAAAATGCTCTATGTCTTGATACATGTTCTACCACCAATATTTTTCTTTGATCTTAATAAATGTTCCCCATACACCTCTATGGCCAACCCGCAAGCTTTCATGAAATTCCTTCATTATCGGTTCTTGTAATCCTTTGTTACCTAAAACTCAGACAGGCGCTCCTTTCTTCTTCTTTGCTTGTTTCCATAGATGCCCATTTTCATGAAAGAAGCCATAATCTTTTCTCTTAATATGCTTGAATTCTTCATTAGTCCATGTCTCTTTCTTCTTCATTCTGCTCAAATATTGGCCAATCTTCAGCGAATCTTCTTCATAATCTTCTTCAAGGAAATGAACTAGAAAGTGAGCAATGCAATGAGCATGCTGGCTCCTAGTTGACCACCCTTCTTCCATAGTGGAATCTTTGATCTTTGTTGGTGTTTGCTAAATTAGAGCAGTACATTTTTCTATTCTTGTTGTACTTAATGGTGTACCATTAAAAAGATCAGTAACATTTGCTATTTTTAGCTTTGGATTTGTATATGTAGCTATTGAAAATGTATTTTTAGCAACCATGGAATAAAAAATAGCCAGTATAGACTCTTCAACTTCATCTTCTTCCATCAGCTCCTTTTCATTGTCATATCTTGCACATGACAACATGTAAGCAACTGGATTCTCCTTTCCTGCAATATGCTTTAATTCAGTGTTGAGAGATTCAATATATGCAATCCATCTTAGCATAGCAATGTCTGGCCTATTCTATAGTGGAGCCTTCGCTCTCTTTTGTTATTTCTTTCTTAAAATTCTCACTTCTTTTTTTTTATATAAGGTGTTTCATTGTGACTCATCATGTAAGATGTTAGTGTTGCTCTTGCAGCCACCTATAGGTCTAGTGGAGAGAAAAGGGTGGCTACAACATGTTGTCAACCTACTAGCATTCAATCTTCTAGTAGCTCAAAAGGCGATGCAAGTAGTAGAGTGGTCAAAGAAGCAATGTCACCATGGCATACCTATCAATACTTGAATTTATGTTAAAAAATATGTAGGCCCTCTTTTCTTGCTGCCTCTAATTTTTCATTGAGTACTTGAAGTAATTGTAAGTGGTTGCATGTGGTAATGAAAGTACATGCAAGACAAGTTGAAAAGTCATTCATAAACCACTTGAAAGAGGGTGTTACATCCTTTTCAGGGAACCTAAGGTTGTCTTGTGTCTTGTAAGGGAACCTGACATTGTCTTCCACAAACCACTTGAAAGAGGGTGTTTCATCCTTTTCAGCAAGACTTGTGATCTCTCAAGTGTCCCTCATCCCAAATTACCTATGTCATAGATACTATGGTTTGTAACATCAATACCACTCTTCAAGAACAATTCAAGTGCAAATATATGAAGACAAGAAAATGTACCTTTAAATTTAATACTTACGATGGTATTAAAGATGATCATAAGGTTCTCTCTTGGCTAAGTCAACTCAACTCATATTTTGATATTAAAAGTTATGCTAAAAATGATAAAATCAAGGGTGATTCACATTATTTTATCGACAAAGCTTCTTTATAATGGAATGTTACATGTAAGAGCATTGACGTTGTCGCAGCGTGTAGGATTGAAGGTCACCGCAAGGGTTTGATAAGAAAGCTAGATAACATAAATGGAGAAGTGTCTTCAAGAGTTAAGTACATTGGAGTGAGTGTTCAAGAGGTACTTCTTGGTCAATCACTAGGGTCTAAGAAAGAAGATTGTATTGGGGTTCAAGAGCTTAGACTCCACAGTTGGTTGAGATAAGAGAAGGGTAGACACAAGAATATTACCTCATTAGTTTAAATTCAAGTCAAGCTTGTTTCCTTGCAAGATCGGTCACATATTACAAAATTAAGTACATGTATCATCAACAACTCTACATCCCATCATTGAACTTTTTATGATTACATTAAATGTAAACTGAAGCTTATGAGTCAATTACAAGGCTTGATGGATAAAGATATTTACTTCAAGAGAGCCTCAAATAAAGATCCATATAATATTAAGTTATCACAATCAAGAATTAAAGAAGGAAATGTCCTCTTAAATCAACTCAAAGAAAATATTAAAGGTCTTGGAACATTGCCCTACCATTGGGGATCATAAATCATGCGTATTTTGATAGGATATCAATTGTAAAGGAAGAAATGAATTAAAATATTATTGCTCAAGCCAGCTCTCAGAATATGACTGAAGATAAGAGCCCCAAATCAGCCCATAAACTTTCAAGATCCACCTCTGATGATAGAATACACTTTCTCTAACATAGAGTGCATAGATCAATCAAATACAAGTGTAATCATACCATATGAAGCAATAGAGAAGTAAAAGGATCTGTTGTTCACAAATCATCGTGTGCGCTGCCTGTTTCAACCCATATACATAGCTTCAACCTTCCAAGAAGACACTTTGATGAAGCACAAAACAGCCCATGTATTCAAGAGCATGTAACAAGTAATAGGTAGCTTTCAATAGACATATAGAAGTAGAAGAGAAGAAGGAATTCTTGTTTCCCTTGTTTGCTTTGTATTTGGCCACCTATTTCAGCCTCAAGTGTTTACATAGAGCAATCAAGATGCTCCCTTCCACAATGTTTTCTGCAATATGTACTTGCATTGAGCATAGCAATGCCATGAATCTACAAGAAGAGAAAAATAAGTGTTGCTGCCCACAATACTTAGTTTGGGTTGAAATATTCAGCCCACTTTGGTGTATGGCTTGATCAACCTCTTTACCTGGAAGCTTTGGACAACTCTTCCCCTTCTCCATCCATGGCGCCTACTCATCCCTGAGTTTTGCCTGCAAAATGCGATGTAGTTCACACCACCTCCTTGATCTCTCTCTTGACTATTTCAGTCACATAGGCAATGCTACAAGTCATATAAAATGTATTATGCTTGGTTAACCTAGGTAACTTTGTCTCCCTTCCGACTTGGCTTGTGAATATACTTAAAAACTTTGAAAATCATAAGTGCATAACCACATCATTAGCTCCTTGAAAATGCAATCCAAGGGATCTTACCAGATCAACTTCTCATTTCCATGTTTTATCTTGTTAAATGTTCCGTGACTTACATAAATTTTAGCAATTGCATGTAAGTGTTGCAAAGAGAGTTAAAAGTAAGTATCCACATTTATTCATTTTGTCAAGGACCCATGATAAATTTATTGTAGTTTAAGGAAGAGAGCCCACATCTTGGCTTCACCATGCCATATGCTGGTGGACTTAGGCTTAACATTTTATTGCACACATCTCTTGTAGTTTGTCTAAATTACAAGTGACTAAGTAATATATGTAGAGGTTAAAAATCTTATGTTTAAAACATGGGCAAAGAATCTTATGACATTCACCCCTCCTAACTTGCACATCCAATGACATGTGCCACTTTAGGTTGTTTCCATCTTCTGTCATGTCCTCTTCTCCATCCTTGAAGTCATCTTCTTTCTCCATGTCTACATGCTCTTGGATTATAGCCAAGTCTTCTAACACATATGTTGAATTTTCTCTTCATTTGAAGAGCTTGATTCTTTTTCTAGCTATGGGTATATCATCTTCCTCAAGATCCTCATTCTTTTCATAGACTTCACATATTATCATCTTCTATCAAACATATTATCAGCCCAATCCACATCTGCGTATTGCTAATAGAACCATTTGCACTATGCTTAATTTTGTAGACGCTCTTAGAGCCAATAGATTTCTTGCCCTTAGGTAATGGTACTAGATTCCAAGTCTTGTTGGTCTCTAGTATAGCCATCTCCTTATCCATTACTACATCTCAATGAGCATGTTTGACAACACCCTCAAAAAAAGTGGGCTCAATATCCTAAGACACCTTTACCATATTAGCATAATGATGAGCAACATAACCTTTAAAACCAAATCTTTTAATAGGGTATCTAATCTTGCTAGATCCACATACCATCGGATTAGTTAGTGGAGTCCTTACATTACCATGTACTTTGCTTTAGCCATCTAAACTAGTCTCTCTTAGTAGTGCCACTTGGATACCATATTAAAAATTGCGTTGTGGAAAGACTTCCTTGAGCTACTCTGCCAAACACACACTACATACACAAGCAAAAGCTCTCTCAAGAACACAAGAAGAGAGTTGGATGCCAAAAAAATTTCTTGCTGGTTTCTTTATCTTCTTTCATTCACAATACAATTTACAAAAATTATAAATAAGATACAACATAAAGGAAAGTGGTCTATGGAGTCAAACAGTGCATAAATCACTATACTAATCAATTGTTGGCGCTATAACTATGTAAGCTATAGGTAGGCACAACAAACCATATATAATAAGTGATAAGTTAGTGGCCATGTAAGAGTCATAATGACAGCCGACATGCTAATTGTGGACATGTAGACCAATTTAATAAGGTGGTCCATCATCAATGTTTGTATAACTATGAAAGAAGGGCTTTGATAGTTAGAATAAAATGTATGTATTTCTAGCATATATGATGGTTTGTTGTATGTAGATATACTAACTAAAATTACAGCTATGTTGAATTTTGAGCAAAAGGCTACAAATACCATAATATAGGTAAATTCCTTGGGCATGTACTAGTTAATTGCACATTTTGTATTACAAGAAGCTCTGCTCAAATGACAGGGCTAAAGCTAAAGTTGACACAAAGTATAAGACAGTAGATCAAGAAGTAAAAGCGGTTCAATGCCATTTTCTCCAAATAGTGAGGAAATGATTGAGTTGGCTTCTGATAGCCAAACCTAAGAGATCCAAAGAAGATTATCCATAAATTTACTTCAGATTTTCTCAAATAGTTGACAATAGAATGCATTGAGTTTCTTTTTCTAAGAAAGAAGTTATGATTTGAAAAAATGTTGTTTAGGTATGGTTCAAGATAAGAATCTTGGAACCTTCCTCAACTCCTTACTCTAACAGGTGGTTCACAGTGCCAAAGAACAATGGAACTTTGAGGTTTATACATGTTATGCATCTAGGGAATAAGGTGACCATTAGTAATGTAAGATTAGGTACAGTGATTGATGCGTTTGTTGAAGCCTTTGTTGGAAGAGCTATCTACTCATTGGGTGACTGTCTTGGCTATGAGTAGTTTATATCAAAAATTGAAAGAAGAGATCTTACTACCATGAAAACTCCATTGGGATTAGTGCTAACTATGAGAATATATTAGCTAGGCTAAAAGAGGTGAATCTAACCCTTTTAGGTCAAAAGTTGAGCTTAAGTATTTTATATCATTTCAATACCACATTTTGTACACATTCCAGATGCTCTGTGCCAATTGTTGAGAAAGGCACAGAAGTTCCAGTGGGATAGGATGCATACAAAGGCTATGAGAAAGTTGAAGAAATTAATGAAGATTCATCCTACTCTAAGGAAATGAGACTATATTGGTGGAAGACCCATTATCATCAGTATAGGTACAAGCCCCACTGGCTTTGGTTGGGCTAGTGGATTGATGATCATAAGGGAAAGAGATATACAATCAAGTTTGGAGAAAATGTATTAAATGAAAGATAGAGAAGGTTTCCACAAATCAATAGAGAACTATGGGAGTTATAACAACTCTAAAATGTGACAAAGAATACTTCATTGTACTCTAGATATAGTTAAGTTTAGGTGGATTAGCTATATAAAATCAATGAATTCAGAATTGTGGCACATTATAGTAGGGAAAGATAATCTAGTGGCTAGCATGTTATCCAAGGAAAGATATGAAGGTGAGAAAGAGTTAATGGTTGATGCTGATGAAGCTGAAATTGTAGGTACTCTACTTGTTCATGACTGTCATGTATCTTTAGTTGAGTTGAGACTTTTTTAGAAGATCTCTATGATGGGGAATGGTTGCAAAACGGACAATATCTAAGGACCTAGACAAAGAAGGATGAATGGATTGATGAAGAAATCAAGAGGATTAGGAGAAAAGCATATAGCTGTTTCGTGAAAGAGGGCTTTATTTGGAAGCATCCAAATTAGAGAAAAGGCACCCCACTATGAGTTGTATTTGACATGGACACTAAAAAGCTACAAGTTATGGGTGAATATCATGAAATCATATAATGGGTAGGACGTGGGGAAGTATGTGCTCCTTTTTGAGAAGATGAAAGAGACACACTAGTGGAAGGAAATATATAAGGATGTTTCATAGATTACAGAGACCTGCAAAACAAGACAATTGTATTCTTATGTGAGACAGTGGGTTGTAGATTTGGTGACCATGCCTAGTTTTCTATGGTAGAAATATTGTACTTGCTCATGGCAACCTTACAAACAACATTGCGGGCTGGGCTTTGAGGACAAAATTCACAAGTGTTGTATGCAAGTTCCTACTATAAGATGTGTTTTACAATAGGTGTAGATGCTCAACCATATGCAATTGGAATGCTATCCTAATGATGCTTGCTAAGTGGGGATTATTTGCATACTCCTTTCAAGTACGTCCTGTCTTGGTTCACACCCTTACTTGAGAAGCAATCTCCTCTACTTTATGATTACAAAGATTTTTTTGGAGAACTCTCAACTACCTTTGGAGATTGCTAAACCTAGTGCATGTTGCCCACACCAAAATAAGAAGTCTATGTCAAGGATCCAGATTGGCATTATTTTATGCATATGATGTTTGACAGATCACTTGTGATATGACTTGGCATGAGGATTAATTTATTATGAGCCAATTTTGTTGGAGACTAAATGGTGATGCGAAAGATCCTCAGTTGATGATGCCAAAGGTTCACACATTAAGTGACTTCTTTTCTTAAGTAATAGAATGTTACAGACAATTATTTGAGAGATACAAAGAGAACTGCCATGATGCTTCCTTAAGTCTAGATTCCATGACAATAATGACCTTCCAAGGAATATAACAAATCAATATCCTGTCTATGCATATTGATTCCACTCAATTCAAGTCATTGTTAGCACATGAAAAGTAGTGGTGATGCTCTTGAGGATTATGTTTGTATTGTGGATGACTCAGGCATATTGCTCAATGTGGACATAATAAGAGGTTGCAAGTATGAAGCAACAACGTGCATTCATCTCCAAATTTTTGGCAAACATGGATACTTAGCCACAATAGGGACCACGCACCTCAATGAAAATCAAGAACTTTTAGAAGGCCCCTCCTTGTCAACTGAGGCTACTTCAAGTTTTATATTGTTGATAAAAGTTTATACTAACTACACATTCAAGTGCTTTTAGACTTTGGATCCTTTGCATGTTTCATTGATAAGAAGTTTGCACAATAATAAGTAAAGTTTCAGAAGACCATTCCTTCCTTTTACAAGTCTAGAGAAAACTTTCCAAGGATCCCTTTGCCTAGGATATCAAGAAAAAATTCAACAAGGGTGTACAACTATTAAAGGCTTCTAGGAAGTTGAAGGCCTACTCTTTTATCAAGGGCTATTGTATCCATTACCAAGATTTCTTCAGTCACATATACTCCAAACAAGGCATGATATTCCCATTGCAAGAGTTTTTGGGGCCAATAAAATAATAGAGCTAATCTCGAGACTATGGGTGGCCTCACATGTGGAAATTAGTTAAAGAATTTGTCTCGAACTGTGATACATGTAATAGAGAAAAAGTCCATTGCCATCAACCTCATGGGTTGCTCCTATTCCTAATCACCCTTGGCCATCTATGCCAATGGACTTTATCACCAATCTACCTTCCTCGAAGGAGTGTGATTCCATTTTTGTGGTGGTTGATAGATTTACCAAGATGGCATGCTTTATTCCCACCTACAAGACAATTAGTGGCAAAGGTACAACTCCAATTTTCCTTGAACATATTTTATCATTGTCTTTTGTTACAAGATAGCATTGCTTCAGATTGAGGACCACCATTTGTATCAAGTTTTTGGAGAGGACTCCTCAATCTCCTATGTGTCAACCACCCTCAAAGTAATTGATAATAAAAGAGTAAATCAAATCTTAGAACAATATTTGTAATGCATAATCAATTACGTTCATGATAATTGGGTGGTTTTACTTTCCTTAGTTGAATTCACCTACTATAATGCTAGTCATACCTCTACTAGAAAAATCCCATTCTTTGCCAACTACGGAAGACACCCTAAAATGGATACTTATGTAAGTCACTAAAAGAATAAACCAAGTATCCTTGATTTTAGAAACTCTCATGGAAGGCTTAAATACCTTGTTGATTGGAAGGTATAGGATTCTAGTGAGCAAACATGGAAACAAGCCTCTCATCCAATTGCCTAGTATCTACAAAAGCAAAGGAGTTTCATTAGGATCATCCATTTAAGGCAAGAGTCTTACCAAGAAACCTCAGTGCTTCTTGTCAAACTTGTCAATGAAGGAAGGGGTATTGTTATGGCCATAAGAGACTTAGTATCTTCTAGAAACTCCTAGAAGATTTGGGAAAGTCCTGAAAGATTCTAAAAAGGTTTTAAAACATTCTTTGGAAGGCTTTAGAATAGCACTTCTATCAGTACTTGCATTAGCATCACTTATATCATGAATGATGCCATTACCTAGAAGCTTCTCCTTAACCTCCTCAACTCTAGTATAAATTGGGGTATTTGGCTACAAGTCCTTAAGTCTTGCCAATAGTGGTTGTGAAGGTCATGTGAAGCATATATTGTCTTGTATTTGATCTAGTCTTGCATCAATGTCTTATCTCATATCAATCTTGTATTAAGAAATATATTATTGCACTTCATCCTTTTATAATGATGAAATAAGTTCTTCTTTTTCTTTAAGCTATTCTCTTCTAAGTTGTGAGAGGTGAAAATTTTATTTCTTCCCAAGCTCTTGTCACCCTCATAGCAACATCAAATATATATTTAATTCATTGTAAGCCCAAACTAGATCCAATTATTCAAAGCTAAAAACATTAATTAAGAGGACTGGTCATGAACCATAAGAGTGCATAAGGCATCTAAGATGGGTGGAAACCCTAACCAAAACCATAATGTATGCAATGTAAAAAGAGAACGGAGAAACTTATTCATGTGTGTGCAAACTATGAGCAACCACTCTTCTTGATTTTTGCCCTCAAACTTGTGTAAATGTTATCGATAGTCAATGAGGGAGAGAATACAAATGTATAGATGAGTGAGACACTTAAGATAGTGAGTCTCCTATCTGTCTCTTGCTTTTCTCTTCTAATATGCGTATGATCTCATTAATGGTAATTGTTTGATTTTTTACCCAAAACTAGAGCTCATAATGCCCGGGCCTCATAAACTTAGCTACTACTTAACTAGAGTAGAAAGAAGAATAACCAAGAAACTAATGAATTAACTAAATATCAAAAGTTTAAGTAGATAATGTCTCAAAATTACTTAATAGTCAAAGTATTACATGCAACCTAGATTAATATAACTTAGAAAATTGAAGTGGACCTAAAGACCCTAGGCATATTCTTATTGCTCACATGCATGCGGATACACAGAATAAACCAAAGGGCTTTAAGTCAACAAGAAAGAAAAAACCAATTACTCAAATGTGTGCAAGATTATACATGCTCCAAAGACCTAATATCAAAGATTGATACTAGACTTCTAGGTCATCTGGAACTAATCACTTTGAGTTGCTCCCTTATAAACCCCAATGATGGATCTATGGAATGGTAAAAGCAAGTATTGTTGTATTGGTGGTAGCAAATTATCTTACTTGGTAAGTAATCCGGCATGCATCTATTGGATGGAAGAGTTGAAGCTAGCATGCTTGTTCTTGCTCTAGGAATCTAAAGCAAACTTAAAATTTCTTCCTCACGAGATCCTCAGGATCGCTACTTCTATGAGAGAGTGAAATAAGTCATTCCTCCTAATAGAATAATGGTACATCGAAGAAATATTGACATTCAAGAATTACACAACTAAATAGACCTATGAATATTGTAGAAAGTCTTACTAGCTCCACTGAGTGAGCTCAAGTTGTAAACATGATTATGAGTAAAGAGAGATAAGAAAGGAGGAATAAGACTTTGTGGTCACTAGTAAGATGTCATCCCAAAGTTGTTTTACAAGTTGTCTAAGACCTGGTCCTTGGTCAAAGTACATTTTTTCACTAACAATGTGGCTAAGCTTTGAGAGAAACTTCTTCCTTAAGAAAATCAAGGCAACTTATTTCAATAGCGAAGGTTATAAGGTGGAGATTGACACTAACGTCTAGATAGAGACCATTGAAGATTAGTTTTAGACAATCCAAACTAGTGTTGTGGATCGTTCAATGATTAGTGAGCTACTCTTAATAGAAAAAGCTTGTTTGTGGTCAAAACATTGGTTCCTTGAGGATGAGATGGTATCTGAAGCATCCCACACTTGGGACTAGATTAAAGAATCTATGCAAGGGTGGTATCTTCCACCACTCCTATGAGTGTAGAAAGATGAATGACTTCACCGGGTTGAAAACAATTTTAGGGATTTGAGGAGGTACATTACTTTTTGTTTGTGAGTCTAAAAACTTGTGCGCCTCCGGTAAAGATACCTTAGGAAGTAGCATGATTCTACGAGAATTGAATGCACCAAAGGATGCTCGCCTTGAATCAATGATACATGCTAATCTTGAGCAATATAGCTTGATTAGGGGTAATGCGCTAGTCAATGAGATAAGGAACGAAAAGTACTTCTTCAAGCCCTACTCCTGTCCGAAAGAGCCCGAGCCAACCAGCAGTATGTTTCATAGCGCCGTGACTCATGCGGCAGCTTGACTAGATTAGCTTGACTCGACGTTTTTGTGGCGCATCCTCGATAGCGTGAAGGGCCCGTCGTCGCCTCATAGCGCCGTGGCTGATGCGACAGCTTGACTCGACATTTTTTGGCATCCTCGATATCGTGCAGCGTCTGGTCTAGGCAGCTGTCTGAAGTCATCGATCTGGCTCGGCTCCGATCTAATATTGTCACCTACGTATAGCTATAAAACGGGGACATTGAGCAGCCAGAGCCCGGCGGAGTGTAACCCATCAGTTACCTATTGGCCGTAATATAAGAAAGTTATCAGCTGGGGGCAGTTCATTATTCATAGTTACGGCGCCTGGCTAGTGACGTCCTGCACCCGCTGCATTATTAATCTGCATCGATCATGGCAACATCCGGCAAAATATCTAAGAAAAACAATATTCACGATTCTCTGGCAGTCGTTTCGCTTATAATTGCTGTACTGGTCATGCTTTGCAACAACGTCGATATGGTTGCCGCCGAGCAGGGTACCGCCACATGGTATCAGGGGATGTATGCGAGTAAGCGCTCGACTGCTAATTAAGAGCCCTCAATCCTTCTGATGGGTCGGAGGCTCCGTGTTTGTCTCTATTTTGCCCCCTTTGTTTAATCCCTTCTTTGTTGGCATAATGTTATTGACGCAGACAATGCCTGCCAGCTGGGCGTCCCCGGAGACTACATGTTTGCGGCTGGAAGCCCTGCAATTTATCAGGGCGGCAGCGGCTGCGGTGCACGCTACCAGATCAGCTGTGTCCGGGCCAACAACGAGGGACCAGGCTGCATAAACACTCAGGCATTCACCGTCACGATCATCGACTTCTGCAATCCTGCTGACGGCCCTTGCAATGGGACCTTCGATCTCCCCAGGGAGCTCTTTCAGAGAATGGCGCCTCTCGAGACTGGGAACATCATCATCTCATACAACCGCGTCTCGTGATCATCATATTCAGCTTCTTCTGCACGTTCTACATCTGTCCCATAGAGATACATGAATTCCGAGTGATATCATCCGAGCCTCATCATGTACCACAGCTATATATAATTAGAGCTAGAGCCCGGAGCAGCTATGTACTGCTGAAAAAATACAATATAATATGTAATTAGTGTTTGTGTTTGGATTAAGAGCTAATTATCTGTATGTGCTCCAATATGTGGAGTATTCTGGAACATCCGAGAATATTCTCCTGATGCATGGATCCGATACCCAACATATCTACTCGGAAGCTGACTAACATTAGCGTGATCAATGTGCTGCTGGCCGATCTTGATTTACCCTATATAATGAATATCGTCATGGTGCCAACGTGACTAGTAGGTCCTTGATCCCCATCATGCGTTAGATCCCTTAACCATACTAATTCAACGTCATTCCTCCTCCAAAGGTGGATTGACTTAAGTAGTAGTTAAAATTTAAAGGCATATGGAATGCCTCGGTCTGACAAGCTATTCCAACCAATCACTTTTGGAAAAACCATTAGGGAACTTTGATTCACTGGTTTACACTCGGAACTTTGAAGGGATGAGACCGCCCAAACGTTGAAACGCCTGGTCCAAGTCTAGCTCTTTGGTGATGACACTTACAACATTGTGAGACTTGATGATGTAGTTCTCACCACTCTAAAAGATACACTCTAGTGCTTCTCTAAACTCTTAGCCTCATTGTATAGCCACCACAACAAAACATAAATTTTATGATTTGGTCATTTTGCTGTGCTCATAGGATTTACAATTATGGTTTGAAAGTGTACTTGGCGAAGTCTAGTTTCATTACAGTTGGGCTTACCTCTTGGCATGAGTTAAATTTAGAGCTATAGATTTCAATCGATTAAAGATCATTGCTAAGATCTAGAAATCAAATGAGGTCCTCTCTGGTAGTGGGAATCTAGTGCTTAACTCTATGTTGGCTTAGCATGTGGATTTCAACTCTACTATTTTTCTGTTGTTCAATATTTTAGATTAACACTTCATCGTCGAATGTGCAAGAGATATCTTTTAGGAAGTTCTTCTAGTACCATGGAGATGGACATCACTGGCATGTGATTGGCTTTAAATGTGATAGATTCAGAGCTTCAATGAAGTGGCTTGTGTGTTGAGGAACCCAATTAGGACAAGGCTAAGAGACTCCTCTTCGATCTTACCTACAAGAGAATCCACTCAGAGAATACATGGATAGACAATATACTTCGACATTGGCTAGCTAAAACGTATACTACCACAGGGTACTAGTATACGATAAAAGGAAGAGATTTTGGGTAGCCTCAAAAGGGAAAGGGAAGATAAACTCAAGGTAGAATGATGCACAGAAGTTTCTCAATGAATAAAGCTAGGTACTTGAACTTGAAGATATCAAGCATCCGCTAGTAGCCTTTTGATTGATGTAAAAGTTTTCTCAGAAAGCTATAAGAAATATGCCTATTAGTGTGCTAATAGATGAGTCTTGTGAAATATAAACAAAAGTCGTAGATGCATTTATGTATGTAATTATATGCATGTATAAAGACCCATGTCTATTACCTTGTTCCCCTTACAAATTGAATGAAAATAGAGATGCACATATCAATGCAAGTATAGATGTGGTTTTGTCTTAAAGAAAAGTTCCACAAAGGCGCTACTTGCAAAAATTACAACTGAAATTAGACTAGAGCTATCATGATACAACCAACCTTTCCCTAGTTTCTTACGTATATTTGTACATGTTTTACATTATTCCTTATAAGAGACACATTATAAAGAACCTAACCATCTTATGAAATAGCATAATATGCCTCATATTCTTGGGTAGGGGGGGAGGGGGGAGTGGGAGAGGGAGAGGGTTTTCACTTAGAAATATATATGCATATCACATGGGTTCAACATAAGGGATTCTTCAAATACCATTTTTACACATTTTTTACATATAGAAGGGTGGTATATTAATGAGTAATTTACATATTGAATATAAAAGGGTTTTTTATCTAAGAAAAAATTCACAAATACGAATAGTTACAAATAAGCCTTCAAGTACATGATATAGAGGGTATATAGACTTTAATCAATAGTCCAAACTATTACACTAAAGTGTATAATTCCGATATGAATAAGCAACAAAATTGACCAACCAATACTCTTTATTGCATTATGTGCACGGGCCTGCATATTACACCACAATCCAATGGAACTAGGGACATAGTGATTGGACACATATTTATGAATGTGTTTTTAATCATGTTTATGCATATATTTATACTTAAATTTGTTCTTCTGTAGGTGATACATATTTACTATAGAGATTCACGAATTGGGCCTGCACCCCCTGTAGAAGATCAACAGAATTAGTGATGATTATCATATCCTCATCATTTGTCATTCTCTAAGAACTAGATCTTGGAGGTAATATATGCATGCGATCAACTACCATTTTAACTTTGCACTACTGAAAAATGTATTGTGGTTAATAAATGATTATGACTGCTAAGAACCATGCAAATATCTACAATCATGATTTGTTGACATGGAAACTTAGTTTCTTTAATGAATTACACATTGTGTTGGGGATTGGGAGCTTCTGCAACTTTTCATGACTTTTTAACATGCAATCACTGTTTGTGTCTACATGAAGAGCTAATTCCTTCATGCTTGAGTATTCTAGAGCATCTTAGGATATATTGTGATTCATGGATAAAAAATTGTATGTATATACTCGGAAGCTAACCTAAGTGTAATCAATGTCATGCTAGACAATTTTTAACCTTTTAGTTCTCTCTCTCTCTCTCTCTCTCCCCACCTTCATTCTATCATTGTGGTACACATGCTAATTCAATGTCATTCCTCATCCAAAGGTTGAATGACGTATGTGTCATGACTATAAAACCACTCATAAAAATAATCTTTCAAGAAATATCTTCATGAGCTCCTGAACCTCCAATGTACTTGAAGCATGTGCCTAGGAAGAAGACTCTTGAGGAGATGGTTGAGGAGCTAGCATGATAGACCAATGAATCATCAATGAAGTGTCTTGTCCAGCTTGATGCAAAATTGACATTGCTCACACAAGCATGCATTTACACTAACATTGGAAAACCTACAAATGAGCATAAACAACTCTTAGAAAAGCCATTGAAGTAGGACAAGCAACGACATAATTTCTCTCGCTACATGACCATTATTGAGGAAATAAAAAAGGTATGCCAAAAGCCATAGCTAGAGATCTAGATCTAGCTCCCTCCTTTTATACTACCCTTTATGAGACAAACAAGGAAAAAGTAGAAGCAATGAACAGAGAGAAAAAAGGCAAGGTGCCTTTGTGCACAAATGGCATTGTCATTGAACTCTACTAGCTAAATTGGCCACTGACTAATGACACTAGTTAAGCAAAGGAAAGCTCTTTGGACATCCTTGCATGAATCCTCATGTGTCCGTCCTACATCCCTACGAGTGTTATCAATCGTCCATGATGTTGAAATTTTAGCCAGGGCCCAAAACCTTCCCTTGTTTAAGAAGCTTCTCGTTCAAGAAGATCTACATGTGACTAGTAGACTTGGACTATGAAGCATGGTGCTTGATGTCTTTTGCCTCATCCATGACTAAACAATCCTAGAAAACTACACTTTGCTTCAATGCAATCCCAGCTTCTTCAAGTGATTTAGTCCTAGCTGTGTGACATGAAACCTAGTCTAGCTCTCGATTTTTGCCCTAGTGCTATCTAATCCCTCATTGAAAAATGAAAAGTAGAGTGACTTGCCTATGTCCTCATCTCCCACAACGACTAGATTAGACAAGAGCAATCATCCTATAGTTCTAGGCTAGGAATCCATACCTCCTAGAGGAACCCTTAATAAAGGCTCTATTGAGCACAGATCACTTCCCTTACAACCACATCCACAAGGAGCTAGAGCCCCTTAACCCTAGGGATCATTCCAAATATAACCAAGATCTAAGATCACAATTGTCCAAACCCACTAACTTAGTCCTTACTACATCCCATCAAGGAGTCGATCCACAATAGCCACACTTCCTAGTGGTGACTAAACCCACCAACTGTACCAAGCAAAATATACCAACTACCTTAAGAAAGAGTGATGCAAGTTGGTGATTGAAAGAGATTATGGAGAAGTTCTTGAGGACCTTTGAGAGTCCTTGAAAAGTTTCAAGGTAATAATATATTTTCACATAATGAAGATGGTAGAAGAAGCCATCCATCACAAGTTGAAAAGTTGAAAGATCAAATGTCAAATACCCTAAATATTGTGCCCTTCATAAACCACAAATGCCAAACTTGATGGAATGCCTATTGTTTCAAGCACTTCAAGCAACATGGTGATGGCTAGCTCTCATATAAACATTGCACACTCTCAAAATAAACACAACAAACTCTCAAATTTACCTTTGCATTATAGTCTATCAATAAAGGTCTCAACAACCCCATGACTCAATGTGATGTGCCTCAAGCAAGCTTTGATTTCATGAGCTTTGAGTAGAAGAAGATGAAAAAGAAGAGAAAGAAAGGGGTAGAAGAAGAAGAGGAAGCAAGAACTTCACCCCCATAAATCCCTCACTCTACAACACACACACACACACACACACACACTCTCTCTCTCTCTCTCTCTCTCTCTCTCTCTCTAAAAATATCCAAGTAAAAAGGAACAAGAGAGCTTTGCAAAAAATTTCACCACAAGAACCAGCTTATCCTTTCATTTCTTAGCTTTTACACATGCCATTGGCTTTTTCGATACCTTTCCATCACATTGGCTTAAAATAGTCCTTTCTCACTTTGTGAACACATTATTAGTTTACAAACCCTTCTAGTAGCTTGTTGAGCAATATTTGTAGACTTATGCATCACTCAAAATGTTATTGCGATTTGCACGAGAGTTAGCCTGGTCTCTTCTTCCAATGATTTCAAACATAGTTTTCTTATTAAGAAATACGAGTGCATAATAAACACTCATATTTTTGTCTCTTTTTCCCAAAAAATGTAGTTGTTCTTACATGCATTTTCTTCATCCTTGCTTTTCTAGAGAGGGTTAATAATACCCACTCCTAAACATGTGGCAGCTCCATGGTACTCTACCATCGACGAGTGGGTAGCACTATGAGGCTAATGTTGGTGTGGATGGAATTAGCTTCTCGCTTTGGTCTTCGAGAGTGGGCTTACAATCAAAGAAAAGAGAGAAAAATAACGAGGACCACTAATGTCATTTGGTTGGTTGAGCAAATCTTTCGGTCATAATCTAGTAGTAGAAAAGGATGTGCACTCCCTAAGGGTATATGACTGCCTTATTTTGTTATGATTACTCATAGTGCAATTAAGAGATGGGTTGACCCACTTGATGCAAGGGGAGGTGCGATGCAAAGCTCAAGGTGACAAATCTATCAATGGCCCTGAGTTATCTTGCCCTTGATGGGCCCTAATTTTATGAAGTGGGAAAGGGATAGGGGTTGGGAATGAAGCTCATCATGGATAGTACAAAATGTGTCCAATGTGAGCGATCCTAAATGATGTGATTGTGGGTGTACCTATTCTATAGTGGACCTTTTGCTCTCTTTTGTTATTTCTTTTTCAAAATTATCTATTCTCTTTGTTTTCTTTTTTTCTTTTGGATATAGGGTGTTTCATTGTGACTTGTCATGTAAGATTTTAGTTTTGTTCTTGTAGCCAAGGGTATAGTCGAGTGAAAAGGGTGGCTATAGTAGCCTATTAACCTACTAGCATTCAATCTTGTAGTAGCTCAAAAGGATATGCAAGTAGTAGAGTGATCAAAGAAGCAATGTCACCATGACATATCTATCAATACTTGAATTTATGTTAAAAAGTATATAGGCCCTCCTTTTTTGTTGCATCTTTTTAATTGAGTATTTGGAAAATTTGTAAGTGGTTGCATGTGGTAACGAGAGAAGGGACAAGACAAGTTGAAAACTCATCCCCACAAACCACTTGAAAGAGGGTGTTATGTCCTTTTTAGGGAACCTAAGGTTGTCTTCTGTCTTGTAAGTGTTAACATTGAATATTAGAGGAAAATCATACATAACATGCTATTCGAGGTTGTAATCAATCCTGTGCCTTTTGCAATAAGGCATGTAATTGGGATCCCCCCTTTCAAAAGGTAGCACACTACAAAATGCTACCCATGCTTCCATGATATCATTCTATATGTTCCTTCTCCATGTTGTTTGGGATTTGTAGCCCCACATTGTCCTTGTTGTATCAAGTAGCTTTTTCTACGCTAGTAGTCTAGTGCCTCTACCATTTCTTCTAAGGGAGAAAGTTTCTCCTCAGACCTTATACGGATTTTTGATTCTTGTGATATTGATTCTTTCGGTTCCTTTGGATCCCAATCTATCTCAAGTGTAGGAAGTGATAGTGATTGTTCTTCTATGGCTAAAGTAGGCTCTTTATTAGTCACAACCTAATTAGTCTTAGGTCTTTTGTTGAGAGTCCAAATTTTCTCAACCACAATTCCCAATCTTCCCTTGTCACCCTATATTTAGGCTCGGGTATTTCTATTTTCAACTTATGTTGAAGTGCCTTCCTTGTAAGTTGCAACTTCTATTTAAATTTTTAAATAAAATCCTCCTCACATGCCTTTTATAATTCAAGCAATGTGTTGAAAAATCTTTACTGATACATCTGCATTACCTCTTTTATTGCCTTGGCCCTTTCATTTGCTAAATTCTTCTCACATGTAGCTTGAGATAGGTGGGTATCCAAACACACATGGTATCAACATTTCTCTCCTCCCATCGGCCCACCTTATTCTTTGCTTTCTCTAGCCTCCTATTCTGCCTGTTTGTGAGGATTTCTAGTGTAGTCTCATGCTCCCTTCATGTTTGATTCTAGGTTTTTCTCTGCTTTATTTCATGCTCTAATTGCTTTCGGAGTTGCGTATAATTATGAGAAGCCTTTCCTATTTCATTTTTTAATGTCCATGAGCTTCTTGTTCTTGTATTGTGCCTCTAATTCTTTTGTCTATCTTGTCTTTTGAGCTCAATCATTTGTTGTCCCTATAGCTATTTCAATGCATTTAGCTCTCTGCCTAGCTTGGTTTTATATTTAATAGTCTCTATGTAGTCACTTTCGAGATACACCCCATTTTCTTTCTTGATTTCATTTTGTTTTTGCATCTCTTTGTACTTGTCTTCCTTGTCGTTGATGACCGAGCATTTGATGGCTAGGGCTATATCCTCTTCCTCTCGTATCTTGAGATGCTTCTATGCCTCCTTCTACTTCTACTTCTACACCTCATCCTTCTTCTTCACTCCTCTTGAGCTTTTTATTTGGCCTTCTCCTCATCCAATGCAACCTTTCCCCCCTTAGTGGGTAGTTTGATGATGAGCTTCTTCCTTCTTCCTTTGTTAGAGATAGTTAACACTGGTATCTCTAGATATGCCTCATGTTGGTGCTATTGTGCTCCAAACACAACTAGTCATGGGACTTGAAGTCTCATCTCTAGTGGTTGTTCTAGTACCTAGGAATAGGAGGTTTTGGTTGCTATGTTCTTTGATTGATTCATCTCCTCTCCTTTAGTGATATTTCTCCTGGAGTGTAACGTGTCCACTGGAACCCTCTAGGACACGTCTTAGCAGTCCATCGGAAAGGTTGTCTAGAAAACTCCACCCGGCACTCCCATGGAATGTTGCGGGTTTTGTCATCTAGGACTTTCCGCGTCTGCCACGTAACGCAAGCGTCCTGGCCGTTCCCACTTAGGATCGGCTGGAATTGTTGGTCATTTACTAACAGCGACTAGCGTCAGACCTGATCGAACTACTTTACACAGAACGCCTGGTCTGAAGCCGATTCATGCTGCACTTGGTTCAAGGAGAATGGGAAACGAGAGGGATGCAAGGCTCGACCTCTCTGCCAAAAGGCATAGTCCCATTCCGTTCCCCTAAAACAGCCTGAATCGGGTAATCAGTACTTCCAAGTCATTGTTCTCCTTGCTTGTTTTGGTGATGACGATCATCCTCTGTCCATCGAAGATCTTGAGAAAAGTTCCCGGCTAACCGGGACCACCCATCCTTAGGAAGGACCCATGGTCCATCCTCCGCACTTTCCTTGGTTTGTTTTAGTTATGTAATTACCTACCACATTAGTTTGACATATACAAACAGCTTCCTTGATTAACCCTGTTAAGCACTGGTTCCTTCACGTAATCTTATCACAGGACATAAAGAAAACAATGTCAAACAACTTCTTTATTATCATTTTATCCTTTTATCTTTGAAATACAAGGAGTTTCCCGCCCGTAGGTGCATTCATAATCCGCCCGAAGGCTATCCAGTAATCCTTCAGTGATTACTAATCCAAGTTTCCGCCCGTAGACTAGTATGCGGGCCTCGAGATCCAATCCCGAGTCACGTTAGTCTCTTGTGCAGGGCCGGGAAGGCGAGGGATTTACAGCCAGAGCCCCCCCTGGCACCCAAGCGTCCTCCTGCTCCAAGTAGAACTCAACGGAGAGACCTCTCACGGCGGGTTCGGTCCACGTTCCCGGCGCGGTTCACAACCCCCTTGGTTAGGGTTAGGCAGGCAGTCGGGGGTAACTGAAGTTGCCTCTCCCTTCAGGCTTCAACCTGAAGTATTTAGATATGTTTTCCTCCTTTAGTTCATTGAGCAAACAATGCAAACAGTGCTTTTCTAATGGTTACAAACACAAACAAATTCCAATGGTCTTTGTGGCTGGCAAACTGTCAAGGAGTGACTTCCTTTCCTCCGAATGCAATCCGCATTCGTTCCGGAATCAATTGCAACTTGGCAAGATTCCGATCATTCTTGGGTTAGGGTCATACCCTACCCATACTTTAGTGTTTAGTTGTGGTAGGTTCTAGCGGCCATGTCGCTTTGGTTTATAGTCTGGTCATTTGCTTCAAGGCAAGTACTTAACTTTCCTTTTCCTTGGCAAATTATTCCAAAAGTGAGTAACAGGATGATTAGACATCCTCCAAATCATTCCTAATTAGGTTGGCCCATGGTTCCAGAAATATGCAACTCCGTCGGAGTTTCGTCATGATCCTTAGGATAAAACCTTAGATCATTTCATGTATGAACATCTAATTGTTTCGACAATTTTTGAACGTGTGTAGGATCTTTAGATTCACGGTTTCCGTCTAAAGCTAGGTCGGATTATTATTGTACTAAACCCTAGTCAACACTTAGGATTATTATTGTACTAAAGCTAGGTCTAAAGCTAGGTCTAAAGCTAGGTCGGATTATTATTGTACTAACGGAGAACAATAGATACAATTCCACCAATACGCGTAAGCATGCGGTTTATTGTTTTCACGCAACACATAGTCCATGATAACTTTATCTTTCCTTGGTAAGGTAAAATGTTTGCTAATCTGTATGCTAACTTCTCTAGGTCCTACTAGGATTTACCAATTAATCATGCCTACTACTTGTAGTCCATACTTTTGAATACTATGCTTTGACTCCTAAATGCAGCTCTTAACGATGTCATTTTTCGCATGACGACTACACAATACACATCATCCTCCTAGCTACGAAGTAGTCGATTAACTCATGCAAAACTAGTGTTAATTTATTCCATCTTACAAGCTACTTGCAAGTCCATACGTACACTTTAGTACTCTATTAATTCTTTCCGAATGATACCTTATGATGCTAACCTTTTTCCTATGAAATCATTATGAGAAGTATGTTACCTAATGTGCAGTATACGCTTATTTCTAGCATGTCTAGGACGAAGATAATGCACTTATAAATTCCATTTCTTTGCCTAGGTTTAGACTCACTACCTTGAAACGGTACCAAAACTACATGCATCTAACCTTCTAATCGTTCAAATTCATGACAATTTCAATCTTACCTAACGTTCAAGAGATGTATTTCTTTCCAATTTTCATATGCTTTGAAATTTAAGCGAAAAATGCAATTTCCTTTTATGGGCTAAGTGCGCCTAATCATTTCCTTATGCGGAATTAACACGGAAGAACCTTGACTTGTGGAGTCGGGGAGATGTCCACTTGTACATTCGGAGATGAGCCTCCCGCGGTCGCCTCTTGTGATCGTTTTGGGGCCATCGTAGTCCTAAATTTGACTTCTGATTTGCCTTTGTGGTCCACGGAGTGACGGCTCTCGGAATACGGCCTTCCGACCTCTGCCTTTATCCTTGTATGCGGGAGGGTTCCTCTTCGGGATGGTGCTTGCGACGGAAGCTTAGGAGTCTTCAAGAAAACTCGAATTGGCGCGGAATTTAACCTCGGACGGCTAGCGGCTTAAAAATCTTCTTGCGGACCTTTTCGATGGGTCATGCGGGGTCTTTATGGCTTCACGGTCCCCTCTTCCAAAATCTGGGAAGGGGTATTAATGGATCTTCTTGGAAAAGTGGCGGGAAAGGGTCTTTGGGAAGGCCTTTGGAAAAATGGTGGGAAGGGCCTTTAAGGAGGCCCCTCTTAGAAGCTTCCAAAGAAGCTTCTAAGAAGCTTCTGCTTCAGAGAAGCACGTGGGGGGGTTTGAACAGCGTGGCGGCGGGCTGGCGCAAATGACTGGTGGCTGGGCGGACGGGCGGCAGCGATGGCGTTGGCTGGCGGACCAGCGCTGGCGGCGGACTGGGGCGATCTCCTACACGGCGGCGACCAGCACGGACCTCACGTCCCTCTCCTCCACGGCCCGACAGCTTCTCCCTTGCTCCCTCTCTCACAGGCCTTCCCTCTCTCACAGGCCTTCTCTCCTTAGCACACCCCCTTGATGGGGAGTGTTTTTATAGGCCTTGGGGGTGGGGAAGAGGGTCTCCACCCACGTGGAGAGCTTCCCCATGCAATCTTCACTTGGCCATCCCCCCTCCACACTCCCTCTCCTCCAGCCATGCATCGGCTGGGGGAAGGGATAATAGTAAAAAAATTTGCACTAATTCAATTAAAATTGTCCCTCCCAAGAGGGTGTTTTCGTGCGGCTTGCGGTTTTGATCTCCCGGTCTTGATTTACCAAAGCGGAGGACCCTATTTCACGCGCGCGGGTCACATATTATACTGCCAATAAATTTCAATGCGAGGGATACCCTTTGCACAGGGTTTGCACGGCGTGTGGGAAGTAATATTTACGGTACGGTACATGGAAATATTACATTCTCTCCCCCTTAGAAGAATCGAGATGTCCTCATCTCGAGATAAACTGGGGATATTGAAGATTGAGAGAGCTTTCATCCATCCAGGTAGCATCCTCTTCGGGATAATCTTTCCACTGGACGAGGCATTCTCTCAAGGTTCTAGATCTCAACTGTCTCTCCCTGACATCTAAAATCTTTTCCGGCCTTAGTTCAAGGATTCCTTGACTAGGCATTACAATTTGTTGATCATCAAGTACATGATTTGGGTTGGGTACATACTTTTTCAAGAGACTAATATGGAATACATTGTGAACTTTTAGGTTGTCAGGAAGTTGCAATTTATAAGCATTGGGTCCTAGGCATTTGAGGATTTTATACGGTCCACAGTACCTTGGACTTAGCTTCTTGCATTTACCTAGAGATAAAGAACTCTTCTTCGGCCGTACTCGAATGAAGACCATGTCTCCTTCTCCGAAGATCTGCTCTTGGCGCTTCAAATCTGCATATGCCTTTTGTCTATCTTTGGCTGCTTGTATGTCTTGTCTTATTGACCTTATTTGGTCATCCATGTCCTCCAACATTTGTCTTGAGGCTTCCACTCTCAGGGTAGGATCAGAAAAATTTAGAGGACTTCGACAATCATGACCATACAATGCCTGAAAAGGAGTCATTTGAATGCTCTGCTGATAAGAAGCATTGTAAGCAAATTCTACTAATGGCAAGTATTGAATCCATCTCTTTGGCTCTCGACAGCAGTAAGCCCTAAGAATATCCTCAATGATTTGATTTACTCTCTCTGTTTGTCCATCTGTTTGGGGATGGTAGACAGTGCTAAAACAGAGTTGAGTCCCAATAGCTTCAAAGATAGCTCTCCAGAAGTGAGAAGTGAAAAGAGAATCTCGATCGCTAATGATCCTTCTAGGTAAACCATGTAGCTTGAATATTTCTTTGATAAACACTCTTGCGATATCGGAAGCTTTATAGTTTGTCTTTACCGGAATCAGGTGTGCAACCTTAATAAGCATGTCAACTACAACCATAATGGTGTTGTATCCTCCTTGGACTTGGGGTAAGCCTACCACAAAATCCATACTGATGAATTCCCATTTCATTTGGGGAATGTCAAGTGGTTGCAATTTTCCTGGCATCATGACATGTTCAGCCTTGATACGTTGGCAAGACAAACATTCGGTGACATATTTGAGGACGTCACCTTTGAGCCTCTCCCAATAATAGCTCTTCCTGACTGCATTAAGAGTTTTTGCATAGGCGGGATGTCCTGCAAAAGGGGAATCATGTGCTTCCCACAATATCTTCCGCCTAAGTGACTGGCTTGCTGGTATACATAGCCTGGTTCTGTAATAAATAAGTCCATTGTCAATAGAAAATTCATGATACTTGGCCTGCAACTTCGGATTCCGATCCTTGGTAGATATTTCTTCTATCATTGCTTAGTAGGCTAAGTCATGGCATGCTTCCTCTCTAGCTAATTCGAGCATAGGGTTGCTTGGCATAGATACCTTTGTAGCCAGAGATCTGGCCGTTGATGGATTCTGCAAGATTAGAGAGTTTAGGAATGCCTTGCGACTGAGTGCATCGGCAACCACATTCTCTTTCCCTGGTCGATACTTGATTTCAAAATCATATTCCTTCAATACTTCAATCCATCGACGTTGCCTCATGTTGAGCTCGTTCTGGGTAAAAATCCATTTGAGACTCTTATGATCGGTTACTAGAGTGAACTTGTTTCCCAACAAGTAGTGTCTCCAAAGCTTTAGAGCATGGATGACAGCTAACAACTCCAGGTCATGAGTGGCATAATTCTTTTCGTGACTCTTCAATTTCCTTGAAGAATACGCTACTGCATGACCTTCCTGCATAAGAACACACCCCAATGCAAGAATGCTAGCATCAGTTACTACCTAGAACTCCTTATTGAGATCAGGAAGTCTCAGAATAGGTGGTGATACCAAACATTGCTTCAATTGGTCGAAGCTATTTTTCTCGGGAGTTGACCATGTAATAGAAGTCTGCTTCTTTAGTAAGTCGGTAAGAGGTGCTGCAATCGAAGCATAGTTTTTGATAAAGATCCTATACCATCCTGTCAAGCCAAGAAAACTACGTATCTCTTTGACAGATACTGGTATTGGCCATTCAAGCACATCTCTGACTTTGGCCGGATCTACTGATATTCCTTCTGATGATACGATGAATCCTAGATATTCAATCTGCCGTTTGAAGAATGCACACTTCTTCATTTTCGCATACAGCTTATGAGACCTCATTGTCTCCAACACAATCCGTAGTTGGGGTTCATGATCTTCTTCCTGTTTAGAATAGACTAAAATGTCGTCGAAGAAGACAAGTACGAAATCATCAAGATATGGCCTAAAAATATCCTGCATTAACCTATTGAAAGTGGCAGGTGCATTTGTAAGGCCGAATGACATAACCAAGAATTCAAAGTGCCCATATCTCGTATTGAAGGCCGTTTTTGGAATATCCTCATCCTTGATCCTGATTTGATAGTAGCCTGACCTGAGATCAATTTTGGAGAAGATCTTTGCACCTTGAAGGTGATCAAGAAGCTCATCTATTCTAGGAATAGGGTACTTGTTCTTGACTGTTGATTGATTCAACCCACGGTAATCAATACATAGTCGAAGTGTCCCATCTTTCTTTTTCTGGAATAGGACTGGAGCTCCCCATGGTGAATTGCTAGGCCTGATGTAGCCTTGGTCTAGCAGTTGCTTGAGTTGCTCCTTCAAATCAATAGCCTCTGGAATGGACATTCTATAAGGTCTCTTTGCAATTGGCGCAGCTCCGGGTATTAGCCTTATCTCATGATCAACTTCTCTTGGAGGTGGAAGTTCAGTTAACTCCTCAGGGAATACGTCAGCATATTCTTTTAGCCAAGAGGGTCCCTCATGAGCCTCTTGCTTTTGATCTAACTTGTTGAGTTTGATCAAGTAAACAGGTAATCCTTTCCTAACCCCTTTTATGATCCGCGATACCTTGGCTAGGTGGATTCTCGGTACTCCTGCCTCACCTTGAGTCGTAACAAACTCTCTGTCAGAGTTTCGAAAGGAAACTTGACCCTTTCCACAGTGGATGTGGGCGTCATTGGGCTTAAGACAATCCATCCCGAGTAGACACTCATGGATGCCTAAGTTCATGACTCTGAATTTGACTGAGGTTTTCTTTCTTCCCAGATAGAACTCCTCCTTAGCAGTTTGCCTAGCACAAGTTACCTCACGACCGTTTGCCAATTCCACAAGCAGGGTAGGTGCTTCTACTATGGCTATTCCTAATCTCTTAGCACACGCTGGTGAGATAAAGGAATGTGTACTGCCACAATCAATCAAGGTTTTGAACCCTTTACCTTGATAGTCCGACGACGTTTGAATTACCGAGAACTGGCGATTCGGGACCTTCTTGTGTAAAGCGGCATGGACTGTCGCTCTTTCGAATTCCGCTTCCATAGTCGGGTCTTCCTCTTCTTCCGCATTACATCTTTGCCTAGTGGTAATGCAGGCAGCTCTTCCTCTACCACGGGTGGCGGCTCCTTGCCCGCGGCCAGTACCTTGACGGTGTCCCTCGCTAAGCTTGGGACATTCCTTTCTGAGGTGACCAAGTTCGTTGCAATGGAAACATCGGAGGTTTCGGCCATTACTGTGAGTAGGAACAAAGTTGTTGACGTTATTTGTCCTTGCTTTCTTCCTTTGTCCCTGATTGTGGCCTTGAACTCTCTTAACCTGAGGTCTGAATGCTCCTCTGCTTGGGTTGCTATAAGTCCAGTTCTTAATACTCCTTGGTTTAGCTTGCACTTCCTGAATTATGGGTGCTGCTCTAATGAGTGCATCTTGAAGATCTGATGGTCTCATAGATTCGAGACGAGTATTTACAGGTGGATTTAAGCCTGCGCAAAATTTGGACACCTGCTGTGTCGTGTCCATTCGTGGCGCATACTTTAAGAGTGAGACAAACTTAGAGTAATATGCGTCAAGCGTGAGTCCTAACTGTTTTAGCTCATAGAACTCATTCATTTTTTGTGTACGATATGCGGGTGGCAAATATCTCCCTTGCACGGCTTGCTTTAACTTCTCCCAGGTAACAGACCCCTCTGAAATTCCTTGATCCCTGCACCATTGCTTCCACCAAAGTCTGGCTTCACCGGTGAGTTTTAATTTGGCTAGCATGGCCTGATTGGTAGGTGCAGTGCCAGCGGCTTCGAAGTAGTCCTCCATAGATTCAATCCAAATCTCAGCGTCTGACTGGACGAATCTGCCTCTCCCGTCAAACTTGGGTGGCTTAATCTGTTTGAGGAGGAACTTCTTCTCCTGGATCACAGTCGTACTTGCCGTAGGGGGTGAATTTGGAATTTGTACCTGGGGTTGCGCCTGAGTAAAAGTTTTCTTAATATTATTATATGATAATTGACATTAACTTATCTTTAGTTCAACTATTTCGTAACTCATGAAGCAACTTAACTTTTTGCAACAACTTTGATGCACAATCGGATAGTGATAAAAGAAGTCCTTATTGATATTTATATGGCGTAGCCTCATACAACAACTCGAGCGATGATAATCCAATCATTACATTTAGTTTGGGGAAAACAATATAGTATTGGATTTGTCTACAGGAACTGTGTAGGAGTAGGGTTTTGGGTCATGTATCTTTAGGAATCGATAATTCATCGGAAGTTCGGGATATCCTTTCCGCTGAAAACCATACTTCCCATGGCGTCCCAATACCTTGATCCTATCAGCTGGAATTACACGGGTTACTTCCTCATAAACATATGAGTTTAATTCAACCCTCCGACCTTGAATATGCAAAGTCGAATTCACGTGAGCTTCCACAAAAATGAACAGCTTCATGACTTTCAAATCTTCCAACCACTTGATCCTCTTCAAGTTGGTCTGTAGATAAGCGAACCGGTGGGCAACTATGTAATAGATTCCTGAAGACCTAGTCCATCTTCGCTCTATATATAGAGGTGATGGGTTATAAATCTGTTCCAAGATGTTCATCATTCCAATTCTCTGCCTATAATGCGGAGAATGCATCGCAGTCATGAACATGATCCGGAACACCAAAAACTTGTTCCACGCCTCGTAATTCTGCAAGACAGTATTGAAGATGAGAAAATGTTTGGATAGGAACAATTTCTTTACTTCACTTCTAATGAAATCTTATGAAAACAATTCCATTATAAGTCGGCTTTGATACCAACTGTAACGTGTCCACTGGAACCCTCTAGGACACGTCTTAGCAGTCCATCGGAAAGGTTGTCTAGAAAACTTCACCCGACACTCCCATGGAATGTTGCGGGTTTTGTCATCTAGGACTTTCCGCGTCTGCCACGTAACGGAAGCGTCCTGGCCGTTCCCACTTAGGATCGGCTGGAATTGTTGGTCATTTACTAACAGCGACTAGCTTCAGACCTGATCGAACTACTTTACGCAGAACGCCTGGTCTGAAGCGGATTCATGCTGCACTTGGTTCAAGGAGAATGGGAAATGAGAGGGATGCAAGGCTCGACCTCTCTGCCAAAAGGCATAGTCCCATTCCGTTCCCCTAAAACAGCCTGAATCGGGTAATCGGTACTTCCAAGTCATTGTTCTCCTTGCTTGTTTTGGTGATGACGATCATCCTCTGTCCATCGAAGATCTTGAGAAAAGTTCCCGGCTAACCGGGACCACCCATCCGTAGGACGGACCCATGGTCCATCCTCCGCACTTTCCTCGGTTTGTTTTAGTTATGTAATTACCTACCACATTAGTTTGACATATACAAACAGCTTCCTTGATTAACCCTGTTAAGCACTGGTTCCTTCACGTAATCTTATCACAGGACATAAAGAAAACAATGTCAAACAACTTCTTTATTATCATTTTATCCTTTTATCTTTGAAATACAAGGAGTTTCCCGCCCGTAGGCGCATTCATAATCCGCCCGAAGGCTATCCAGTAATCCTTCAGTGATTACTAATCCAAGTTTCCGCCCGTAGACTAGTATGCGGGCCTCGAGATCCAATCCCGAGTCACGTTAGTCTCTTGTGCAGGGCCGGGAAGGCGAGGGATTTACAGCCAGAGCCCCCCCTGGCACCCAAGCGTCCTCCTGCTCCAAGTAGAACTCAACGGAGAGACCTCTCACGGCGGGTTCGGTCCACGTTCTCGGCGCGGTTCACAACCCCCTTGGTTAGGGTTAGGCAGGCAGTCGGGGGTAACTGAAGCTGCCTCTCCCTTCAGGCTTCAACCTGAAGTATTTAGATATGTTTTCCTCCTTTAGTTCATTGAGCAAACAATGCAAACAGTGCTTTTCTAATGGTTACAAACACAAACAAATTCCAATGGTCTTTGTGGCTGGCAAACTGTCAAGGAGTGACTTCCTTTCCTCCGAATGCAATCCGCATTCGTTCCGGAATCAATTGCAACTTGGCAAGATTCCGATCATTCTTGGGTTAGGGTCATACCCTACCCATACTTTAGTGTTTAGTTGTGGTAGGTTCTAGCGGCCATGTCGCTTTGGTTTATAGTCTGGTCATTTGCTTCAAGGCAAGTACTTAACTTTCCTTTTCCTTGGCAAATTATTCCAAAAGTGAGTAACAGGATGATTAGACATCCTCCAAATCATTCCTAATTAGGTTGGCCCATGGTTCCAGAAATATGCAACTCCGTCGGAGTTTCGTCATGATCCTTAGGATAAAACCTTAGATCATTTCATGTATGAACATCTAATTGTTTCGACAATTTGTGAACGTGTGTAGGATCTTTAGATTCACGGTTTCCGTCTAAAGCTAGGTCGGATTATTATTGTACTAAACCCTAGTCAACACTTAGGATTCCTATCATATTGACTCAATCATGTCCCACGAATCCTTGTGGTTTAGATTATTTAGTCAATTCAATTATGCTTGTCTTGCGACAAGGATGATCTTTCTAAAGTAGTAAACTAAATCTAACGGAGAACAATAGATACAATTCCACCAATACGCGTAAGCATGCGGTTTATTGTTTTCACGCAACACATAGTCCATGATAACTTTATCTTTCCTTGGTAAGGTAAAATGTTTGCTAATCTGTATGCTAACTTCTCTAGGTCCTACTAGGATTTACCAATTAATCATGCCTACTACTTGTAGTCCATACTTTTGAATACTATGCTTTGACTCCTAAATGCAGCTCTTAACGATGTCATTTTTCGCATGACGACTACACAATACACATCATCCTCCTAGCTACGAAGTAGTCGATTAACTCATGCAAAACTAGTGTTAATTTATTCCATCTTACAAGCTACTTGCAAGTCCATATGTACACTTTAGTACTCTATTAATTCTTTCCGAATGATACCTTATGATGCTAACCTTTTTCCTATGAAATCATTATGAGAAGTATGTTACCTAATGTGCAGTATACGCTTATTTCTAGCATGTCTAGGACGAAGATAATGCACTTATAAATTCCATTTCTTTGCCTAGGTTTAGACTCACTACCTTGAAACGGTACCAAAACTACATGCATCTAACCTTCTAATCGTTCAAATTCATGACGATTTCAATCTTACCTAACGTTCAAGAGATGTATTTCTTTCCAATTTTCATATGCTTTGAAATTTAAGCGAAAAATGCAATTTCCTTTTATGGGCTAAGTGCGCCTAATCATTTCCTTATGCGGAATTAACACGGAAGAACCTGGACTTGTGGAGTCGGGGAGATGTCCACTTGTACATTCGGAGATGAGCCTCCCGCGGTCGCCTCTTGTGATCGTTTTGGGGCCATCGTAGTCGTAAATTCGACTTCCGATTTGCCTTTGTGGTCCACGGAGTGACGGCTCTCGGAATACAGCCTTCCGACCTCTGCCTTTATCCTTATATGCAGGAGGGTTCCTCTTCGGGATGGTGCTTGCGACGGAAGCTTAGGAGTCTTCAAGAAAACTCGAATTGGCGCGGAATTTAACCTCGGACGGCTAGCGGCTTAAAAATCTTCTTGCGGACCTTTTCGATGGGTCATGCAGGGTCTTTATGGCTTCACGGTCCCCTCTTCCAAAATCCGGAAAGGGGTATTAATGGATCTTCTTGGAAAAGTGGCGGGAAAGGGTCTTTGGGAAGGCCTTTGGAAAAATGGTGGGAAGGGCCTTTAAGGAGGCCCCTCTTAGAAGCTTCCAAAGAAGCTTCTAAGAAGCTTCTGCTTCAGAGAAGCACGTGGGGGGGTTTGAACAGCGTGGCGGCGGGCTGGCGCAGATGACTGGTGGCTGGGCGGACGGGCGGCAGCGATGGCGTTGGCTGGCGGACCAGCGCTGGCGGCGGACTGGGGCGATCTCCTACACGGCGGCGACCAGCACGGACCTCACGTCCCTCTCCTCCACGGCCCGACAGCTTCTCCCTTGCTCCCTCTCTCTCTGGCCTTCCCTCTCTCACAGGCCTTCTCTCCTTAGCACACCCCCTTGATGGGGAGTGTTTTTATAGGCCTTGGGGGTGGGGAAGAGGGTCTCCACCCACGTGGAGAGCTTCCCCATGCAATCTTCACTTGGCCATCCCCCCCCTCCACACTCCCTCTCCTCCAGCCATGCATCGGCTGGGGGAAGGGATAATAGTAAAAAAATTTGCACTAATTCAATTAAAATTGTCCCTCCCAAGAGGGTGTTTTCGTGCGGCTTGCGGTTTTGATCTCCCGGTCTTGATTTACCAAAGCGGAGGACCCTATTTCACGCGCGCGGGTCACATATTATACTGCCAATAAATTTCAATGCGAGGGATACCCTTTGCACAGGGTTTGCACGGCGTGTGGGAAGTAATATTTACGGTACGGTACATGGAAATATTACATTCTCTCCCCCTTAGAAGAATCGAGATGTCCTCATCTCGAGATAAACTGGGGATATTGAAGATTGAGAGAGCTTTCATCTATCCAGGTAGCATCCTCTTCGGGATAATCTTTCCACTGGACGAGGCATTCTCTCAAGGTTCTAGATCTCAACTGTCTCTCCCTGACATCTAAAATCTTTTCCGGCCTTAGTTCAAGGATTCCTTGACTAGGCATTACAATTTGTTGATCATCAAGTACATGATTTGGGTTGGGTACATACTTTTTCAAGAGACTAATATGGAATACATTGTGAACTTTTAGGTTGTCAGGAAGTTGCAATTTATAAGCATTGGGTCCTAGGCATTTGAGGATTTTATACGGTCCACAGTACCTTGGACTTAGCTTCTTGCATTTACCTAGAGATAAAGAACTCTTCTTCGGCCGTACTCGAATGAAGACCATGTCTCCTTCTCCGAAGATCCGCTCTTGGCGCTTCAAATTTGCATATGCCTTTTGTCTATCTTTGGCTGCTTGTATGTCTTGTCTTATTGACCTTATTTGGTCATCCATGTCCTCCAACATTTGTCTTGAGGCTTCCACTCTCAGGGTAGGATCAGAAAAATTTAGAGGACTTCGACAATCATGACCATACAATGCCTGAAAAGGAGTCATTTGAATGCTCTGCTGATAAGAAGCATTGTAAGCAAATTCTACTAATGGCAAGTATTGAATCCATCTCTTTGGCTCTCGACAGCAGTAAGCCCTAAGAATATCCTCAATGATTTGATTTACTCGCTCTGTTTGTCCATCTGTTTGGGGATGGTAGGCAGTGCTAAAACAGAGTTGAGTCCCAATAGCTTCAAAGATAGCTCTCCAGAAGTGAGAAGTGAAAAGAGAATCTCGATCGCTAATGATCCTTCTAGGTAAACCATGTAGCTTGAATATTTCTTTGATAAACACTCTTGCGATATCGGAAGCTTTATAGTTTGTCTTTACCGGAATCAGGTGTGCAACCTTAGTAAGCATGTCAACTACAACCATAATGGAGTTGTATCCTCCTTGGACTTGGGGTAAGCCTACCACAAAATCCATACTGATGAATTCCCATTTCATTTGGGGAATGTCAAGTGGTTGCAATTTTCCTGGCATCATGACATGTTCAGCCTTGATATGTTGGCAAGACAAACATTCGGTGACATATTTGAGGACGTCACCTTTGAGCCTCTCCCAATAATAGCTCTTCCTGACTGCATTAAGAGTTTTTGCATAGCCGGGATGTCCTGCGAAAGGGGAATCATGTGCTTCCCACAATATCTTCCGCCTAAGTGACTGGCTTGCTGGTATACATAGCCTGGTTCTGTAATAAATAAGTCCATTGTCAATAGAAAATTCATGATACTTGGCCTGCAACTTCGGATTCCGATCCTTGGTAGATATTTCTTCTATCATTGCTTGGTAGGCTAAGTCATGGCATGCTTCCTCTCTAGCTAATTCGAGCATAGGGTTGCTTGGCATAGATACCTTTGTAGCCAGAGATCTGGCCGTTGATGGATTCTGCAAGATTAGAGAGTTTAGGAATGCCTTGCGACTGAGTGCATCGGCAACCACATTCTCTTTCCCTAGTCGATACTTGATTTCAAAATCATATTCCTCCAATACTTCAATCCATCGACGTTGCCTCATGTTGAGCTCGTTCTGGGTAAAAATCCATTTGAGACTCTTATGATCGGTTACTAGAGTGAACTTGTTTCCCAACAAGTAGTGTCTCCAAAGCTTTAGAGCATGGATGACAGCTAACAACTCCAGGTCATGAGTGGCATAATTCTTTTCGTGACTCTTCAATTTCCTTGAAGAATACGCTACTGGATGACCTTCCTGCATAAGAACACACCCCAATGCAAGAATGCTAGCATCAGTTACTACCTGAACTCCTTATTGAGATCAGGAAGTCTCAGAATAGGTGGTGATACCAAACATTGCTTCAATTGGTCGAAGCTATTTTTCTCGGGAGTTGACCATGTAATAGAAGTCTGCTTCTTTAGTAAGTCGGTAAGAGGTGCTGCAATCGAAGCATAGTTTTTGATAAAGATCCTATACCATCCTGTCAAGCCAAGAAAACTACGTATCTCTTTGACAGATACTGGTATTGGCCATTCAAGCACATCTCTGACTTTGGCCGGATCTACTGATATTCCTTCTGATGATACGATGAATCCTAGATATTCAATCTGCCGTTTGAAGAATGCACACTTCTTCATTTTCGCATACAGCTTATGAGACCTCATTGTCTCCAACACAATCCGTAGTTGGGGTTCATGATCTTCTTCCTGTTTAGAATAGACTAAAATGTCGTCGAAGAAGACAAGTACGAAATCATCAAGATATGGCCTAAAAATATCCTGCATTAACCTATTGAAAGTGGCAGGTGCATTTGTAAGGCCGAATGACATAACCAAGAATTCAAAGTGCCCATATCTCGTATTGAAGGCCGTTTTTGGAATATCCTCATCCTTGATCCTGATTTGATAGTAGCCTGACCTGAGATCAATTTTGGAGAAGATCTTTGCACCTTGAAGGCGATCAAGAAGCTCATCTATTCTAGGAATAGGGTACTTGTTCTTGACTATTGATTGATTCAACCCACGGTAATCAATACATAGTCGAAGTGTCCCATCTTTCTTTTTCTGGAATAGGACTGGAGCTCCCCATGGTGAATTGCTAGGCCTGATGTAGCCTTGGTCTAGCAGTTGCTTGAGTTGCTCCTTCAACTCAATAGCCTCTGGAATGGACATTCTATAAGGTCTCTTTGCAATTGGCGCAGCTCCGGGTATTAGCCTTATCTCATGATCAACTTCTCTTGGAGGTGGAAGTTCAGTTAACTCCTCAGGGAATACGTCAGCATATTCTTTTAGCCAAGAGGGTCCCTCATGAGCCTCTTGCTTTTGATCTAACTTGTTGAGTTTGATCAAGTAAACAGGTAATCCTTTCCTAACCCCTTTTATGATCCGCGATACCTTGGCTAGGTGGATTCTCGGTACTCCTGCCTCACCTTGAGTCGTAACAAACTCTCTGTCAGAGTTTCGAAAGGAAACTTGACCCTTTCCACAGTGGATGTGGGCGTCATTGGGCTTAAGCCAATCCATCCCGAGTAGACACTCATGGATGCCTAAGTTCATGACTCTGAATTTGACTGAGGTTTTCTTTCCTCCCAGATAGAACTCCTCCTTAGCAGTTTGCCTAGCACAAGTTACCTCACGACCGTTTGCCAATTCCACAAGCAGGGTAGGTGCTTCTACTATGGCTATTCCTAATCTCTTAGCACACGCTGGTGAGATAAAGGAATGTGTACTGCCACAATCAATCAAGGTTTTGAACCCTTTACCTTGATAGTCCGACGGCGTTTGAATTACCGAGAACTGGCGATTCGGGCCCTTCTTGTGTAAAGCGGCATGGACTGTCGCTCTTTCGAATTCCACTTCCATAGTCCGGTCTTCCTCTTCTTCCGCATTACATCTTTGCCTAGTGGTAATGCAGGCAGCTCTTCCTCTACCACGAGTGGCGGCTCCCTGCCCGCGGCCAGTACCTTGACGGTGTCCCTCGCTAAGCTTGGGACGTTCCTTTCTGAGGTGACCAAGTTCGTTGCAATGGAAACATCGGAGGTTTCGGCCATTACTGTGAGTAGGAACAAAGTTGTTGACGTTATTTGTCCTTGCTTTCTTCCTTTGTCCCTGATTGTGGCCTTGAACTCTCTTAACCTGAGGTCTGAATGCTCCTCTGCTTGGGTTGCTATAAGTCCAGTTCTTAATACTCCTTGGTTTAGCTTGCACTTCCTGAATTATGGGTGCTGCTCTAATGAGTGCATCTTGAAGATCTGATGGTCTCATAGATTCGAGACGAGTATTTACAGGTGGATTTAAGCCTGCGCAAAATTTGGACACCTGCTGTGTCGTGTCCATTCGTGGTGCATACTTTAAGAGTGAGACAAACTTAGAGTAATATACGTCAAGCGTGAGTCCTAACTGTTTTAGCTCATAGAACTCATTCATTTTTTGTGTACGATATGCGGGTGGCAAATATCTCCCTTGCACGGCTTGCTTTAACTTCTCCCAGGTAACAGACCCCTCTGAAATTCCTTGATCCCTGCACCATTGCTTCCACCAAAGTCTGGCTTCACCGGTGAGTTTTAATTTGGCTAGCATGGCCTGATTGGTAGGTGCAGTGCCAGCGGCTTCGAAGTAGTCCTCCATAGATTCAATCCAAATCTCAGCGTCTGACTGGACGAATCTACCTCTCCCGTCAAACTCGGGTGGCTTAATCTGTTTGAGGAGGAACTTCTTCTCCTGGATCACAGTCGTACTTGCCGTAGGGGGTGAATCTGAAATTTGTACCTGGGGTTGCGCCTGAGTAAAAGTTTTCTTAATATTATTATATGATAATTGACATTAACTTATCTTTAGTTCAACTATTTCGTAACTCATGAAGCAACTTAACTTTTTGCAACAACTTTGATGCACAATCGGATAGTGATAAAAGAAGTCCTTATTTATATTTCTATGGCGTAGCCTCATACAACAACTCGAGCGATGATAATCCAATCATTACATTTAGTTTGGGGAAAACAATATAGTATTGGATTTGTCTACAGGAACTGTGTAGTAGTAGGGTTTTGGGTCATGTATCTTTAGGAATCGATAATTCATCGGAAGTTCGGAATATCCTTTCCGCTGGAAACCATACTTCCCATGGCGTCCCAATACCTTGATCCTATCAGCTGGAATTACACGGGTTACTTCCTCATAAACATATGAGTTTAATTCAACCCTCCGACCTTGAATATGCAAAGTCGAATTCACGTGAGCTTCCACAAAAATGAACAGCTTCACGACTTTCAAATCTTCCAACCACTTGATCCTCTTCAAGTTGGTCTGTAGATAAGCGAACCGGTGGGCAGCTATGTAATAGATTCCTGAAGACCCAGTCCATCTTCGCTCTATATATAGAGGTGATGGGTTATAAATCTGTTCCAAGATGTTCATCATTCCAATTCTTTGCCTATAATGCGGAGAATGCATCGCAGTCATGAACATGATCCGGAACACCAAAAACTTGTTCCACGCCTCGTAATTCTGCAAGACAGTATTGAAGATGAGAAAATGTTTGGATAGGAACAATTTCTTTACTTCACTTCTAATGAAATCTTATGAAAACAATTCCATTATAAGTCGGCTCTGATACCAACTGTAACGTGTCCACTGGAACCCTCTAGGACACGTCTTAGCAGTCCATCGGAAAGGTTGTCTAGAAAACTTCACCCGGCACTCCCATGGAATGTTGCGGGTTTTGTCATCTAGGACTTTCCGCGTCTGCCACGTAACGCAAGCGTCCTGGCCGTTCCCACTTAGGATCGACTGGAATTGTTGGTCATTTACTAACAGCGACTAGCGTCAGACCTGATCGAACTACTTTACGCAGAACGCCTGGTCTGAAGCGGATTCATGCTGCACTTGGTTCAAGGAGAATGGGAAACGAGAGGGATGCAAGGCTCGACCTCTCTGCCAAAAGGCATAGTCCCATTCCGTTCCCCTAAAACAACCTGAATCGGGTAATCGGTACTTCCAAGTCATTGTTCTCCTTGCTTGTTTTGGTGATGACGATCATCCTCTGTCCATCGAAGATCTTGAGAAAAGTTCCCGGCTAACCGGGACCACCCATCCGTAGGACGGACCCATGGTCCATCCTCCGCACTTTCCTCGGTTTGTTTTAGTTATGTAATTACCTACCACATTAGTTTGACATATACAAACAGCTTCCTTGATTAACCCTGTTAAGCACTGGTTCCTTCACGTAATCTTATCACAGGACATAAAGAAAACAATGTCAAACAACTTCTTTATTATCATTTTATCCTTTTATCTTTGAAATACAAGGAGTTTCCCGCCCGTAGGCGCATTCATAATCCGCCCGAAGGCTATCCAGTAATCCTTCAGTGATTACTAATCCAAGTTTCCGCCCGTAGACTAGTATGCGGGCCTCGAGATCCAATCCCGAGTCACATTAGTCTCTTGTGCAGGGCCGGGAAGGCGAGGGATTTACAGCCAGAGCCCCCCCTGGCACCCAAGCGTCCTCCTGCTCCAAGTAGAACTCAACGGAGAGACCTCTCACGGCGGGTTCGGTCCACGTTCCCGGCGCGGTTCACAACCCCCTTGGTTAGGGTTAGGCAGGCAGTCGGGGGTAACTGAAGTTGCCTCTCCCTTCAGGCTTCAACCTGAAGTATTTAGATATGTTTTCCTCCTTTAGTTCATTGAGCAAACAATGCAAACAGTGCTTTTCTAATGGTTACAAACACAAACAAATTCCAATGGTCTTTGTGGCTGGCAAACTGTCAAGGAGTGACTTCCTTTCCTCCGAATGCAATCCGCATTCGTTCCGGAATCAATTGCAACTTGGCAAGATTCCGATCATTCTTGGGTTAGGGTCATACCCTACCCATACTTTAGTGTTTAGTTGTGGTAGGTTCTAGCGGCCATGTCGCTTTGGTTTATAGTCTGGTCATTTGCTTCAAGGCAAGTACTTAACTTTCCTTTTCCTTGGCAAATTATTCCAAAAGTGAGTAACAGGATGATTAGACATCCTCCAAATCATTCCTAATTAGGTTGGCCCATGGTTCCAGAAATATGCAACTCCGTCGGAGTTTCGTCATGATCCTTAGGATAAAACCTTAGATCATTTCATGTATGAACATCTAATTGTTTCGACAATTTGTGAACGTGTGTAGGATCTTTAGATTCACGGTTTCCGTCTAAAGCTAGGTCGGATTATTATTGTACTAAACCCTAGTCAACACTTAGGATTCCTATCATATTGACTCAATCATGTCCCACGAATCCTTGTGGTTTAGATTATTTAGTCAATTCAATTATGCTTGTCTTGCGACAAGGATGATCTTTCTAAAGTAGTAAACTAAATCTAACGGAGAACAATAGATACAATTCCACCAATACGCGTAAGCATGCGGTTTATTGTTTTCACGCAACACATAGTCCATGATAACTTTATCTTTCCTTGGTAAGGTAAAATGTTTGCTAATCTGTATGCTAACTTCTCTAGGTCCTACTAGGATTTACCAATTAATCATGCCTACTACTTGTAGTCCATACTTTTGAATACTATGCTTTGACTCCTAAATGCAGCTCTTAACGATGTCATTTTTCGCCCGTGTAGGAGATCGCCGTGTAGGAGTCCGCCCAGCCACCAGTCATCTGCGCCAGCCCGCCGCCACGCTGTTCAAACCCCCCCACGTGCTTCTCTGAAGCAGAAGCTTCTTAGAAGCTTCTTTGGAAGCTTCTAAGAGGGGCCTCCTTAAAGGCCCTTCCCACCATTTTTCCAAAGGCCTTCCCAAAGACCCTTTCCCGCCACTTTTCCAAGAAGATCCATTAATACCCCTTTCCGGATTTTGGAAGAGGGGACCGTGAAGCCATAAAGACCCTGCATGACCCATCGAAAAGGTCCGCAAGAAGATTTTTAAGCCGCTAGCCGTCCGAGGTTAAATTCCGCGCCAATTCGAGTTTTCTTGAAGACTCCTAAGCTTCCGTCGCAAGCACCATCCCGAAGAGGAACCCTCTCGCATATAAGGATAAAGGCAGAGGTCGGAAGGCTGTATTCCGAGAGCCGTCACTCCCCTCCACACTCCCTCTCCTCCAGCCATGCATCGGCTGGGGGAAGGGATAATAGTAAAAAAATTTGCACTAATTCAATTAAAATTGTCCCTCCCAAGAGGGTGTTTTCGTGCGGCTTGCGGTTTTGATCTCCCGGTCTTGATTTACCAAAGCGGAGGACCCTATTTCACGCGCGCGGGTCACATATTATACTGCCAATAAATTTCAATGCGAGGGATACCCTTTGCACAGGGTTTGCACGGCGTGTGGGAAGTAATATTTACGGTACGGTACATGGAAATATTACATTCTCTCCCCCTTAGAAGAATCGAGATGTCCTCATCTCGAGATAAACTGGGGATATTGAAGATTGAGAGAGCTTTCATCTATCCAGGTAGCATCCTCTTCGGGATAATCTTTCCACTGGACGAGGCATTCTCTCAAGGTTCTAGATCTCAACTGTCTCTCCCTGACATCTAAAATCTTTTCCGGCCTTAGTTCAAGGATTCCTTGACTAGGCATTACAATTTGTTGATCATCAAGTACATGATTTGGGTTGGGTACATACTTTTTCAAGAGACTAATATGGAATACATTGTGAACTTTTAGGTTGTCAGGAAGTTGCAATTTATAAGCATTGGGTCCTAGGCATTTGAGGATTTTATACGGTCCACAGTACCTTGGACTTAGCTTCTTGCATTTACCTAGAGATAAAGAACTCTTCTTCGGCCGTACTCGAATGAAGACCATGTCTCCTTCTCCGAAGATCCGCTCTTGGCGCTTCAAATCTGCATATGCCTTTTGTCTATCTTTGGCTGCTTGTATGTCTTGTCTTATTGACCTTATTTGGTCATCCATGTCCTCCAACATTTGTCTTGAGGCTTCCACTCTCAGGGTAGGATCAGAAAAATTTAGAGGACTTCGACAATCATGACCATACAATGCCTGAAAAGGAGTCATTTGAATGCTCTGCTGATAAGAAGCATTGTAAGCTAATTCTACTAATGGCAAGTATTGAATCCATCTCTTTGGCTCTCGACATCAGTAAGCCCTAAGAATATCCTCAATGATTTGATTTACTCGCTCTGTTTGTCCATCTGTTTGGGGATGGTAGGCAGTGTTAAAACAGAGTTGAGTCCCAATAGCTTCACAGATAGCTCTCCAGAAGTGAGAAGTGAAAAGAGAATCTCGATCGCTAATGATCCTTCTAGGTAAACCATGTAGCTTGAATATTTCTTTGATAAACACTCTTGCGATATCGGAAGCTTTATAGTTTGTCTTTACCGGAATCAGGTGTGCAACCTTAGTAAGCATGTCAACTACAACCATAATGGAGTTGTATCCTCCTTGGACTTGGGGTAAGCCTACCACAAAATCCATACTGATGAATTCCCATTTCATTTGGGGAATGTCAAGTGGTTGCAATTTTCCTGGCATCATGACATGTTCAGCCTTGATATGTTGGCAAGACAAACATTCGGTGACATATTTGAGGACGTCACCTTTGAGCCTCTCCCAATAATAGCTCTTCCTGACTGCATTAAGAGTTTTTGCATAGCCGGGATGTCCTGCGAAAGGGGAATCATGTGCTTCCCACAATATCTTCCGCCTAAGTGACTGGCTTGCTGGTATACATAGCCTGGTTCTGTAATAAATAAGTCCATTGTCAATAGAAAATTCATGATACTTGGCCTGCAACTTCGGATTCCGATCCTTGGTAGATATTTCTTCTATCATTGCTTGGTAGGCTAAGTCATGGCATGCTTCCTCTCTAGCTAATTCGAGCATAGGGTTGCTTGGCATAGATACCTTTGTAGCCAGAGATCTGGCCGTTGATGGATTCGCATGACGACTACACAATACACATCATCCTCCTAGCTACGAAGTAGTCGATTAACTCATGCAAAACTAGTGTTAATTTATTCCATCTTACAAGCTACTTGCAAGTCCATATGTACACTTTAGTACTCTATTAATTCTTTCCGAATGATACCTTATGATGCTAACCTTTTTCCTATGAAATCATTATGAGAAGTATGTTACCTAATGTGCAGTATACGCTTATTTCTAGCATGTCTAGGACGAAGATAATGCACTTATAAATTCCATTTCTTTGCCTAGGTTTAGACTCACTACCTTGAAACGGTACCAAAACTACATGCATCTAACCTTCTAATCATTCAAATTCATGACAATTTCAATCTTACCTAACGTTCAAGAGATGTATTTCTTTCCAATATTCATATGCTTTGAAATTTAAGCGAAAAATGCAATTTCCTTTTATGGGCTAAGTGCGCCTAATCATTTCCTTATGCGGAATTAACACGGAAGAACCTGGACTTGTGGAGTCGGGGAGATGTCCAGTTGTACATTCGGAGATGAGCCTCCCGCGGTCACCTCTTGTGATCGTTTTGGGGCCATCGTAGTCGTAAATTCGACTTCCGATTTGCCTTTGTGGTCCACGGAGTGACGGCTCTCGGAATACGGCCTTCCGACCTCTGCCTTTATCCTTGTATGCGGGAGGGTTCCTCTTCGGGATGGTGCTTGCGACGGAAGCTTAGGAGTCTTCAAGAAAACTCGAATTGGCGCGGAATTTAACCTCGGACAGCTAGCGGCTTAAAAATCTTCTTGCGGACCTTTTCGATGGGTCATGCGGGGTCTTTATGGCTTCACGGTCCCCTCTTCCAAAATCCGGGAAGGGGTATTAATGGATCTTCTTGGAAAAGTGGCGGGAAAGGGTCTTTGGGAAGGCCTTTGGAAAAATGGTGGGAAGGGCCTTTAAGGAGGCCCCTCTTAGAAGCTTCCAAAGAAGCTTCTAAGAAGCTTCTGCTTCAGAGAAGCACGTGGGGGGGTTTGAACAGCGTGGCGGCGGGCTGGCGCAGATGACTGGTGGCTGGGCGGACGGGCGGCAGCGATGGCGTTGGCTGGCGGACCAGCGCTGGCGGCCGACTGGGGCGATCTCCTACACGGCGGCGACCAGCACGGACCTCACGTCCCTCTCCTCCACGGCCCGACAGCTTCTCCCTTGCTCCCTCTCTCACAGGCCTTCTCTCCTTAGCACACCCCCTTGATGGGGAGTGTTTTTATAGGCCTTGGGGGTGGGGAAGAGGGTCTCCACCCACGTGGAGAGCTTCCCCATGCAATCTTCACTTGGCCATCCCCCCCCTCCACACTCCCTCTCCTCCAGCCATGCATCGGCTGGGGGAAGGGATAATAGTAAAAAAATTTGCACTAATTCAATTAAAATTGTCCCTCCCAAGAGGGTGTTTTCGTGCGGCTTGCGGTTTTGATCTCCCGGTCTTGATTTACCAAAGCGGAGGACCCTATTTCACGCGCACGGGTCACATATTATACTGCCAATAAATTTCAATGCGAGGGATACCCTTTGCACAGGGTTTGCACGGCGTGTGGGAAGTAATATTTATGGTACGGTACATGGAAATATTACATGGAGGTTTTCTTGCAGCTTCTCTGCTTCCTATTGCAATCACATAACCATGTCTTCCCCTTTATCTTCCATATGTTCTTATTCTAATGTAGATTAAAGTGTGGAAGATACTTCTTGTATTGATACACCTATATGCTTTGGGATTGTTGGAACCTTTCTTGCATGTATGTCTTTGATTTCTTCTTCAATGATAGTAGTCAATACATACCCAAATCCCACCAACATGGCTTTAATTATACGTTTCTTTCTTGCTCATTGTTGGTGATTTTGTCCACTATCCCTAGTACTATACTTTTTAGCATTCCCACTTGGATTCTACTATAAATTTATTCTTGCCAAGTGGTGCCTACACGAGGGGAGGTGTGCCTTCAATGGTTCTCCCTTATGGGCACGTTGATGGTATGAGTGCCTTGAGGGTTCTCCATTAGCATAGGGCATATTGTTAAGAGTGAAATACTTTTGGTCTTCGGCGGAAGGTTGATGGGAATACCTATCCTTTCTAGGCTGAGACTTGTAGGTGTGAATGTGGGTGATGTCGTACGTGGGTGATGCCAGAATATTCATATCTCAAGTGCTAACGTCTATGTGATTCGATTATGTCATGAAATTCCAAAGATTATTTGATTTCTTATGACTAGATGCATTTATTTAGTTAATTATTTTTTAAACATGATTTTCTAATTTTTTTGCAGCAGCACAACTAAGGTGTGGAGCAAGATGAATTTGATACACACAAGAAGCGCAATTTATCCCATAGACTTCCTCATTGAGTTATTTAAATAGATGAACCACCATTTATTCTAAGCCGTGCGCACACTGTCTTTGTAAATATTTATTAGTACTTGAGATTCTAGGAGATATATTAAGGATATTCGAGATATACTTGAGTTGTGTAATGGGGATATATTTTAGTGAATTGAAACTCCTTTGCAAAAAGAGTGATTGTAAAGGGTCTATCTTTGGGCAAAGCAAGATTCATTCTAATATTGGAAATAGGGCATCGAGGAGCTACCCACTCCATGTATAGGGGGAAATTGCACCCAATAGTGTGTCTCTCAAATTTTTTTTGCTCTTATTTAAGTTTATATTGAGTTTTATGAGTCTTGCTTTCATTTTTATAAGAAAAAGAGAGTGAGAGAAAGCTTCTTCTGCACGCTATGCACAAATCTCGCATCTGATCTATGCAATAGTGGTATCGGAGCTTAGCTTACATCTAAGGCCTCCAATCACTTATTCTCTTGCAAGAAGGGGAGCTCTGTGCAACAATCAGGTTCTACGGTCCATCTTAGGCAACTTCATGGCTAGATTTCGAGGGCTTAAGAAACCCCAAACCCCTCTATCTCCAACAACTAGATTAGACAATATTAATAAGTAACAAGATTGACCAAACAATGCTCTTTATTTCATTATATGCATGGGCTGATATATTACACCACTACCCAATGGAAGTAGAGACATAGTGATTGGACACATCTTTACAAATGCATTTCTAATCATGTTTATATATATACATACACCTCAATTTGGTCTTCGGCAAGTGATACATATTGACTATAGAGATTCATGAATTGTGCTTGCACCCCCTGTAGAAGATCAAGAGAATTAGTGATGATTATCATATCCTCATCATCTATCATTCTATAGGAGCTAGAGCGTGAAGATAATATATCCATGAGATCAACTACCATTTCAACTTTGTACTGATAAAAAGTATATTGTGGTTAATAATCGACTATGAATGCTGAGAACCATGCCAATATCTTCAATCATGATGTGTCGACATGGAAACTTACTTTGTTTAATGAATTACACATTGTGTTGGGGATTAGGAGCTTGTGTAGTTTGTCATGATTATTTTAATATGCCATCAATGTTTGTGTCTAGATGAAGACATCATTTCTACATGCTTGAGTATTCTAGAAAATCTTAGGATATATCTTGATGCATGGATAAAAAATTGTATGTATCTACTCGAGAGCTAACCGTTAAGTGTAATCAATGTCATGCTAGCCAATCTTTAACCTTTCAGTTCTCTCTTTCTCTCTCTCTCCCCCCACCTTCATTCTATCATTGTGGTACAAATGCTAATTCAATGACATTCCTTGTCCAAAGGTTGAATGAATTAAGTGTGATCATTATAAAACCACTCATAAGAATAATGTTTCAACAAACATCTTCATTAGCTCCAAAATCTCCAATATACCTCAAGCTTGTGTCCACAAAGAAGACTCTTGAGGAGATGGTTGATGAGCTAGCACGATAGACCAATGAATCATCAATGAATTAGTTTCTCGTCTGGCTTGATGCAAAACTTACATCACTCACATAAGTATGCATTCAGACTTACATTAGAAAACCTACAAATGAGCATAAAAAGCTCTTAGGAAATCCATTGACCTAGGAAAAAACAACTACAAATTTTCTCTCACTACATCACCATTGTTGAGGAAATCACAAAAGGTATGTCAAAAGCCACAGTTAGAGAATTACGTCTACTTCCCTCCTTTTATACTGCCCTTTGTGAGACAAATAGGGAGAAACTAGAAGCAATGGAACATAAAGAAAAAAGGCAAGGTGCCTTTGTGCACAAATGGCATTCTCATTGAACTCTAGTAGCTAAATTGGACACCGACTAATGATAGTAGCTGAGCAAAGAAAATCTATTTGGACATCCCTGCATGAACCCTCATGTGTTGGTCTTACATCCTTATGAGTGTTATGAATCATCCATGATGTCGAAATTTTAGCCTCTACCCAAAATCATCTATTTTTTTATAAGCTTCTCATTGAAGAAGATCTACATGTGGCTAGCAGACTTGGACTAGGAAGCATGGCTCTTGACATTATTGCATACATATTTTTCCTTACCCATGACCCAACAATCCTAGAGGACTACGCTTCTCTTCAATGCAATCCCAAGTTCTTCAAGTGATTTAATACTAGTTGTGTGAAATGAAACCTAGTCTAGCTCTTGATTTTTTCCCTAGTGCTATCTAGTCCTTCATTTAAAAATAAAAAGTAGAGTGACTTTCCTATGCCCTTATCTCCCACAACTAGATTAGACAAGAGGAATCATCCTATACTTCTAGGCCAAGGATCCATACCTCCTAGAGGCACCCTTAACGAAGGCTCTACTAAGCAAGAATCACTTCCCTTAGAGACACATCCATAAGGGAGCCACAAACACATAAGAGCCCCTTAGCCCTAGAAATCATTCCAAATAGAACCAAGATCTAATATGGCAATCGTCCAAACCCATTGATTTAGTCCTTATTACCTCCCATCAAGGAGTGGAACCACAATAGCCACACTTCCTAGTGTGGGGGCTGAACCATTAAGTCTACCAAGGAAAATATACCTACTACCTTAAGAAAGAGTGATGCGAGATGGAGTCCCAAGAGAATCACCAAGGAAAAGGGAATTCTCTTGCAAGAAAATCTATCTTATAACATCAACAAGCTTTTATTTCATTCTTTTGATCATCGAAACAAAGAAAACAGCAATTCTTCACGTAGCATCATAGTAGATATCTCCCATGGATTTGATAAAATCAATCATAATCTTCAACATCTTCATAAAATTCTTCAATAGAACAAAGAACAAAAAACAATACACCATCTTTTAATGGAAATCAATCACATATTATTAATCTTCAATGTCTTCATAGTTCTCTCTCTCTTTCTCTCATATACAGTTACACTGTTTTGATAGATTTGACTATCTTTGGCTCTCTCTCTCTCTCTCTCTCTATCAATAGTACATCATCTCCTCACTACAATGCTCTCATAATAACCCTCAATAATCGGCATAGTATTGAAAGAATGCCATGACGAACCATGTGGTGGACACTTCGTAGGAGAAGCAACAGCGAGGAAGGCTCTGTTAGTAGGATACTGGTGGCTGACCCTCCACAAGGATACATATGATTACTGCAAAAGATGTGATGCTTGTCAACGAATGGAGAAACCCATCAAAACAAGTGCCATGCTACTACAACCCATTCTCCCCCTAAATCCATTTGAGAAGTGGGGGATTGATTTCGTGGGTCCCATTGATTCACCTACCAGACGAAAGCAGAATATATACATCCTAGTATGTACGAATTATGTCACAAAGTGGTGTGAAGCTAAAGCCCTAAAGCGGGACGATGGTAATAGTGTCGCACTGTTCATGTACGAGAATATTATCACCCGTTTTGGGAGTCCCCTTGAGCTGGTAAGTGATAGACGTACTCATTTCCTTAACAAAATCATGGAGGAGCTCATATAACTGTATAAGATTCGCCATCGTAAGTCCACTCCCTATTACCCCAGAGCCAATGGCCAAGTTGAAGTTACCAATCGCATCCTTTGCTCGATTCTAACAAGAATGATTGCCGCACATCATCGCAACTGGGAAGATCGACTTATAAAGGCCCTCTGGGCGTACAGAACCTCCCATAAAGCAGCTACAAGATAGACCCCTTTCCAGTTAGTGTATGGTACAGAAGCCGTCCTCCCTGTTGAGCTGGAATTGCCCTCTTTGTGAGTGGCAATTAAAGAACGCTTGGGAGATAGTGAGTCACTGCAACGTCATCTCCTGCACTTGGAATTCTTGGATGAGATCCGACGGATGGCCCTACAGTGCATGGAAACTACTCAAGCGCGATGCAAGGCCTATCATGACAGTTTCATCAAGCACAAGGAGTTCAAAGAAGGTGATCTTGTTCCAGCCTATGATTCCAGATTTGGCAAGTTTCCTAGCAAGCTCGAACAATGGTGGATGGGCCTGTACAAGGTACTGGCTGTCAATCCTAAAGGCTCTGTTCAAGTGCAGACCATTGATATCTCTGATGATCCTTTCCTCATCAATGGCTATCGCCTGAAAAAGTACTTCCCTCCCTAGGGATCTTGACAATCACAGTCGACCTACCCTTTCCCTTTTGGGCGTCGCACTGTCCTTCTTGTCGTGCTTCTGATATCCCTTATGATTCTCCTCATGAGGTGGTCTCGTTCTGCTACCCCCTCGCAGGAACATCTCAACCCAACATTGTTCTCTTCTTGTCTGATCCAACAACGATGGCGAGGTTGGTCTTGACATATGGTATTTCTACCATTCTCTTTCTTAATGAAGAAAAAAACAAGAAAAGAAGAAAAAAAGAGGAAAAGATAAAGAAAGAAATAAGAGTAAAAAAAAACAACAAAACTGTTATGGGAGAAAAGGAAGAAATTCCCTATCATAACAGGCCTCGTTCCAAGAAAAGGTGGAAACACCCTTGGGTGGGAAGTTGACTGTGGAAAAGGTGGTAACACCCCACAGTTCAGGAAAGCTAACTCACCAGCAGAATCTTTCTGGCAAGTAGTTTGAAGCCACCTCCCTTGGTACGCTGTCTCTACAATATCAGTCCATCTGCCCTTCTTAACAAACGACTCTTCTTACAAGTCATTGAAGTATGAGATTTGTGGGTTGCTTACCTGGGTACGCCTCGTCCTTGAGATCTTGATGACACCAACAGCCGATATGATCTTCATTACCAACCCCTTGAGTGATGTGAACTTTCATCCTAATAGGATGGGGATGTGAGTAAGGGCTACCTTCTGTATCTATCAGAGAGTGAGACAGAGGGTGGGGTGAGTGACCAGTATTTCCCTTCAAATCAAATGAGAGGTGAGATGTGTGAATGGAGTGTTGCACGCACGGGATGGGCCTCTCTATGCACAAAGCACGATTTGTTTCTGTGCACTGCACCATAAGGCTCCTTGGCCTTCCTTCTTGCATTGTATGCCGGCACAGGGTGGGATGCATAGTTGCACCATCAAATGCGCACAAGGCATACAACCTCTGCCCAAGCGACTGTGAGGATTACATCAATGGTGATGACACTCAAAAGAAGCATAAAAACAAGGCACAAAAGAATCCAAGCATACATCTTTTTTTTTTTTGTCAAGAAAATAATACTACATTGTTACAAAATCACCAAAAAGAGATAGAGATATGAGGGGGCCACATCCACATCCATCATAAATAAATGGTATACAAAAAAGTGTTACGTGTATGCATTTGAAAAGGGTAGGAATACTCAAAATTAAAGGCCAAAGGTCTTATAATATCAAATGTATCAAAGTTTCAAAGAAATAATAAAATACAAAGGGGTGTGCTTTTTGGGGAAGAGGTGGGGTGGAGTGCACGAGTGGTTATGTGCCTCTTTCCCTTCTCTCTATTGTCCAATTGCACATTCTCTTTTTGGTGGTGCAAAAAGTTGTTTTCTCTTCTCTCTCCTCTGTCTTTTGTGCAGAAATTCTTCTTTTCCCTTTTGTTCTTGTATAATGGTTGAAGCTATGGATGAAGATGATGAAGACAACAAATCAATTCATTATTAAGTGGAAGATTTATGGTTTCTTTTCAGTTTTGAGATTAATGGCTCAGCCATGTGCATAGATTTTGCATGCTTCTACCTTGGTTTCATGTTCATTTCCTGTCGTGGGAGGGTTGCTGTCATTTTGGTGCGCAGCCGGGGAAGAAGATGATCTCAAAACACCAAAGGAAGAAAAAAGAGAGACTTGAAGATCTGATGAAAAGCAGTGAAGAAATTGTGTGTTTGAAAGTATAAGAAGGTGCAGGATGAGATGGAAGCCCGTGAGAAGGATGGAAAGATGAAGAAGACGTGTAGCAGAAATAGTAGTGCAGCATCTCCATGTCTCCAAGAGGAACGAGAAGAAGAAGAAAGGAACTCCCGCATGCACATTTGGTTTCTCTTCTACACATTGTTGCGAGCTTGATTGTCTGTCTGGGGATGTGAGAAGAACCAAGAAATAGCACATCATCAGTTTTCAGGGGTCCCCAATCAACATGGGCACAATCGCATCATAAGGAGGATTGAGAAGAGGATTGTGAAGCCGTGCCCATGAGAGGCTGTGCCCATTGATGTATCATCCGGAGAAGAAGGAGATTGAGGAAGAAGAAGATTTTTCCCCTCTTCCGGTTCCCATATGGTCAAATATCCAACTCATGAACACAAATCCATCGAGGCGAGAAGAAGAAAAGGCGCCTTCGTGCCACACCCCCTGTTGTGCAGGGCGCCCCTTCCTCCTTCGCCTCCCTTCCTTCGTCTTCGTCTTTTGTTTTTTCTTGACACGGATACAAACATAGACAATGAGAGAGATATTGAGAGAGAGAGAAAGAGAATGGGGTGGAAGGATTTTGTGGAGGGCGTAGCAACGTCAATTGTGGCAAGATGCACAACACATCCGCTGGACTTGATCAAGGTGCGGATGCAGATGAGGAGAGGGGGACTGGCGAACTTGTACGTTTTTCCTTTGCAGATCATGAGAGAGGCTGGGCATCCGACTAGCTCTCAAGATGGAACATGGACAGTAACCATTAGAGAGAGAGAGAGAGAGGTTTCTCATTCCTCATTACCTGCCCAAGCAAGCAGTTGCCATGGCTTCCCAGCACCACGAGCACTCCTCTGAGACTCACAAGAAGGCCAATGAAAGTGCTGTTGGATACAAGGTAGATGACACCATGAATCGAGTTAGCGAGAAGGTTGGGCTCCTCAAAGATGAGGCACACGATGCCGCAGGAAAAATCAGTGATATCAAAGACGGTACACAGAAAAGAGAGAGAGAGAGAGAGAGAATGGCAGGAGTTGGTCCACTATCGCAAGACTGGGAGCTCATGGTTATCAGGAAGAAAGCTCCAAACGTTACCGCTAAAAGAGACGAGAAGGCTGTGAACGCTACCCCAGCGAGGGGGTTGGCCTCGCTACTGCGATGGTGCAGACCGAACATGGATGTGAGGAGGCACTCCTCCACAGCGGTACAGCAGTCCTACCGCTGCCTCATCATCTTCTTCTTGTTCTTCGAATTCTTGAAACGGATCATCTGCTTCGAGAATCTGCCCGTCTGTCTGCTGGTATCTACTATCGCGGCCTTTCCTTTTCTTGTTTTGTTTGGTGAGGGAGCTTCTGTCAATCTTAGCACAGTCCATTTCTTCCCTGAAAGCGTGTACCAAGGAGGCCACGAGATGATCGAAAGCGAGACGGGGCATGGCGATGAAATGCAGAAGGCAAGAACAGAAAAAGGAGAGAGGGAGAAGGAGAGGATGCGGGAGCAAGAGTATGGTGAGAAGATTCACCTTTGGAGCAAGGCTGAGATGGAATTGCTGAGAGAAGGTAAAGAAGATGAATGAGGAGATAACAAAGGCACGAGAGGAGTAGAAACTCTTGAAGATGAAGCGATTGGCTGATCAAACAAGGCATGAGCAGGTTGAATTCTTTCGGGTGATGCCAGATCAGCAAGAGGCCATCAAGCATATCAGAGAAGAAGAATAGAAAGTGAAGAAGAGGAATAACGATTCACAACGGCAGATTTGTTCTTCGAAAGATGGATCCAAAGTGACAGATTTCTTCTGTCTCTCCTCATTAAACAATCCATTAAAGAAACCCTACCTCTAAAGTTTAGATCACACGGAGTCTTTAACCTCTTGTACTTCACACAGACCAATCATAATAATGGTCAAGTCAAAACTACACTAAAGGCAATGTCCAAAACAAATAGGTTACGAGAGGAGAAAGCTTAGTGGGAATGGCATCTTCCTTTCCTTTCCATATCTCGTTCTCAGTCTACCCTTTCCATCTTCCCCTCAACGAGAATGGATAAACCCTAAAAAGAACTTAAGTTTAACCATTTAAAAAAAATCATAGAAATTTTAATCTTTAAAGGTAAAAGCATTATTCCCATGCTTCATTCCTCCATCCGTTGCCCCTTTATTATTCCTCCTTCCCTCTAGGGTCGTCACCCCCTAATCTTATTCTCCTCTACCAATTTCATTCCCCTCCCTTTACCTCATCTCACATGGCAAAGGAGATCACAAAGGACAAATAAGTATTTTTTAAAATATTTAAAGGACATTTCTCAAATCTAATAATTAAAAAAAGGCTAAAAGCAATACATTAAAAATGTACAATGAATATGGTTATTCCTATGCTCTACCCTCTTTTCCTACATAACTTCCCCATTAGCCTCAACTACTCCCCAAAGTTTCCCATTCACCCCCTTATTAGCACCACTAATTGCTTATGTGTCCCCCTCTTGTTTTTCCTCTCTTCTTTAATCAGTATGAACATGCAATACAAACACATTGACCTTTTAAATCAAGCTTACACCAATTACCCTAGGAACATATCCTATAGAAAATCCAAGGGCATATTCTCATGCTCTCCTTTTTTTCAATACACAAGTGATAGCTTCATTTTGATGAGATGCCCTTTGAGTTACATAGTGCAGGAAGTCATTCTTCTTCCCTTTATTGGATGGAGAGGCTATACTTGTGATTCCATGTGGAAGATTGAACCCTATCCTTTGAAGACTAGTAAAGTTTTTCAGTGTGGGAGTATTTGAGGCAGGAGTTCCCTTACTCTGGTGGTCGTGGATTTGGAGTCCCATACCCTACCATGGCTAGGCCTTATGATCGAAGTTGTTTTACTAACAATTTTGGAAGTTGTTTGTGTTAGACAGTGGTTCTTCTTCTTTGACAAGGTTTGCGAGGACGCTTCACATTTCAGTGTGGGAGGAATATGATGACACTCAAAAGAAGCATAAAAACAAGGCACAAAAGAATCCAAGCATACATCATATTTTTATTTTTTGTCAAGTAAATAATACTACATTGTTACAAAATCACCAAAAAGAGATAGAGATATGAGGAGGCCACATCCACATCCATCATAAATAAATGGTATACACAAAAGTGTTACATGTATGCATTTGAAAAGGGTAGGAATACTCAAAATTAAAGACCAAAGGTCTTATAATATCAAATGTATCAAAGTTTCAAAGAAATAATAAAATACGAAGGGGTGTGCTTTTTGGGGAAGAGGTGGGGTGGAGTGCACGAGTGGTTATGTGGCTCTTTCCCTTCTCTCTATTGTCCAATTGCACATTCTCTTTTTGGTGGTGCAAAAAGTTGTTTTATCTTCTCTCTCCTCTGTTTTTTGTGCAGAAATTCTTCATTTCCCTTTTGTTCTTGTATAATGGTTGAAGCTATGGATGAAGATGATGAAGATAACGAATCAATTCATTATTAAGTGGAAGATTTATGGTTTCTTTTCAGTTTTGAGATTAATGGCTTAGCCATGTGCATAGATTTTGCATGCTTCTACCTTGGTTTCATGTTCATTTCCTGCCGTGGGAGGGTTGCTGTCAAATGGGTTTCAGGAACGGGCTGCTCTCTGTATCTTTCAACCGAGCGTGAGACAGAGGGTGGACTGAGTGTAACTGGAGTTTCTTTAATCAATTACCAAGAGGTGAGGATTGAGAGACGTTACGACCTTTGGAGTCAGGTACGTTTCCATTTCGCTATGCACCCATGGGCTGGGTTTCTGCCATTAGCACAAGAAACATCACTTTGTTCTGTACAACTTCACTACAAGGCTCCCTTGCCTTTCTCCTTGCAATTATGCAAGACGTATTGGACGCACTGATGCACCATCAATTGTGCACCCTGGCATACTCCCTCTATACCATTGCTTTGTCGATTCCTAAACTAGGTGTGAGCTATGGGTTTTCATCCTGATTTTCTTGAGTGATATTAGTCATGGGGTGAGTGACTGTTCTTTCAATCCATTTGAGTGATCGTGAGTTGAGTGCAATATCCCTCGCTAGCGATGAATTTCTGGTGATTCCTTCATCCTGCTACCTTCTTGGGTGCTGTCGCGTGATCCCTGCCATAAAGGCCGAAGAATGTGTGCTATGCAGACACTTTATTACCTCCTGCGGCCGATGACGCCTCCAAATACAACCTCGATAGTCGACATTCCTTCTCGGCAATATGGGCCAAGTTTTTCTAACCTTACAACTTTTGTTTCTCAGTGATGGTCATGTCTTAAGTGTGGGGATGTTTGTGGTTGGTCTGATGTGAGGTACCATGTCCTTGAAGTTTGGTTTATCCTTCTTATTAAGGTCTTAAGTGTGGGGACGTATCCCTGCGCGTCTATGATGTATACCCCCATGCATACACCCTGTTCTAATCATGCATCTATGCCGTGATTTCATGTTACCCTTCTCCACCCTTTCGTTCTATTTTACCCTATCCTCGGGGTTGTTCCTTGACCGTTTGCCCTTATTCTGGGTTTTGCACTTCTTTCATACGAACGAATCTTACATTCATCGAAAGCTCAGTCCAATCTTACAGCCCTGTTTGTCCCTTTGAACTACCTATTTTTCCTTTTTACCGACCCTTGTTTCGACAGACGGTTTTCAAGTTATTAATTTTTGAAGCAATTCTCATAAATTAGATATTTTTCTATGTGAACGCATCTTGATTGCTTTGGAACCCTGATGTGATGATTCAAGCCTGTCCTACCCTTTCTCCCTGACATTTTTTATCTTTACTCCATTTCCTTTCAATGCACGGTTCATCCGTTATTAAATTTTGCGGGTTTTCGGAGTTTTTTCGTGCCTATTTTCACATTTTTCCATGTGAACCTGCCCTATTTTCACCGGAATTCCAGTTTGATTTGACAGTCGTGTCCTACCAACCTTTCCTCCACTTTTTTCATTTTTCCTTCCTCCTCTAACGACTGCCAAATTTTTAGTTATTAATTTTTTCGAGCGTTTTTAATGTATTTTTCGTGTTTTTTTTCATGTGAACTCTTCCTAATTTCCCCCAAACGGAGCTTTGATGTGCCAGTCCTGTGAATTCCTTTTTTTCGGACATTTTTCCTTTTTACCTCCTGCTATTCCGACTCACGGTTTTTTCCGTATTAATTTTCGAGTCTATTTTTGGGCCTATTTCTGGGGTTTTTTTCCATGTAAACGCATCCTATCTCGATCGGAACTGTGTTTTGACATGATAGGGTTGTCGAAAACCTTGTTCTGCACACTTTTCCTTGTTTCCGTACTTCGTTCCGATGCACGGATTGGTGCTGTACTATGACTGTTCTGTAGACCTTCTGTAAGTGTTGTGTAGAATGTATGTGTGACTTTGGGAAAGTTTTCTAACCTTTGGAAAGGATGAATCTAACTTCAAAAGAGCTAAAAAAACTGAAAGAAGCAGCTCCTGAAGACTAAAGAGAAGACTAAGTGACAGTGACAGTAGTGAGCTGTGAAAAGACACTATAGTGGCTCTAGTGACTCCTCATATCAGACATACCTCTTGGGAGGTGTATCCACGACCTAAGAAGGATGATTGAGGGTTATTATGAGAGAATTTTAGTGAGGAGATTATGTACTATTGATAGAGAGAGAGAGAGAGAGCCAGAGATAGTCAAATCTATCAAAACAGTGTAATTGTATATGAGAGAAAGAGAGAGAGAACTATGAAGACATTGAAGATGAATAATATGTGATTGATTTCCATTCAAAGATGGTGTATTCTTTTTTTTTCTTTGTTTTATTGAAGAATTTTATGAAGATGTTGAAGATTATGATTTATTTTATCAAATCCGTGGGAGATATCTACTATGATGTTGCGTGAAGAATTGCTATTTTCTTTGTTTCGATGATCAAAAGAATGAAATAAAAGCTTGTTGATGTTACAAGATAGATTTTCTTGTAAGATAATTCCCTTTTCCTTTGTGTTCCTATTGGGGCTCCATGTTTTTGGAGCGCAGCCAGGGAAACTTGCCATCAACAAGCACCAAAAGAGGCTGAAATGAAGGAAATGGCATTGCCAAGAAGAGAAGAATTCAATGGATCTTTGTAAAGTTCCTTCTTCCATTGAAGAGTTGGAATTTCTCATAATCAAAGCCACTTTCCACAAGAAGTTTCTCCCACAATGGTGGAAACATATCACCATCATGATGCATGCTCTATGTGGTGGACTGTTTCTTCTTCCTGTTGAAGCAGCAGAAACTTGCATCTTGGTCACAAACTATTTGGGAACAAACTGAAGAGCAAAAACAGAGAGAATGACCATCCATGGAAGATTTGGCATTCATTGAGAAGTTTTCAGACATCATCAAGTGGGAGATTGTGAAGAAGCTTCAGGAGTCTTGGTCTGTAGAGGTTCACGAAAACAAGAAGGAGAAGAGTTGGAATTTGTTTATGGATGCTCAACAGCAAGATACATGGGATGCTTGGTGCACTAACAATCTTCTGTTTGTCCAATTAGCAACCCACTGGAAGTTGGTAGATAGAGTGTTTTTCACAACATACACTGTTGAAACCCTCAGAAGCTGGCATTAATATAATGACGTAACAACGATCCTAAGAAGAATGAGTTTTGCTACTTTCAGAACAGAATATACTCCCCTCTGTAGTGGTTTGAAAGTTGAATTCAGAGATGTTGAAAAGAAGGAAGTAGAGGAGATGTTGGCCAGAGAATCTATTAGAGACTGAAGCCCTCTTTGATACTATCCTGTTGAGTCCAGAACAACTGGTTGGAGCCAACCCCCTGATGAATGATGCAATAAAGAGGCAAGCGTTGGAACGATTCCAGAGGTACGTGAGAAGAGAGAAGGCAAAAATCAAAGCTGAGAACGAGCTCGCAGCAAAAGCCTCCTTTGACGCCCTAAAAGCACTCTTTACAAAAGTCCCCATGGTGACTCAAGGTCCCCTTCCTAGTCAGATTTGTCTTGGAAATATTGATGAGAGGCCAGCAAATGTAGTCCCATTGCTAGTTTTTAAGGGAGAGTACAATGAAGACCCTAATCTTCATGTAGTAGAGTTTATGGTAGCATGTGTGGCTAACAATGCCAGAACCCCTGAGCATTGGTTAGCAATCTTCCCCTCCACTTTCAAGGGCGTGGCATTTCAGTGGTATGAGAGACACGCAGCAGGAACTTTTGGCACATGGGACGACTTGAAGTTGGCCTTCCTCACTAAATTCAGGCGAGAAGGTTCTGAAGAGCGGATGCGAGAGTAGTTCATGAACCTAAGTCAATCCTCTAGAGAAAGAGTAGAAGCTTATGTCTCGCTAATGGAATCCATCCTGAAGAGATGGACTAACCACCATTTGGATGAAGGAATCCAAAAAGGAGTGTTTCTCAGGGGCCTACAATCAAAAGTTCGCAAGTTCGTGGAATTGAGAAAACCAGTCAATCTGCAAGCTGCAATGGAAGGTGCAAGATTGTATGAGGAAGTTGAAGCAAGGCTATCAATGACTCCAGAAAGAGGAGTCTTACCCCCTCATATGCATGGAATGGTATACCCACCAAATGAAGTCCCAGGGACAGTTCCCTACCCGTATCGTCAGTACATAGCTTTCTTAGATTATGCTTTGATTGCAGCGCCTCTGACTGATCTACTAAAGAAGCAAGTAGCAATTGTATAGTCACTTGCAGAACAGACCAGCTTTGACAAACTAAAGAAAAGCTTAGTATCAGCACCCATCCTGAAACTTCATGATCTTAGTAAGGAGTTTGAGGTGGTAACTGATGCTAGCGCACTTGCCTTAGGATGTGTGCTTATGCAAGAAGGTCATCCCATAGCATATTCTTCAAGGAAATTGAAGAGCCATGAAAAGAACTATGCTACCCACGATCTAGAGCTGTTGGCTGTCATCCATACTCTCAAAATTTGGAGACATTACCTGCTAGGTAATAAATTTTCCATAGTGACGGACCACAAGACTCTTAAATGGATCTTCACCCAGAATGAGCTCAACATGAGGCAACGTCGATGGATCGAAGTGTTGGAAGAATATGATTTTGAAATCAAATATAGGCATGGAAAAGAGAATGTAGTTGCCGATGCACTCAGTCGCAAGGCATTTTTGAGTTCTCTTATTTTACAAGATCCATTCAACAGCAAGATCTTTAGGCACAAAGGTATCAATGCCAAACAACCCAATCCTTGAGCTAGCCAGAGAAGAGGCATGTCATGACCTAGTCTACTAGAAATTTCTAAGGGAGATCCCCATCAAGGATTAAGACACGAAGCTTAAGACGAAGTATCAAGAATTCTCTGTTAGTAGTGGACTTGTCTACTTTAGGACAAGATTATGTATCCCTGCAAGCGAATCTCTCAAGTAGAAGATACTTTGGAAAGCCCACGACTCCTCTTTCTCAGGATATCCTGGCTATTCCAAGACCCTTAATGCAGTCAGAAAGAGCTATTATTGGGATAGGCTCAAAGGTGATGTTCTCAAATATGTCACGGAATGTTTGTCTTGTCAATTCATTAAGGTAGAGCATGTCAAAATGCCAGGGAAATTGCAACCACTTGACATTCCCCAAACGAAATGGGAATTCATTAGTATGGACATTGGTGTTGGCCTACCTCAAGTTCAGGGAGGATACAACTCTATTATGGTTGTAGTAGATATGCTCACCAAGATTGCACATCTTATCCCGGTCAGACAAACTATAAAGCCTCAGACATCGCAAGATTATTCATCAAGGAAATATTCAAACTACATGGGTTACCCAGAAGAATCATTAGTAATCGTGACTCTCTCTTCACATCACACTTCTGGAGGGCTATCTTCGAGGCCATTGGGACTCAACTCTGTTTCAGCACAGCTTGCCATCCCCAAAGTGATGGTCAAACAAAACAAGTCAACCAAGTCATTGAAGATATGCTGAGGGCATACTACTGTCACAAACCCAAAAGTGGATTCAATATTTACCGCTAGTTGAGTTTTCCTACAATGCTTCTTACCAACAAAGTATTCAGATGACCCCTTTTCAAGCATTGTATGGGCATGATTGTCATACTCCTTTGAGCTTCTCGGATCCAACCATGAGGGTAGAAGCTTCAAGGCAAATGCTGGAAGACATGGATGATCAAATCAAATCAATAAGACAAGACATCCAAGCCGCCAAGGACAGACAGAAGGCTTACACGGACTTGAAACGACAAGACAGATCCTTCGTTGAAGGTGATATGGTCTTCATCTGCGTACGCCCTAAAAAGAGTTCACTATCCTTGGGAGAGTACAATAAGCTAAGTCCAAGGTATTGTTGACCTTATAAGATCACTAAGTGCCTAGGACCTAATGCTTATAGACTACAGCGACCCGCAACCCTAAAGATTCATAATGTATTCCACATTATCCTATTGAAAAAGTGTCTACTTAATCCAAATCATGTACCTGATGATCAGCAAGTTGTAATGTCTAGCCAAGGAGTCCTTGAGCTATAGCCTGATAGAGTCCTAGATGTCAGCGAGAGGCATTTGAGGTCAAGGACCTTGAGAGAATACCTCATCCAGTGGAAAGATTATCCCGAAGAGGATGCCACCTGGATGGATGAAGATAATCTCAACCAACAATACCCCTAGGTCCTCTCGAGATAAGGACATATTTGATTCCTCTGAGGGGGAGAGAATGTAATGGGCCATAGGAACCCTCCCCTAGAATTGTAAAAGGAAAAGAAAAAAATTCTCATTAATTTCAAATTTTCTTACTCCCCTCTCTCTCCCCGCCGACAGCATGGGAAAGAGAGTGTGAGTGGTGGATGATGGGGGGGAGGCATGCAACCTCCAGGTGGAGGGGTGGCCATGCCACCTACCTCCTCCCCTCCCCTATATAAGGGGAGGCTTCTCCCCTCCCCTGAGAGAGGAGAGGGAGGCTACGCCCTTACCTCACCATCCATATGCCATCCCCCAGCGCCGTGCAAGGCCACCTCGAGCTCCGTCCCAAGCCACCTACCCCCTGGCTGTCCGATCATGTTTTCCCCCTGCGATCTGTTGCAACGGCAACCGTGGGGCAGACGTATTGCGCGGCCACCCAAGGGATGACTCACATCACCTCCCCCTATCGTCCTACTGAAACAGGCCCTGGGGCCTCCGACCTTAGTCACCTCCCGTTGACTAATCGTTGCGGGACCCTACTTGGGCCTCCAAACAAGCCGTCTCCCCTCGTGAGCGCCATCCAATTCGGCCATGAGAAGAGAAGGAGTGAGGAGAGAGAAGAAGAAGGGTTAGGTAGAGAAGGGAAGAAGAGGGAGAGAACTAGAAGGAGAGAAGAGAAGAAGAGGCAGAGAACTAGAAGGAGAAAAGAGAAAGAAGGAGGGAGAGAGAGAAGAAGAAGGGTGGGGGAGAGAAGGGAAGAAGAGGGAGAGAACTAGAAGGAGAGAAGAGAAAGAAGGAGGGAGAGAGAGAAGGGAAGAAGAAGGAGAGAAGGAGGAGAGAAGAGAAAAAAGAAGGAGAGAAGAGAAAGGAGGGAGAGAGAGAAGGGAAGAAGAGGGAAAGAAGGAGAAGGAGAGAAGAGAAAGAAGGAGGGAGAGAGACCAGGGAAGAAGAGGGAGAGAAGGAGAAGGAGAGAAGAGAAAAAAGGAGAGAAGGGAGGAAGAGGGAGAGAAGGAGTGAGGAGAGAAAAGAAGAGGGAGAGAAGGAGAAGGAGAGGGAGAGAAGAGAAAGAAGGAGGGTGAGAGAGAAGAGAAAGAAGAGGGAGAGAAAGAGAAGGAGAGAGAAAAAGGAGTGGGAGAGGGAAGTAGAGGGAGAAAAGTAGAAGAAGAGAAGGAGGAGGAGAGAGGTAGAGGAAGAGGAAGTAGGGGGAGAGAAGGAGAAGGAGAGAGGAAAAGAAGGAGTGGGAGAGGGAAGTAGAGGGAGAAAAGTAGAAGAAGAGAAGGAGGAGGAGAGAGGTAGAGGAAGAGGAAGTAGGGGGAGAGAAGGAGAAGGAGAGAGGAAAAGAAGGAGTGGGAGAGGGAAGTAGAGGGAGAAAAGTAGAAGAAGAGAAGGAGGAGGAGAGAGGTAGAGGAAGAGGAAGTAGGGGGAGAGAGGTAGAGGAAGAAGAAGAAAAGGTAGAGGGAGAGAGAGGAAAGAAGTAGTAGAGGAAGAAGAAGAAGAAGAAGAAGAGTAGAAGGAGAAAAGAAGAGAAGAGGAAGAGAAAGAGAGGGAAGGAGCAGAAGGAGAAAAGAAGTGGGAGAAGGAGAAGAAGAGAGAGAGAGAGAGAGAGAGAGAGAGAGAGAGAGAGAGAGAGAGTAGGAGAATAAGTGGGAAAGAAGAGAGGGAGATTAAGTGAAAAGAAGAAGAAGAGAGAGAGGGAGAAAGAAAGAAGTGAGAGTTGGTAACTGCAAGGAGCCACGCCCCAAACCACCTTCTTGGTGAAGGATCCCCATCCAGCGGTCTTTTCTACCAAACCTGTCAAGGTCGGAACTGCCTAATCTCCGCGAGGCAAATGGCTCCCAAGAAGAAAGTTGCAAGAAGCCTAGGCGTCCAAGCCACTGAGGGGCAAGCGGAACGACCAACGCAGCACACATGAATCAAGCCCAGGTTCTGAGTGCTAAAAATTAATTTAGATTTATTTCTCATGGAAGGGATGAAAAGATTGATTTCATGCATAGGGTTTTGTTTACTCTAAGAACTAAGTAGCATGCGCAAAATAATAGAGGTTGGAATTCACATAATATTTACTCACATAAAATGATAAGGTTATCGCCTTACCTCACATAAAATGATAGCCTTTTAACCAGTTCAATGCATGAACAGCCATTTAGAATTCACATTTCACAATCATGGTTAAAAGAAACACATGAAATGTTATTCTCTGTCCATGAGATATACTTGCATCGTTAGACAAAATCCTAAACTTTCAAATCACATGTGATCTGGTGCATTAAAACTAAGTACTCGTTGGTAGGAATAAAGAAAGATAAAAGTCATTTAGGAGGTATAACTATACTAAACGCACAATGTGCATGATGGATAAGGTTGATTGGGAAATCCGGCATAGAACCGCACTAAGAGAATTGAAAGGATCGCATGAATCTAGGCTACATCTTGAAAGTCTCAATGAAGAATCATGTGTTGCCGTGTGTGTTAAGTGAGCATGGTTGGAATTAGAGATTAAAAGACCCTTGGTTGGGTTGCAAATAAGGCATGTCCGTTGCCTTGATTGACCAGCTAATGCGTGAGTTAGGGATTAAGATACCGTAAGGTAAAACCCAAGGGAAAATGGCAAGTCAAAATTAAGTTATCTTACCAAGGCCATTTGCTTACGAAATCTTGTTTTGGAATTATTGGGATCTCGCCAAGATGTGGAAAAGACCCAAGATCGGATACTGGGAGCATCTGAAAAAAAAAAGGGAGTCACACCTTAGCAGTCGGTCGTACAAACGACCTCCCAAATGTTTGTGCTTGTAATTAGATACATTACTTGATCTCTTTACTCAAGGAATTAATTCAAGGAAAACACTTAGTGATTCAGGTTGAAAGAGAGGCATGAATAATTACCTCCGATTGTCTTCCTGGCCCTATCCAAGGGGGCTGTTAACCGCACCGAGTATATGGACCTAACCCGCCACAACAGGTCTCTCCGTGGGTATTGCTTGGAGCGGGAGGACGCTTGGGTGCCAGGGGAGGCTTTGGTTGTAAATCCCTTGCCTCCAGATCCCACGCAAGAGGCCGATGTGACTCGAGATGGGATCTCGAGGCTCGTGTACTAGTCCACAGGCAAAACTTGAAGCAGCAATCCTATAGATTGCTGGGATAGCCTTCGGGCATGATATTGGACGTACTCCGGAATTATGATAAATAAAGAACAGATACTTGAGAAAAATGAACTTCTTGACATTTTTTTTGTGTTAGTGCCTAAGTTACGTGAAGGAACACGTGATTAAATTGTTTAATTAAGGAAGCTAATTTTGCATGTCAAAACGTAATGTGTTAGGTAATTAGATAACTAAAGCAAACTGAGGAAAGGGTGGTGGATGTGACTTAGGTCCGTCCTACGGAAGGCTGGTCCCAGTTAGCTGGGAACTTTTCTCAAATGATGAGATAATAAGACAATGAAGACCTAGTGTTAGTAGATGTAGAATTTCCGGATTATTATGTTTTAGGGGAAAGGAATGGGGCTATGTCATATGGTAGAGAGGTTGAGCTTCGCATCCCTCTTGTTTCCCATTTTCCATGAACCAAGTGCAGCTTGAAACTGCTTCATCTCTGTTGTCCCTACGAAAGGTGGTAGAACTGGAGCTTGATGCTAGCTCTTTCCAAGAGACTTTGCTGACAGGAAAGGAACCCTGACCTCAGGTCGATCCCAAGTGGGAACGGCTGGACACTTTCGCTTGGGGCAGACTCAAGAAGACCTAGATCACAAACCATGTTTCATTCCCTGCGAGGCCAGGCGAAGCCTTCTACACCCTCCTCCTGATGGGCTACTAAGATGGATCCTGCAAGCGGACAAACAAGCATGTTACATAGTAGCTCAAAAGGAGATGCAAGTAGTAGAGTGGTCAAAGAAGCAATGTCACCATGACATATCTAATACTTGAATTTATGTTTAAAAATATGTAGGCCCTCTTTTCTTGCTGCCCCTTTTTCATTGACTACTTGGAGTAATTGTTAGTGGTTGCATGTGGTAATGAAAGCACATGCAAGACAAGTTGAAAAGTCATTCATAAACCACTTAAAAGAGGGTGTAACATCCTTTTAAGGGAAGCTAAGGTTGTCTTTTGTCTTGCAAGGGAACCTAACATTGTCTTCCACAAACCAATCGAAAGAGGGTGTTACGTCCTTTTCAGCAAGAACCGTGATCTCTCAAGTGTCCCTCATCCCAAATTACCTATGTTATAGATGCTATGGTTTGTACCATCAATACCACTCTTCAAGCACAATTCAAGTGCAAATAGATGATGACAATAAAATGTACCTTTAAATTTAATACTTACGATGGTATTAAAGATTATCATAAGGTTCTCCCTTGGCTAAGTTAATTCAACTCATATTTTGATATTGAAAGTTATGCTAATAATAATAAAATCAATTGTGCTTCACATTACTTTATCGACAAAGCTTCTTTATAGTGGAATGTCACATGTAAGAGCATTAACTTTGTCACAGCGTGTAGGATTAAAGGTCTCCACACGGGTTTGGCAAGAAAGCTAGACAACATAAATGGAGAAGTGTATTCAAGAGTTAAGTAGATTGCAACGAGTGTTCAAGAGGTACTCCTTGGTCAGTTTTACTAGGGTTTGAGAAAGAAGATTGTTTTGGGGTTAAAGAGCTTAGACTCCACATTTGGTTGATATAAGAGAAGGGTAGACACAAGAATAATACCTCATAAGTTCAAATTCAAGTCAAGCTTGTTTCCTTGTAAGATTAGTCACGGATTATGAAATTAATTGCATGTATCATCAACAACTTTGCATCCGATCATTCAACTTTATATGATTACATTCAATGTAAATTGAAGCTTATGAGTCAATTACAAGCCTTGATGGATAAGGATCTTTACTTCAAGAGAGCTTCAAATAAAGATTTGGATAAGATTAAGTTATCATAGCCAAGAAGTAAAGAGGGAAATCTCCTCTTAAATCAACTCAAAGAAAACATGACAGGTCTTGGAACATTCCCTACCATAGGGGCTCATAAATCATGCGTATTTTGAAAGGATATCAACTGTAAAGCAAGAAATGAATTAAAATATTATTTTTCAAGCTAGCTCTCTGAATATGGCTGAAGATAACATCCACAAATCAGCCCATAAACTTCTGAGATTCACCTCTGATGATAGCATACACTTTCTCTAATATAGAGTGCATAGATCAATCAAATACAAGTGTAAATCATACCATATGAAGCAATAGATAAGTAAAAGGATCTGGTGTTGACAAATCATCGTGTGGGCTACCTTTTTCTACCCATATACATAGCTTCAACCTTCCAAGAAGACACTTTGATAAAGCAGAAAATAGCCCCGGTATCCAAGAGCATGTAACAAGTAACAGGTAGCTTGCAATAGATATATAGAAGTAGAAGAGAAGAAGAAATTATTGCTGTCCTTGTTTGCTTTGTAATGGGCCACCTATTTAAGCCTCAAGCACATACATAGAGCAATCAAGATGATCCCTTCCATAATGTTTTATGCAATATCTACTTGCATCAAGCATAGCAATGCCATGAAGCTACACGAAGAGAAAAATAAGTGTTGCTGCCCACCACAATACCTAGTTTGGGCTGAAATATTCAGCCCACTTTGGTGCATGGCTTCATCAGTCTCTTTACGTGGAAGATTTGGACAACTCTTCCCCTTTTCCATCCATGGCGCCTGCTCATCCTTGAGTTCTTCATGCAAAATGCGGCGTACCTCACACCACCTCCTTGATCGTAGCAATTCCATGTAGGTGTTGCAAAGGAGTTAAAAGTAAGTAACCACATTTGTTAATCTTGTCAAGGACCCATGATAATTTTATTGTATTTTAAGGCAGAGAGTCCCCCATCTTGGCTTCACCATGCCATATGGTTGTGGACTTAGGCTTAATATTTTATTCCATAAATCTCTTGTAGTTTTTCTAAATTACAAGTGACTAAGTAATATATGTAGAGGTTAAAAATCTTATGTTTAAACCATGGGCAAAGAATCTTATGACATTCACCCCATGATCCTAACCTGCACATCGTTCGACATGTGCCACTTTATGTCGCTTTCATTTTTTGTCATGTCCTCTTCTCTATCCTTGAAGTCATCTTCTTTCTCCATGTCTTCATGCTCTTGGATTATATCCAAGTCTTCTAACACATATGTTGAATTTTCTCTTCATTTGAAGAGCTGGATTCTTTTTCTAGCTATGGGTATCTTCATGCTTGTCCCATCCAATTCAGCCAATGAATATGTGGATTTGTCATGAATGACCTTTACCAGATATGGGTGAAAGCAATGCTTTATGATCTTCCTAGAAGCACTATATTGATTGTCCAGGCTGTTGTCATAGACAAGAACCTAGTCATTTTCTTGAATAGCTCTTAGTTAGAGTTGATGATGCCTATCAAATCTTTGTTTATTCTTTAGTCTTGTTGTTTTTACCTTCTCAATAGCTGCTTAAACATCTTCAGGCCTTCTTTTTAACTATCATATGTGCAAAGTCAGCAACTCTTCTCTACTGATTCGTTCCTCCCAAGATAGAAGACTCCATGTGAGAATAGATTCTTCAATTGGCATAATTGGTTGTTGTCCATGCATAAGTTCAGCCGGCATATAGCCACTTATTGCAAAGGTTGGGTCAGCCCATAATGCAAAAGGAAGTATTTTAGGCCATTCTTTGATTTTTCCTCTACAAGATTTTACTAGAGCTTTGAAAATAAGCTAATGCCCTCTCTCACTTTTTCCATTTCCTTTAGGGTTGTAGCATGATGTTAAAGCCATTTCAATTCCCAATTGAGCTAAGAAGTTGGGTGCCTTATCAGCATCTTACTCCCCTATATCTGCAGTTACTTTACCGACAGAACCATATTTGCAAAACACTTCTTCAAGAAAACGATGACAAACAACTTGAGTGGTCTTGGTTGTTAAGGCTTTTCCTTCAGCTTTATTGGTTAGATCCTCTCTTGCAAGCACTAAATATTGCATATATTAGGTATATATAGTTTCTCTATATATAGCATCCCTGGTCCCCTCTATATATTCCAACTATGTGTGCTCACTTGATGCACTTCTGCGGTTCCACTTCCGGTGTCTTGTATCTCTCTTCTCTTCTCTCTTCCTCCGTTCCTCACCTCCCTCTCCCACTGTTCAACATGGTATCAGAGCGACGTTTCCTCTCTCTTCTCTCTCATGCCGGGAGCATCCTACGCTGAAGGAGTAGTGTTGCTTCCTCTCTCTCTCTATCATCATCCATCCTCTTTCTCCTCTTTCCTCTCCTTCTCGCCCTCCTTTGCCCCTGACCCCTGCCCTTGCCCCTGCCCCTGCCTACCCTATTCTGCCTCCCCTATCGTGTCGGCGAATATGTGAAGTCATTGCACTTGAGTGTGCGCACAACAGCCAGGATGGGCAGGTTGCGGCAAGGGCAGGGCTGCGAGAGAGGAGAGACCGCTGCCTCCTTGTCTTGTCAGCAAATATGTGAAGTCGCCGCACCCTCCTCTACCCTTGACCCCTGCCCCTGCCCCCTATTCTGCCCCCTCTGTCTTGTCACCATGGCCCGCAGACGACACCTCCCAACGTTGCCACGGCGATGAGGAGGAGGACGATCCCCATCTCAACGAACCCCCCCTCCACCCTTCCCACCAGGACCCCTCCGTCGTTAAGAAGATCCTCGACACCTGGACAGACCTTCGTCCAATGCCGCCACAAGATGGAGAAGATCCGTTGCAAGTACCGTGTCGAGCCCATTGCCACCTTACTCCGAGTTCAAGTCCAGCAAAAGCATTAGGGTTCCCAAGGAAAGAGAGCTTCCAGATCATGAGTCCATCATGAGCTTAGACAAAGATGCAGATGATTCTGACAAACCACCACCAGATCGCTATCGCAACCGATCTCTTGGCCTTCGAGCAGAAGTCTAGGCCTGCCAGCAATGGCTACACCTTACTCAACAACAACGGCACCCACAGTCACAACATCGTCAATGGAACATCAGAGTGTGACGAGAAGGATAGATTGGATGAGGAATCATATGCAGCAGCTATTAGGAAATGCGTAGCCATAGTATAGACTACGAGGCCACAAAGGCTTTCAAGATGGACAGATTCCTCAACCATAGGACTTCTTCAAAGTCTAGCTTGTGGCGTCAACAACCCCTAGTTGACAGCACTCCGCTCTCTGAATTGGTCTCTGTGATCCGTACTTTGGGGGAGCGCTTTCTCATATTAGAAGAGATGAAATTGCAGATGCAGAGAGAGTCTGAGCGATTCCGTCATGATTTAGAGGCCAGGCGTACAAAGATGTTCCTAGAGTCCCAGAAGCAGATTGTTGAGATGTTTGCTTGGGCTCTCAGCAGCAGTAAGAAAACTGATGAGCTCTTGCTGATGATTGTTGGTATTTTGTTCATCATTTGATTATTCTAAATGTTTCTTTCTTCCAGCTGATTTTTGGCTCTTCATGCTATGTTTCTTTCTTCCAGCTGATTTTTGGCTCTTCATGCTACGTTTCATATCATTTCATCTATATTACAGCTAATGTGTTGAAATTATTCCAAGCTTTATTTATAAGAAATGTTTCGAGCTGATGGGATGATATTTCATTTCATTCTTATTCCAGCTGTTGAAATGTTCCAGCTGATGTTTCATTATTATTCCAGCTATTGAGTTATTCTAGCTAATGTTTCATTGTTTCCAATTGTTATTTGTCTATTTTCAGTTGATTCGTCTGTTTAAGCTTATGTTTATTCTACTTGATATTTTATCTATTCTAGCTAAGGAGCTGATGTTGCAACTAATGTTTTTGTCTTGATAATGCTCATCTCATCCATTCTTCTTTCCATTTGCTGGTGGTATGCCAGCTGCTATTTCGTACATTCTAGCTGATGAGCTGATGAAATTTTTATCGTATATTCTAGCTGCTGAGTTGATTTATGACATTGTGATTGTGTTCTAATGTTGATATAACATTTTCTATTAAGCTTTTGATATCACAGATTATGCTGCATAACCGATTATATCCACACTCAAGATAAAGTGATTTCATGGCTCTTTATCTCCTTCGATTCCTTCATCTGTTGTAATTCAAGATTGATGTAGCTCCTTCATTTATCTATAGTAATTCAGGAGTGATGTAGCTCCCTCAATTCCTACAAACAGGCACTTGTATATTCAGGAGTGATTAGATTGATGTAGCTCCTTCATTTATCTATAGTAATTCAGGAGTGATGTAGCTCATTCGATGCCTACAAACAGGCACTTGTATATTCAGGAGTGATTTAGCTCCTTTCAAATTTGTAATAATATATTTTTAATATTAATATAGCAGTAGGGCTATATAGAGCTGTGGGTTTTTCCCTTGAGCCCACAAGGGTTTTTTCATCCACGGTTAGGAACCTTTATTTGAGCGGGGGTATTAGCTATATATAGTTTGTCTATATATAGCATCCCTGGTCCCCCCTATATATTCCAACTATGTGTGCTCACTTGATGCACTTCTGGGGTTCCACTTCCGGTGTCTCGTGTCTCTCTTCTCTTCTCTCTTCCTCCGTTCCTTGTCTCCCTCACGCTATTAGCTATATATAGTTTGTCTATATATAGCATCCGTGGTCCCCTCTATATATTTCAACTATGTGTGCTCGAAGGCTAAGAGACCGGTTGCAATAGCGATCTGGTGGTGGTTGGTCAGAATCATCTGCATCTTAATCAAAGCTCATGGTGGACTCATGATCTTGAAGCTCTCTTTCCTTGGGAACCCTAATGCTTTTGCTGGACTCGAACTCGGAGTAGGGTGGCAATGGGCTCGACACGGTACTTGCGGCGGAGCTTCTTCATCTTGTGGTGGCACTGGATGGAGGTCTGTCCAGGTGTCGGGGATCTTCTTGACGAGGAGGGGGTCCTGGTGGGAAGGGTGGAGAGGGGGGCTCGTCGAGGTGGGCATCATCCTCCTCCTCGTGGCCGTGGCGATGCTAGGAGGTGTCGTCGTCTATGGCCATGGCGACAGGACAGAGGAGGCAGAATAGGGGGCAAGGGCAGGGGTCAGGGACAGAGGAGGGTGCGGCGGCTTCACATATTCGCCGACAAGATAGGGAGGCAATGGTCTCTCATCTCTCGTAGCCCTGCCATTGCTGCAACCTGCCAATTGTGGCTATTGTACGCATGCTTGGGTGCCACAACTTCACATATTCGTTGACAGGACAGGGGAGGCAGAATAGGGCAGGCAGGGGTAGGGGCAGGGGTAGGGGTCAGGGGCAAAGGAGGGCGAGAAGGAGAGGAAAGAGGAGAAAGAGGATGGATGATGATAGAGAGAGAGAGGAAGAAACACTACTCCTTCAGCGTAGGATGCTCTCGGCATGAGAGAGAAGAGAGAGGAAACCTGGCTCTAATACCATGTTGAAGAGTGCACAAGGGAGACGAGAAACGAAGGAAGAGAGAAGAGAAGAGATACAGGAGACACCGGAAGTGGAAAGGAAAGAGAGCTTCCAGATCATGAGTCCACCATGAGCTTAGACGAAGATACAGATGATTCTGACCAACTACCACCAGATCGCTATCGCAACCGCTCTCTTGGCCTTCGAGCACAAGTCCAGGCCTGCCAGCAATAGCTACACCTTCCTCAACAACAACGGCACCCACAGTCAAAACATCGTCAATGGATCATCAGACTTTTACGAGGAGGATAGATTGGATGAGGAATCAGATGCAGCAACTATTAGGAAATGCATTGAAATTTAGTAAGCCATATCCATAAGAGCCACATCGTTTTTGCTGACAGAATACAAGTATTTGGTTTATTTCATGGGCATATTTGCTACTGTCATTTTCTTGTTCCTGGGATCTATGAAGGGGTTCAGTACTAAGCCCCAGCCTTGTAGATACGATCCAAAGTAGGAATGTGCCCCAACTCTCTTTACAACGATTTTCACTATAGTTGCATTTATATTGGGAGCTTTGACCTCCATAGTGTCGGGATTTTTGGGCATGATGATCACAACATATGCGAATGCTCGCACAAATTTGGAAGCCAGAAAAGGGATAAGCAAAGCATTCAAAATCGCCTTCCAATTAAGTTCGGTGATGGGTTTCTTACTTGCTGCTAATGGCCTCATAGTTTTATACATCACTATAAAACTGCTCGAGCTTTATTACAAGGATGATTGGGAGGGCCTTTCTGAGGCCATCACTGGCTATGGGCTTGGAGGCTCATCCGTGGCTCTATTTGGAAGGGTTGGAGGTGGAATCTATACCAAAGCTGCGGATGTTGGAGCAGATCTTGTTGGAAAAGTAGAAAGGAATATCCCAGAGGATGATCCATGAAATCCAGCAGTCATTGCTGACAATATGGGTGATAATGTGGAAGATATTGCTAGAATGGGTTAAGATTTGTTTGGTTCCTTTTCTGAAGCTTCTTGCCCAGCTCTTGTTGTGGCTTACATGTCATCATTTGGCACAAATCATGACTTCACTGCTATGTGCTTCCCTCTACTCATTAGCTCTATGGGCATTATGGTGTGCCTCATCACAACCTTGTTCGCAATTGATGTGTTCGTCGATATCTCAAATCTAAGGGATATTGAACCTACACTGAAGAGACAGTTGCTGATATCCACCATCTTAATGACATTCGGTGCAGCTTTTGTTTTTTGGCTGGCACTACCATCCACGTTTTACATATATGATCCTAACGATGGTGCAAAGATGGTTCAAAATCGAAAACTATTTTTCTGCATTGGAGTAGGGCTTTGAGTAGGGTTGGTAATTAGCTACGTTACAGAGTATTTCACTAGCAATACATATAGACCAGTCGAGGATGTTGCTGATTCTTGCAGGACAAGAACTGCTACCAATGTCATCTTTGGTTTGGCACTTGGCTACAAGTCTGTAATTGTTCCAATATTTTCTATTGCTGTTGCCATCTATGTCAGCCATACCCTAGCAGCTATGTACGAGATTGCAGTTGCTCTTGGAATGCTTTGTACCATTGCCACTTGTCTAGCCATAGATGCATATGGTCCCATAAGTGATAATGTTGGTATCGCAACCGGTCTCTGGATGACCATGATACTTCTTACACATCTCTCCACAAGAAGTAGAGCCGCAGTATAGACTACGAGGCCACGAAGGCTTTTAAGCTGGACAGATTCCTCAACCATAGGACTTCTTCAAAGTCTAGCTTGCGGCATCAACAGCCCCAGTTGACAGCACTCCGCTCTCCGAATTGTTCTCCGCGATCCGCACTTTGGGGGAGTGCTTTCTCATATTAGAAGAGATGAAATTGCAGATGCAGAGAGAGTTTGAGCGATTCCGTGATGATCTGGAGGCCAGGCATACAAAGATGTTCCTAGAGTCCCAGAAGCAGATTGCTGAGATGTTTACTTGGGCTTTGAGCAGCAGTAAGAAAATTGATGAGCTTTTGCTGATGATTGTCGGTATTTTGTTCATCATTTGATTATTCTAAATGTTTCTTTCTTCCAGCTGATTTTTGGCTCTTCATACTACATTTCATATCATTTCATCTATATTACAGCTAATGCATTGAAATTATTCTAGGCTTGGTTTATAAGAAATGTTTCGAGCTGATGGGATGATATTTCATTTCATTCTTATTCCAGCTGTTGAAATGTTCCAGCTGATGTTTCATTATTATTCCAGCTGTTGAGTTGTTCTAGCTGATGTTTCATTGTTTCTAGTTGTTGTTTATCTATTTTCAGCTGATTTGTCTGTTCAAGCTTATGTTTATTCTACTTGATATTTTATCTATTCTAGCTAAGGAGCTGATGTTGCAGCTAATGTTTTCGTCTTGATAATGCTCATCTTGTCCATTCTTCTTTCCATTTGCTAGTGGTATGCCAACTGCTATTTCGTATATTCTAGCTGATGAGCTGATGAAAATTTTATCGTATATTCTAGCTGCTGAGTTGATTTATGACATTGTGATTGTGTTCTAATGTTGATATAACATTTTCTATTAAGATTTTGATGTCACAGATTATGCTGCATAGCCAATTATATCCACACTCAAGATAAAGAAATTTCATGGCTCTTTATCTCCTTAGATTCCTTCATCTATTGTAATTCAAGATTGATGTAGCTCCTTCATTTATCTATAGTAATTCAGGAGTGATGTAGCTCCCTCAATGCCTACAAATAGGCACTTGTATATTCAGGAGTGATTAGATTGATATAGCTCCTTCATTTATCTATAGTAATTCAGGAGTGATGTAGCTCATTCGATGCCTATAAACATGCACTTGTATATTCAGGAGTGATTTAGCTCCTTTCAACTTTGTAATAATATATTTTCAATATTAATATAGTAGTAGGGCTATATAGATCTGTGGGTTTTTCCCTTGAGCCCCCAAAGGTTTTTTCATCCACAGTTAGGGACCTTTATTTGAGCAGGGGTATTAGCTATATATAGTTTGTCTATATATAGTATCCCTGGTCCCCTCTATATATTCCAACTATGTGTGCTCATTTGATGCACTTCTGGGGTTCCACTTCCGGTGTCTCGTGTCTCTCTTCTCTTCTCTCTTCCTCCCTTCCTCGTCTCTCTCGCGCATTGTTCAACAGCATAATCCATATTCGTGTAGGCATGGTTATAAGATCAAAAACCCATCTATAATGTATAGACAAAGGATAAGTTGGTTGCAACCCATCTCGATGCTTAACCATAGAGTACATTTGACACACATAACAAGTTTCAATAAAATGCTCTATGTCTTGATACATGTTCTACCACCAATATTTTTCTTTGATCTTACTAAAATTTCCCCATATGCCTCTATGGCCAGCCCACAAGCTTTCATGAAATTCCTTCATTACCGGTTCTTGTAATCCTTTCTTACCTAAAACTCAGACAGGCGCTCCTTTCTTCTTCTTTGCTTGTTTCCATAGATGCCCATTTTCATGAAAGAAGCCATAAGCTTTTATCTTAATATGCTTGAATTATTCATTAGTCCATGTCTCTTTCTTCTTCATTCTGCTCAAATATTGGCCAATCTTCAACGAATCTTCTTCATAACCTTCTTCAAGGAAATGAACTAGAACTTGAGCAATGCAATGAGCATGCTGGCTCCTAGTTGACCACCCTTCTTCCATAATGGAATCTTTGATCTTTGTTGGTGTTTGCTAAATTAGAGCAGTACCTTTTGTTGTTCTTGTTGTACTTAATGTTGTACCATTAAAAAGATCAGTAACATTTGCTATTTTTAGCTTTGGATTTGTATATGCAACTATTGAAAATGTATTTTCAGCAACCATGGAATAAAAAATAGCAAGTATAGACTCTTCAACTTCATCTTCTTCCATCAGCTCCTTTTCAATGTCATATCTTGCACATGACAACATGTATGCAACTGGATTCTCCTTTCCTACAATATGCTTTAATTCAGGGTTGAGAGATTCAATATATGCAATCCATCTTTGCATAGCAATGTCCGGCCTATTCTATAGTGGACCCTTTGCTCTATTTTGTTATTTCTTTCTTAAAATTCTCAGTTCTTTTATATATATATATAAGGTGTTTCATTGTGACTCATCATGTAAGATGTTAGTGTTGCTCTTGCAGCCACCTACAGGTCTAGCGGAGAGAAAAGGGTGGCTACAACATGTTGTCAACCTACTAGCATTCAATCTTCTAGTAGCTCAAAAGGAGATGCAAGTAGTAGAGTGGTCAAAGAAGCAATGTCACCATGACATACCTATCAATACTTGAATTTATGTTAAAAAATATGTAGGCCCTCTTTTCTTGCTGCCTCTAATTTTTCATTGAGTACTTGAAGTAATTGTAAGTGGTTGCATGTGGTAATGAAAGTACATGCAAGACAAGTTGAAAAGTCATTCACAAACCACTTGAAAGAGGGTGTTACATCCTTTTCAGGGAACCCAAGGTTGTCTTGTGTCTTGTAAGGGAACCTGACATTGTCTTCCACAAACCACTTGAAAGAGGGTGTTCCGTCCTTTTCAGCAAGACTTGTGATCTCTCAAGTGTCCCTCATCCCAAATCACCTATGTCATAGATACTATGGTTTGTAACATCAATACCACTCTTCAAGAACAATTCAAGTGCAAATATATGAAGATAAGAAAATGTACCTTTAAATTTAATACTTACGATGGTATTAAAGATGATCATAAGGTTCTCTCTTGGCTAAGTCAACTCAACTCATATTTTGATATTGAAAGTTATGCTGAAAATGATAAAATCAAGGGTGATTCACATTATTTTATCGACAAAGCTTCTTTATAGTGGAATGTCACATGTAAGAGCATTGACGTTGTTGCAGCATGTAGGATTGAAGGTCACCGCAAGGGTTTGCTAAGAAAGCTAGACAACATAAATGGAGAAGTGTCTTCAAGACTTAAGTAGATTGGAGTGAGTGTTCAAGAGGTACTTCTTGGTCAATCACTAGGGTCTAAGAAAGAAGATTGTATTGGGGTTCAAGAGTATAGACTCCACAATTGGTTGAGATAAGAGAAGGGCAGACACAAGAATATTACCCCATTAGTTTAAATTCAAGTCAAGCTTGTTTCCTTGCAAGATCAGTCACATATTACAAAATTAAGTACATGTATCATGAACAACTCTACATCCCATCATTCAACTTTGTATTATTACATTAAATGTAAACTGAAGCTTATGAGTCAATTACAAGGTTTGAGGATAAAGATATTTACTTCAAAAGAGCTTCAAATAAAGATCCATATAAGATTAAGTTATCATAGCCAAGAAGTAAAGAAGGAAAGCTCCTGTTAATTCAACTCAAAGAAAATATGAAAGGTCTTGGAACATTGCCCTACCATTGGGGCTCATAAATCATGCATATTTTGATAGGATATCAACTGTAAAGGAAGAAATGAATTAAAAGATTACTGCTCAAGCTAGCTCTCAGAATATGACTGAAGATAACAGCCCCAAATCAACCCATAAACTACATAGAGTGCATAGATCAATCAAATACAAGTGTACTCATACCATATGAAGCAATAGAGAAGTAAAAGGATCTATTGTTCACAAATCATTGTGTGGGCTACCTGTTTCAGCCCATATACATAGCTTCAACCTTCCAAGAAGACACTTTGATGAAGCACAAAACAGCCCATGTATTCAAGAGCATGTAACAAGTAATAGGTAGCTTTGAATAGACATATAGAAGTAGAAGAGAAGAAGGAAGTCTTGTTTCCCTTGTTTGCTTTGTATTTGGCCACCTATTTTAGCCTCAAGTGTTTACATGGAGTAATCAAGATGCTCCCTTCCACAATGTTTTATGCAATATGTACTTGCATTGAGCATAGCAATGCCATGAATCTACAAGAAGAGAAAAATAAGTGTTGTTGCCCACAATACTTAGTTTGGGTTGAAATATTCAGCCCTCTTTGGTGTATGGCTTGATCAATCTCTTTACCTGGAAGCTTTGGACAACTCTTCCCCTTCTCCATCCATGGCGCCTACTCATCCTTGAGTTTTGCCTGCAAAATGCGGCGTAGTTCACACCACCTCCTTGATCTCTCTCTTGACTATTTCATTCACATAGGCAATGCTACAAGTCATATAAAATGTATTATGCTTGGTTAACCTAGGTAACTTTGTCTCCCTTACAACTTGGCTTGTGAATATACTTAAAAACTTTGAAAATCATAAGTGCATAACCACATCATTAGCTCCTTGAAAATGCAATCAAAGGGATCCTACCAAATCAACTGCTCATTTCCATGTTTTATCTTGTTAAATGTTCCGTGACTTACATAAATTTTAGCAATTGCATGTAAGTGTTGCAAAGAGAGTTAAAAGTAAGTATCCACATTTATTCATTTTGTCAAGGACCCATGATAAATTTATTTAGTTTAAGGAAGAGATCCCCCGTCTTGGCTTCACCATGCCATATGCTGGTGGACTTAGGCTTAACATTTTATTGCACAAATCTCTTGTAGTTTGTCTAAATTACAAGTGACTAAGTAATATATGTAGAGGTTAAAAATATTATGTTTAAAACATGGGCAAAGAATCTTATGACATTCACCCCTCCTAACCTGCACATCCAATGACATGTGCCACTTTATGTTGTTTCCATCTTCTGTCATGTCTTCTTCTCTGTCCTTGAAGTCATCTTCTTTCTCCATGTCTTCATGCTCTTGGATTATAGCCAAGTCTTCTAACACATATGTTGAATTTTCTCTTCATTTGAAGAGCTTGATTCTTTTTCTAGCTATGGGTATATTATCTTCCTCAAGGTCCTCATTCTTTTCATAGACTTCACATATTATCATCTTCTATCAAACATATTATCAGCCCAATCCAAATCTGTGTATTGCTAATAGAACCATTTGCACTATGCTTAATTTTGTAGATGCTCTTAGAGCCAATAGATTTCTTGCCCTTAGGTAATGGTACTAGATTCCAAGTCTTGTTGGTCTCTAATATAGCCATCTCCTTATCCATTACTACATCTCAATGAGCATGTTTGACAACATGTAATATTCCGCGTTAAAAAAATGAATTGGATTAATGGAATATTTTTTTTAAAAAAATTTCCCCCTTATCCCTCCAGTCAGCTGACGAGCTGGAGGGGGAGGGAAATAATAGGAGACATTAAGCTCCTTGTTGGAGCCTTATGGAGGGAGGGAGGACATGCGTGTCGACACGCAGGGAGGGAAGATCCCCCTCCCCTCCACTATTTAAATAAGGGGGGGCCGCTGCAGTTGGGAGGAGGCTGTAGCCCTGCGGAATAAAGGAAGAAGGGTCGGAGGAATCCATGTCGCTGCTGCGTCGTGAGGGAGGAACGGGAGAACGCTGAGGCCTCGCCGCCTGACCATCACACCTTCACTCGCCGCTGGATCAGCACGCCTCCACTCGCCACCATAGTTTGCCTAATAAGCTTTCCCTCCTCCCATGTTTTAGAAGCTTCCTGGGGGGAACCTTCTAAAGAACCTTCTTAGCCCCCTTTCACCCCCCCCCCCCTCCCCCCTCGAGCTTAATCCTCCCTAAACCCCCTTTCTTCCCCCCCCCCCCCCCCCCTCGGGTTTAATCCCCCTTAAGCCCCCTTTGTTACCCCCCTCGGGTTTAATCCTCCCTAAACCCCCTTTGTTCCCCCCCCCCCCCCCCCCCCCCGGTTTTAAACCCCCCCCTAGGATTTTTTCCCTTTTCCCCTTAAGCCCCCCTTAGACTTTGGGAACCTACCCCTGGTTTTAAATCCCCTAAGACCTTTTTCAGCCCCTTATAACCCTTTTAACCCTTCTTCAACCCCCCCCCTCATAACTCTCATTTTCCCACAACTCCCTAAGCTTTTTTTTCCTAACCCCCCGTATCCCCATTATTATTTTCCCCCCCCCCCCCCCCCGAACCTAAAAATTCAAACCATCATCATGGCCTCGAATGGTATCCCGTAAGGAAAAAATAGTCGTGAGATAAAAGGATAGGGAGGGAAAGTAGAGGGAGTGAAAAGAAGGAGTGAAGGAGGAAGAGTGGGAAAAAGACAAAAGAAAGGGAAGGAAGGAGAAGACGGTGGAATTCCTGAAGAAAGAGGGAAAGGCTATCTCACATTCGAACTACGATGCCGTCGAAAAAAGTCCAAGGTGTAGCTGCGGGAGGGTCATCCCCCGGTATCCATGTGGATATCTCACCCCAAAACCAGGTTTTTTCTCTTGGCTTTAATTCGGTTTTAAGTCGATCATGCAAAGGAAAAATGTTAAGGATAGGATATATTTGTTCGAGTTATTTGTAACGAAGGAGTTTAGCTTAGGAATGACAATGTATAGAACTTAGCTTTCTTCAAATTGCGTCAAGCATTATAAATTACGAGCAAGATTATCCATTTACTATAGTAATATATTTTAGTTAAATCCTAAGGTGTAGAAATTATATCTTGCACCATTAGTCTTATTCCTTTCGCAACGAATCATGGTAAATGGCTAAATTCATGAAAGGTTTCTTTCGATGCTCAAATTACTAGGGAGTTATCTTTGCTAGTTGCACATCTTAGCAAGGCAATTGTTGTTATTTGGGATGAGTTCATCTTTAAAGAAAAAGGAAGTTAAATGTTAGGAATTAACAAGTATAAAAATTAGATATACGAACTCATTTGGAAAGAAAATGTAATGGGGAATTGCTGGATGACACTCTATTAATACTTTTCCCTTGCTATTTGAGGACTTAGGGACTAATAAAGTGTGTATACACCAATTTCACAGCTAGGCCTTTTTGTCCCAAGAAGTATTGTCGCTCTTTGTATCACCTTGGCATTAGGCTATATGCCAAATTAAACTGTATTGATTGGGAAAGTAAATTGTCACAAGGATAGTAAAACCGTGACAAGACGATTAATATTACCTTCCAAAAGATAACTGAACCAATCTAAACATAGAAACATTCATACCCTAAACACTTGACTACTTTCCTTATCGTAGGGACAATAAATTCATAAAGATAAGAAACTAGGGTTTGTCCCTAAGGTTCTTAAAAGAAGAAACCCTAGGCCTGACATACGTCAGCTTAAAGAATCTAAACACATTATTCCATTGCAGGACTTGCGCAACATGTATGAAATCATTCAATCTTGTGATTGATTCACAAGGGAAAAGGGTAAAAACCCTCATCAAGGACGGTAGATCCCTACGCAAGTTATCTTGCAAAAAGATGTATTTTTGGATATCCTTCTAAATAAGGAGAGTTGTAAACCGGAAACTAGCATATCTAAGGCACTTTAGGGATTAACCAAATTGGATATGCCCTACACCGGAATGTAAGAGATATTGCCAAGTTACAAGACACCTTGGGAACGAGTGCTGATACACTCAAAAAGAAAAGAACACTTCCTTAGCAGTTTGCCAAACAACTCGGTTGATTAACGGAAATGTTTGTGCTTGCTAGAGATTTTAGAGCTCTGTTTGAAATATAAATTACAAATTAAATGAGTACCTATACTTCAGGTTAAAGGCATGAAGGGAGAGGCAGCTTCAGTTACCCGCGATTGCCTGCCTGACCCTAACCAAGGGGGTTGTTGACCGCGCCGGGAATGTGGACCGAACCCGCCACGAGACGTCTCTCCGTTGAGTTCTACTTGGAGCAGGAGGACGCTTGGGTGCCAGGGGGGGCTCTCGCCGTAAATCCCTCGCCTTCCGGGTCCTGCACAAGAGGCTAACGTGACTCGAGATTGGATCTCGAGGCCCGCATACTAGTTGGCGGGGAGAAGCTTGGAATAGTGATCCCTGGAGATTACTGGATAGCCTTCGGGCAGATTATGGACAAGCCTACGGGCGGAACTCCTTGTATTTCAAAGATAAAATGAAGAAATGTTAAAAGAACTTGCTTGATGTTGTTTTTCTATGTCACGTGATAAGATTACGTGAAGGAACCAATGCTTAACAGGGTTAATTAAAGAAGTTGATTGTTATGTGTCAAATTAATGTGTTAGATAATTACATAACTAAAACAAACCAAGGAAAGTGCGGAGGATGGGCCATGGGTCCGTTCTACGGTTGGGTGGTCCCGGTTAGCCGGGAACTTTTCTCAAAAATCTCGAAGAACAGCGGAATGATCATCATCATCAAAACGAATAACGAGAACAATGACCTAAAGTTATGTCTTACCCGATTTACACTGTTTTAGGGGAACGGAATGGGACTATGCCTTTTGGCAGAGAGGTTGAGCTTTGCATCCCTCTCGTTTCCCATTCTCCTTGAACCAAGTGCAGCGTGAATCCGCTTGGGACCTGGCGTTTGTGCGTAAAGTAGTTCGCTCGGGTCTGATGCTAGTTGCTGTTAGCTAATGACCCATCAAGAAAACCCTAATTCCGGTCGATCCTAAGTGGGAACGGCCAGGATACTTCCGCTACATGGCACACGTGGAAAGACCTAGATCGCAAAACCCGTAACATTCCATGGGAGTGTCGGGCGGAGCTTTCTAGACATCCTTTCTGATGGACTGCTAAGACGTGTTCTAGATGATACAAACGGACACGTTACAGTTGGTATCAGAGCCGACCAACAACGAAATTGTTTTTATGAGATCTCAATAAAATGAAGTAAAGAAATTGTTGCTGTCCAAACATTTTCTCATCTTCAATGCTGTCTTGCAGAACTATGAAGCGTGGAACAAGTTTTTGGTGTTTCGGGTCATGTTTATGACTGCAATGCATTCTCCCCTTTACAGACAAAGAATTGGGATGATGAACATCCTGGAGCAGATTTATAATCCATCACCTTTATACATAGAACGAAGATGGACGGGGTCTTCAGGAATCTACTATATAGCCACCCACCGGTTTGCTTATCTACAGACCAACCTAAAGAGGATCAAGTAGTTGGAAGACTTGAAAGTTGTGAAGCTGTTCATTTTTGTGGAAGCTCACGTAAATTCGACTTTACATATTCAAGGTCAGAGGGTTGAAATGAACTCATATGTATATGAGGAAGTAACCCGTGTAATCCCAGCCGACAGGATTAAAGTGTTGGGCCGCCATGAGAAGTATGGATTCCAACGGAAAGGGTATCCTGAAATTCCAATGAATTATCGATTCCTAAAGATCCATGACCCAAAACCCTACTATTACACAGTTCCTGTAGACAAATGCAATACAACGTTGTTCTCCCCAAATTGAATGTAATGATTAGATTATCATCACACGAGACGTTGTATAAGGCTACGCCCATGTAAATACAAATAAAGACTTCTTTTATCAATATCTCGCTGTGCATAAGAGTTGTTAAAAAGTTAAGTAGCTTCATTATTTACGAGATAGCTGAACTAAAAATGAAAGATAAGCCATCATCAATTATCATATAACAACGTTAAGAAAACTTTTATCCAGGCACAACCCCAGGTACAGGTTCCAAATTCACCTCCTACATCAAGTACTGCTGTGACCCAGGAGAAGAAGTTCCTCCTCAAGCAGATAAAGCCACCCCAGTTTGACGGGAGAGGCTGATTCGTCCAGGCTGATGCTGAAATTTGGATTGAATCCATGGAGGATTACTTTGAAGCAGCTGGTACTGCACCTACCAATCAGGCCATGCTCGCCAAGTTAAAACTCACCGACGAAGCCAGACTTTGGTGGAAGCAATGGTGCAGGGATCAAGGGACTTCAGAGGGGTCCGTTACCTGGGAGAAGTTGAAGAAAGCCGTGCAGGGAAGATATTTGCCACCTGCATATCGTACGCAGAAAATGAATGAGTTCTACGAGTTAAAATAGCTAGGACTCACTCTTGACGCATACTACTCTAAATTTGTCTCACTTTTAAAGTATGCGCCACAGATGGACATGACGCAGCAGGTGTCCAAATTTTGTGCGGGCTTAAATCCACTCGTAAATACCCGTCTCGAATCTATGCGTCCATCAGATCTTCAGGATGCACTCATTCGAGCGGCGCCTATAATTCAGGAGGTGCAAGCTAGACCAAGGGGTAACAAAACTTGGTCCTATAGTGACCCGAACAGAGGAGCATTCAGACCTCAAATGAAGAGAGTTCAAGGTCACAATCAGGGACAAAGGAAGAAAGCAAGGACAAATAATGTCAACAACTTTGTTCCTACTCAAAGTAATGGCCGAAACCTTCGATGTTTCCACTGCAACGAACCCGGTCACTTCAAGAGGCAATGTCCCAAGCTCAGCAGGGGACATCATCAAACGCCTTTCCAAGGTGCAGGCCGCGGTCAAGGAGTCGTTACCCGTGGAAGAGGAAGAACTGCCTGCATTGCCAATAGGCAAAGATGCAAAGAAGAAGAAGAGGAAGATCTGACTATGGAAGCAGAATTCGAAAGAGCGACAGTCCATGCCGCTTTACACAAGAAAGGGCCGAATCGCCAGTTCTCGGTGATTCAGACCACGTCGGACTATCAAGGTAAAGGTTTCAAAACCTTGATTGATTGTGGCAGTACACATTCCTTTATCTCACCAGCATGTGCAAAAAGATTAGGAATAGCCACAGTAGAAGCACCTACCCTGCTTGTGGAATCGGCAAACGATCGTGAGGTAACTTGTACCAGGCAAACTGCTAAGGTGGAATTCTTTCTGGGAGGGAAGAAAACCTCAGTCAAATTCAGAGTCATGAATTTAGGTATCCATGAGTGTCTACTCGGGATGAATTGGCTTAAGCCTAATGACACCCACATCCACTGTGGAAAGGGTCAAGTTTCCTTTCAAAACTCTGAAAGGGAATTTGTCACAACTCAAGGTGAGGCAGGAGTGCCAAGAATCCAATTAGCCAAAGTATCTAGGATCATAAAAGGAGTCAAAAAAGGATTACCCGTTTACCTGATCAAACTCAACAAGTTAGATCAAAAGCAAGAGTCTCAGGAAGGACCTTCTTGGCTAAAGGAATACGCTGACGTATTCCTTGAGGAATTAATTGAACTTGCGCCTCCAAGAGAAGTAGATCATGAGATTAGGCTAGTGCCTGGAGCTACACCAATTGCAAAGAGACCTTATAGAATGTCCATACCAGAAGCAATTGAGTTGAAGGAACAGCTCAAGCAACTGTTGGATCAGGGTTACATCTAGCCTAGCAACTCACCGTGGGGAGCTCGAGTACTATTCCAGAAAAAGAAAGATGGGACACTTCGACTATGTATTGATTACCGAGGGTTGAATCAATCAACAATCAAGAACAAGTATCCTATTCCTAGAATAGATGAGCTTCTTGATCGTCTTCAAGGTGCAAAGATCTTCTCCAAGATTGATCTCAGGTCAGGTTATTATCAGATAAGGATCAAGGAAGAAGATATTCCAAAGACGGCCTTCAATACAAGATATGGACACTTTGAGTTCCTGGTTATGTCATTCGGGCTTACGAATGCACCTGCCACCTTCAATACATTAATGCATGATATTTTTAGACCATGTCTTGACGATTTCGTGCTTGTCTTCTTCAATGACACTTTAGTCTATTCCAAACAGGAAGAAGATCATGAACCTCAACTTCGGATTGTCCTTGAGACAATGAGGTCTCATAAGCTGTATGCAAAAATGAAGAAGTGTGGATTCTTCAAGCGTCAGATTGAATATCTGGGATTCATAGTATCATCAGAGGGAATATCAATAGACCCAGCCAAAGTCAGAGATGTGCTTGAATGGCCAATACCAGTATTCGTCAAAGAAATACGTAGCTTTCTTGGATTGACAGGATGGTATAGGGTCTTTATAAAAAACTATGCTTTGATTGCAGCACCCCTTACAGATCTACTAAAGAAGTAGACTTCCATTACATGGTCAACTTCCAAACAAAATAGTTCGACAAACTGAAGCAAAGTTTGGTATCAGCACCTATTCTAAAACTTCCTGACCTCAATAAGGAGTTTGAGGTAGTAACTGATGCTAGCATTCTTGCCTTGGGATGTGTACTTATGCAGGAAGGTCATCCAGTAGCATACTCTTCAAGGAAATTGAAGAGTCATGAAAAGAATTATGCCACGCATGATCTGGAATTACTAGCTGTCATCCATGCTCTAAAGCTTTGGAGACACTACCTGTTGGGTAACAAGTTTACTCTAGTATCCGGTCATAAGAGTCTCAAATGGATTTTTACCCAGAACGAGCTCAACATGAGGCAACGTCGGTGGATTGAAGTATTGGAGGAATATGATTTTGAAATCAAGTACCGACCAAGGAAAGAGAATGTAGTTGCCGATGCACTTAGTCGCAAGGCATGCCTAAATTCCCTAATCTTGCAGAATCCATCAACGGCCAGATATCTGGCTACAAAGGTATCTATGCCAAACAACCCTATACTTGAACTAGCTAGAGAGGAAGCATGCCATGATTTGGCCTACCAAACAATGATAAAGGAGATATCTACTAAGGAGCAAAATCAGAAGTTGCAAGCTAAGTATCAGGAATTTTCCATTGATAATGGACTTGTCTACTACAAAACAAGGCTGTGTATACTAGCAAGCCAGTCACTTAAGCAGAAGATATTATGGGAAGCTCATGATTCTCCTTTCGCAGGACATCCTGGCTATGCTAAAAATCTTAATGCAGTTAGGAAGAGCTACCATTGGGAGAGGCTTAAAGGTGACGTTCTCAAGTATGTCACTGAATGTTTGTCTTGCCAACGTATCAAGGCCGAACATGTCATGATGCCAGGGAAACTGCAACCGCTTGACATTCCCCAAATGAAATGGGAATTCATCAGTATGGATTTTGTTGTGGGCTTACCCCAAGTCCAAGGAGGATACAATTCCATTATGGTTGTGATTGACATGCTTACCAAGGTTGCACACCTGATTCCATTAAAGACAAACTATAAAGCCTCCGACATTGCAAGATTGTTTATCAAAGAGATATTCAAGCTACATGGGTTACCTAGAAGAATCATTAACGATCGAGATTCTCTCTTCATATCACACTTCTGGAGAGCTATCTTTGAAGCTATTGGGACTCAACTCTGTTTTAGCACCGCCTACCATCCCAAAACGGATGGCCAAACAGAGCGAGTAAATCAAATCATTGAGGATATGCTTAGGGCATACTGTTGTCGAGAGCCAAAGAGGTGGATTCAATACTTGCCATTAGTTGAATTTGCCTACAATGCTTCTTACCAGTAGAGCATTCAAATGACCCCTTTTCAGGCATTGTATGGTCATGATTGTCGAAGTCCCCTAAACTTTTCTGATCCAACCCTAAGAGTTGAAGCTTCAAGACAAATGTTGGAGGACATGGATGATCAAATAAGGTCAATAAGACAAGACATACAAGCGGCCAAGGATAGGCAAAAGGCATACGTAGATTTGAAGCGTCAAGATAGAGTCTTTGAAGAAGGAGACATGGTCTTCATTCGTGTACGCCCTAAAAAGAGTTCTCTATCCCTAGGAGAATGCAAGAAGCTAAGTCCAAGGTTTTGTGGGCCGTACAAAATCCTTAAATGCCTAGGACCCAATGCTTATAGATTGCAACTCCCTGAGAACCTAAAGGTTCACAATGTATTCCATATCAGCCTATTGAAAAAATATGTACCCAACCCTAATCATGTACTTGATGACCAACAAATTGTAATGCCTAGTCAAGGAGTCCTTGAACTAAGGCCGGAAAGGATCTTAGATGTTAGGGAAAGACAGTTAAGATCTAGAACCCTGAGAGAATGCCTCTTCCAGTGGAAAGATTATCCGGAAGAGGATGCCACTTGGATAGATGAAAGCTCTCTCAACCATCAATATCCCCAGTTTATCTCGAGATGAGGACATCTCGATTCGTCCAAGGGGGAGAGAATGTAATATTCCACGTTAAAAAAATGAATTGGATTAATGGAAATTTTTTTAATTATTATTTTCCCCCTTATCCCTCCAGCCGACTGACGAGCTGGAGGGGGAGGGAAATAGTAGGAGACATTAAGCTCCTTGTTGGAGCCTTATGGAGGGAGGGAGGACATGCGTGTGGACACGCAGGGAGGGAAGATCCCCCTCCCCTCCACTATTTAAATATGGGGGGCCGCTGGAGTTGGGAGGAGGCTGTAGCCGTGCGGAATAAAGGAAGAAGGGTCGGAGGAATCCGTGTTGCTGCTGCATCGTGAGGGAGGAACGGGAGAATGCTGAGGCCTCGCCGCCTGACCATCACATCTTCACTTGCCGCTGGATCAGCACGCCTCCACTCGCCGCCATAGTTTGCCTAATAATCTTTCCCCCCTCCCACGTGGAAGCTTTAGAAGCTTCCTAGGGGGAAGCTTCTAAAGAACCTTCTTAGGCCCCTTTCACCCCCCCCCCCCACCCGGGTTTAATCCTCCCTAAACCCCCTTTGTTCCCCCCCCGCACCCGGGTTTAATCCCCCCTAAGCCCCCTTTGTTACCCCCCTCGGGTTTAATCCTCCCTAAACCCCCTTTGTCCCCCCCCCCCTCGGTTTTAAACCCCCCCTAGGATTTTTTCCCTTTTCCCCTTAAGCCCCCCTTAGACTTTGGGAACCTACCCCCGGTTTTAAATCCCCTAAAACCTTTTTCACCCCCTTATAACCCTTTTAACCCTTCTTCAACCCCCCCCCCCTCATAACTCTCATTTTCCCACAACTCCCTAAGCTTTTTTTTCCTAACCCCCCGTATCCCCATTATTATTTCCTCCCCCCGAACCTAAAAATCCAAACCATCATCATGGCCTCGGATGGTATCCCGTAAGGAAAAAATAGCCATGAGATAAAAGGATAGGGAGGGAAAGTAGAGGGAGTGAAAAGAAGGAGTGAAGGAGGAAGAGTGGGAAAAAGACAAAAGAAAGGGAAGGAAGGAGAAGACGGTGGAATTCCTGAAGAAAGAGGGAAAGGCTATCTCACATTCGAACTACGATGCCGCCGAAAAAAGTCCAAGGTGTAGCTGCGGGAGGGTCATCCCCCGGTATCCATGTGGATATCTCACCCCAAAACCAGGTTTTTTCTCTTGGCTTTAATTCAGTTTTAAGTCGATCATGCAAAGGAAAAATGTTAAGGATAGGATATATTTGTTCGAGTTATTTGTAACGAAGGAGTTTAGCTTAGGAATGACAATGTATAGAACTTAGCTTTCTTCAAATTGCATCAAGCATTATAAATTACGAGCAAGATTATCCATTTACTATAGTAATATATTTTAGTTAAATCCTAAGGTGTAGAAATTATATCTTGCACCATTAGTCTTATTCCTTTCGCAACGAATCATGGTAAATGGCTAAATTCATGAAAGGTTTCTTTCGATGCTCAAATTACTAGGGAGTTATCTTTGCTAGTTGCACATCTTAGCAAGGCAATTGTTGTTATTTGGCATGAGTTCATCTTTAAAGAACACGGAAGTTAAATGTTAGGAATTAACAAGTATAAAAATTAGATATACGAACTCATTTGGAAAGAAAATGTAATGGGGAATTGCTGGATGACACTCTATTAATACTTTTCCCTTGCTATTTGAGGACTTGGGGACTAATAAAGTGTGTATACACCAATTTCACAGCTAGGCCTTTTTGTCCCAAGGAGTATTGTCGCTCTTTGTATCACCTTGGCATTAGGCTATATGCCAAATTAAATTGTATTGATTGGGAAAGTAAATTGTCACAAGGATAGTAAAACCGTGACAAGATGATTAATATTACCTTCCAAAAGATAACTGAACCAATCTAAACATAGAAACATTCATACCCTAAACACTTGACTACTTTCCTTACCGTAGGGACAATAAATTCATAAAGATAAGAAACTAGGGTTTGTCCCTAAGGTTCTTAAAAGAAGAAACCCTAGGCCTGACATACGTCAGCTTAAAGAATCTAAACAAATTATTCCATCGCAGGACTTGCGCAACATGTATGAAATCATTTAGTCTTATGATTGATTCACAAGGGAAAAGGGTAAAAACCCTCATCAAGGATGGCAGATCCCTACGCAAGTTATCTTGAAAAAAGACGTATTTTTGGATATCCTTCTAAATAAGGAGAGTTGTAAACCGGAAACTAGCATATCTAAGGCTCTTTAGGGATTAACCAAATTGGGTATGCCCTACATCGGAATGTAAGAGATCTTGCCAAGTTACAAGACACCTTGGGAACGAGTGCTGATACACTCAAAAAGGAAAGAACACTTCCTTAGCAATTTGCCAAACAAGTCGATTGATTAACGGAAATGTTTGTGCTTGCTAGAGATTTTAGAGCTCTGTTGAAATATAAATTACAAATTAAATGAGTACCTATACTTCAGGTTAAAGGCCTGAAGGGAGAGGCAGCTTCAGTTACCCCCGACTGCCTGCCTGACCCTAACCAAGGGGGTTGGTGACCGCACCGGGAACGTGGACCGAACCCGCCGCGAGAGGTCTCTCCGTTGAGTTCTACTTGGAGCAAGAGGACGCTTGGGTGCCAGGGGGGCTCTCGCCGTAAATCCCTCGCCTTCCGGGTCCTGCACAAGAGGCTAATGTGACTCGGGATTGGATCTCGAGGCCCGCATACTAGTTGATGGGCGGAAGCTTGGAATAGTGATCCCTGGAGATTACTGGATAGCCTTCGGGAAGATTATGGACAAGCCTACGGGCAGAACTCCTTGTATTTCAAAGATAAAATGAAGAAATGTTAAAAGAACTTGCGTGATGGTGTTTTTCTATGTCACGTGATAAGATTACGTGAAGGAACTAGTGCTTAACAGGGTTAATTAAAGAAGCTGATTGTTATATGTCAAATTAATGTGTTAGATAATTACATAACTAAAACAAACCAAGGAAAGTGCGGAGGATGGGCCATGGGTCCGTCCTACGGTTGGGTGGTCCCGGTTAGCCGGGAACTTTTCTCAAAAATCTCGAAGAACAGCGGAATGATCATCATCATCAAAACGAATAACGAGAACAATGACCTAAAGTTACGTCTTACCCGATTTACGCTGTTTTAGGGGAACGGAATGGGACTATGCCTTTTGGCAGAGAGGTTGAGCTTTGCATCCCTCTCGTTTCCCATTCTCCTTGAACCAAGTGCAGCGTGAATCTGCTTCGGACCTGGCGTTTCTGCGTAAAGTAGTTCGCTCGGGTCTGACGCTAGTTGCTGTTAGCTAATGACCCATCAAGAAAACCCTAATTCCGGTTGATCCTAAGTGGGAATGACCAGGGTACTTCCGCTACGTGGCAGACGCAGAAAGACCTAGATCACAAAACCCGTAACATTGCACGGGAGTGGCGGGCGGAGCTTTCTAGACATCCTTTCTGATTGACTGCTAAGACGTGTTCTAGATGATACAAACAGACATGTTACACAACACCCTCAAAAAAAGTGGGCTCAATATCCTAAGCCACCTTTACCATATAAGCATAATGATGAGCAACATAACCTTCAAAACCAAATCTTTTAATAGGGTATCTAATCTTGCTAGATCTACATACCATTGGATCAGTTAGTGGAGTCTTTACATTACCATGTACTTTGCTTTAGCCATCTAAACTAGTCTCTCTTAGTAGTGACACTTGGATACCATATTAAAAATTGCGCGGTGGAAAGACTTCCTTGAGCTACTGTGCCAAACACACACTACATACACAAGCAAAACCTCTCTCAAGAACACAAGAAGAGAGTTGGATGCCAAAAAAATTTCTTGTTGGTTTCTTCTTCTTCTTTCATTCACAATACAATTTACACAAAGTATAAATAAGATACAACATAAAGGAAAGTGGTCTATGGAGTCAAACAGTGCATAAATCACTATACAAATCAATTGTTGGCGCTATAACTATGTTAGTTATAGGTAGGCACAACAAACCATATATAATAAGTGATAAGTTAGTGGCTATGTAAGAGTCATAATGACCACCGACATGCTATAATTGTGGACATGTAGACCAATTTAACTAGGCGGTCCATCATCAATGTTTGTATAACTATGAAAGAAGGGCTTTGATAGTTAGAATAAAATGTATGTATTTCTAGCATATATGATGGTTTGTTGTATGTAGATATACTAACCAAAATTATAGCTATGTTGAATTCTAAGCGAAAGGCTACAAATACCATAATATAGGTAAATTCCTTGGGCATGTACTAGTTAATTGCACATTTTGTATTACACTACAAGAGAAAGGCCCTATAGACGCGCACTGTACACGCGAAAAAGCGGGCACGTTTATAAGCGCATGTATCAACGCATCTATTCAGGCTAGTATAAAAAACTCTTCCATATATCCGCGCTGATAAACGCGCTTATAGATGCGAAAATAAACACACATTTTTCATTTCTCATAAAGTCCCTGAATATGACCAAACCTCTTAACAACTAGTATTTTTTTGAATAGGGCATGATTGGATGTATATACGACATAATTACACCTGGATCATACGCTAGGACATGATATACATGTATAGGATCATACAGACATGATATACATGTATATATGACATGATATACATGTACAGGGCATATACATGCATAGGACATGATATACATTACCAACTTTACTTCTTTCTGAGTATTACAAATATATATCAAATCATTCCAAAGCTAATTACATATATGTGATTTGATGCCCTATGTACATCCAATCATGCCCTATACAAATGTGATTGGATAGGGCATGATGATTGGATGTATATATAAATCAAAGGTTGACTTGTGCATTTGCAATATATATATATATATAGAGAGAGAGAGAGAGAGAGAAAAAATTGATCAATACACTCACATGTCTCATTTAATGTTGTGCACTTAACCTAGCCATGCATGCCAATTCATAGCATGAGTAGATTGATGTAAATCAGTTGGCTTGTGCATATGCAACCTATTCCAATCATGTCAAGGTGCACTTATAGCTCACATATAATTTTAGATAAGGTGGACCACATGTAATCAATGTGCACATGTCCTCTTTTCATCATCTTTAGCCAGTGTGTCCACTTGTTGGTGACTAATACCAACAAGCCAACTACAAATCTCTTATCTATGAAATGTATAAGTAAATTAACTTGGTTAATTTGATGAGGCCAAGTTCTTTGATTGATTGATGGATAATATGCCTTTCTCTATCTCTTTCGTGTACACCTTCATTGTGTTATCTCTCTCTAGCTAAAAACCATTCGTGCTTTATCCACCTATTGATACTTGCATGCAATTGTAAGTGGGATGGTCTAGTAAGTCACTACATATGTGCCAATTGACTTGCCAATGTGTTATCTCTTATCCTCAAGCTTTGTTATATATGTCACCAGATAGGTCAATTGATTCCCTAAATTCATGCATTGATTCCTTAAATTGTTCCTGCGCGTCTGTAAGCGCGTGTAACAAGAATTATCTGCGCATATACACGCGCAATTACACGCGCTGATAGACGCACCACGAAAGTATAGAAAAATTTAAAAAAAGTTGTGGCTTTCTTTTCAAACCTCTGCTTTCCTGCGTTTTTTACGCATTTTCTGCAGTTCGAGCTCGACATCACTACTCGTGTCTATCTATCACTTCATGAAGACAATGAGGCAATGAAATAAGAGTAAAAAGAGGACAGGAGGAAAGAAGAGCCAAAGAGTAAAGAACAAGAGCCAAACAACAAGGAAGAGAACAAGATTCAAGCAACTTACCAAGGGAAGGGAGAAGGAGGACAAGGAGCTTGCAACCTAGCCGCCACCCATTGGAACAAGCAAAGAAGGTGAGTTCTTCTTCTCTCTCTCAATCTTGTTTGCTTTCTCTGTTTGTTTGTCTCTCTCTTCACATGATGGATCTTGTCATCTATGGAGGTTTTTAAGCTTTGTTTTTAAAGAAAGTTTGAGTTTAAATGGTGCGACTCAGCGCGTCTGTCAGCGCGTCCAGATGACAGCGTAGATGCAGCTATAGACACGGAAATTTGGCAAGTTTCCACTGCAACAAACTCGGTCACTTCAAAAGGCAATGTCCCAAGCTCAGCGAGGGACATCGTCAAACACCTTTCCAAGGTGCAGGCCGCGGTCAAGGAGCCGCCACCTGTGGAAGAGGAAGAACTGCCTGCATTACCAATAGGCAAAGATGCGAAGCAGAAGAAGAGGAAGATCCGACTATGGAAGCAGAATTCGAAAGAGCGACAGTCCATGCCGCTTTACACAAGAAGGGGCCGAATCGCCAGTTCTCGGTGATTCAAACACCGTCGGACTATCAAGGTAAAGGTTTCAAAACCTTGATTGATTGTGGTAGTACACATTCCTTTATCTCATCAGCATGTGCAAAAAGATTAGGAATAGCCACAGTAGAAGCACCTACCCTGCTTGTGGAATTGGCAAACGGTCGTGAGGTAACTTGTACAAGGCAAACTGCTAAGGAAGAATTCTTTCTAGGAGGAGAAAAAACCTCAGTCAAATTCAGAGTCATGAATTTAGGTATCCATGAGTGTCTACTCGGGATGGATTGGCTTAAGCCTAATGACGCCCACATCCACTGTGGAAAGGGTCAAGTTTCCTTTCGAAACTCTGAAAGGGAGTTTGTTACAACTCAAGGTGAGGCAGGAGTGCCAAGAATCCAGTTAGCCAAAGTATCGCGGATCATAAAAGGAGTCAGAAAAGGATTACCCGTTTACCTGATCAAACTCAACAAGTTAGATCAAAAGCAACAGTCGCACGAAGGACCTTCTTGGCTAAAGGAATACGCTGATGTATTCCCTGATGAATTGATTGAACTTCCGCCTCCAAGAGAAGTTGATCATGAAATTAGGCTAGTGCCTAGAGTTGCGCCAATTGCAAAGAGACCTTATAGAATGTCCATACCAGAAGCTATTGAGTTGAAGGAACAACTCAAGCAACTGTTGGATCAGGGTTACATCCGGCCCAGCAACTCACCGTGGGGAGCTCCAGTTCTATTCCAGAAAAAGAAAGATGGGACACTTCGACTATGTATTGATTACCGTGGGTTGAATCAATCAACAGTCAAGAACAAGTATCCTATTCCTAGAATAGATGAGCTTCTGGATCGCCTTCAAGGTGCAAAGATCTTCTCCAAAATTGATCTCAGATCAGGTTACTATCAAATAAGGATCAAGGAAGAAGATATTCCAAAAACGGCCTTCAATACAAGATATGGACACTTTGAGTTCTTGGTTATGTCATTCGGGCTTACAAATGCACCTGCCACCTTCAATAGATTAATGCAGGATATTTTTAGACCATATCTTGATGATTTCGTGCTTGTCTTCTTCGATGACACTTTAGTCTACTCTAAACAGGAAGAAGATCATGAACCTCAACTACGGATTGTCCTTAAGACAATGAGGTCTCATAAGTTGTATGCAAAAATGAAGAAGTGTGCATTCTTCAAGCGTCAGATTGAATATCTAGGATTCATTGTATCATCAGAGGGAATATCAGTAGACCCAGCCAAAGTCAGGGATGTGCTTGAATGGCCAATACCAGTATCCGTCAAAGAAATACGTAGCTTTCTTGGCTTGACAGGATGGTATAGGGTCTTTATCAAAAACTATGCTTTGATTGCAGCACCTCTTACAGACTTACTAAAGAAGCAGACTTCTATTACGTGGTCAACTCCCGAACAAAATAGCTTCGACAAATTGAAGCAAAGTTTGGTATCAGCACCTATTCTAAAACTTCCTGACCTCAATAAGGAGTTCGAGGTAGTAACTGCTGCCAGCATTCTTGCCTTGGGGTGTGTACTTATGCAGGAAGGTCATCCAGTAGCATACTCTTCAAGGAAATTGAAGAGTCATGAAAAGAATTATGCCACGCATGATCTGGAATTATTAGTTGTCATCCATGCTCTAAAGCTTTTGAGACACTACCTGTTGGGTAACAAGTTTACTCTAGTAACCGATCATAAGAGTCTCAAATGGATTTTTACCCAGAACGAGCTCAACATGAGGCAACGGCGGTGGATTGAAGTATTGGAGGAGTATGATTTTGAAATCAAATACCGACCAGGGAAAGAAAATGTAGTTGCCGATGCACTCAGTCGCAAGGCATTCCTAAATTCCCTAATCTTGCAGAATCCATCAACGGCCAGATCTCTGGCTACAAAGGTATCTATGCCAAGCAACCCTATACTGGAACTAGCTAGAGAGGAAGCATGCCATGATTTGGCCTACCAAATAATGATAAAAGAAATATCTACCAAGGAGCAGAATCTGAAGTTACAAGCTAAGTATCAGGAATTTTCCATTGATAATGGACTTGTCTACTACAGAACAAGGCTGTGTATACCAACAAGCCAGTCACTTAAGCATAAGATATTATGGGAATCTCATGATTCCCCTTTCGCAGGACATCCTGGCTATGCAAAAACTCTTAATGCAGTTAGAAAGAGCTACCATTGGGAGAGGCTCAAAGGTGATATTCTCAAATATGTCACTAAATGTTGTCTTGCCAACGTATCAAGGCCGAACATGTCATGATGCCAGGGAAACTGCAACCGCTTGACATTCCCCAAATGAAATGGGAATTCATCAGTATGGATTTTGTTGTGGGCTTACCCCAAGTCCAAGGAGGTTACAATTCCATTATGGTTAAGGTTGACATGCTTACCAAGATTGCACACCTAATTCCAGTAAAGACAAACTATAAAGCCTCTGACATTGCAAGATTGTTTATCAAGGAAATATTCAAGCTACATGGGTTACCTAGGAGAATCATTAGTGATCGAGATTCTCTCTTCACATCCCACTTCTGGAGAGCTATCTTTGAAGCTATTGGAACTCAACTCTGTTTTAGCACCGCCTACCATCCCCAAACAGATGGACAAACAAAGCGAGTGAATCAAATCATTGAGGATATGCTTAGGGCATACTGCTGTCGAGAGCCGAAGAGGTGGATTCAATACTTGTCATTAGTTGAATTTGCCTACAATGCTTCTTACCAGCAGAGCATTCAAATGACCCCTTTCCAGGCATTGTATGGTCATGATTGTCGAAGTCCCCTAAACTTTTCTGATCCAACCCTAAGAGTTGAAGCTTCAAGACAAATGTTGGAGGACATGGATGATCAAATAAGGTCAATAAGACAAGACATACAAGCAGCCAAGGATAGACAAAAGGCATATGCAGATTTGAAACGTCAAGAAAGAGTCTTCAAAGAAGGAGACATGGTCTTCATTCGAGTACGCCCTAAAAAGAGTTCTCTATCCCTAGGAGAATGCAAGAAGCTAAGTCCAAGGTATTGTGGGCCGTATAAAATCCTCAAATGCCTAGGACCCAATGCTTATAAATTGCAACTCCCTTAGAACCTAAAGGTTCATAATGTATTCCATATCAGTCTATTAAAAAAATATATACCCAATCCTAATCATGTACTTAATGACCAACAAATTGTAATGCCTAGCCAAGGAGTCCTTGAACTAAAGCCAGAAAGGATCTTAGATGTTAGGGAAAGACAGTTAAGATCTAGAACCTTGAAAGAATGCCTTGTCCAGTGGAAAGATTATCCCCAAGAGGATGCCACTTGGATAGATGAAGGCCCTCTCAACCATCAATATCCCCAGTTTATCTCGAGATGAGGACATCTCGATTCCTCCAAGGGGGAGAGAATGTAAAAGTCCGCATGAAAATAATTGATTGCGCTTTTTGAAAAAATTTTAAAAAAAATTATTTCCCCCCTTATCCCTCCAGCCGACTGACTAGCTGGAGGGGGGAGGGGAATAGAAGGACTTTACGAAGCTCCTTGGTGGAGCTTGTGGAGGGAGGGAGGGCATGCGTGTTGACACGCAGAAGGAGAAGATCCCCCTCCCTCCACTATTTAAACGAGGGGAGGGGAGGGGCCAGAGGACAGAAAAAGGCTGGGGGGGAGACTGTGAGGAGAATCGACGCCTTGCTGGAGTTTCGTATCGCTGTGAAGAAGGAGGGGACGGGACGCTATCCATTGGCCGCCAGGGCAACTGATACAAGCCGCCTCCAAATCCCCCCCCCTCGTCAGGTCGGACGACCATAACCACCCCCCCAAAGCTTCTGGAAGCTTGTAAGCTTCCAAAGGGGGGGGCCCTCTTTAAACCCCCTTTCCTATACTGTACTACCCCCTTTGTTATTTTTTTTCTTCCAGGGTTAAAATCCCTTAAGCCCCTTTCATTTTTCCCTCCCCTGTGCTAAAACCCTTTCCCCTGGATCTCAAAAATTTTCACCCCCTCCTTGTACGTTATGAAGACCCTTTTAACCCCCATATCCAAAACCCTTTTCCATGGGTATTAGAACCCCCTCCGCCGGGATTTAAAAAAATCCCTTAAATCCCCTTTCACCCTCGTACTAAAGCCCTTTTCTTTCACTTGGAGTCACTTTTCCCCCCGAGCACAAAGGCCTTAAGGGTCTTATTACTTCTTTACCTGTGTATAATCCCTAAAAGACCTATCCTCTGGCTTTGGAATCACTCTTCCTGTGGCCTCTTAAAACCACTTCTCCCGTGATTACCCCTTAAGCCTTTACCTTGGCATCAAAAACCTTTCACCCTCCCCCATGTGTAAGCCCCCATAAGCCCTTTTTCTCCAAGTTGACCTAAGGGCCCTTAGACCCTTACTTATAATCTTTACGGCTATTATTTTTCCTTAAAACTCTCCTACACCTTGTGTCCTCTCCACACCTTGTTATTTCCGTTCGTGCGAGCCTACAAAGACCATTAAGCCTTCCCCATGGCTTCAATGGGTCTTAGTTGTAAAAGTTTCTAAAAATACCCTTTTCAATTCCCAAATTCAAGGAGCGAAACCTTCCAAAAACTACTTTGACGAACGGTGCAAGGAGCGACGGTGGAGTTCTAAGGAGAAGTTGTAAAACTGCTTCCACGTTCGACGGACCACACTTGCGATGCCTTCTAAGAGAGTCCAAGGTGTAGCCGCGGGAGGGTCATCTCCCGGTATCCATGTGGATATCTCACCTCAAAGCCAGGTTGTCTTCTTGATGTTAATTCGGGTTTTAGTCAATCATGCAAAGAAAAATTATCAAGGAAATATATATATTTGTTCGAATTAATTCTAACGAAGGAGTTAGCTTATGAATGACAATGTATTCAAATTAGCTTCCCTCAAATTGCATCAAGCATTATAAAATAATAGGCAATACAATCCATTTACTATAGTATTATAGTCCTAAAATGAAGAAATTATATCTTGCTCCATTAGTCTTATTCTTTTCGCAACGGATCATGGCAAAATGGCTAAATTCATGAAAAGTTTCTTTCAATGCTCAAATTACTAGAGAGTTATCTTTGCTAGTTGCAAGGCAACTGTTGTAAATTGGCATGAGTTTATCTTTATAGAAAACGGAAGTTAAATGTTAGATATTAACAAGTATAAAAATTAGACATACGAAATCATTTGGAAATAAAATGTAATGGGGAATTGCTGGATGATACTTTATTAACACTTTTTCCCCCCCAAATTGAGGACTTGGAACAAATAAAGTGTGTATTCACCAATTCCTTAGCTAGGCCTTTGTCCCAAGGAGTATCGTCACTCTTTGTATCATCATGGCATTATGCTATATGCCAAATTAAACTGTATTGATTGAGAAAGTAATCAAAGATAGTAAAACAGTGACAAGACGAGTAAGATTACCTTCCAAAAGCTGACCAAACCAATCTTTCCAAAAGATAACCGGACCAATCTAAACATAGAAACATTCATACCCTAAAACACTGGACTACTTACCTTACCGCAAGGACAATAAATTCATAAAGATAAGAAATTAGGGTTCGTCCCTAAGGTTCTTAAATAAAGAAACCCTAGGCCTGACATACGTCAGATTAAGGAGTCTAAACAGATTACTCCATCGCCGGACTGCGCAACATGTATGAAATCATTTTGTGATCAATTCACAAAGAAAAAAGGGAAAAACCCTCTTCAAAGACGGCAGATCCTTACGCAAGTTATCTTGCAAAAAGACGTAGTTTTTGGATATCCTTCAAAATAAAGAAAGTTGTAAAATGGAAACTAGCATATCTAAGGTACCTTAGGGTTAACCAAGTTAGGTATACCCTACACCCGAATATAAGGGATCTTGCCAAGTTTACAAGACATCTTGAGAACCACTGCTGATACACTCTAAAAGGAAAGAACACTTCCTTAGCAGCTTGCCATACAACTGGGTTGATTAATGGGAATGTTTGTGCTTGCTAGAGATTGTAGGGCGCTGTTTGAATTATGAATTACAAATTAAACAAGTACCTATACTTCAGGTTAAAGGCCTGAAGGGAGAGGCAGCTTCAATTACCCCCGACTGCCTGCCTGACCCTAACCAAGGGGGTTGTTGACCGCGTCGGGAACGTGGAACGAACCCGCCGCGAGAGGTCTCTCCGTTGAGTTCTACTTGGAGCAGGAGGACGCTTGGATGCCAGGGGGGCTCTGGTCCTAAATTCCTCGCCTTCCGGGTCCTGCACAAGAGGCTAATGTGACTCGGGATTGGATCTCGAGGCCCTCATACTAGTTGACGGGCGGAAGCTTGGAATAGTGATCCCTGGAGATTACTTGTTAGCCTCCGGGCAGATTATGGACAAGCCTACGGGCGGAACTTCTTGTAATTAAAAGATAAAATGATGAGATGTTAAAAGAACTTGCTTGATATTGTTTTTATATGTCACGTGATAAGATTACGTGAAGGAACCAGTGCTTAAACAAGATTAATTAAAGAAGCTGATTGTTATATGTCAAATTAATGTGTTAGATAATTACATAACTAAAACAAACCGAGGAAAGTGCGGAGGATGGGCCATGGGTCTGTCCTACGGTTGGGTGGTCCCGGTTAGCCGGGAACTTTTCTCATAAATCTCGAAAGACAGCGGAATGATCATCATCATCAAAAAGAATAACGAGAACAATGACCTAGAGTTACATTTTACCCGATTTACGTTGTTTTAGGGGAACGGAATGGGACTATGCCTTATGGCAGAGAGGTTGAGCTTTGCATCCCTCTCGTTTCCCATTCTCCTTGAACCAAGTGCAGCGTGAATCCGCTTCGGACCTGGCATTTCTGCGTAAAGTAGTTCGCTCGGGTCTGACGCTAGTTGCTGTTAGCTAGTGACCCATTAGGAAAACCCTAATTCCGGTCGATCCTAAGTGGGAACGGCCAGGATACTTCCGCTACGTAGCAGACGCGGGAAGAACTAGATTGCAAAACCCGTAACATTCCATGGGAATGTCGGGTGGAGCTTTCTAGACATCCTTTCCGATGGACTGCTAAGACGTGTCCTGGATGATACTAGGGGACACGTTACACCAAGTGCAGACCGTTGATGCCTCTGATGACCCCTTCCTGATCAATGGATATCGCTTGAAGAAGTACTTCCCTCCTTGGGGATCTTGACAATCATGGTCACCTAATCCTTTCCCTCGTTGGCGTGGTACTATCACTCTTATGATACTACTTCAATAATGACCTCCAAGGAATATAACAAATCAATATCCTGTCTATGCATATTGATTCCACTCAATTCAAGTCATTGTTAGCACATGAAAAGTAGTGGTGATGCTCTTGAGGATTATGTTTGTATTGTGGATGACTCAGGCATATTGCTCAATGTGGTCATAATAAGAGGTTGCAAGTATGAAGCGACAATGTGCATTCATCTCCAATTTTTTGGCAAACATGGATACTTAGCCACAATAGGGACCATGCAGGTCAATGAAAATCAAGAACTTTTAGAAGGCCCCTCCTTGTCTACTGAGGCTACTTCAAGTTTTATATTGTTGATAAAAGTTTATACTAACTACACATTGAAGTGCTTTTAGACTTTGGATCCTTTCCATGTTTCATTGATAAGAAGTTTGCACAATAATAAGTAAAGTTTCAGAAGACCAGTCCTTCCTTTTACAAGTCTAGAGAAAACTTTCCAAGGATCCCTTTGCCTAGGATATCAAGAAAAAATTCAACAAGGGTGTACAACTATTAAAGGCTTCTAGGAAGTTGAAGGCCTACTCTTTTATCAAGGGCTATTGTATACATTACCAAGATTGCTTCAGTCACATATACTCCAAACAAGGCATGATATTCCCATTGCAATAGTTTTTGGGGCCAATAAAATAATAGAGCTAATCTCTTGAGACTATGGGTGGCCTCACCTGTGGAAATTAGTTAAAGAATTTGTCTGGACATGTGATACATGTAATAGAGAAAAAGTCCCTTGCCATCAACCTCATGGGTTGCTCCTATTCCTAATCACCCTTGGCCATCTATGTCAATGGACTTTATCACCAATCTACCTTCCTCGAAGGAGTGTGATTCCTTTTTTGTGGTGGTTGATAGATTTACCAAGATGACATGCTTTATTCCCACCTACAAGACAATTAGTGGCAGAGGTACAACTCCAATTTTCCTTGAACATATTTTATCATTGTCTTTTGTTACGAGATAGCATTGCTTCAGATTGAGGACCACCATTTGTATCAAGTTTTTGGAGAGGACTCCTCAATCTCCTATGTGTCAACCACCCTCAAAGTAATTGATAATAAAAGAGTAAATCAAATCTTAGAACAATATTTGTAATGTATAATCAATTACGTTCATGATAATTGGGTGGTTTTACTTTCCTTAGTTGAATTCACCTACTGTAATGCTAGTCATACCTCTACTAGAAAAATCCCATTCTTTGCCAACTACGGAAGACACCCTAAAATGGATACTTATGTAAGTCACCAAAAGAATAAACCAAGTATCCTTGATTTCAGAAACTCTCATGGAAGGCTTAAATACCTTGTTGATTGGAAGGTATAGGATTCTAGTGAGCAACATGGAAACTAGCCTCTCATCCAATTGCCTAGTATCTACAAAAGTAAAGGAGTTTGATTAGGATCATCCATTTAAGGCAAGATTCTTACCAAGAAACCTCAGTGCTTCTTGTCAAACTTGTCAATGAAGGAAGGGGTATTGTTATGGCCATAAGAGACTTAGTATCTTCTAGAAACTGCTAGAAGATTTGGGAAAGTCCTGGAAGATTCTAAAAAGGTTTTAAAAAAATCTTTGGAAGGTTTTAGAATATCACTTCTATCAGTACTTGCATTAGCATCACTTATATCATGAATGATGCCATTACCTAGAAGCTTCTCCTTAACCTCCTCAACTCTAGTATAAATTGGGGTATTTGGCTACAAGTCCTTAAGTCTTGCCAATAGTAGTTGTGAAGGTCATGTGAAGCATATATTGTCTTGTATTTGATCTAGTCTTGCATCAATGTCTTATCTTATATCAATCTTGTATTATGAAATACATTATTGCACTTCATCCTTTTATAATGATGAAATAAGTTCTTCTTTTTCTTTAAGCTATTCTCTTCTAAGTTGTGAGAGGTGAAAATTTTCTTTCTTCCCAAGCTCTTGTCACCCTCATAGCAACATCAAATATATATTTAATTCATTGTAAGCCCAAACGAGATCCAATTATTCAAAGCTAAAAACATTAATTAAGAGGACTGGTCATGAACCATAAGAGTGAATAAGGCATCTAATATGGGTGGAAACCCTAACCAAAACCCTAATGTATGCAAGGTAAAAAGAGAACGGAGAAACTTATTCATGTGTGTGCAAACTATGAGCAACCACTCTTCTTGATTTTTGCCCTCAAACTTGTGTAAATGTTATCGATAGTCAAGGAGGGAGAGAATACAAATGTATAGATGAGTGAGACACTTAAGATAGTGAGTCTCCTATCTGTCTCTTGCTTTTCTCTTCTAATATGCATATGATCTCATTAATGCTAATTGTTTGATTTTTAACCCTAAACTAGAGCTCATAATGCTAGGGCCTCGTAAACTTAGCTAATACTTAACTAGAGTAGAAAGAAGAATAACCAAGAAACTAATGAATTAACTAAATATCAAAAGTTTAAGTAGATAATGTCTCAAAATTACTTAATAGTCAAAGTATTACATGCAACCTAGATTAATATAACTTAGAAAATTGAAGTGGACCTAAAGACCCTAGGCATATTCTTATTGCTCACATGCATGCGGATACACAGAATAAACCAAAGGGCTTTAAGTCAACAAGAAAGAAAAAAACCAAATGTGTGCAAGATTATACATACTCCAAAGACCTAATATCAAAGATTGATACTAGACTTCTAGGTCATTTGGAACTAATCACTTTGAGTTGCTCCCTTATATACCCCAGTGATGGATCTATGGAATGGTAAAAGCAAGTATTGTTGTATTGGTGGTAGCAAATTATCTTACTTGGTAAGTAATCCAACATGCATCTATTGGATGGAAGAGTTGAAGCTAGCATGCTTGTTCTTGTTGTAGGAATCTAAAGCAAACTTAAAATTTCTTCCTCACGAGATCCTCAGGATTGCTACTTCTATGAGAGAGTGAAATAAGTCATTCCGCCTAATAGAATAATGGTACATTGAAGAAATATTGACAATGAAGAATTACACAACTAGATAGACCTATGAATATTGTAGAAAGTCACTAGCTCCACTGAGTGAGCTCAAGCTGTAAACGTGACTATGAGTAAAGAGAGATAAGAAAGGAGGAATAAGACTTTGTGTTCACTAGTAAGATATCATCCCAAAGTTGTTTTACAAGTTGTCTAAGACCTGGTCCTTGGTCAAAGTACATTTTTTCACTAACAATGTGGCTAAGCTTTGAGAGAAACTTCTTCCTTAAGAAAATCAAGGCAACTTATTTCCGTAGCGAAGGTTATAAGGTGGAGATTGACACTAACGTCTAGATAGAGACCATTGAAGATTAGTTTTAGACTATCGAAACTAGTGTTGTGGATCGTTTAATGATTAGTGAGCTACTCTTAATAGAAAAAGCTTGTTTGTGGTCAAAAGATTGGTTCCTTGAGGATGAGATGGTATCTGAAGCATCTCACACTTGGGAGTAGATTAAAGAATCTATGCAAGGGTGGTATCTTCCACCACTCCTATGAGTGTATAAACATGAATGACTTCACTAGGTTGAAAACAATTTTAGGGATTTGAGGAGGTACATTACTTTTTGTTTGTGACTCTAAAGACTTGTGGGCCTCCGGTAAAGATACCTTAGCAAGTTGCATGATTCTACGATAATTGAATGCACCAAAGGATGCTCACCTTGAATCAATGATACATGCTAATCTTGAGCAATATAGCTTGATTAGGGGTAATATAGCTTGATTAGGGGTAATGCGCTAGTCAATGAAATAAGGAACGAAAAGTACTTCTTCAAGCCCTACTCCTATCCGAAAGAGCCCGAGCCAACCAGCAGTATGTTTCATAGCGCCGTGACTCATGCGGCAGCTTGACTAGCTAGCTTGACTCGACTTTTTGTGGCGCATCCTCGATAGCGTGAAGGGCCCGTCGTCGCCTCATAGCGCCGTGGCTGATGCGGCAGCTTGACTAGCTTGGCTTGACTCGACATTTTTTGGCATCCTCGATATCGTGCAGTGTCTGGTCTATGCAGCTCTCTGAAGTCATCGATCTGGCTTGGCTCCGATCTAATATTATCACCTACGTATAGCTATAAAACGGGGACATTGAGCAGCCAAAGCCCGGCGGAGTGTAACCCATCAGTTACCTATTGGCCGTAATATAAGAAAGTTATCAGCTGGGGGCAGTTCATTATTCATCGTTACGGCGCCTGGCTAGTGACGTCCTGCACCCGCTGCATTATTAATCTGCATCGATCATGGCAACATCCGGCAAGATATCTAAGAAAAACAATATTCACGATTCTTTGGCAGTGGTTTCGCTTATAATTGTTGTACTGGTCATGCTTTGCAACAACGTCGATATGGTTGCCGCCGAGCAGGGTACCGCCACATGGTATCAGAGGATGTATGCGAGTAAGCGCTCGACTGCTAATTAAGAGCCCTCAATCCTTCTGATGGCTCGCAGGCTCCATGTTTGTAATATTCCCACTCGTGAATATTGACTTCCCGCACACTGCGTAAACCTCGTGCAAAGGTTATCTTTCATATTGGAATTGCCGGCAGTGTAATCTGTGACCTGCACGCGAGAAATTGGGACCTCCGCATTGGCAAAGCAAACCCGAGGGTTCAAACCCACAAATCACACGTAAACACCCTCTTGGGAGGGGCAAAATGGATATTATCAAGGCAATTTTTTTTTTATTTTTATCCCTTTTCCCCAGCCGATGCACGGCTGGAGGAGAGGGAGTGTGGGGGGGGATGGACTTGGTGAAGTTGTGGACTGCATGAGGAGGGGGAGGGAAGCCATGCAGTGGCCACGTGGTGGAGCTCTCCTCTCCCCCCCCTTCTCCTATATATACACCCTCTAAGGTGTTGAAGAGGGTGAGGGGGACAGACGGCTGCTGCCATCGCCGTGTTGGGAAGGCAGAAAAGAAGGCTGCATGGGGAGAGAGAGGGAAGCTACTACCGCTGTCGATGCCGTGGCCTGGAGTGCGAGGGCTGGAGGAAGCTGAGGTCGACGCCGTGCTGCTCAGGGAGGCTGTCGAGAAGGGGGGGAGAATCGTGATCTGCCACGCTACCGTGGAATTCGCCGCCCAGGCTGGACGGCCAACACCCCCACTTGGGCCGCCATAGACCGTCAGGCCGCCGCCAATCCCCCTGACCAAGTCAACCCCCCATTCGACGACATCCTCCTTTATTAATTCCCCTTAATCATCACCTTAATCCCACGCTATCAGAGGAGATCAGAAGCTTCTCTAGGAAGCTTCTAAGGGATAAGGCCTTTGGGTCTTGTTCCTGCATACCTTCCCGGTTTTAAAACCGAGCTCCTAAAAGCTCCATTCCCACAAGCCTTCCCATAAGCTCCAATCCCACAAGTTCCCGGGTCTTCAAAGATCCGATTTTCGGTGAAGGAATCTCCTACGTACAGGGAGAAGGCACATCTCAAGGCTGTTCGGAGAAAGCGTAGCAGCGAGGGTAATCCGCAGAGTTTGTGATCACGCCTACGATGGCCCCCAAGAAGTCGCAAGGCATGCCTGCGGGAGGTTCTTCTCCTAGCATTCACATGGACATCTCCCCGAGCCCACAAACCCAGGTTTTTACTATTGTGATTCCATACAAAAGTAATGCATTAAGCATGATAACTTCATGGATTAGGAAGCACCCGTGCATGTTCAAATTCACCTAGCCTAGTTAAATGCAATTGGGAAAATTGGTACTTTCAATGCTATAAACGCAAATTGTCTATCCACCTTACGACCTTAATAGTATGTTGCCTTATCGTACTTTTCAAAGTGACGAGCCTAGAACACCTGTTGCCTATCATTATAAGGTTGGAATTGTTAAAGTGCACCGTTGACTAGACATGGAAAGATTAAGCGTATGTTGTATTTTTAGGCAACATCTTCCTTGTAATGAGTCATGAGTAAAAGTTAACACCCATAAGATGTTATCCGAAAAGAAATAGAAGAGCACGAAATTAATCTTATGGACTTGCAAGTGGCATGCAAAATGGAAAAAGTTAACACTAGCTTTAGTTTTGTATGAACTTCATTAACTTCATTGTAGCTAGGAGAAAGTTGCGTGTTGCATAGTCGTCATGCAAAAATTTCATTCATCAGGAGCCGCATTTAGGAAAGGTTGCATGGTTTATCAAAGCATGAGATTCTAAAGTGTAGACAACAAGGTGGTAGGTATGATTATTTGATGTAAGTCCTAGTAGGACCTAGGAAAGTTAGTATCCAGATTATCATGCATTTTTACTTTACCAAGGAAAGATAGGGTTATTGTGAACCATGTGATGCGTAGAAGCAATGAATCGCATGTTTACATGTATTGGTGTAGTTGTAACTATTTTTCCTCCTTTAGATCTAGTTTATTATCTCTAGGAAAGGCTCATCCTTGTCGCAAGACAAGTATATTGAATTGTCTAAATCACCTAACCCAAAAGGGATTCATATAGGCATGGTTCAGTCGATATGATAAATATCCCAAGTGCTAACTAGGGTTTAGCGCGATAAGGATTCGACCTAGTTTTACACTTGTTGTCAAGTCAAAACCCTCAAACCCAAAGATCATACCCACATTCACGAAATGTTGAGTCAATTGGATGCTCATGCATAAAACGATCTAAGGTTTCTACCCTAAGGATCACTCGTTCAAATGATGAAACTCCGATTGAGTTGGAAATTCCTAGGACCGTGGCCTAATATAATTAGGAATGGGTTGGGTAAGAAGACACCCTAAACCCTGCTTCTCGGCTGGAGATAATTCCGTGACCAGGAAACGCCATTCAATGGGTGAAATGATCCCGTGGAATAGATGCAACACATGTGCAAAAAGTTGCAACATCGCATAGACTTGTGATTTGTTCACAAGAGAGTTTTGCCATTTCTTGAAATGAGGTTGGCAAGTTATTGCGCAAATTTAACTTACAAGAGGATGAGTAATCATCCTGTAACATCACCTTTCTTGGGGAATAATTGCCAAGAAAAAGGGGAGTTAGGTATTTGCCTGGAAGCAAATGACCAATCAATAAATTGAAGCGACATGGTCGCTAGGATTTACTATTAATAAAACCTAAGGTATTGGTTAAGTTGGGTTAACAAGGTATGGCCCTAACCCAAGGACAAAAGGGTGAACAAACAAACCCTTGGGGATCTTGCCAAGTCGCAATTGATCCCAGATCGAATGCTGGATGCATTCGGAGAGAAAGATTCACTCCTTAACAGTTGGCCAAATAAACGACCACTGAAATTGATTGTGCTTGTAATAGTTTAGAAAGCACTGTTTGCATTGTTTGCTCAAGGAACTAAAGGATGAAAAGATATCTAAATGCTTCAGGTTGAAGGCCTGAAGGGAGAGGCAGCTTCAGTTACCCCCGACTGCCTACCTGACCCTAACGAAGGGGGTTGTTGACCGCGCCGGGAACGTGGACCGAACCCGCCGCGAGAGGTCTTTCCGTTGAGCTCTACTTGGAGCAGGAGGACGCTTGGGTGCCAGGGGGGGCTCTGGCTGTAAATCCCTCGCCTTCCAGGTCGTGCACAAGAGACTAACGTGACTCGGGATTGGATCTCGAGGCCTGCATACTAGTCTACGGGCAGAAGCTTGGAATAGTGATCCCTAGCGGATTACTGGATAAGCCTTCGGGCGGATTATGGACAAGCCTACGGGCGGAACTCCTTGTATTTCAAAGATAAAATGATGAAATGATAATAAAGAAGTTGTTTGATATTGTTTTTCTACGTCACGTGATAAGATTACGTAAAGGAACTAGTGCTTAACAGGGTTAATTAAAGAAGCTGATTGTTATATGTCAAATTAATGTGTTAGATAATTACATAACTAAAACAAACCAAGGAAAGTGCGGAGGATGGACCATGGGTCCGTCCTACGGATGGGTGGCCCCGGTTAGCCGGGAACTTTTCTCAAAAAAATCTCGAAGAACAGCGGGATGATCATCATTATCAAAACGAATAATGAGAGCAATGACCTAGACCCGATTTACGGAATAGGACTATGCCTATTGGTAGAGAGGTTGAATTTCGCATCCCTCTCATTTCCCATTCTCCTTGAACCAAGTGCAGTGTGAATCCGCTTCGGACCTGGCAGTTCGCTTGGGTCTGACGCTAGTTGCTGTTAGTTAATAACCAAACAGGAAAACCCAAATTCCGGTCGATCCTAAGTGGGAACGGCCAGGATACTTCCGCTACGTGGCAGACACGGGAAGACCTAGATTGCAAAACCCGTAACATTCCAAGGGAGTGCCGGGCGGAGTTTTCTAGACATCCTTTCCGATGGACTGCTAAGACGTGCCCTGGATGATTCTGGTGGACACGTTACAGTTGGTATCAGAGCCGACCAACAACGGAATTGTTTTTATGAGATCTCAATAAAATGAAGTAAAGAAATTGTTGCTGTCCAAACATTTCCTCATCTTCAATACTGTCTTGCAGAACTATGAAACATGGAACAAGTTTTTGGTATTCCGGATCATGTTTATGACTGCAATGCATTCTCCGCATTATAGACAAAGAGTTGAAATGATGAACATCCTGGAGCAGATTTATAATCCATCACCTTTATATATAGAACGAAGATGGACTGGGTCTTCAGGAATCTACTACATAGCTGCCCACCGGTTCGCTTATCTACAGACCAACCTGAAGAGGATCAAGTGGTTGGAAGACTTGAAAGTCGTGAAGCTCTTCATTTTTGTGGAAGCTCACGTAAATTCGACTTTGCATATTCAAGGTCGGAGGGTTGAATTGAACTCATATGTATATGAGGAAGTAACCCGTGTAATCCCAGCCGACAGGATTAAGGTGTTGGGCCGTCATGAGAAGTATGGAATCTAGCGGAAAGGATATCCTGAACTTCCAATGAATTATCGATTCCTAAAGATCCATGACCCAAAACCCTACTATTACACAGTTCCTGTAGACAAATGCAATACAACGTTGTTCTCCCCAAACTGAATGTAATGATTGGATTATTATCACACAAGATGTTGTATAAGGCTACGCCCATGAAAATATAAATAAGGACTTCTTTTATCAATATCCGACTGTGCATCAGGGTTGTTAAAAAAGTTAAGTAGCTTCATGATTTACGAGATAGCTGAACTAAAGATAAGCTAATGTCAATTATCATACAATAACGTTAAGAAAACTTTTATCCAGGCACAACCCCAGGTACAGGTTCCAAATTCGCCCCCTACATCAAGTACTGCTGTGATCCAGGAGAAGAAGTTCCTCCTCAAGCAGATTAAGCCACCCGAGTTTGACGGGAGAGGCAGATTCGTCCAGTCTGATGCTGAAATTTGGATTGAATCTATGGAGGACTACTTTGAAGCAGTTGGTACTGCGCCTACCAATCAGGCCATGCTCGCCAAATTAAAACTCACCGGCGAAGCTAGACTATGGTGGAAACAATGGTGCAGGGATCAAGGGACTTCAGAGGGGTCCGTCACCTGGGAGAAGTTAAAGAAAGTCGTGCAGGGGAGATATTTGCCACCTGCATATCGTACACAAAAAATGAATGAATTTTACGAGCTAAAACAGCTAGGACTCACCCTTGACGCATACTACTCTAAATTTGTCTCGCTCTTAAAGTATGCACCACCACAGATGGACATGACGCAACAGGTGTCCAAATTTTGCGCGGGCTTAAATCCACCCGTAAATACCCGTCTCGAATCTATGCGTCTGTCAGATCTTCAGGATGCACTCATTCGAGCGGGACCTATAATTCAGGAAGTGCAAGCTAGACCAAGGGATAACAAAAATTGGTCCTATAGCGACCCGAACAGAGGAACATTCAGACCCCAAGTGAAGAGAGTCCAAGGTCACAATCAGGGACAAAGGAAGAAAGAAAGAACAAACAACGTCAACAACTTTGTTCCTACTCAAAGTAATGGCCGAAACCTCCGATGTTTCCACTGCAACGAACTCGGTCACTTCAAAAGGCAATGTCCCAAGCTCAACGAGGGACATCGTCAAGGTGTAGGCCGCGGTCAAGGAGCCGCCACCCGTGGAAGAGGAAGAACTGCCTGCATTACCAATAGGCAAAGATGCGAAGCAGAAGAAGAGGAAGATCCGACTGGAGGCAGAATTTGAAAGAGCGACAGTCCATGCCGCTTTACATAAGAAGGGCCCGAATCGTCAGTTCTCGGTGATTCAAACACTGTCGGACTATCAAGGTAAAGGTTTCAAAACCTTGATTGATTGTGGCAGTACACATTCCTTTATCTCACCAGCATGTGCAAAAAGATTAGGAATAGCCACAGTAGAAGTGTTAGATATGATCAATGCCCCACCCTCATTAGGTGCTACCAATGATCCATGGTGCTCAAAGTTGTAAGGCCCCCATTATGAGGAGAAGCCAAATGTGAGCCCGGACATTGGTTGAGTCCTGACTTGTATATCAGATGAGGTCTATGTGACCGGATGGCAAAAAGGTGACTGTTGTGGGTCTAATCTTTGGGTTAGACGGAGTGGTTAAGCTGGTAGCAACTCGAGGCACATTGCATTGAGTTGCGTGGTAAGGGAGTTAAAAGGGGCCCCTATTGTGGGGTCCGGGGGCCGCGGAAGCGGCCCCTGGCTGGGGGGTCCCAGGGGGGCCAGCGGCCCCCCTGGCGGGGGTCCGGGGGCAGCGCCCCCGGCCCGATGGTAAAGGGAATATTCCCTGGAATATTCCCTGGCCGACTAGTGGAGGCTCATATGGTAGGTCGGTCAACAGGCCGACCTAACGACCTTCGCGGGCTATAAAAGCTAAACCCCTTCGCAGCCATCTTACACTCATCTTTCACCCAGTCAGAGTTGTTGTTCCAGCTAGCCTTAAGCTCTTCACCTATCTTCTGTCTAGATCGCCATCTAAGCTTCACACAGTGGAAGCGCACGGGTGGACAGAGCCATCTTTGTATCAGTTGTTTGGAGTTAAAGAATTTTACTGATTCTCCTCTTATCTGTTGTGTACTCTCTATCTCTTTCTCAGATTCTGTTCGCTGCGCCGTGTAATATTTTACATGGTATCAGAGCCCAGGGGGCTCTAGAGATCGGAGAGAGTGCAAGAGGCAAAGGCTTCAACAGCAAAGAGAAACGATGTCGACTCCGGGAAGCAGTTCTGGCGCATCAGGAAGCGGTGCAGGAGGTGGTGCTGCTGTACCGGCTATTCAAACACTGAGGATTCGTCCACCAACCTTCAGCGAAGGCAAGTTAGATGGTACAAACTACACCTTGTGGAAGTTCAAAATTACTACTATCCTTGATTCTTATGAGCTTCTGGAGACTGTGCTGGGGACTGACGCAGAACCACAGCCTACCCCCGACCCATCAAATCCTAGTGTGATGATTCCTCCGAATGCAGATCTTCTACGAGCTTGGAAACGAAGGAATGCAGATGCATTGTGTGCCTTAGTTACAAGCTGTTCTGACAGTGTTTTGACTCTGATTCAGCATACAACCAAAGCGTCAGAGGCTTGGAATGTACTAAGGAGTCAGTATGAAACACGAAACCAAACAAGGATTCAAAACTTGGAGAATCAACTAGCAGCGGAGAAGTTTGCTGAAGGAGAGACGGTTGAAGCATTCATCACTCGGATTAAGAATCTGCGCGACCAGATGGCTGGCGCTGGGATACAAAAGACTAGCGAAGAGCTAGCTCGGAGGTGTCTTCGGATTTGTCCACAAAAGTTTGATGGACTAGTAACTGCCCTTAATACTCAGGTGAGACCTCAAGCTTTGACTTTTGAGGAGTTTTGTGCATTATTAATGGAGGAGGAGTTGAGGCTGAAAGCCCGAGAAGGAAGCAACAATGGAGATGCTGCATTCTCTGCCAATGCAAAAGGCAAAGGTGTTTCCTCCACCAAAAATGATGGTGACAAAAAGAAGAAGGGCGGCAAGAAGAAGTTTCAAGGAGAGTGCTTCTACTGTAAGAAGAAAGGACATGCAATTGCAGATTGTCGTGTCAAGAAGGCAGATGAAAAGAATGGTACCCTTAAAAGTAAAGGGAAAGAGACAGCCAATACGGCTGAAGCAGAGTTGGAATTATTCATGGCGACCATTGAGGAAGTGTGCTCCTCGGCGCAAGAAGAATCTACCACTGACTCTTGGGTGTTGGATAGTGGGGCCTCCCGTCACATGACCAACGAGAAAGGTCTATACAGTTCTATGCAGCCTCTACAAGAATCCATCACTGTGATGGTTGGAAATGATGCTAAATGCCCTGCTGCGGGCACAGGTACTATTTCTTTTGTTGCTGCAAATGGTGAAGTCAAAAAGCTTTCAAATGTGTTGTATGTTCCCGAAATCAGAAGAAATCTCTTATCAGTTGCTGCCATAACTGATCTTGGTCATGAAGTAAGGTTCAAGAAGACAGGTGCAGAAATTATTGATAGTGCTGGCACAATTGTTGGCAAAGGAGAAAGGAGGAACAACCTGTATGAGCTAAGTGCTCTTACAGCCACCGCTGGAGTGGGCACAAGTAAGCTTTGGCATGAAAGGTTTGGACACATCGGATTTGCAGTATTGACGGAGATGCAAAAGCAAGGTATGGTTGCTCACCTACCTACAATAACTGAATTGAAGGAACCATGTGAAGCTTGTATGATGGGCAAGCAACAGAGAAAGGCATTTCCACAAGAAAGCAAGAATAGAGCACATGCTCCTCTAGAGTTGGTGCATGCTGACTTGTGTGGTAAGATGCCTACACAGGCCTTGGGGGGATCTTCTTATTTTATGTTGATTGTCGATGACTACAGTAGGAAGATGTGGGTGTACTTCCTTCGTGATAAGGCTCAAGCTTTTGGTAAGTTTAAAGAATGGCTAATACTTGTTGAGAATGAAACAGGGAAAAGTGTGAAGAAATTTAGAACAGATGGTGGTGGTGAGTTCAACTCAAAGGAGTTTGAAGGCTTTTGCAAGAGCAAAGGGATCAAGCGTCAATTGACGACGCCTCACACACCTCAGCAGAATGGTGTTGTGGAACGCAGGAATCGTACCATTGTGGAGATGGCAAGATGCATGCTAAAGGGCAAGGGATTGCCTAACCATTTTTGGGCTGAAGCTGTTAATACTGCAGTCTACATTCTAAATCGGAGCTACACAAAGGCTCTCAAGGGAAAAACACCTCATGAGGCTTACACTGGTAAGAAACCATCTGTTTCACATTTCAGAATTTTTGGATGTGAATGTTATGCACATGTTCCAGATGAGAAGAGAAACAAGTTACAACCAAAAAGCAGAAAATGTATCTTCTTGGGTTATAGTGATGAGCAGAAGGCTTACAAGTTATATGACCAAGAGGCAAAGAAGATCATCGCGAGCCGTGATGTGGTGTTCAAGGAGGAGCCGCATACAGTGGAGGAGGAGAAGGCAAGGTCTTCCACTTTATCATCAAGCGAAGAAGTAGTCCACTATGAACCTGTCCCGAGAGCTATCCCTATCCTTAAGGAGGAGGAAGCATCATCTTCAGATGATGAGGAAAAAGTTCACCAACCTGACATCACCCCACCGGAAAAGCCATTGCCGCGCTGGGTGAAGCAGCTCTATGACCACAATAATCCTATGCCTGCATCTGTTGAGGAGAAGGCAGACGGACCAAGGAGGTCTCAGAGAATAGAGGAGCAAAGGAGGGCTTCTGCTCACATAGTCAACATGGCCTTGATGGTTGAGATTATGAGAGAAGTAAAGGAGCCAACTGACTTAGAAGAAGCACTTGCAGATCCATCATGGAAGGCTGCTATGCAGGCGGAGTATGACAGCATAATGAAGAATGACACTTGGGAGCTAGTGGATCGGCCAGCAAAGCGGAAGATTATTGGCACCAAGTGGATCTGGAAGGTAAAGTACAAGGCTGATGGTACCTTAGAAAAGTACAAAGCTAGACTGGTTGCCCAAGGATTTTCACAAGTTGAAGGGTTTGATTTTCAAGAGTCATTTGCCCCAACTGCCAGAATGACCACTATTCGCACGGTACTTGCAGTGGCTGCCCACAAGAAGTGGCCAGTGTACCAAATGGATGTTAAGTCAGCGTTCTTAAATGGTGACCTCAAGGAGGAGGTGTACGTGGCTCAGCCACCAGGGTTTGAGGCCCCCCATTCTGAGAACAAAGTGTGTAAACTGAAGAAGGCATTGTATGGGCTGAAACAAGCCCCCAGAGCATGGTACCAGCGGATAGATAGGTTCTTTTTAAACCTAAACTTCAAAAGATGTGCCTCAGATGCTAACTTGTATGTTTACAGGGATGGTAAAAAGTCTGTAGTGATTGTCCTATATGTGGACGACCTTCTTATTACAGGTGACTATGAAGATATGATCAACCAAACTCGAAAGGCTTTGAGTTTTGAGTTTGAAATGACAGACTTGGGCTTGCTGCACTATTGTTTGGGGATTGAAGTCTGGCAAGAGCCAGGAAAGATCTTCATCTCTCAGAAGAAGTATGCATGGGAGATCTTGAAGGCATTTGGCATGACCGAGTGCAAGGAGATAGCTACACCTATGGAGGTGAATGTAAAGTTATCCGTTGAGGATACATCAGCACTAGCAGACATTGGGAGGTATAGGAGGTTGGTCGGCAGTCTAATCTACTTGTGTAACACCAGACCAGATATCAGTTTTGCTGTTGGTGTTTTGAGCAGGTTCTCAAACAAACCTCATGAGAGTCATTGGAAGGCTGGGATGCGGGTGCTCAGATACTTGAAGAAAACTCTTGACTATGGTATCACATACAGTTTCGGAACTTCTCTTGTGGGGAACTGTGACTCAGATTGGGCAGGAGACATTGATTCCAGGAAGTCAGTTTCTGGTTATTGTTTCTCTTTGGGTTCAGGAATTTTCTCTTGGATTAGTAAGAAGCAACCAACAGTGGCATTGTCTTCTACCGAAGCAGAGTACAAGGCAGCTTGTTTTGCTGCATGTGAGGCCGTATGGTTGAGAAGGATTCTATGGCATATGGGAGTGCAGGATGAAGAACCAACTGTGCTGAGATGTGACAATCAGAGTTGCATCGCCATTGCCAAAAATCCAGTGTTTCATGCACGCACCAAACATATAGAGATCCAGTATCACTATGTGCGTGATTTGATGGAGGATGGGATAGTGGAATTGGTCTACTGTCCAACAGAGGAGAATGGAGCAGATATCTTCACCAAAGCACTTACGAAGGATCTGCTTCAAGTTCATCTTCAGAGACTCGGCATTGGGCCGAGGAGATAGTTCACCTATGGGTGGACATTGAGGGGGGGTGTTAGATATGATCAATGCCCCACCCTCATTAGGTGCTACCAATGATCCATGGTGCTCAAAGTTGTAAGGCCCCCATTATGAGGAGAAGCCAAATGTGAGCCCGGACATTGGTTGAGTCCTGACTTGTATATCAGATGAGGTCTATGTGACCGGATGGCAAAAAGGTGACTGTTGTGGGTCTAATCTTTGGGTTAGACGGAGTGGTTAAGCTGGTAGCAACTCGAGGCACATTGCATTGAGTTGCGTGGTAAGGGAGTTAAAAGGGGCCCCTATTGTGGGGTCCGGGGGCCGCGGAAGCGGCCCCTGGCTGGGGGGTCCCAGGGGGGCCAGCGGCCCCCCTGGCGGGGGTCCGGGGGCAGCGCCCCCGGCCCGATGGTAAAGGGAATATTCCCTGGAATATTCCCTGGCCGACTAGTGGAGGCTCATATGGTAGGTCGGTCAACAGGCCGACCTAACGACCTTCGCGGGCTATAAAAGCTAAACCCCTTCGCAGCCATCTTACACTCATCTTTCACCCAGTCAGAGTTGTTGTTCCAGCTAGCCTTAAGCTCTTCACCTATCTTCTGTCTAGATCGCCATCTAAGCTTCACACAGTGGAAGCGCACGGGTGGACAGAGCCATCTTTGTATCAGTTGTTTGGAGTTAAAGAATTTTACTGATTCTCCTCTTATCTGTTGTGTACTCTCTATCTCTTTCTCAGATTCTGTTCGCTGCGCCGTGTAATATTTTACAAGAAGCACCTACCTTACTTGTGGAATTGGCAAACGGTCGTGAGGTAACTTGTACCAAGCAAACTGCTAAGGAAGAATTCTTTCTGGGAGGAAAGAAAACCTCAGTCAAATTCAGAGTCATGAATTTAGGTATCCATAAGTGTCTACTCGGGATGGATTGGCTTAAGCCTAATGACGCCCACATCCACTGTGAAAAGGGTCAAGTTTCCTTTCGAAACTCTAAAAGGGAGTTTGTTACAACTCAAGGTGAGGCAGGAGTGCCAAGAATCCAGTTAGCCAAAGTATCGCGGATCATAAAAGGAGTCAGAAAAGGATTACCCGTTTACCTGATCAAACTCAACAAGTTAGATCAAAAGCAACAGTCGCACGAAGGACCTTCTTGGCTAAAGGAATACGCTGATGTATTCCCTGATGAATTGATTGAACTTCCGCCTCCAAGAGAAGTTGATCATGAAATTAGGCTAGTACCTAGAGCTGCGCCAATTGCAAAGAGACCTTATAGAATGTCCATACCAGAAGCTATTGAGTTGAAGGAACAACTCAAGCAACTGTTGGATCAGGGTTACATCCGGCCCAGCAACTCACCGTGGGGAGCTCCAGTTCTATTCCAGAAAAAGAAAGATGGGACACTTCGACTATGTATTGATTACCGTGGGTTGAATCAATCAACAGTCAAGAACAAGTATCCTATTCCTAGAATAGATGAGCTTCTGGATTGCCTTCAAGGTGCAAAGATCTTCTCCAAAATTGATCTCAGATCAGGTTACTATCAAATAAGGATCAAGGAAGAAGATATTCCAAAAACGGCCTTCAATACAAGATATGGACACTTTGAGTTCTTGGTTATGTCATTCGGGCTTACAAATGCACCTGCCACCTTCAATAGATTAATGCAGGATATTTTTAGACCATATCTTGATGATTTCGTGCTTGTCTTCTTCGATGACACTTTAGTTTATTCTAAACAGGAAGAAGATCATGAACCTCAACTACGGATTGTTCTTGAGACAATGAGGTCTCATAAGCTGTATGCTAAAATGAAGAAGTGTGCATTCTTCAAGCGTCAGATTGAATATCTACGATTCATAGTATCATCAGAAGGAATATCAGTAGACCCAGCCAAAATCAGGGATGTGCTTGAATGGCCAATACCAATATCCATTAAAGAAATACGTAACTTTCTTGGCTTGACAGGATGGTATAGGGTCTTTATCAAAAACTATGCTTTGATTGCAGCACCTCTTACCGACTTACTAAAGAAGCAGACTTCTATTACATGGTCAACTCCCGAACAAAATAGCTTCGACCAATTGAAGCAATGTTTGGTATCAGCACCTATTCTAAAACTTCCTGACCTCAATAAGGAGTTCGAGGTAGTAACTGATGCCAGCATTCTTGCCTTGGGGTGTGTACTTATGCAGGAAGGTCATCCAGTAGCATATTCTTCAAGGAAATTGAAGAGTCATGAAAAGAATTATGCCACGCATGATCTGGAATTATTAGCTATCATCCATGCTCTAAATCTTTGGAGAAACTACCTGTTGGGTAACAAGTTTACTCTAGTAACCGATCATAAGAGTCTCAAATGGATTTTTACCCAGAACGAGCTCAACATGAGGCAACGTCGGTGGATTGAAGTATTGGAGGAGTATGATTTTGAAATCAAGTACCGACCAGGGAAAGAGAATGTAGTTGCCGATGCACTCAGTCGCAAGGCATTCATAAATTCCCTAATCTTACAAAATCCATCAACGGCCAGATCTCTGGCTACAAAGGTATCTATGCCAAGCAACCCTATACTGGAACTAGCTAGAGAGGAAGCAAGCCATGATTTGGCCTACCAAACAATGATAAAAGAAATATCTACCAAGGAGCAGAATCTGAAGTCACAAGCTAAGTATCGGGAATTTTCCATTGATAATGGACTTGTCTACTATAGAACAAGGCTATGTATACCAACAAGCCAGTCACTTAAGCAGAAGATATTATGGGAAGCTCATGATTCCCCTTTCGCTCGACATCCTAGCTATGCAAAAACTCTTAATGTAGTTAGGAAAAGCTACCATTGGGAGAGGCTCAAAGGTGACGTTCTTAAATATGTCACTGAATGTTTGTCTTGCCAACGTATCAAGGCTGAACATGTCATGATGCCAGGAAAATTGCAACCACTTGACATTCCCCAAATGAAATGGGAATTCATGAGTATGGATTTTGTTGTGGGCTTACCCCAAGTCCAAGGAGGATACAATTCCATTATGGTTGTGGTTGATATGCTTACCAAGGTTGCACACCTGATTCCAGTAAAGACAAACTATAAAGCCTCTGACATTGCAAGATTGTTTATCAAGGAAATATTCAAGCTACATGGGTTACCTAAAAGAATCATTAGTGATCGAGATTCTCTCTTCACATCACACTTCTGGAGAGCTATCTTTGAAGCTATTGGGACTCAACTCTGTTTTAGCACTGCCTACCATCCCCAAACGGATGGACAAACAGAGCGAGTGAATCAAATCATTGAGGATATGCTTAGGGCATACTGCTGTTGAGAGCCAAAGAGGTGGATTCAGTACTTGCCGTTAGTAGAATTTGCCTACAATGCTTCTTACCAGCAGAGCATTCAAATGACCCCTTTCCAGGCATTGTATGGACATGATTGTCGAAGTCCCCTAAACTTTTCTGATCCAACCCTAAGAGTTGAAGCTTCAAGACAAATGTTGGAGGACATGGATGACCAAATAAGGTCAATAAGACAAGACATACAAGCAGCCAAGGATAGACAAAAGGCATATGTAGATTTGAAACGTCAAGAGAGGATCTTCGGAGAAGGAGACATGGTCTTCATTCGTGTACGCCCTAAAAGGAGTTCTCTATCTCTAGGAGAATGCAAGAAGCTAAGTCCAAGGTATTGTGGGCCGTATAAAATCCTCAAATGCCTGGGACCTAATTCTTATAAATTGCAACTTCCTGATAACCTAAAAATTCACAATGTATTCCATATTAGTCTCTTAAAAAAATATGTACCCAACCCTAATCATGTACTTGATGACCAACAAATTGTAATGCCTAGTCAAGGAGTCCTTGAACTAAGACCGGATAAGATTTTAGATGTTAGAGAGAGACAGTTAAGATCTAGAACCTTGAAAGAATGCCTCGTACAGTGGAAATATTATCCCGAAGAGGATGCTACTTGGATAGATGAAAGCTCTCTCAACCATCAATATCCCCAGTTTATTTCGAGATGAGGACATCTCGATTCTTCTAAGGGGGAGAGAATGTAATATTCCCACTCGTGAATATTGACTTCCCGCACACTGCGTAAACCTCGTGCAAAGGTTATCTTTCATATTGGAATTGCCGGCAGTGTAATCTGTGACCTGCACGCGAGAAATCGGGACCTCCGCATTGACAAAGCAAACCCGAGGGTTCAAACCCACAAATCACACGTAAACACCCTCTTGGGAGGGGCAAAATGGATATTATCAAGGCAATTTTTTTTTTATTTTTATCCCTTTTCCCCAGCCGATGCACGGCTGGAGGAGAGGGAGTGTGGGGGGGGATGGACTTGGTGAAGTTGTGGACTGCATGAGGAGGGGGAGGGAAGCCATGCAGTGGCCACGTGGTGGAGCTCTCCTCTCCCCCCCCTTCTCCTATATATACACCCTCTAAGGTGTTCAAGAGGGTGAGGGGGACAGACGGCTGCTGCCATCGCCGTGTTGGGAAGGCGGAAAAGAAGGCTGCATGGGGAGAGAGAGGGAAGCTGTTGCCGCTGTCGATGTCGTGGCCTGGAGTGTGAGGGCTGGAGGAAGCTGAGGTCGACGCCGTGCTGCTCAGGGAGGCTGTCGAGAAGGGGGGGAGAATCGTGATCTGCCGCCCTACCGTGGAAGTCGCCGCCCAGGCTGGACGGCCAACACCCCCACTTGGGCCGCCATAGACCGTGAGGCCGCCGCCAATCCCCCTGACCAAGTCAACCCCCCATTCGACGACATCCTCCTTTATTAATTCCCCTTAATCATCACCTTAATCCCACGCTATCAGAGGAGATCAGAAGCTTCTCTAGGAAGCTTCTAAGGGATAAGGCCTTTGGGTCTTGTTCCTGCATACCTTCTCGGTTTTAAAACCGGGCTCCTAGAAGCTCCATTCCCACAAGCCTTCCCATAAGCTCCAATCCCACAAGTTCCCGGGTCTTCAAAGATCCGATTTTCGGTGAAGGAATCTCCTGCGTACAAGGGAGAAGGCACATCTCAAGGCTGTTCGGAGAAAGCGTAGCAGCGAGGGTAATCCGCAGAGTTTGTGATCACGCCTACGATGGCCCCCAAGAAGTCGCAAGGCATGCCTGCGGGAGGTTCTTCTCCTAGCATTCACGTGGACATCTCCCCGAGCCCACAAACCCAGGTTTTTACTATTGTGATTCCATACAAAAGTAATGCATTAAGCATGATAACTTCATGGATTAGGAAGCACCCGTGCATGTTCAAATTCACCTAGCCTAGTTAAATGCAATTGGGAAAATTGGTACTTTCAATGCTATAAACGCAAATTGTCTATCCACCTTACGACCTTAATAGTATGTTGCCTTATCGTACTTTTCAAAGTGACGAGCCTAGAACACCTGTTGCCTATCATTATAAGGTTGGAATTGTTAAAGTGCACCGTTGACTAGACATGGAAAGATTAAGCGTATGTTGTATTTTTAGGCAACATCTTCCTTGTAATGAGTCATGAGTAAAAGTTAACACCCATAAGATATTATCCGAAAAGAAATAGAAGAGCACGAAATTAATCTTATGGACTTGCAAGTGGCATGCAAAATGGAAAAAGTTAACACTAGCTTTAGTTTTGTATGAACTTCATTAACTTCATTGTAGCTAGGAGAAAGTTGCGTGTTGCATAGTCGTCATGCAAAAATTTCATTCATCAGGAGCCGCATTTAGGAAAGGTTGCATGGTTTATCAAAGCATGAGATTCTAAAGTGTAGACAACAAGGTGGTAGGCATGATTATTTGATGTAAGTCCTAGTAGGACCTAGGAAAGTTAGTATCCAGATTATCATGCATTTTTACTTTACCAAGGAAAGATAGGGTTATTGTGAACCATGTGATGCGTAGAAGCAATGAATCGCATGTTTACATGTATTGGTGTAGTTGTAACTATTTTTCCTCCTTTAGATCTAGTTTATTATCTCTAGGAAAGGCTCATCCTTGTCGCAAGACAAGTATATTGAATTGTCTAAATCACCTAACCCAAAAGGGATTCATATAGGCATGGTTCAGTCGATATGATAAATATCCCAAGTGCTAACTAGGGTTTAGCGCGATAAGGATTCGACCTAGTTTTACACTTGTTGTCAAGTCAAAACCCTCAAACCCAAAGATCATACCCACATTCACGAAATGTTGAGTCAATTGGATGCTCATGCATAAAACGATCTAAGGTTTCTACCCTAAGGATCACTCGTTCAAATGATGAAACTCCGATTGAGTTGGAAATTCCTAGGACCGTGGCCTAATATAATTAGGAATGGGTTGGGTAAGAAGACACCCTAAACCCTGCTTCTCGGCTGGAGATAATTCCGTGACCAGGAAATGCCATTCAATGGGTGAAATGATCTCGTGGAATAGATGCAACACATGTGCAAAAAGTTGCAACATCGCATAGACTTGTGATTTGTTCACAAGAGAGTTTTGCCATTTCTTGAAATGAGGTTGGCAAGTTATTGCGCAAATTTAACTTACAAGAGGATGAGTAATCATCCTGTTACATCACCTTTCTTGGGGAATAATTGCCAAGAAAAAGGGGAGTTAGGTATTTACCTGGAAGCAAATGACCAATCAATAAATTGAAGCGACATGGTCGCCAGGATTTACTATTAATAAAACCTAAGGTATTGGTTAAGTTGGGTTAACAAGGTATGGCCCTAACCCAAGGACAAAAGGGTGAACAAACAAACCCTTGGGGATCTTGCCAAGTCGCAATTGATCCTAGATCGAATGCTGGATGCATTCGGAGAGAAAGATTCACTCCTTAACAGTTGGCCAAATAAACGACCACTGAAATTGATTGTGCTTGTAATAGTTTAGAAAGCACTGTTTGCATTGTTTGCTCAAGGAACTAAAGGATGAAAAGATATCTAAATGCTTCAGGTTGAAGGCCTGAAGGGAGAGGCAGCTTCAGTTACCCCCGACTGCCTGCCTGACCCTAACGAAGGGGGTTGTTGACCGCGCCGGGAACGTGGACCGAACCCGCCGCGAGAGGTCTTTCCGTTGAGCTCTACTTGGAGCAGGAGGACGCTTGGGTGCTAGGGGGGGCTCTGGCTGTAAATCCCTCGCCTTCCGGGTCCTGCACAAGAGACTAATGTGACTCGGGATTGGATCTCAAGGCCCGCATACTAGTCTACGGGCAGAAGCTTGGAATAGTGATCCCTAGCGGATTACTGGATAAGCCTTCGGGCGGATTATGGACAAGCCTACGGGCGGAACTCCTTGTATTTCAAAGATAAAATGATGAAATGATAATAAAGAAGTTGTTTGATATTGTTTTTCTATGTCACGTGATAAGATTACGTGAAGGAACCAGTGCTTAACAGGGTTAATTAAAGAAGCTAATTGTTATATGTCAAATTAATGTGTTAGATAATTACATAACTAAAACAAATCGAGGAAAGTGCGGAGGATGGACCATGGGTCCGTCCTACAGATGGGTGGTCCCGGTTAGCCGGGAACTTTTCTCAAAAAAATCTCAAAGAACAGCGGGATGATCATCATTATCAAAACGAATAATGAGAGCAATGACCTAGACCCGATTTACGGAATAGGACTATGCCTATTGGTAGAGAGGTTGAATTTCGCATCCCTCTCATTTCCCATTCTCCTTGAACCAAGTGCAGCGTGAATCCGCTTCAGACCTGGCAGTTCGCTTGGGTCTGACGCTAGTTGCTGTTAGTTAATAACCAAACAGGAAAACCCAAATTCCGGTCGATCCTAAGTGGGAACGGCCAGGATACTTCCGCTACGTGGCAGACACGGGAAGACCTAGATTGCAAAACCCGTAACATTCCAAGGGAGTGCCGGGCGGAGTTTTCTAGACATCCTTTCCGATGGACTGCTAAGACGTGTCCTGGATGATTCTGGTGGACACGTTACAATGTTTGTCTCTATTTTGCCCCCTTTGTTTAATCCCTTCTTTGTTGGCATAATGTTATTGACGCAGACAATGCCTGCTAGCTGGGGGTCTCCGGAGACTACATGTTTGCGGCTGGAAGCCCTGCAATTTATCACGGCGGAAGCGGCTGCGGTGCACGCTACCAGATCAGCTGTGTCCGGGCCAACAACGAGGGACCAGGCTGCATAAACACTCAGGCATTCACCGTCACGATCATCGACTTCTGCAATCCTGCTGACGGCCCTTGCAATGGGACCTTCGATCTCCCCAGGGAGCTCTTTTAGAGGATGGCGCCTCTCGAGACTGGGAACATCATCATCTCATACAACCGCGTCTCGTGATCATCATATTCAGCTTCTTCTGCACGTTCTACATCTGTCCCATAGAGATACATGAATTCCGAGTGATATCATCCTAGCCTCATCATCTACCACAGCTATATATAATTAGAGCTAGAGCCCGGAGCAGCTATGTACTGCTGAAAAAATACAATATAATATGTAATTAGTGTTTGTGTTTGGATTAAGAGCTAATAATCAGTATGTGCTCCAATATGTGGATTATTCTGGAACATCCGAGAATATTCTCCTGATGCATGGATCCGATACCCAACATATCTACTCGGAAGCTGACTAACATTAGCGTGATCGATGTGCTGCTGGCCGATCTTGATTTACCCTATATAATGAATGTCGTCATGGTGCCAACGTGACTAGTAGGTCCTTGATCCCCATCATGTGTTAGATCCCTTAACCATACTAATTCAACGTCATTCCTCCTCCAAAGGTGGATTGACTTAAGCAGTAGTTAAAATTTAAAGGCATATGGAATGCCTCAGTCTGACAAGCTATTCCAACCAATCACTTTTGGAAAAACCATTAGGGAACTTTGATTGACTGGTTTACACTCGGAATTGTGAAGGGATGAGACCGCCCAAACGTTGAAACGCCTGGTCCAAGTCTAGCTCTTTGGTGATGACACTTACAACATGTGAGACTTGATGATGTAGTTCTCACCACTCTAAAAGATACACTCTAGTGCTTCTCTAAACTCTTAGCCTCATTGTATAGCCACCACAACAAAACATAAATTTTATGATTTGGTCATTTTGCTGTGCTCATAGGATTTACAATTATGGTTTGAAAGTGTACTTGGCGAAGAAGAGTGAGATCTAGTTTCATTACAGTTGGGCTTACCTCTTGGCATGCGTTAAATTTAGAGCTATAGATTTCAATCGATTAAAGATCATTGCTAAGATCTAGAAATCAAATGAGATCCTCTCTAGTAGTGGGAATCTAGTGCTTAACTCTATGTTGGCTCAGCATGTGGATTTCAACTCTACTATTTTTCTGTTGTTCAATATTTCAGATTAACACTTCATCGTCGAATGTGCAAGAGATATCTTTTAGGAAGTTCTTCTAGTACCATGGAGATGGACATCACTGGCATGTGATTGGCTTTAAATGTGATAGATTCGGAGCTTCAATGAAGTGGCTTGTGTGTTGAGGAACCCAATTAGGACAAGGCTGAGAGACTCCTCTTCGATCTTACCTACAAGAGAATCCACTGAGAGAATACATGGATAGACAATATACTTCGACATTGTCTAGCTAAAACATATACTACCACAAGGTACTAGTATACGATAAAAGGAAGAGATTTTGGGTAGCCTCAAAAGGGAAAGGGAAGATAAACTCAAGGTAGAATGATGCACAGAAGTTTCTCAATGAATAAAGCTAGGTACTTGAACTTGAAGATATCAAGCATCCGCTAGTAGCCTTTTGATTGATGTAAAAGTTTTCTCAGAAAGCTATAAGAAATATGCCTATTAATGTGCTAATAGATGAGTCTTGTGAAATATAAACAAAAGTCGTAGATGCATTTATGTATGTAATTATATGCATGTATAAAGACCCATGTCTATTAGCTTGTTCCCCTTAGAAATTGAATGAAAATAGAGATGCACATATCAATGCAAGTATAGATGTGGTTTTGTCTTAAAGCAGGCAGAATAGGAGGCTAGAGCAAGCAAAGAATAAGGTGGGCCAATGGGAGGAGAGAAATGTTGATACCATGTGTGTTTGGCTACCCACCTATCTCAAGCTACATGCGAGAAGAATTTAGCAAATGAAAGGGCCAAGGAAATAAAAGAGGTAATGCAGATGTATCAGTAAAGATTTTTCAACACATTGCTTGAACTATAAAAGGCATTTGGTGAGGAGGATTTTATTTAAAAAATTAAATAGAAGTTGTAACTTACAAGGAAGGCACTTCAACATAAGTTGAAAATAGAAATACCCCAGCCTAAATATAGGGTGACAAGGGAAAATTGGGAATTGTGGTTGAGAAAATTTGGACTCTCAAGAAAAGACCTAAGACTAATTAGGTTGTGACTAATAAAGAGCCTACTTTAGCCATAGAAGAACAACCACTATCACTTCCTACACTTGAGATAGATTGGGATCCAAAGGAACCGAAAGAATCAATATCACAAGAATCAGAAATCCGTATAAGGTAGTCTCATGCTCCCTCCATGTTTGATTCTAGGCTTTTCTCTGCTTTATTTCATGCTCTAATTGCTTTCGGAGTTGTGTATAATTATGAGAAGCCTTTCCTATTTCATTTTTTATGTCCATGAGCTTCTTGTTCTTGTATTGTGCCTCTTCTTTTGTCTATCTTGTCTTTTGAGCTCAATCATTTGTTGTCCCTATAGCTATTTCAATGCATTTAGCTCTCTGCCTAGCTTGGTTTTATATTTAATAGTCTCTATGTAGTCACTTTCAAGATACACCCCATTTTCTTTCTTGATTTTGTTTTGTTTTTGCATCTCTTTGTACTTGTCTTCCTTGTCGTTGATGACCAATCATTTGATGGCTAGGGATATATCCTCTTCCTCTCGTATCTTGAGATGCTTCTATGCCTCCTACTTCTACTTCTACACCTCATCTTCCTTCTTCACTCCTCTTGAGCTTTCTATTTGGCCTTCTCCTTGTCAAATGCAACCTTTCCCCCCTTAATGGGTAGTTTGATGATGAGCTTCTTCCTTCTTCCTTTGTTAGAGATAGTTAACACTAGTATCTCTAGATATGCCTCATGTTGGTGCTATTGTGCTCCAAACACAACTAGTCATGGGACTTGAAGTCTCATCTCTAGTGGTTGTTCTAGTACCTAGGAATAGGAGGTTTTGGTTGCTAAGTTCTTTGATTGATTCTTCTCCGCTCCTTTAGTGATATTTCTCCTAGAGGTTTTCTTGGAGCTTCTCTGCTTCCTATTGCAATCACATAACCATATCTTCCCCTTTATCTTCCATATGTTCTTATTCTAATGTAGATTAAAGTGTGGAAGATACTTCTTGTATTGATACACCTAGATGCTTTGGGATGTTTGGAACCTTTCTTGCATGTAAGTCTTTGATTTCTTCTTCAATGATTGTAGTCAATACATACCCAAATCCCACCAACATGGCTTTAATTATACGTCTCTTTCTTGCTCATTTTTGGTGCTTTTGTCCACTATCCCTAGTACTATACTTTTTAGCATTCCCACTTGGATTCTACTATAAAGTTATTCTTGCCAAGTGGTGCCTACACGAGGGGAGGTGTGCCTTCAATGGTTCTCCCTTATGGGCACGTTGACGGTATGAGTGCCTTGAAGGTTCTCCATTAGCGTATGGCATATTCTTAAGAGTGAAATACTTTTGGTCTTCGGCGAAAGGTTGATAGGAATACCTATCCTTTCTGGGCGTGAGACTTGTAGGTGTGAATGTGGGTGATGTCGTACGTGGGTGATGCCAGAATATTCATATCTCAAGTGCTAACGTCTATGTGATTCGATTATGTCATGAAATTCCAAAGATTATTTTATTTCTTATGACTAGATGCATTTATTTAGTTAATTATTTTTTAAACATGATTTTCCAATTTTTTTGCAACAGCACAACTAACATGTGGAGCAAGATGAATTGGATACACACAAGAAGCACATTTTATCCCATAGACTTCCTCATTGAGTTATTTAAATAGACGAACCACCATTTATTCTAAGCCGTGCGCACACTGTCTTTGTAAATATTTATTAATACTTCAAATTCTGGGAGATATATTAAGGATATTCTAGATATACTTGAGTTGTGTAATGGGGATATATTTTAGTGAACTGAAACTCCTTTGCAAAAGAGTGATTGTAAAGGGTCTATCTCTGGGCAAAGCAAGACTCATTCTAATATTGGAAATAGGGCATCGACGAGCTACCCACTCCATGTACAGGGGGAAATTGCACCCAATAGTGTTCGTCTCAAATTTTTAAACTCTTATTTAAGTTTATATTGAGTTTTATGAGTCATGCTTTCATTTTTATAAGAAAAAGAGAGTGAGAGAAAGCTTCTTCTTCTCGCTATGCACAAATCTCGCATCTGATCTGTGCAATCGTGGTATCGGAGCTTAGCTTACATCTAAGGCCTCCAATCACTTATCCTCTTGCAGGAAGGCGAGCTCTATGCAACAATCAGGTTCTACGGTCCATCTTAGCCAACTTCATGGCTAGATTCCGAGGGCTTAAGAAACCCCAAACCCCTCTATCTCCAACAACTAGATTAGACAAGAGCAATCATCCTATAGTTCAAGGCAAAGGATACATAGTTCCAAGCCAAGGATCAATAGTCCGAACTATCACACTAAAGTGTATAATTCTAATATTAATAAGTAATAAGATTGACCAAACAATACTCTTTATTGCATTATATGCATGGGCTAATATATTACACCACTACCCAATGGAAGTAGAGACGTAGTGATTGGACACATGTAATATCCCGATTCGCTTATAAAAGCACGCGCGTGAACCTGTCTCAAATGAATATGAAAAATGGGATAAATGAAAAAAAAAATTATTCCCCCCCTTATCCCTCCAGCCGACTGACGAGCTGGAGGGGGAGGGAAATAGAAGGAGCAGGTAAGCTCCTTGGTGGAGCTTTGATTGAGGAGAGGACATGCGTGATGACACGCAGGGAGGGAAGATCCCCCTCCCCTCCCCTATTTAAATCGAAGGGGACGAAGCTGAGAAAAAAACCGTCTGCTGTCTCGCTGTGTAGGAGAGAGGTCGCCACATGCTCATCCGCCCTGCAATAAGGATGATGTGATTGGCCTTCCCACCTGTGCATCCTGAGGCCGTCGTCGCTGAGCATGAGGGGGAAAAGCCTGAGACTGCTGTCTCCGCTGCCATAGAGTGTGAGGTGGCTACCGTGGAGCAGGAAGTGGGGCGCCGTTGGGAGAGGACTGTGAGCCACTTCAGTGTGTCTGCCATTCATACGCCGTCTCGAGACGCTGCGAATTATCCTCGAGTGCCGTAGGCATCGCCATTTGGCCTCCATCACATCGCCCTCTGCCATCGCAATCTGCCCATTCCGTCAACACGCCGCCGTGATTCCATGGATCTTCTTTCTCCCACGCGGCCCCAAAAGCTTTAGAAGCTTCTTGGGGGAAGCTTCTAAAGGTCCTAAGAAGCCCCCTCTCTTATGGCCCTTTAAGACTACCCCCCCTTGCAAATTCCCTTCTAAGGGGCCTCTTAAGCCCCCTTTCCCCCTTAAGCCCTTCTTAGGCTTTGGGAACCAACCCCTCGTGTTTTATTCCCCCTAAGCCCCCTTTCATCCCCCCCCTGCCGATTTTTTTTTAAAAAAAAAAACCTTTTAGTCCCCTTTCACTCTTGTGCAAAAACCCCTTCCCTTCACTTGGAGTCACTCCCCCAAGAGCACAAAGGCCTTAAGGGTCTTAATTCTTTTTTTTTCCCCCGTGTATAATCCCTAAAAGCCCTTTTTCCCTAGCTTCGAAACCATCCCCCCCTGTGATTTAACCTTTAAGCCCTTTCTTACGGGCTTCAAAAACCCTTTCACCCCCTTCATGTGCCTTACAAAACCTTTTTATTAAACCCCCGTGTTTTTTTTAAATTTCCTTTAGCCTTTCTCATTGGCCTCGAAATCATTTCCCCCCTTACGTGTGTAAACCCTCATAAGCCCCTTTTCTCCTAAATTGCCTAAGGGTCCTTAGACCCTTACTTATAACCTTTACAGCTATTATTTTCCCTTAAAGCTCTCCTACACCTTGTGTCTTTTCCACACCTTGTTATTCCCGTTCGTGCGAGCTTACTAAGGCCATTAAGCCTTCCCCATGGCTTCAATGGGTCTTACTGATAAAAGTCTCTAAAACACCCTTTCGAATTCCCGAATTCAAGGAGGGAGCCTTCTAAAAACTATTTTTGACGAACGGTGCAAGGATCGACAGTGGAGTTCTAAGGAGAAGTTGTGAAGCTGTTTCCACGTTCGAGAATCTACAATTGCAATGCCTCCTAAGAAAGTCCAAGGCGTAGCCACGGGAGGATCATCCCCTGGTATCCATGTGGATATCTCACCCCAAAACCAGGTTTTTCTTCTTGGCTTTAATTTCGGTTTTAAGTCGATCATGCAAAGAAAAATTGTTAAGGATAGGATATATTTGTTCGAGTTATTTGTAACGAAGGAGTTTAGCTTATGAATGACAATGTATAGAACTTAGCTTTCTTCAAATTGCATCAAGCATTATAAATTACGAGCCAGATTAACCATTTACTATAGTAGTATATTTTAGTTAAATCCTAAGGTGTAGAAATTATATCTTGCACCATTAGTCTTATTCCTTTCGCAACGAATCGTTCTAAATGGTTAAATTCATGAAAGGTTTCTTTCGATGCTCAAATTACTAGGAAGTTATCTTGAATATTTGCACATCTTAGCAAGGCAAGTGTTGTTAGTTGGCATGAGCTCATCTTTAAGGAAAACGGAAGATAAATTAAACTATATTGACTGGGAAGTAAATTGTCACAAGGATAGCAAAACCGTGACAAGACGATTAATATTTCCTTCCAAAAGATAACTGAACCAATCTAAACATAGAAACATTCATACACTAAACACTTGACTACTTTCCTTACTGTAGGGACAATCAATTCGTAAAGATAAGGAACTAGGGTTTGTCCCTAAGGTTCTTAAAAGAAGAAACCCTAGGCCTGACATACGTCAGCTTAAAGAATCTAAATAGATTATTCCATCGCAGGACTTGCGCAACAAGTATGAAATCATTTAGTCTTGTGATTGATTCACAAGGAGAAAGGGTAAAAACCCTCATCAAGGACGGCAGATCCCTACGCAGTTTATCTTGCAAAAAGACATATTTTTGGATATCCTTCTAAATAAGGAAAGTTGTCAACCAGAAACTAGCATATCTAAGGCACCTTAGGGTTAACCAAGTTGGGTATGCCCTACACCGGAATGTAACAGATCTTGCCAAGTTACAAGACACCTTGGGAATGAGTGTTGATACACTCAAAAAGGAAAGAACACTTCATTAGCAGTTTGCCAAACAACTCGGTTGATTAACAAAAATGTTTGTGCTTGCTAGAGATTTTAGAGCTCTGTTTAAATTATGAATTACAAATTAAATGAGTACCTATACTTCAGGTTAAAGGTCTGAAGGGAGAGGCAGCTTCAGTTACCCCCGACTGCCTGCCTGACCCTAACCAACGGGGTTGTTGACCGTGCCAGAAACATGGACCGAACCCGCCGTGAGAGGTCTCTCCGTTGAGTTCTACTTGGAGCAGGAGGACGCTTGGGTGCCAGAGGGGCTCTGGCCGTAAATCCCTCACCTTCCGGGTCCTGCACAAGAGGCTAACGTGACTCGGGATTGGATCTCGAGGCCCGCATACTAGTAGACGGGCGGAAGCTTGGAATAGTGATCCCTGGAGATTACTAGATAGCCTTCAGGCAGATTATGGACAAGCCTACGGGCGGAACTCCTTGTATTTCAAAGATAAAATAATGAAATGATTTGCTTGATATTGTTTTTCTATGTCACGTGATAAGATTACGTGAAGGAACCAGTGCTTAACAGGGTTAATTAAAGAAGCTGATTGTTATATGTCAAATTAATGTGCTAGATAATTACATAACTAAAACAAACAGAGGAAAGTGCGGAGGATGGGCCATGGGTCCGTCCTACGGTTGGGTGGTCCCGGTTAGCCGGGAACTTTTCTCAAAAATCTCGAAGAACAGGGGAATGATCACCATCATCAAAACGAATAACGAGAACAATGACCTAAAGTTACGTCTTACCCGATTTACGCTGTTTTAGGGGAACGGAATGGGACTATGCCTTATGGCAGAGAGGTTGAGCTTTGCATCCCTCTCGTTTCCCATTCTCCTTGAACCAAGTGCAGCGTGAATCCGCTTCGGACCTGGCGTTTCTGCGTAAAGTAGTTCGCTTGGGTCTGATGCTAGTTGCTGTTAGCTAATGACCAAACAGGAAAACCCTAATTCCGGTCGATCCTAAGTGGGAAACGGCCAGGATACTTCCGCTACGTGGCAGATGCGGGAAGACCTAGATCGCAAAACCCGTAACATTCCTTGGGAGTGCTGGGCGGAGTTTTCTAGACATCCTTTTCGATGGACTGCTAAGATGTGTCCTGGATGATACAAAGGGGACACGTTACAAGTTGGTATCAGATCCCCGACCAACAACGGAATTGTTTTTTTTGAGATCGCAATAAAATGAAGTAAAGAAATTATTGCTGTCCAAACATTTTCTCATCTTCAATGCTGTCTTGCAGAACTATGAAGCGTGGAACAAGTTTTTGGTGTTTCGGGTCATGTTTATGACTGCAATGCATTCTCCGCTTTATAGACAAAGAATTGGGATGATGAACATCTTGGAGCAGATTTATAATCCATCACCTTTATACATAGAACGAAGATGGATGGGGTCTTCAGGAATCTACTATATAGCCGCCCACTGGTTTGCTTATCTACAGACCAACCTAAAGAGGATCAAGTGGTTGGAAGACTTGAAAGTCGTGAAGCTGTTCATTTTTGTGGAAGCTCACGTAAATTCGACTTTACATATTCAAGGTCGGAGGGTTGAAATGAACTCATATGTATATGAGGAAGTAACCCGTGTAATCCCAGCCGACAGGATTAAAGTTTTGGGCCGCCATAAGAAGTATGGATTCCAACGGAAAGGGTATCCTGAACTTCCAATGAATTATCAATTCCTAAAGATCCATGACCCAAAACCCTACTATTACACAGTTCCTGTAGACAAATGCAATACAACGTTGTTCTCCCCAAACTGAATGTAATGATTGGATTATCAACACACGAAACGTTGTATAAGGCTATGCCCATGTAAATACAAATAAAGACTTCTTTTATCAATATCTGGCTATGCATAAGAGATGTTAAAAAAGTTAAGTAGCTACATTGTTTACGAGATAGCTGAACTAGTAATGAAAGATAAGCTAACATCGATTATCATATAATAACGTTAAGAAAACTTTTATCCAGGCACAACCCCAGGTACAGGTTCCAAATTCGCCCCCTACATCAAGTACTGCTGTGACCCAGGAGAAGAAGTTCCTCCTCAAGCAGATAAACCCACCCGAGTTTGACGGGAGAGGCAGATTCGTCCAGTCTGATGCTGAAATTTGGATTGAATCCATGGAGGATTACTTTGAAGCAGCTGGTACTGCACCTACCAATCAGGCCATGCTCACCAAAACCTCTGATGTTTCCACTGCAACGAACCCGGTCACTTCAAGAGGCAATGTCCCAAGCTCAGCGAGGGACATCGTCAAACGCCTTTCCAAGGTGCAGGCCGCGGTCAAGGAGCCGCCACCCGTGAAAGAGGAAGAACTGCCTGCATTGCCAATAGGCAAAGATGCGAAGAAGAAGATGAGGAAGATCCGACTATGGAAGCAGAATTCGAAAGAGCGACAGTCCATGCCGCTTTACACAAGAAAGGGAGCAAGAGTCTCATGAAGGACCTTCTTGGCTAAAGGAATACGGTGACGTATTCCCTGAGGAATTGATTGAAGTTCCGCCTCCAAGAGAAGTAGATCATGAGATTAGGCTAGTGCCTGGAGCTGCACCAATTGCAAGGAGACCTTATAGAATGTCCATACCGGAAGCAATTGAGTTGAAGGAACAACTCAAGCAACTGTTAGATCAGGGTTACATCCGGCCGAGAAACTCACCGTGGGGAGCTCCAGTCCTATTCCAGAAAAAGAAAGATGGGACACTTCGACTATGTATTGATTACCGAGGGTCGAATCAATCAACAGTCAAGAACAAGTATCCTATTCCTAGAATAGATGAGCTTCTTGATCGTCTTCAAGGTGCAAAGATCTTCTCCAAGATTGATCTCAGGTCAGGTTACTATCAGATAAGGACCAAGGAAGAAGATATTCCAAAGACGGCCTTCAATACAAGATATGGGCACTTTGAGTTCCTGGTTATGTCATTCGAGCTTACAAACGCACCTGCCACCTTCAACAGATTAATGCAAGATATCTTTAGACTATATCTTCATGATTTCATGCTTGTCTTCTTCGATGACACTTTAGTCTATTCTAAAGAGGAAGAAAATCATGAACCTCAACTTCGGATTGTCCTTGAGACAATGAGGTCTCATAAGCTGTATGCAAAAATGAAGAAGTGTGCATTCTTCAAGCGTCAGATTGAATATCTGGGATTCATAGTATCATCAGAAGGAATATCAGTAGACCCAGCCAAGGTCAGAGATGTGCTTGAATGGCCAATACCAGTATCCGTCAAAGAAATACGTAGCTTTCTTGGATTGATAGGATGGTATAGGGTCTTTATCAAAAACTATGCTTTGATTGCAGCACCTCTCTTACAGATTTACTAAAGAAGCAAACTTCCATTACATGGTCAACTCCAGAACAAAATAGCTTCGACAAACTGAAGCAAAGTTTGGTATCAGCACCTATTCTAAAACTTCCTGACCTCAATAAGGAGTTCAAGGTAGTAACTGATGCTAGCATTCTTGCCTTGGGGTGTGTACTTACGCAGGAAGGTCATCCAGTAGCATACTCTTCAAGGAAATTGAAGAGTCATGAAAAGAATTATGCCACGCATGATCTGGAATTACTAGCTGTCATCCATGCTCTAAAGCTTTGGAGACACTACCTGTTGGGTAACAAGTTTACTCTAGTAACCGATCATAAGAGTCTCAAATGGATTTTTTCCCAGAACGAGCTCAACATGAGGCAACGTCGGTGGATTGAAGTATTGGAGGAATATGATTTTGAAATCAAGTACCGACCAGGGAAAGAGAATGTAGTTGCTGATGCACTCAGTCGCAAGGCATTCCTAAATTCCCTAATCTTGCAAAATCCATCAACAGCCAGATCTCTGGCTACAAAAGTATCTATGCCAAACAACCCTATACTTGAACTAGCTAGAGAGGAAGCATGCCATGATTTGGCCTACCAAACAATGATAAAGAAAATATCTACCAAGGAGAAGAATCAAAAGTTGCAAGCTAAGTATCAGGAATTTTCCATTAATAATGGACTTGTCTACTACAGAACAAGGCTGTGTATACCAACAAGCCAGTCACTTAAGCACAAGATATTATGGGAAGCTCATGATTCTCCTTTCGCAGGACACCCTGGTTATGCTAAAACTCTTGATGCAGTTAGGAAGAGCTACCATTGGGGGAGGCTTAAAGGTGACGTTCTCAAGTATGTCACTGAATGTTTGTCTTGCCAACGTATCAAGGCCGAACATGTCATGATGCCAGGGAAACTGCAACCGCTTGACATTCCTCAAATGAAATGGGAATTCATCAGTATGGATTTTGTTGTGGGCTTACCCCAAGTCCAAGGAGGATACAATTCCATTATGGTTGTGATTGACATGCTTACTAAGGTTGCACACCTGATTCCAGTAAAGACAAACTATAAAGCCTCCGACATTGCAAGATTGTTTATCAAAGAGATATTCAAGCTACATGGGTTACCTAGAAGAATCATTAGCGATCGAGATTCTCTCTTCATATCACACTTCTGGAGAGCTATCTTTGAAGCTATTGGGACTCAACTCTGTTTTAGCACCGCCTACCATCCCAAAACGGATGGCCAAATAGAGCGAGTAAATCAAATCATTGAGGATATGCTTAGGGCATACTGTTGTCGAGAGCCAAAGAGGTGGATTCAATACTTGCCATTAGTTGAATTTGCCTACAATGCTTCTTACCAGTAGAGCATTCAAATGACCCCTTTTCAGGCATTGTATGGTCATGATTGTCAAAGGACGAGATATCACATGCTGATGGTGAAAAGCAATGGATGTCTCATCTGATTTAACAGAGCTTGGAAGGTCGCCTGTTGCTGTTTTCTGTGCTGGTGTTAAGTCAATTCTTGACATTCCTAGAACGTTAGAGTACCTTGAAACTGAAGGTGTTACTGTATACAAGACCAATGAATTTCCTACTTTCTTTACTCGCCACAGTGGCTGCAAGGTACCTTGTCGTGTTGATTCTCCAGACGAATGTGCAGATATCATATCATGTCTTCGATTTCTGAGGCTTATGCAAACTTGTTTAGGGGAAAGAACCCCAACATGACCCTTCCCATAGGGTCTCATACAAGGTGCGAACTTTAGTTTGGATTTATAGAGTGGACTACTCATTGGGGTGCCAATCCTGGAAGAACATGAAGCAGCTGCCAAGCCGATTGAGTCAGCAATCAGTAGATCTTTGCAAGAAGCATTGAAGCAAAAGATTAGTGGAAGCACAATCACCCCCTTTTTACTCAAAAGAGTCAATGAAATTACTGGTGGAGCCTCGCTTGCTGCAAACATAGAGCTGGTTAAGTCTTCTGCAAAGGAAAGTCTGATGACAATGTGACCATCATATTGAATGATATCTCATCGTGGTTGGATGACAGAATAAGGTCCTCGACAATCATGACCATACAATGATTGGTTGAATGATATCTCATTGTGAAGTAAACAGATCCTCCCGAGTATATATCAGACCAACATTAGTCCATGTCTTTAATATATCCATAGTCGTATATTTTATGGGTTTTGTAATCTGCTCAAAGCAACTGATACTTGTGCTCCCACCCTCTTTCCCAGATTGCCGAGCCTTCGCTGCTTTTGAAACTGTCCAATATTTAGCCTATAAGCAGAGATTCCCCTCCTTAGCTTCTTCACCTCCATTCGCCTTAATACTCCCTTGATGCAAACCTTCATCAATCGACATGGGCTTCTAGAGCATGTCAACCTTCGGCATCTGTAAGGTGGCCTCTAAAGCAGCAAACTTACAGGCATCCTCGGCATCATAGAGGGCTATTGCAATCCCATGCGGCTGAGATATGAAGCTTGGGAGCATTCCTTTGCGAGACCATTCTGGGCTTCAGCATGCCGAGACGCCTTAAGACTCCCCTTCCTCCTTTCACGCCCACCAAAAAGCTTCGCAGCCTGTCGTTGTCAATCATGAAGAACACCGGGCCAAAATCTTCATGTCACCCCAGAAATACGGTGACCAACTCCATTTCTCCAGAAATACAGTTATCTCTGTACGTCAACTTCAAGCTCCTCAAATACGCTGGGTCCTTCCTTAGGACTCATGAGAGAAGGTGGAATCGAGCCGACGATGGCCTCCCAAAAAAAATCAGTAGCACAAACTGATCAGTATCTTTTTCGTCGTAGGGCGATCTCCTTCCCTCAGCAGCTTAAGCATGTACATTGTAGACCCCCTCAATATATCGGCCATTCACGCCGTTTTCATCCTTCCCCCCTAATTAGCTCTTGACTCAGCTAATTAGCTTATTCCCTTCCGTGATTCCCTGCGCGTCGACTCCTTTTTCTCCTCAGAATTCTGTCTGTATTATCCTCCTTCTCTCCCTCCAAAACACTTTTCAAAAACAAAAGCTTCTCTTTTTCCCCCAAATTGGCTTTTCTCCCCTGAGAAACGGTTCTTTTTTTAAATCATGTCTTTCAGCTATTCATCATGAGTCATAATGTTAGCCTCATATACCCATTTTTGACCAGGGCGCCAAATACACTCAAAGCATCGCATTCAATGCAACAGTTTTATGTTCAAATAGCTTATCAAAACCTTTTCTGCTTTTGCAATGCTTCCACACTTCCCATACATGGATACAAGAAGTATACATGTAAATATAAGATGATCAAGTGCCAGGCCCTCTTGTTGCATAAGCTGAAGGCATTGATTAACCATCTTATAATCACCACATGTCACATATCCATCAATCATTACACCCCAAGCAACAACAGCACGATCCTCTATACTCCAAACTCGAACAAGGTCATCTTCACCTCCAACCAAGACATATTTGCTATCTGGGCTTCAAGATCAGCAAAGAAGGGAACCAAAATAACTTTTGCCTCCACAAATTAGTTGTTCAGTCTTGAAATCAAAATCTGAGATAGCTAACTAGTGCAACACTCGCTAAATACAAGCCATTTGCAGAGAATGCAAAGTTATTGATAGAACCTTGGCATATGTGCCACCTTGCCAAGGGACTGCTCTTACTGGCTACTCATATGTTGCTACAAGCTCTCAAAATATATAAATAAGTGGTGATATCCATGTTGATGCATTCATGTTGCATTCTTTCAAACAATTCTAACACATCGATTAAGTATGTACAAAGTAGCAAATGCCGCATACACAACTTTTGGGTGGTTTTCACACCTCGAATGCGCAGTAATACGACATCCACCCCCTCTAATCCTGCGCATCCTCCGGATGGGCCAACTACCCATGATCATTATCATCAAGATCCACAAACAAATCAATCTCTTCGTTATGCATTTCCGGTAGATCAACAAGATTATCAGCTATATCATCTGTCTCTTCCATTGGATTTTCTTGTCGTTGCTCTTCTCTTGAAAATTCTTCCAATGCATAATCCTCATCATCTCTTTTCTTGAAAATCTTGATTCTTTTTCCAGCAATAGGCACTCTAAGCACTGTCCCATCCAATTCAGTTAGCACATATGTTGCATTATTAAAGACATGTCTGACTATGTACGGCCTAAACCATCTTTTCACCATCTTCCAAAAAATCTGCAATAACTTCCTCATTTTCCGCATGGTTCTAGTGTGACTCTCATCCCAATAGAATTTCTGCCCCTTTCGAAGCAGCTGATACAAACAATCTGCTATGTGTGCAAAATGAGGTATCCAAATCATATAAAACACACAAGCACCAATGAATCTCCGTACCTCTGAAGTAGGAGAACAATACTCTGCAATCTTGCCTATAGCATTCACCTTATCAGGTGAGGGTTTCCTGCCATAATATTCACACATATGCCCAACAATGACAACCTCATTCACTCCAAAAACAGATTTTTGCCCTGAAAGTGTTAAGTTCACTTCCTCTAACCTGGCCAAAATCTTCTCACATGCTGAAATATGATCAGCCACAAAGTATCTGCATCCCTGCTCATTTAGGCTCTCATTCTTCTCTTCTTCTGCACACCCCTTAATGGGCACATCATCCAAGAAAGGCATAGTAAGCTGAGGTATGTAATCACGAAGGACCTTATGCATGGCATTCATCATATGCACAACAGAATTAGTGGCACCTTGAGGCAAGGTACACATCCTGACAAGCCCAATAGGAGTTCTCATGGTGGTTATGTCCCTGCTTTCCAAAGCCAGCTGAAACTGATCATAACCTGAATACAAATCACCCAAAGAATAGATGGCACGTCCAGCAAATGCCTCTGCAAACTCATCCACAACTGGACCTATACCAATATTCCTGATAGTAACTCTGTTCACTGGCTGCATGTCCTGAATAAATCGGAGAGTACCATTCTTCTTTGGAACTGTAAACCACCTGTTTGAGTATGGTGCAGATGAAGGCTCAAGGATTCCCATCCTGATTTTCTCATTCAATAAATCAATCAGCTTTGGCAAGTGTGCTTTAGGCACTGGAATAGGTCGGAGATTCCATGGAATATGAGGAATAGTAAAAATGACCATAGGAGCAACAATATCAGGATTCACACATCCAATCTCATGTGGGACAAAAGCAAATCCCCTTCCATGACGCTCAAGCATCTCCTGAAAGCATTGCTTCTCCATGGGTAACAAAAAATCACCATTTCCAATTTTCAATTCAGCAAGTGTCTCTGCTGAAAATTTATGACCAATATGCTCCGGATTCCTCAAAATTTGCTGTTTAGCAGCCCTATCTATTTGCTGATCACTGTCAGGTGGAAGCGGTACAGCAACCGGCTTCACCTTCTTATCCACAGTTTTGTATTTCGTGTCAACCCTGGCTTCATTATGCTCTTCTGCATTACATAAACCTTGCTGTAAATCAGCAATTCTGCACTCCAATGGCTGAATATTCTCAGCCCTCTGCTCTATGGACTGCATAGAAACAGCCCCAAACTCTGAATGCTGAACTATTTCAGCAGTAAACTCTGTTGGCTGAAAATTTTCAGCCCTCTGTCTCTCTGAAAGCTGATCATAATCAGCTGGAAACTCTGTTTGCTGAATTTCTTCAGCACTCAACACTCTTTGCTGAGTTACCTCAGCCTCTGACTCAAACTGTGACATAAAATCTGCAATTTCATGAAACATGTCCAGGGACTGCACTAATACATTACCATGATAATTCAGCATATCAGTTTTCAGCATATCTCCCATCTCTACCATCGTATCTGCACAAATCACACTGTCATACATCCCATCTATGTGCTCATCATCCTCCAAAATTCCTGCATTTTTCAAAATTTTCTCCTTCCTGTATATATACTGCCTGGCAGCTCTAGGCAACCTAGAAGTCTTCTGATAACTCATTGAACTGTTTGCTGAAATCCCAACATAACCGGAGGAGAAAACACTGCTGCCAGGAGGCGAGAACTCCAATCTCCTCTCCTCTGTACCACCGTCGTCTCGTGAAACGGCAGTACCTAATGAAAACCCGAATCCCTCACAGTGGGCAAGGGTGCATCTCTGAGAGTATCCCTGTTTCTAACATGGTTCACACATACAGTCATAAACTGAACTGCTCTCATACCATCTTTACTGCGAATCCGTGCATAAGCAGATCCATCATCCATGACCTTTGTCTCCATGCGCATCTCTGTAATGAATGGCTGACCAAGAATTATGGGATAAGAGCATGAATCCTGCACAAAGAAATGAAAATCCTCCTCTACATCACCAATAGAAACCCTGACACTAGGGCAAGCAGCATATAAATCACCTGCAGTGTTATTGGCGGTTCTCATACGCCACCCATGCTCTACATCCATAGGCCATCTGTTACTCTCATAAACTCCACGAACAATGAGATTAATCTCTAAACCATGATCAACCAATGCAACATAAGGCACCTGTTTTTCTCCAACCTTTACCATCATCTCTGTAGTTGCCCTAGCCCAATGGCTCCGCGAGAAGTGACTACGCGGTATCAAAACAGGCTCATCAATTTCAGCATAATGCATAGGCTGAACCCTCTTCTCTACCTGCGGCAAAACAGAAGCATTATCAACCATAACCTCATCATCATCATCATCCAACTCTCCAATCAAAACTCCCTGTGTATCAGTGGTAGACAATGCATGTCTTTTCCTCTTCAGGACCTCCTGAAACTGATCCTGAAACTCTCTTTTTGAGATGCCCAAAATCTCAGAAATAGTGAAAGTCACCTCACTGCCAAGTATCTTATCATTAAAGATTTTCTTCATGTCTGTAGATGTCTCAATATCGGACATCAATCTGAATCCTAGCTGCTTTCTCTCTCTAGGCTCTTGCCTCTTTTCCCTCTTTTGAGCATCCTCCATCTGTCGATCTGGCCCTGATCATGAAGACGGTCCTGCAGTAGGTGGAGTAACAAACTCACCCCCTCTAGTCTTCTTAGCTGCACTTGGATTTTCTTCATCCCTCTTACGCTTCTCCTCAACAAATACATCTGCACCATGAGATTTAGCCACATAAGCATAAATAGAATACCTGTCAACAGGCGAGTCCCAACCTGTCTCTGATCTGATGCTAGAGCGTGCACTAGTCAAAACAGTTTGCTGAATTTTCCCCTTGTTTGCAGTCTCCATAGCATAAGTCCATAGTGCGGACTGAGTCTCTGATCCCTTCTCAATCTGTACTCCATATGCAGAAGCATCACCTCTAGCCGTCACATAAGAAGTACGCGCAGCCATGTCCTCTATTAACTTCTTCATTCCACCTTTACCAAAGTTGGTAGCAAGTGGAGCTCCTGTCTCGGTCAACCAAATCTTACCATCTTGCCCCCAATATACCAAATTCTGTCTCCTTGCATCCTGGAAAGAGTCACAATCCCTGCAATGCTGATGCTCCGTACTATCACACCAAATACATCTCCGATCTCTCCTAGGAGCACTAGGAGCACTCCTAGGTGTAGTAGGAGCACTAGAAGAAGTAGTAGGCACAGTCGAAGCAAACTGCTCCTTCAACTTACCCACCAGCTCCGCTTTGACTGACTCAAGTGTCAAATCTGTGATACCTTTGATTATGTCATCAAGAGAAGTAGGCACCGATGGAGCGGATGGTTTTGGAGCAGAAGATGTAGGCATCGGTCGTGGAACAGGAGGAATAGGTGGAGTAGAAACAGTAGGCACTGGCATAGGCCAAGAAACTAGATGAGGAGGAGAAGAAATAACAGGGATAGAAGTAGGCATAGGAGCAGATGATGGTGTAGGTGTCATGGAACCATTCTGTAGGCGAGTCTTCCATATCCTCCTCTTGGTCAATGTCGAGACTGCATCCTGAGCATCCTGCCAATCAGTTTTAAGACCCATAGGCTTCGTACGGTCTTCAAGAAGCTCACCCAATTCTTCTTGAAGAGCAGGATCTACAGCTTGCAAGAAAAGCTCAACTTTTTCAACATCCAATGCTCTTTGTTCAATAGCATCAAGCTGACTATACCTCTCTTCGAATTCTCGAATCAACTCCGAAGCAGCAAGACCTTTGTTTGGTATGTAGACCCATTCTCGGAATGACCGCCGAGTAGCCATACCAAAGTCCTCAAGGAAGTATTCTTCTTTTAGAGCCTTCTTAAAATCTTGCCAATGTGTGTTTTGAATAAAAAGATCAGTCACTTTTGTCCTCAAAGCAGGTGTGACAAGATGAAGGAAGTACTTACTCATAAGTCCAGCAGGAACTCCAAAAAACCCCATCTTGATCTCATATGTCTTCAAATATGCTGAAACATTACGCCCGTCAAATAGCTTCTTCTCACTCTCAACTGCTTCAATAGCCTTAGTCGCGCTGTTTGCATTCTCCTGCTCCGAATAGAGTTGCCTTTGTTAAGACAACTGCTGTTGATGCAATTGTTGTTGCTGCTGCATATACATTTGTGTTTGCTGATTTTGGAGCTGCATATACATGGACATATTCTGTAAAATCTGTTTTAGATCCTCCATTGAAGTACTTGACGCAGCAGTCATAGATGGAGCTGAAGTAGAGGCAGCTGGAATTGTAGAAGAAGCTGAAATAGAGGCTGAAGTGTCTCCCATCCTGAAATTTCTGCGACGCTTTCACGTCGGGTTCACCAAAGATGTTGAAGGGTTTTCGAAAGCCAAGTCGCGACCACTGAGGACTTTGAATAATTTCAGGATAGAAGGATAGATCGTCAATTGTAGCGGCCTCCACAAAGGATCATATTTATATTTCTTCAAAATAGTTACAACAGCAATAAAAGACGAATACAAAAGATCCTCAGAGGTATATACAAGAGGTTTAGAAAACAGTTTTAGTACAGATCATAATAATGTCCAATACTATAAGAAATTTGAAGTCACAAATCTGTTCTTGGCATAGGAGAAAAACCAGCAAAATCACTCCTTAATATGAAACATCGATACTCGGTAAGTCTCCCCTCGGGTAACAATAATTTAGTACATATGAAGATGGAAATCTTCAGTCATGAATGGACTGGGACCTTATTCTGTCATCCAACCACGATGAGATATCATTCAATATGATGGTCACATTGTCATCAGACTTTCCTTTGCAGAAGACTTAACCAGCTCTATGTTTGCAGCAAGCGAGGCTCCACCAGTAATTTCATTGACTCTTTTGAGTAAAAAGGGGGTGATTGTGCTTCCACTAATCTTTTGCTTCAATGCTTCTTGCAAAGATCTACTGATTGCTGACTCAATCGGCTTGGCAGCTGCTTCATGTTCTTCCAGGATTGGCACCCCAATGAATAGTCCACTCTGTAAATCCAAACTAAAGTTCGCACCTTGTATGAGACCCTATGGGAAGGGTCATGTTGGGGTTCTTTCCCCTAAACAAGTTTGCATAAGCCTCAGAAATCGAAGACATGATATGATATCTGCACATTCGTCTAGAGAATCAACACGACAAGGTACCTTGCAGCCACTGTGGCGAGTAAAGAAAGTAGGAAATTCATTGGTCTTGTATACAGTAACACCTTTAGTCTCAAGGTACTCTAACGTTCTGGGAATGTCAAGAATTGACTTAACACCAGCACAGAAAATAGCAACAGGCGACCTTCCAAGCTCTGTTAAATCAGATGAGACATCCATTGCTTTTCACCATGAGCATGTGATATCTCGTCCTTGGGGTAAGTCTGTGAAGTAAACAGATCCTCCCGAGTATATATCAGACCAACATTAGTCCATGTCTTTAATATATCCATAGTCGTATATTTTATGGGTTTTGTAATCTGCTCAAAGCAACTGATACTTGTGCTCCCACCCTCTTTCCCAGATTGCCGAGCCTTCGCTGTTTTTGAAACTGTCCAATATTTAGCCTATAAGCAGAGATTCCCCTCCTTAGCTTCTTCACCTCCATTCGCCTTAATACTCCCTTGATGCAAACCTTCATCAATCGACATGGGCTTCTAGAGCATGTCAACCTTCGGCATCTGCAAGGTGGCCTCTAAAGCAGCAAACTTACAGGCATCCTCGGCATCATAGAGGGCTATTGCAATCCCATGCGGCTGAGATCTGAAGCTTGGGAGCATTCCTTTGCGAGACCATTCTGGGCTTCAGCGTGCCGAGACGCCTTAAGACTCCCCTTCCTCCTTTCACGATTGCCCACCAAAAAGCTTCGCAGCCTGTCGTTGTCAATCATGAAGAACACCAGGCCAAAATCTTCATGTCACCCCAGAAATACGGTGACCAACTCCATTTCTCCAGAAATACAGTTATCTCTGCACGTCAACTTCAAGCTCCTCAAATACGCTGGGTCCTTCCTTAGGACTCATGAGAGAAGGTGGAATCGAGCCGACGATGGCCTCCCAAAAAAAATCAGTAGCACAAACTGATCAGTATCTTTTTCGTCGTAGGGCGATCTCCTTCCCTCAGCAGCTTAAGCATGTACATTGTAGACCCCCTCAATATATCGGCCATTCATGCCGTTTTCATCCTTCCCCCCTAATTAGCTCTTGACTCAGCTAATTAGCTTCTTCCCTGCGCGTCGACTCCTTTTTCTCCTCAGAATTATGTCTGTATTATCCTCCTTCTCTCCCTCCAAAACACTTTTCAAAAACAAAAGCTTCTCTTTTTCCCCCAAATTGGCTTTTCTCCCCTGAGAAACGGTTCTTTTTTTAAATCATGTCTTTCAGCTATTCATCATGAGTCATAATGTTAGCCTCATATACCCATTTTTGACCAGGGCGCCAAATACACTCAAAGCATCGCATTCAATGCAATAGTTTTATGTTCAAATAGCTTATCAAAACCTTTTCTGCTTCTGCAATGCTTCCACACTTCCCATACATGGATACAAGAAGTATACATGTAAATATAAGATGATCAAGTGCCAGGCCCTCTTGTTGCATAAGCTGAAGGCATTGATTAACCATCTTATAATCACCACATGTCACATATCTATCAATCATTACACCCCAAGCAACAACAGCACGATCCTCTATACTCCAAACTCGAACAAGGTCATCTTCACCTCCAACCAAGACATATTTGCTATCTGGGCTTCAAGATCGGCAAAGAAGGGAACCAAAATAACTTTTGCCTCCACAAATTAGTTGTTCAGTCTTGAAATCAAAATCTGAGATAGCCAACTAGTGCAACACTCGCTAAATACAAGCCATTTGCAGAGAATGCAAAGTTATTGATAGAACCTTGGCATATGTGCCACCTTGCCAAGGGACTGCTCTTACTGGCTACTCATATGTTGCTACAAGCTCTCAAAATATATAAATAAGTGGTGATATCCATGTTGATGCATTCATGTTGCATTCTTTCAAACAATTGTAACACATCGATTAAGTATGTACAAAGTAGCAAATGCCGCATACACAACTTTTGGGTGGTTTTCACACCTTGAATGCGCAGCAATACGACAACGTGGCAGACGCGGAAAGACCTAGATCACAAAACCCGTAACATTCCACGGGAGTGGCGGGCGGAGCTTTCTAGACATCCTTTCTGATGGACTGCTAAGACGTGTTCTAGATGATACAAACAGACACGTTACACAACACCCTCAAAAAAAGTGGGCTCAATATCCTAAGCCACCTTTACCATATAAGCATAATGATGAGCAACATAACCTTCAAAACCAAATCTTTTAATAGGGTATCTAATCTTGCTAGATCTACATACCATTGGATCAGTTGGTGGAGTCTTTACATTACCATGTACTTTGCTTTAGCCATCTAAACTAGTCTCTCTTAGTAGTGACACTTGGATACCATATTAAAAATTGCGCGGTGGAAAGACTTCCTTGAGCTACTGTGCCAAACACACACTACATACACAAGCAAAACCTCTCTCAAGAACACAAGAAGAGAGTTGGATGCCAAAAAAATTTCTTGTTGGTTTCTTCTTCTTCTTTCATTCACAATACAAATTACACAAAGTATAAATAAGATACAACATAAAGGAAAGTGGTCTATGGAGTCAAACAGTGCATAAATCACTATACTAATCATTTGTTGGCGCTATAACTATGTTAGTTATAGGTAGGCACAACAAACCATATATAATAAGTGATAAGTTAGTGGCTATGTAAGAGTCATAATTGTTACAACTGTATATATCATCTCTCACTTGACTTGGGTCTCACCTATATATACTAACTCTACATCAATATGAATCATTCTTTGGGAGCATGTCTTGTGTATCTCTCGCGTACTCTCTCTCTCTCTCAACATGGTATCAGAGCTATGGATGCGTAGCAACAACAAGGAAGATAAGTTGTTTCATTGTTTATACTTGATTGAATTCTTTGCACAAGTGATGATTTGATACATGAACTTGTTCAAATTAGAAGTATTAGTTAATTTTGTCAAGACCGCTTGTCAATCGGAGTTCTGGATCAAAAGTTATGACAGTTCAGGATTCAAGACAGCAATTCTGCTCAAATCTGCGATTCTTTATTTAAAACTGTATTTCTAATTACAGTTTGTTAATCCCCAATTACAGTTTATTAATCGCTCGTCTTTGTTAATGATATTGATTACGACAAGCAAACATCTTGCTATTTTTAGCGATGTTTTATTATCGTTCACGTTCTTTGCTCGACCGAAATAACACTTTTCTTATATGCGTCATCTCGTCTTGCACGTTACGCCTCTCTATTTCAGGCTTTCTTTTTAGTCACTCAATATTTTTCGTCGTTCTTACGTGCATATCCCTATTTTGATTGTCATGCGTCTCAACTACGCTCGTCTTGATCATGGTTTGCAGATTCTGCGATCTCATCTTATTTGTTTTCTCTCGACATACAGGCATGGCCAATTGCGTAATTGTTAACGGATATCCGTCTGGCCAATGTTCGGTTCCCTTCTTCCAAGGACAAGGCTTTCCTGGGTGGAAAGCAAAGATGATGCTAATTCTTGAAGGTGACGAATTATTTGATATTGTTTTGGGCGACCTGTCTTGCCCTGTTCAACCTATTGATGTGATGAATAACAATTCTGTGATTACTGATGGTCCATTATTTGAACAATGGAAAATTTATCATACTGATTGGATTCGTCGTGACAAAGCGGCTCGTCGTTATATATTATCTGCACTTCCTGACTCACTTATGTTGGATGTCTTTCATCTGGAAACCTCTCATGCTATTTGGGAGTATCTTATCTCAACGTTTGAGAAGAAATCGGTCACCGAAATTTTATATCTCCAAACTTGTTTGAAGAATCTTCAATATAAGGTTGGTACCTCTATGCACTCTCATATCGAGGCTTTTAAAGACATTATCAATCAACTTGGTGCTGACGGCGCTCCTGTTGCTAAAAATCAGATTGTTACTCAACTTCTTCATACCATCAAAGATCCTTTATATGACAATATCATCACTATTTTGTCTAACAAGGATGATATCCACATTGACAAAGCATGTATATCTCTTATTGAATATTCTCAACGTCATGAGCATCATTTGGAAAAATCTGATGCTGTTTTGGTCACTCGGGAACAAAGGGATTTTGATGCTGCTTTTGTTGCTCGCAAGCGTCCTGCTTCACGTTTTCAGCAGGGTGGACGCCCTAATCCAGGTAGTAAATCTTCTCGTCTTGCTTATCCTAACAAACATTGTTCTTATTGTGATAAGAAAGGTCATGTGGCTTCTGATTGCTGGGCACGTCAATATGATGAGGAGCATGGAGTTACTACAAAGCAACCTCGCTCGTCCAAAAGTTTTCCTCCTTGTGATTATTGTGCACATACAGATCATCCATCTCGTCGTTGTTATAAACGCAGATATGATGAAGAACGTTCTCGAGCTTATATTGTTCAACAAACTACAACTGATGATGATCATACTCATCAGGAGCTCAATTTCGTCCATTATGATATCTCTCCAGAAAAGGTACTTCATGTTCATGATGGTTCTCTATTCATCATTGATTCAGGTGCCACTGGAAACATGACATACCAATCGCAGTGGCTTCACAATTATCATTCTCTTCCTGTCAAGAAGTTTGTTTACCTTGCGGATGATACGACTTGTCAAGTCAAAGGAGTGGGTGATTTATATCTGGGGACTGTTTTATCCACTAGAATATTAAGAGGAGTTCTTCATGTTCCAGATTTGCAAAGAAATCTTCTTTCTGTTGCTCGTCTAGTTGATCTTGGTTTGTTTGTTGGCTTTGATCATAATCAATGTCGTATAGAGAAAGACGGGCATACTATAGCAGTGGCTCCTCGACATGGTAATCTATTTGAGCTATCATTGAATGATACAGTTGCAAATGTTGTTACTGCCCCTGGAGATGCAGATTGCAAATTATGGCATCAACGATTTGCACACTCCGACTTTGCCAAAATTCTTGATCTTCATCGTCATGGTCTTGTGCAAGGTATGGATCTTAAATCTCATCCACGTATGGGAATATGTGAGTACTGTGCACTTGGAAAACACCATCGTTCGCCTTTCCACACTTCATTCCTGTGCTCTCTTGGATTTGGTTCATACCGATATTTGCGGTCCTTTTCCTGCCTCAAAGTCTCAATATCGATATTTTATAACTTTCATTGATGATTTCTCACGATACACACATGTCTATCTTCTTCGACATAAGTCTGAGGCTTTATCTATATTTAAACAATACAAGATAAGTGTGGAGCTTCAAACCGGATTCTCTATAAAGACGCTTCAGAGTGACAACGGCGGTGAATATGTATCCAATCTATTTGATGACTTCTGTAAGGATCAAGGTATTCATCATGAGTTTACAGTTCCTTATTCTCCTCAGCAAAATGGTGTTGCTGAGCGCAAAAATCGCACGATTCTTAATGCTATACGTTGCATGCTTATACACTCTGGTTTGTCTCGAAAGTTTTGGACAGAAGCACTTCTAACAGCTGTTTTTATTCAAAATCATCTTCCAACTACTGCACCTGCTGGTAAAATTCCTATAACAATTTGGATAGGGAAGACACCTTCAGTCTCTCACTTTCGCACATTTGGCTGCATTGCTTATATTCATGTGCCCAAGGACACTCGACATAAGTTGGATCCTCCAGGTTTGAAGGTTATTTTTCTTGGTTATTCAGATCATTCCAAAGGTTACAAATTTTATGATCCTTCTTCTCAAAAGGTTATCATTAGTCGTGATGCTATATTTGATGAGAAGACTATGGGTGGCACATGGTCATCAGATGTTTCAGATGATACACAATCTTTGCTTAGTGCATTTCCTTACTTGCTTTGTGATTCTACTAATTCTGATGATCATAAACCTCCTTCACCTCCAAAGAAGATTGATGAAAATTTGGAGATCTATGTTGATCTTCCTATTGAGATAGAGCATGGATTCTATTCTATTGAATATGATGTCTTTGATGATGCTATGTCTGTCCAAGAGGATCCAATATCGTATATGGAAGCTATCAATTCATCTCAAAGGGATCAATGGCAAGAAGCTATGCAAGCTGAGTACGATTCTTTAATCTCCAAAGGTACATGGATTCTTACTGAACTCCCCCCAAATCGTGTTCCTATCAAATGTAAATGGGTTTATAAAACCAAGACCAAAGCTGATGGCTCGTTTGATAAGTTCAAAGCACGACTTGTTGCAAAAGGTTACTCACAGATTGTAGGAGTAGATTATCAAGAAACATTTTCTCCCGTTGTGCGCTCCACAACTGTTCGTATGATTTTGGCTTTTGCAACACTATTTGATCTAGAAATTCACCAAATGGATGTTAAAACGGCTTTTCTCAATGGAGATCTTGAAGAAGAAATCTATATGGAGCAACCTGAAGGTTTTATGATTGCAGGAAAGGAGCATCTTGTATGTCAGCTTCATCGTGCATTATATGGATTGAAGCAAGCCTCTCGTGCTTGGTATATTAAGATTGATCAGTTCCTCACATCTAAAGGTTTTGTTGCATGTTTTGCTGACCCAAATCTTTACATCAAAAGGGAAGACAAATATTTTATTATTCTTGCTCTATATGTTGATGATACTATTCTTGTGTCAAATAATATTGCTTTCTTGGATGCTATGAAGAAGCTTTTATCAACTGCATTTGAAATGGTGGACCTTGGTGAGATACATTCTTGTTTGGGTATTCAAGTTCAACGACACCGAAAACAAGGCATTCTTCTTCTTCGCCAGACAAAGTTTATTAATGATATTGTTAAGAAGTTTGGGTTGACAAATGCGCACTCTGCTAACACTCCCATTCTTTCAAGCTCTACCAAGGGTACATCTACAACACATAATGAAGAATTAGCCATTCATCAACCTTTTGCTAATCTTGTTGGTTGTCTTCAATTTATTGGTTTAAACACAAGACCAGATATTTTATTTGCAGCTAACTTTTTGGGACAGTATCTTTCTTCCCCTTCCACTATTCATTGGAGTGCTGCAAAACGTATTCTTAAGTACCTCAAGGGTACTAAGGAATTTGGTCTTATTTATCGTCGTCGAGAGGATTCTTCTTTATCTTCTTCAACTTCTCTTGACCTTATTGGATATACAGACGCTGATTGGGCAAGTTCACACTTATCCATGCGATCTACAAGTGGGAATTGTTTCTTTGTAAATGGATGTTTGGTTTCTTGGTCCAGCAAGAAACAACGATGTGTTGCGGTTTCTACAACTGAAGCCGAATATGTTGCTGCATCATTAGCAGCTCGCGAGCTAGTTTGGCTTCGACAACTACTTGCAGATTTGGGACATCCTTCATCATCTAGTACATCTCTTCGATGCGATAACCAAAGTGCTATTAGTCTTACCAAAGACTATATACAACATAGTAAATCAAAGCATATTGCTATTCATTATCATTATGTTCTACATGAAGTCAAGAAAGGTTCCATTATGGTGGAGCATTGTCCCAGTGATCAAATGGTTGCAGACATCTTCACAAAAGCTCTTAGTGAAGCTCGCTTTAGCTCATTAAGACATGAACTTGGTATTGTTCCAAGTTCTTGTCTCACTGATTGAGGCATGTATCATTGTATTCAAGAAAACTTTATAGTAAATCATTTTTGTATCGTAGGTATGTGTAGGGGCTCGGGTTTTTCCCTTGTTCTCCCCAAGGGTTTTTTCACTCGCAGCCAGAGACCTTTGTTTGAGTGGGGATGTTACAACTATATATATCATCTCTCACTTGACTTGGGTCTCACCTATATATACTAACTCTACATCAATATGAATCATTCTTTGGGAGCATGTCTTATGTATCTCTCGCGTACTCTCTCTCTCTCTCAACAATAATGACCACCGACATGCTATAATTGTGGACATGTAGACCAATTTAACTAGGCGGTCCATCATCAATGTTTGTATAACTATGAAAGAAGGGCTTTGATAGTTAGAATAAAATGTATGTATTTCTAGCATATATGATGGTTTGTTGTATGTAGATATACTAACCAAAATTATAGCTATGTTGAATTCTAAGTGAAAGGCTACAAATACCATAATATAGGTATATTCCTTGGGCATGTACTAGTTAATTGCACATTTTGTATTACACTACAAGAGAAAGGCCCTATAGACGCACACTGTACACGCGAAAAAGCGGGCACGTTTATAAGCACATGTATCAGCGCATCTATTCAGGCTAGTATAAAAAACGCGTCCATATATCCGCGCTTATAGATGCGAAAATAAACACACATATTTTTCATTTCTCATAAAGTCCCTGAATATGACCAAACCTCTTAACAACTAGTATTTTTTTGAATAGGGCATGATTGGATGTATATACGACATAATTACACCTGGATCATACGCTAGGACATGATATACATGTATAGGATCATACAGACATGATATACATGTATATACGACATGATATACATGTATAGGGCATATACATGTATAGGGCATATACATGCATAGGACATGATATACATTACCAACTTTACTTCTTTCTGAGTATTACAAATATATATCAAATCATTCCAAAGCTAATTACATATATGTGATTTCATGCCCTATGTACATCCAATCATGCCCTATACAAATGTGATTGGATAGGGCATGATGATTGGATGTATATATAAATCAAAGGTTGACTTGTGCATTTGCAATATATATATATATATAGAGAGAGAGAGAACTGATCAATACACTCACATGTCTCATTTAATGTTGTGCACTTAACCTAGCCATGCATGCCAATTCATAGCATGAGTAGATTGATGTAAATCAGTTGGCTTGTGCATATGCAAGCTATTCCAATCATGTCAAGGTGCACTTATAGCTCACATATAATTTTAGATAAGGTGGACCACATGTAATCAATGTGCACATGTCCTCTTTTCATCATCTTTAGCCAGTGTGTCCACTTGTTGGTGACTAATACCAACAAGCCAACTACAAATCTCTTATCTATGAAATGTATAAGTAAATTAACTTGGTTAATTTGATGAGGCCAAGTTCTTTGATTGATTGATGGATAATATGCCTTTCTCTATCTCTTTCGTGTACACCTTCATTGTGTTATCTCTCTCTAGCTAAAAACCATTCGTGCTTTATCCACCTATTGATACTTGCATGCAATTGTAAGTGGGATGGTCTAGTAAGTCACTACATATGTGCCAATTGACTTGCCAATGTGTTATCTCTTATCCTCAAGCTTTGTTATATATGTCACCACATAGGTCAATTGATTCCCTAAATGCATGCATTGATTCCTTAAATTGTTCATGCGCGTCTGTAAGCGCGTGTAACAGGAATTATCTGCGCATATACACGCGCAATTACACGCGCTGACAGACGCACCACGCAAGTATAGAAAAATTTAAAAAAAGTTGTGGCTTTCTTTTCAAACCTCTGCTTTCCTGCGTTTTTTATGCATTTTCTGCAGTTCGAGCTCGACATCACTACTCGTGTCTATCTATCACTTCATGAAGACAATGAGGCAATGAAATAAGAGTAAAAAGAGGACAGGAGGAAAGAAGAGCCAAAGAGTAAAGAACAAGAGCCAAACAACAAGGAAGAGAACAAGATTCAAGCAACTTACCAAGGGAAGGGAGAAGGAGGACAAGGAGCTTGCAACCTAGCCGCCACCCATTGGAACAAGCAAAGAAGGTGAGTTCTTCTTCTCTCTCTCAATCTTGTTTGCTTTCTCTGTTTGTTTGTCTCTCTCTTCACATGCTGGATCTTGTCATCTATGGAGGTTTTTAAGCTTTGTTTTTAAAGAAAGTTTGAGAAGAAATGGTGCGACTCAGCGCGTCTGTCAGCGCGTCCAGATGACAGTGTAGATGCAGCTATAGACACGGAAATAGACGCACTGACAGACGCTCACAGAGACGCAGGTATAGATGCGCACATAGATGCAAGTATAGACGTTGCATGTAATATGTTCTATCTACACAGGGTAATATGATTTTTCTTGTGTAGATGTGGAATCCTGGATCCTCTAGCACCCCATTCAACAAGGAGAAATTCATGGGGGAGATGACCAATTATCTTGGTCGCCCTCCCACTCTAGAGGAGGTTTTCAGTGTGATGTCTGGGATACCTATCACATCTTTGCCTACACAGGGATCAGCTGAGGTACATGGATCGGCCAAAGCACGTGCATCTACAAAAGCACGTGTATCGAGTGAGGTAGAGGATAGTGCACGTTAAGGGAGGAGGGAGAGTGGTGCGGGAGGACGAGGAGGTCGAGGGCTTTGTGGGGGTTGCCTAGGTGGTGGCTCTTGATCACCCTCACCGAAAAATGAGAGAGGTGAGCCTCCACAAATGTACTACTCGATCACTGATGTTGGTGGTATCTTGCATGACTTTGAGGGGAGGGAAGTGATAGCCTACTTGAGGAGTGTCGTGCATGTCACATACAAAGATTGCATGATTCCCTTCAAGTACCAAAAAAATGGTTTGTGGCAAGAGGTGCTACGGGCAATACATAAAAGGTACCCTAATCCCAAGAATTCACGATTCTCAGATGATTGGGGACGGTCAAAGGTGAGAGACGCGCTTCATAACAAGAGGTCTCACCTTATGACGTGCGCCAAGGAGTCATTGCGGAGACAAGAGCAGGGGCACCCTGGATATGGCCAACCACCCAATTGCCACCATAAGGAGTGGAAAGAGGCTAAGAAGAGAGCAGCGGAGAAAATGACAAGTTGCCAGCATGCAGAGGCGCGACATATCCAGATGGCAACCATAGGATCGTCGCATTATGGATCGGGTGGCAGGGAGTCATGGGAGGCTGAGTTTGTAAGTATTATTTGATTTCTTTTTTTAAATTAAATTTTGTAATTTGTTTCACTTCATTATGTAGTGTGTTTTAATATGTTGTATGTTCAAATTATTTTGTAGTATCATATCGTTGGTAGGATGCCTACTCCTAGAGAGGAATGCTACCATCGAGGTCATAACCGGGCGTCCACTTGGTAGCATTTCTACGAGGAGGGACTCATCATGGAGGAGCAATATAATAGCGCCACGAGGATTCCACCACCAGAAGAGATATGTTTTATTTTTTACATGAAAAGTATAGATAACTCTAATTTGTTTGTAATGGTATTTATATACCTTAATCCTTTGTGTAGGCAAACCCTGATGCAGTTGAGGATAGCGAAGGGGGGACTAGCAGTAGCGGTGGCGACAACGGCAGCGGCACACGCAGCGGTGGTGGTAGCGATGATGATGCCTCTTCTGAGGAGATATAGAGGAGCCCCATGCATGCATGCCTCCCCTTGGCTTGTAATTTTCATTTTTGATATGTATTACTTTCAGCTAGTGCTTGCGACCATGACGTCAGAAGCACTAGAACTCATAATGTAAAAACGTTTCATCTGTATATATGAAATTTTGTGTGCTATATACATTGTTTTGTTTTCAGTATCCAATCTTCGAAATAATCTTTCTCTGTTTTTCTTAAGCATACAATTTGATGTTGATGGGGGGGAAAAAAACTAGAGAGCATGTGGCTTGCTCTCTGGTTTTTTTTTCATACCTCTGTTTTGTGTGCTATTAGCGTGTCTAAATTGCAGGATAAATGCGCGTCTATTCTCGTCAAAAACTTGCAAAGTAAACACGGTTTTAGACGCGTAGATACACGTGTGTATAGACGCACAATATGAATATGTCCACTTTTTTATAAATATGATTATATATTTATGTAGCGTATCAATACGCACGTCTATATGCGTGTCTAAGTGTGCGTGTAACTCTGATCATATGCGCGCTTTTAGATGCGATTTTGTAGACGCAGAAATAGACGCGTTAATAAACGCGCCCGACATTTTTTTTCACAATTCAAATATTGTGTCTACACGCGCGTCTATGGAGCCTTTTTGTTGTAGTGTTACAAGAAGCTCTATCCTCAAATGATAGGGCTAAAGCTAAAGTTGACACAAAGTATAAGACTTTAGATCAAGAAGTAAAAGTAGTTCAATGCCATTTTCTCCAAATATGAGGAAATGATTGAGTTGGCTTCTGATAGCGAAACCTAAGAGATCCAAAGAAGATTATCCATAAATTTACTTCAAATTTTCTCAAATAGTTGAAAATAGAATGCAGAGTTTCTTTTTCTGAGAAAGAAGTTATGATTTGAAAAGATGTTGTTTAGGTATGGCATGGCTATTGTGTTTTAGCCACATGATATTGGCTATGTAGATCTAGATATTGTTACACCTATGGTGATTTTGTACTATTCTACATGTATCATGGAATTTGCAACCAATTAGAGTGCTAAAGGTGCATTTGTAAAAATTGATAGATTTGCAGGTCATGAAGATCGGGATGAGAATCTTGGAACCTTCCTCAACTCCTTAATCTAACAGGTGGTTCACAGTGCCAAAGAAAAATGGTACTTTGAGGTTTATACATGTTATGCATCTAGGGAATAAGGTGACCATTAGTAATGTAAGAGCAGGTATAGTGGTTGATGCGTTTGCTAAAGCCTTTGTTGGAAGAGCTATCTACTCATTGGGTGACTGTCTTGGCTATGAGTAGTTTATATCAAAAATTGAAAGAAGAGATCTTACTACCATGAAAACTCCATTGGGATTAGTGCTAACTATGAGAATATATTAGCTAGGCTAAAAGAGGTGAATTTAACCCTTTTAGGTCAAAAGTTGAGCTTAAGTATTTTATATCATTTCAATACCACATTTTGTACACATTCCAGATGCTCTGTGCCAATTGTTGAGAAAGGCACAGAAGTTCCAGTGGGATAGGATGCATACAAAGGCTATGAGAAAGTTGAAGACATTAATGAAGATTCATCCTACTCTAAGGAAATGAGACTATATTGGTGGAAGACCCATTATCATCAGTATAGATACAAGCCCCACTGGCTTTGGTTGGGCTAGTGGATTGATGATCATAAGGAAAAGAGATATACAATCAAGTTTGGAGAAAATGTATTAAATGAAAGATAGAGAAGGTTTCCACAAATCAATAGAGAACCATGGGAGTTATAACAACTCTAAAATGTGACAAAGAATACTTCATTGGAGCACCAGGGATTGTGGAGACTAATTGTCTTCCACTCCTAACAATGATTTTAAGTTGTTGTACTCTAGATATAGTTAAGTTGAGGTGGATTAGCTATAAAAAATCAATGAATTCAGAATTGTGGCACATTATAGTAGGGAAAGATAATCTAGTGGCTAGCATGTTATCCAAGGAAAGATATGAAGGTGAGGAAGAGACAATGGTTGATGTTGATGAAGCTGAAATTGTAGGTACTCTACTTGTTCATGACTGTCATGTATCTTTAGTTGAGACTTTTTTAGAAGAGCTCTATGATGGGGAATGGTTGAAAAATGGAAAATATCTAAGGACCTAGACGAAGAAGGATGAATGGATTGATGAAGAAATCAAGAGGATTAGGAGACAATCATATAGGTGTTTCGTGAAAGAGGGCTTTATTTGGAAGCATCCAAATCAGAGAAAAGGCACCCCACTATGAGTTGTATTTGACATGGACACTAAAAAGCTACAAGTTATGGGTGAATATCATGAAATCATATGGGTAGGACGTGGGGAAGTATGTGCTACTTTTTGAGAAGATGAAAGAGAGACACTAGTGGAAGGAAATATATAAGGATGTTTCATAGATTATAGAGACCTGCAAAACAAGACAATTGTATTCTTACGTGAGACAGTGGGTTATAGATTTGGTGACCATGCCTAGTTATCTATGGTAGAAATATTGTACTTGCTCATGGCAACCTTACAAACAACGTTGCGGGCTGGGCTTTGAGGACAAAATTCACAAGTGTTGTATGCAAGTTCCTACTATAAGATGTGTTTTACAATAGGTGTAGATGCTCAACCATATGCAATTGGAATGCTATCCTAATGATGCTTGCTAAGTGGGGATTATTTGCATACTCCTTTCAAGTACATCCTCTCTTGGTTCACACCCTTACTTGAGAAGGAATATCCTCTACTTTACGATTACAAAAATTTTGTTGGAGAACTCTCAGCTACCTTTGGAGATTGCTAAACCTAGTGTTGCCCACACCAAAATAAGAATTCTATGTCAAGGATCTAGATTGGCATTATTTTATGCATATGATGTTTGACAGATCACTTGTGATATGACTTGGCATGAGGATTAATTTATTATGAGTCAATTTTGTTGGAGACTAAATGGTGATGCGAAAGATCCTCAGTTGATGATGCCAAAGGTTCACACATTAAGTGACTTCTTTTCTTAAGTAATAGAATGTTACAAACAATTATTTGAGAGATACAAAGAGAACTACCATGATGCTTCCTTAAGTCTAGATTATGGCTCTATAGTGCATGAAAGCCACGCAAGCTCAACGTAAGGCTTACCATGACAGCTTCATCAAGCACAAGGAGTTCAAAGAAGGTGATTTGGTTCTAGCCTATGATTCACGATTTGGCAAGTTTCCTGGCAAGCTCCAACAGAGGTGGATGGGCCCATATAAGGTACTTGTCGTCAACCCTAATGGCTCTGTCCAAGTGCAGACCGTTGATGCCTCTGATGACCCCTTCCTGATCAATGGATATCGCTTGAAGAAGTACTTCCCTCCTTGGGGATCTTGACAATCATGGTCACCTAATCCTTTCCCTCGTTGGCGTGGTACTATCACTCTTATGATACTACTTCAATAATGACCTCCAAGGAATATAACAAATCAATATCCTGTCTATGCATATTGATTCCACTCAATTCAAGTCATTGTTAGCACATGAAAAGTAGTGGTGATGCTCTTGAGGATTATGTTTGTATTGTGGATGACTCAGGCATATTGCTCAATGTGGTCATAATAAGAGGTTGCAAGTATGAAGCGACAATGTGCATTCATCTCCAATTTTTTGGCAAACATGGATACTTAGCCACAATAGGGACCATGCACCTCAATGAAAATCAAGAACTTTTAGAAGGCCCCTCCTTGTCTACTGAGGCTACTTCAAGTTTTATATTGTTGATAAAAGTTTATACTAACTACACATTGAAGTGCTTTTAGACTTTGGATCCTTTCCATGTTTCATTGATAAGAAGTTTGCACAATAATAAGTAAAGTTTCAGAAGACCAGTCCTTCCTTTTACAAGTCTAGAGAAAACTTTCCAAGGATCCCTTTGCCTAGGATATCAAGAAAAAATTCAACAAGGGTGTACGACTATTAAAGGCTTCTAGGAAGTTGAAGGCCTACTCTTTTATCAAGGGCTATTGTATACATTACCAAGATTGCTTCAGTCACATAACTCCAAACAAGGCATGATATTCCCATTGCAATAGTTTTTGGGGCCAATAAAATAATAGAGCTAATCTCTTGAGACTATGGGTGGCCTCACATGTGGAAATTAGTTAAAGAATTTGTCTGGACATGTGATACATGTAATAGAGAAAAAGTCCCTTGCCATCAACCTCATGGGTTGCTCCTATTCCTAATCACCCTTGGCCATCTATGTCAATAGACTTTATCACCAATCTACCTTCCTCGAAGGAGTGTGATTCCATTTTTGTGGTGGTTGATAGATTTACCAAGATGACATGCTTTATTCCCACCTACAAGACAATTAGTGGCAAAGGTACAACTCCAATTTTCCTTGAACATATTTTATCATTGTCTTTTGTTACGAGATAGCATTGCTTCAGATTGAGGACCACCATTTGTATCAAGTTTTTGGAGAGGACTCCTCAATCTCCTATGTGTCAACCACCCTCAAAGTAATTGATAATAAAAGAGTAAATCAAATCTTAGAACAATATTTGTAATGTATAATCAATTACGTTCATGATAATTGGGTGGTTTTACTTTCCTTAGTTGAATTCACCTACTATAATGCTAGTCATACCTCTACTAGAAAAATCCCATTCTTTGCCAACTATGGAAGACACCCTAAAATGGATACTTATGTAAGTCACCAAAAGAATAAACCAAGTATCCTTGATTTCAGAAACTCTCATGGAAGGCTTAAATACCTTGTTGATTGGAAGGTATAGGATTCTAGTGAGCAACATGGAAACCAGCCTCTCATCCAATTGCCTAGTATCTACAAAAGTAAAGGAGTTTGATTAGGATCATCCATTTAAGGCAAGAGTCTTACCAAGAAACCTCAGTGCTTCTTGTCAAACTTGTCAATGAAGGAAGGGGTATTGTTATGGCCATAAGAGACTTAGTATCTTCTAGAAACTGCTAGAAGATTTGGGAAAGTCCTGGAAGATTCTAAAAAGGTTTTAAAAAAATCTTTGGAAGGTTTTAGAATATCACTTCTATCAGTACTTGCATTAGCATCACTTATATCATGAATGATGCCATTACCTAGAAGCTTCTCCTTAACCTCCTCAACTCTAGTATAAATTGGGGTATTTGGCTACAAGTCCTTAAGTCTTGCCAATAGTAGTTGTGAAGGTCATGTGAAGCATATATTGTCTTGTACTTGATCTACTCTTGCATCAATGTCTTATCTTATATCAATCTTGTATTATGAAATACATTATTGCACTTCATCCTTTTATAATGATGAAATAAGTTCTTCTTTTTCTTTAAGCTATTCTCTTCTAAGTTTTTAGAGGTGAAAATTTTCTTTCTTCCCAAGCTCTTGTCACCCTCATAGCAACATCAAATATATATTTAATTCATTGTAAGCCCAAACGAGATCCAATTATTCAAAGCTAAAAACATTAATTAAGAGGACTGGTCATGAACCATAAGAGTGAATAAGGCATCTAATATGGGTGGAAACCCTAACCAAAACCCTAATGTATGCAAGGTAAAAAGAGAACGGAGAAACTTATTCATGTGTGTGCAAACTATGAGCAACCACTCTTCTTGATTTTTGCCCTCAAACTTGTGTAAATGTTATCGATAGTCAATGAGGGAGAGAATACAAATGTATAGATGAGTGAGACACTTAAGATAGTGAGTCTCCTATCTGTCTCTTGCTTTTCTCTTCTAATATGCATATGATCTCATTAATGCTAATTGTTTGATTTTTAACCCTAAACTAGAGCTCATAATGCCGGGGCCTTGTAAACTTAGCTAATACTTAACTAGAGTAGAAAGAAGAATAACCAAGAAACTAATGAATTAACTAAATATCAAAAGTTTAAGTAGATAATGTCTCAAAATTACTTAATAGTCAAAGTATTACATGCAACCTAGATTAATATAACTTAGAAAATTGAAGTGGACCTAAAGACCCTAGGCATATTCTTATTGCTCACATGCATGCGGATACACAGAATAAACCAAAGGGCTTTAAGTCAACAAGAAAGAAAAAAACCAAATGTGTGCAAGATTATACATACTCCAAAGACCTAATATCAAAGATTGATACTAGACTTCTAGGTCATTTGGAACTAATCACTTTGAGTTGCTCCCTTATATACCCGAGTGATGGATCTATGGAATGGTAAAAGCAAGTATTGTTGTATTGGTGGTAGCAAATTATCTTACTTGGTAAGTAATTCGACATGCATCTATTGGATGGAAGAGTTGAGGCTAGCATGCTTGTTCTTGCTCTAGGAATCTAAAGCAAACTTAAAATTTCTTCCTCACGAGATCCTCAGGATTGCTACTTCTATGAGAGAGTGAAATAAGTCATTCCGCCTAATAGAATAATGGTACATTGAAGAAATATTGACAATGAAGAATTACACAACTAGATAGACCTATGAATATTGTAGAAAGTCACTAGCTCCACTGAGTGAGCTCAAGCTGTAAACGTGACTATGAGTAAAGAGAGATAAGAAAGGAGGAATAAGACATTGTGGTCACTAGTAAGATATCATCCCAAAGTTGTTTTACAAGTTGTCTAAGACCTGGTCCTTGGTCAAAGTACATTTTTTCACTAACAATGTGGCTAAGCTTTGAGAGAAACTTCTTCCTTAAGAAAATCAAGGCAACTTATTTCCCTAGCGAAGGTTATAAGGTGGAGATTGACACTAACGTCTTGATAGAGACCATTGAAGATTAGTTTTAGACTATTGAAACTAGTGTTGTGGATCGTTTAATGATTAGTGAGCTACTCTTAATAGAAAAAGCTTGTTTGTGGTCAAAACATTGGTTCCTTGAGGATGAGATGGTATCTGAAGCATCTCACACTTGGGAGTAGATTAAAGAATCTATGCAAGGGTGGTATCTTCCACCACTCCTATGAGTGTATAAAGATGAATGACTTCACCAGGTTGAAAACAATTTTAGGGATTTGAGGAGGTACATTACTTTTTGTTTGTGACTCTAAAGACTTGTGCGCCTCCGGTAAAGATACCTTAGCAAGTAGCATGATTCTACGAGAATTGAATGCACCAAAGGATGCTCGCCTTGAATCAATGATACATGCTAATCTTGAGCAATATAGCTTGATTAGGGGTAATGCGCTAGTCAATGAAATAAGGAACGAAAAGTACTTCTTCAAGCCCTACTCCTATCCGGAAGAGCCCGAGCCAACCAGCAGTATGTTTCATAGCGCCGTGACTCATGCGGCAGCTTGACTAGCTAGCTTGACTCGACTTTTTGTGGCGCATCCTCGATAGCGTGAAGGGCCCGTCGTCGCCTCATAGCGCCGTGGCTGATGCGGCAGCTTGACTAGCTTGGCTTGACTCGACATTTTTTGGCATCCTCGATATCGTGCAGCGTCTGGTCTATGCAGCTGTCTGAAGTCATCGATCTGGCTCGGCTCCGATCTAATATTGTCACCTACGTATAGCTATAAAACGGGGACATTGAGCAGCCAGAGCCCGGCGGAGTGTAACCCATCAGTTACCTATTGGCCGTAATATAAGAAAGTTATCAGCTGGGGGCAGTTCATTATTCATAGTTACGGCGCCTGGCTAGTGACGTCCTGCACCCGCTGCATTATTAATCTGCATCGATCATGGCAACATCCGGCAAGATATCTAAGAAAAACAATATTCACGATTCTCTGGCAGTGGTTTCGCTTATAATTGCTGTACTGGTCATGCTTTGCAACAACGTCGATATGGTTGCCGCCGAGCAGGGTACCGCCACATGGTATCAGTCGAGGATGTATGCGAGTAAGCGCTCGACTGCTAATTAAGAGCCCTCAATCCTTCTGATGGCTCGCAGGCTCCATGTTTGTCTCTATTTTGCCCCCTTTGTTTAATCCCTTCTTTGTTGGCATAATGTTATTGACGCAGAAAATGCCTGCCAGCTGGGGGTCCCCGGAGACTACATGTTTGCGGCTGGAAGCCCTGCAATTTATCAGGGCGGCAGCGGCTGCGGTGCACGCTACCAGATCAGCTGTGTCCGGGCCAACAACGAGGGACCAGGCTGCATAAACACTCAGGCATTCACCGTCACGATCATCGACTTCTGCAATCCTGCTGACGGCCCTTGCAATGGGACCTTCGATCTCCCCAGGGAGCTCTTTCAGAGGATGGCGCCTCTCGAGACTGGGAACATCATCATCTCATACAACCGCGTCTCGTGATCATCATATTCAGCTTCTTCTGCACGTTCTACATCTGTCCCATAGAGATACATGAATTCCGAGTGATATCATCCTAGCCTCATCATCTACCACAGCTATATATAATTAGAGCTAGAGCCCGGAGCAGCTATGTACTGCTGAAAAAATACAATATAATATGTAATTAGTGTTTGTGTTTGGATTAAGAGCTAATAATCAGTATGTGCTCCAATATGTGGATTATTCTGGAACATCCGAGAATATTCTCCTGATGCATGGATCCGATACCCAACATATCTACTCGGAAGCTGACTAACATTAGCGTGATCGATGTGCTGCTGGCCGATCTTGATTTACCCTATATAATGAATGTCGTCATGGTGCCAACGTGACTAGTAGGTCCTTGATCCCCATCATGCGTTAGATCCCTTAACCATACTAATTCAACGTCATTCCTCCTCCAAAGGTGGATTGACTTAAGCAGTAGTTAAAATTTAAAGGCATATGGAATGCCTCGGTCTGACAAGCTATTCCAACCAATCACTTTTGGAAAAACCATTAGGGAACTTTGATTGACTGGTTTACACTCGGAACTTTGAAGGGATGAGACCGCCCAAACGTTGAAACGCCTGGTCCAAGTCTAGCTCTTTGGTGATGACACTTACAACATTGTGAGACTTGATGATGTAGTTCTCACCACTCTAAAAGATACACTCTAGTGCTTCTCTAAACTCTTAGCCTCATTGTATAGCCACCACAACAAAACATAAATTTTATGATTTGGTCATTTTGCTGTGCTCATAGGATTTACAATTATGGTTTGAAAGTGTACTTGGCGAAGAAGAGTGAGATCTAGTTTCATTACAGTTGGGCTTACCTCTTGGCATGCGTTAAATTTAGAGCTATAGATTTCAATCGATTAAAGATCATTGCTAAGATCTAGAAATCAAATGAGATCCTCTCTAGTAGTGGGAATCTAGTGCTTAACTCTATGTTGGCTCAGCATGTGGATTTCAACTCTACTATTTTTCTGTTGTTCAATATTTCAGATTAACACTTCATCGTCGAATGTGCAAGAGATATCTTTTAGGAAGTTCTTCTAGTACCATGGAGATGGACATCACTGGCATGTGATTGGCTTTAAATGTGATAGATTCGGAGCTTCAATGAAGTGGCTTGTGTGTTGAGGAACCCAATTAGGACAAGGCTGAGAGACTCCTCTTCGATCTTACCTACAAGAGAATCCACTGAGAGAATACATGGATAGACAATATACTTCGACATTGGCTAGCTAAAACGTATACTACCACAGGGTACTAGTATACGATAAAAGGAAGAGATTTTGGGTAGCCTCAAAAGGGAAAGGGAAGATAAACTCAAGGTAGAATGATGCACAGAAGTTTCTCAATGAATAAAGCTAGGTACTTGAACTTGAAGATATCAAGCATCTGCTAGTAGCCTTTTGATTGATGTAAAAGTTTTCTCAGAAAGCTATAAGAAATATGCCTATTAATGTGCTAATAGATGAGTCTTGTGAAATATAAACAAAAGTCGTAGATGCATTTATGTATGTAATTATATGCATGTATAAAGACCCATGTCTATTAGCTTGTTCCCCTTAGAAATTGAATGAAAATAGAGATGCACATATCAATGCAAGTATAGATGTGGTTTTGTCTTAAAGCAGGCAGAATAGGAGGCTAGAGCAAGCAAAGAATAAGGTGGGCCAATGGGAGGAGAGAAATGTTGATACCATGTGTGTTTGGCTACCCACCTATCTCAAGCTACATGTGAGAAGAATTTAGCAAATGAAAGGGCCAAGGAAATAAAAGAGGTAATGCAGATGTATCAGTAAAGAATTTTCAACACATTGCTTGAACTATAAAAGGCATTTGGTGAGGAGGATTTTATTAAAAAAATTAAATAGAAGTTGTAACTTACAAGGAAGGCACTTCAACATAAGTTGAAAATAGAAATACCCCAGCCTAAATATAGGGTGACAAGGGAAGATTGGGAATTGTGGTTGAGAAAATTTGGACTCTCAACAAAAGACCTAAGACTAATTAGGTTGTGACTAATAAAGAGCCTACTTTAGCCATAGAAGAACAACCACTATCACTTCCTACACTTGAGATAGATTGGGATCCAAAGGAACCGAAAGAATCAATATCACAAGAATCAGAAATCCGTATAAGGTAGTCTCATGCTCCCTCCATGTTTGATTCTAGGCTTTTCTCTGCTTTATTTCATGCTCTAATTGCTTTCGGAGTTGTGTATAATTATGAGAAGCCTTTCCTATTTCATTTTTTATGTCCATGAGCTTCTTGTTCTTGTATTGTGCCTCTTCTTTTGTCTATCTTGTCTTTTGAGCTCAATCATTTGTTGTCCCTATAGCTATTTCAATGCATTTAGCTCTCTGCCTAGCTTGGTTTTATATTTAATAGTCTCTATGTAGTCACTTTCAAGATACACCCCATTTTCTTTCTTGATTTTGTTTTGTTTTTGCATCTCTTTGTACTTGTCTTCCTTGTCGTTGATGACCAAGCATTTGATGGCTAGGGATATATCCTCTTCCTCTCGTATCTTGAGATGCTTCTATGCCTCCTACTTCTACTTCTACACCTCATCTTCCTTCTTCACTCCTCTTGAGCTTTCTATTTGGCCTTCTCCTTGTCAAATGCAACCTTTCCCCCCTTAATGGGTGGTTTGATGATGAGCTTCTTCCTTCTTCCTTTGTTAGAGCCTTAGTTAACACTAGTATCTCTAGATATGCCTCATGTTGGTGCTATTGTGCTCCAAACACAACTAGTCATGGGACTTGAAGTCTCATCTCTAGTGGTTGTTCTAGTACCTAGGAATAGGAGGTTTTGGTTGCTAAGTTCTTTGATTGATTCATCTCCGCTCCTTTAGTGATATTTCTCCTAGAGGTTTTCTTGGAGCTTCTCTGCTTCCTATTGCAATCACATAACCATATCTTCCCCTTTATCTTCCATATGTTATTATTCTAATGTAGATTAAAGTGTGGAAGATACTTCTTGTATTGATACACCTAGATGCTTTGGGATTTTTGGAACCTTTCTTGCATGTAAGTCTTTGATTTCTTCTTCAATGATTGTAGTCAATACATACCCAAATCCCACCAACATGGCTTTAATTATACGTTTCTTTCTTGCTCATTGTTGGTGTTTTTGTCCACTATCCCTAGTACTATACTTTTTAGCATTCCCACTTGGATTCTACTATAAAGTTATTCTTGCCAAGTGGTGCCTACACGAGGGGAGGTGTGCCTTCAATGGTTCTCCCTTATGGGCACGTTGACGGTATGAGTGCCTTGAAGGTTCTCCATTAGCGTATGGCATATTCTTAAGAGTGAAATACTTTTGGTCTTCGGCGAAAGGTTGATAGGAATACCTATCCTTTCTGGGCGTGAGACTTGTAGGTGTGAATGTGGGTGATGTCGTACGTGGGTGATGCCAGAATATTCATATCTCAAGTGCTAACGTCTATGTGATTCGATTATGTCATGAAATCCCAAAGATTATTTGATTTCTTATGACTAGATGCATTTATTTAGTTAATTATTTTTTAAACATGATTTTCCAATTTTTTTGCAACATCACAACTAACATGTGGAGCAAGATGAATTGGATACACACAAGAAGCACATTTTATCCCATAGACTTCCTCATTGAGTTATTTAAATAGACGAACCACCATTTATTCTAAGCCGTGCGCACACTGTCTTTGTAAATATTTATTAATACTTCAAATTCTGGGAGATATATTAAGGATATTCTAGATATACTTGAGTTGTGTAATGGGGATATATTTTAGTGAACTGAAACTCCTTTGCAAAAGAGTGATTGTAAAGGGTCTATCTCTGGGCAAAGCAAGACTCATTCTAATATTGGAAATAGGGCATCGAGGAGCTACCCACTCCATGTACAGGGGGAAATTGCACCCAATAGTGTTCGTCTCAATTTTTTAAACTCTTATTTAAGTTTATATTGAGTTTTATGAGTCATGCTTTCATTTTTATAAGAAAAAGAGAGTGAGAGAAAGCTTCTTCTTCTCGCTATCCACAAATCTCGCATTTGATCTATGCAATAGTGGTATCGGAGCTTAGCTTACATCTAAGGCCTCCAATCACTTATCCTCTTGCAGGAAGGCGAGCTCTATGCAACAATCAGGTTCTACGGTCCATCTTAGCCAACTTCATGGCTAGATTCCGAGGGCTTGAGAAACCCCAAACCCCTCTATCTCCAACAACTAGATTAGACAAGAGCAATCATCCTATAGTTCAAGACAAAGGATACATAGTTCCAGGCCAAGGATCAATAGTCCGAACTATCACACTAAAGTGTATAATTCTAATATTAATAAGTAATAAGATTGACCAAACAATACTCTTTATTGCATTATATGCATGGGCAGCCCACTACCCAATGGAAGTAGAGACATAGTGATTGGACACATGTAATATCCCGATTCGCTTATAAAAGCACGCGCGTGAACCTGTCTCAAATGAATATGAAAAATGGGATAAATGAAATTTTTTTTAATTCCCCCCCTTATCCCTCCAGCCGACTGACGAGCTGGAGGGGGAGGGAAATAGATTGAGCAGCTAAGCTCCTTGGTGGAGCTTTGATTGAGGAGAGGACATGCGTGATGACACGCAGGGAGGGAAGATCCCCCTCCCTTCCCCTATTTAAATCGAAGGGGACGAAGCTGAGAAAAAAGCCGTCTACTGTCTCGCTGTGTAGGAGAGAGGTCGCCACATGCTCATCCGCCCTGCAATAAGGATGATGTGATTGGCCTTCCCACCTGTGCATCCTGAGGCCGTCGTCGCTGAGCATGAGGGGGAAAAGCCTGAGACTACTGTCTCCGCTGCCATAGAGTGTGAGGTGGCTACCGTGGAGCAGGAAGTGGGGCGTCGCTGGGAGAGGACCGTGAGCCACTTCAGTCTGTCTGCCATTCATACGCCGTCTCGAGACACTGCGAATTATCCTCGAGTGCCGTAGGCATCGCCATTTAGCCTCCATCACATCGCCCTCTGCCATCGCAATCTGCCCATTCCGTCAACACGCCGCCGTGATTCCATGGATCTTCTTTCTCCCACGCGGCCCCAAAAGCTTTAGAAGCTTCTTGGGGGAAGCTTCTAAAGGTCCTAAGAAGCCCCCTTTCTTATGGCCCTTTAAGACTACCCCCCTTGCAAAATTCCCTTCTAAGGGGCCTCTTAAGCCCCCTTTCCCCCTTAAGCCCTTCTTAGGCTTTGGGAACCAACCCCTCGTGTTTTATTCCCCCTAAGCCCCCTTTCATCCCCCCCCCTGCCGGGTTTTTTTATAAAAAAAAAACCTTTTAGTCCCCTTTCACTCTTGTGCAAAAACCCCTTCCCTTCACTTGGAGTCACTCCCCCAAGAGCACAAAGGCCTTAAGGGTCTTAATTCTTTTTTTTTCCCCCGTGTATAATCCCTAAAAGCCCTTTTTCCCTAGCTTCGAAACCATCCCCCCCTGTGATTTAACCTTTAAGCCCTTTCTTAGGGCTTCAAAAACCCTTTCACCCCCTTCATGTGCCTTACAAAACCTTTTTATTAAACCCCCGTGTTTTTTTTAAATTTCCTTTAGCCTTTCTCATTGGCCTCAAAATCATTTCCCCCCTTACGTGTGTAAACCCTCATAAGCCCCTTTTCTCCTAAATTGCCTAAGGGTCCTTAGACCCTTACTTATAACCTTTACAGCTATTATTTTCCCTTAAAGCTCTCCTAAACCTTGTGTCTTTTCCACACCTTGTTATTCCCGTTCGTGCAAGCTTACTAAGGCCATTAAGCCTTCCCCATGGCTTCAATGGGTCTTAGTGGTAAAAGTCTCTAAAACACCCTTTCGAATTCCCGAATTCAAGGAGGGAGCCTTCTAAAAACTATTTTTGACGAACGGTGCAAGGATCGACGGTGGAGTTCTAAGGAGAAGTTGTGAAGCTGTTTCCACGTTCGAGAATCTACAATTGCAATGCCTCCTAAGAAAGTCCAAGGCGTAGCCACGGGAGGATCATCCCCCGGTATCCATGTGGATATCTCACCCCAAAACCAGGTTTTTCTTCTTGGCTTTAATTTCGGTTTTAAGTCGATCATGCAAAGAAAAATTGTTAAGGATAGGATATATTTGTTCGAGTTATTTGTAACGAAGGAGTTTAGCTTATGAATGACAATGTATAGAACTTAGCTTTCTTCAAATTGCATCAAGCATTATAAATTACGAGCCAGATTAACCATTTACTATAGTAGTATATTTTAGTTAAATCCTAAGGTGTAGAAATTATATCTTGCACCATTAGTCTTATTCCTTTCGCAACGAATCGTTCTAAATGGTTAAATTCATGAAAGGTTTCTTTGGATGCTCAAATTACTAGGAAGTTATCTTGAATATTTGCACATCTTAGCAAGGCAAGTGTTGTTAGTTGGCATGAGCTCATCTTTAAGGAAAACGGAAGATAAATTAAACTATATTGACTGGGAAGTACATTGTCACAAGGATAGCAAAACCGTGACAAGACGATTAATATTTCCTTCCAAAAGATAACTGAACCAATCTAAACATAGAAACATTCATACACTAAACACTTGACTACTTTCCTTACTGTAGGGACAATCAATTCGTAAAGATAAGGAACTAGGGTTTGTCCCTAAGGTTCTTAAAAGAAGAAACCCTAGGCCTGACATACGTCAGCTTAAAGAATCTAAATAGATTATTCCATCGCAGGACTTGCGCAACAAGTATGAAATCATTTAGTCTTGTGATTGATTCACAAGGAGAAAGGGTAAAAACCCTCATCAAGGACGGCAGATCCCTACGCAGTTTATCTTGCAAAAAGACGTATTTTTGGATATCCTTCTAAATAAGGAAAGTTGTAAACCAGAAACTAGCATATCTAAGGCACCTTAGGGTTAACCAAGTTGGGTATGCCCTACACCGGAATGTAACAGATCTTGCCAAGTTACAAGACACCTTGGGAATGAGTGCTGATACACTCAAAAAGGAAAGAACACTTCCTTAGCAGTTTGCCAAACAACTCGGTTGATTAACAAAAATATTTGTGCTTGCTAGAGATTTTAGAGCTCTGTTTAAATTATGAATTACAAATTAAATGAGTACCTATACTTCAGGTTAAAGGCCTGAAGGGAGAGGCAGCTTCAGTTACCCCCGACTACCTGCCTGACCCTAACCAAGGGGGTTGTTGACCGTGCCGAAAACGTGGACCGAACCCGCCGCGAGAGGTCTCTCCGTTGAGTTCTACTTGAAGCAGGAGGACGCTTGGGTGCCAGGCGGGCTCTGGCCGTAAATCCCTCGCCTTCCGGGTCCTGCACAAGAGGCTAACGTGACTCGGGATTGGATCTCGAGGCCCGCATACTAGTAGACGGGCGAAAGCTTGGAATAGTGATCCCTGGAGATTACTGGATAGCCTTCGGGCAGATTATGGACAAGCCTACGGGCGGAACTCCTTGTATTTCAAAGATAAAATAATGAAATGATTTGCTTGATATTGTTTTTCTATGTCACGTGATAAGATTACGTGAAGGAACCACTGCTTAATAGGGTTAATTAAAGAAGCTGATTGTTATATGTCAAATTAATGTGCTAGATAATAACATAACTAAAACGAACCGAGGAAAGTGCGGAGGATGGGCCATGGGTCCGTCCTACGGTTGGGTGGTCCCGGTTAGCTGGGAACTTTTCTCAAAAATCTCGAAGAACAGCGAAAGGATCATCATCATCAAAACGAATAACGAGAACGATGACCTAAAGTTATGTCTTACCCGATTTACGCTATTTTAGGGGAACGGAATGGGACTATGCCTTTTGGCAGAGAGGTTGAGCTTTGCATCCCTCTCGTTTCCCATTCTCCTTGAACCAAGTTCAGCGTGAATCCGCTTCGGACCTGGCGTTTCTGCGTAAAGTAGTTCGCTCGGGTCTGATGCTAGTTGCTGTTAGCTAATGACCAAACAGGAAAACCCTAATTCCGGTCGATCCTAAGTGGGAAACGGCCAGGATACTTCCGCTACGTGGCAGACGCGGGAAGACCTAGATCACAAAACCCGTAACATTCCTTGGGAGTGCTGGGCGGAGTTTTCTAGACATCCTTTTCGATGGACTGCTAAGATGTGTCCTGGATGATACAAAGGGGACACGTTACAAGTTGGTATCAGATCCCCGACCAACAACGGAATTGTTTTTTTTGAGATCGCAATAAAATGAAGTAAAGAAATTGTTGCTGTCCAAGCATTTTCTCATCTTCAATGCTGTCTTGCAAAACTATGAAGCGTGGAACAAGTTTTTGGTGTTTCGGGTCATGTTTATGACTGCAATGCATTCTCCGCTTTATAGACAAAGAATTGGGATGATGAACATCCTGGAGAAGATTTATAATCCATCACCTTTATACATAGAACGAAGATGGACGGGGTCTTCAGGAATCTACTATATAGCCGCCCACCGGTTTGCTTATCTACAGACCAACCTAAAGAGGATCAAGTGGTTGGAAGACTTGAAAGTCGTGAAGCTGTTCATTTTTGTGGAAGCTCACGTAAATTCGACTTTACATATTCAAGGTCGGAGGGTTGAAATGAACTCATATGTATATGAGGAAGTAACCCGTGTAATCCCAGCCGATAGGATTAAAGTTTTGGGCCGCCATGAGAAGTATGGATTCCAATGGAAAGGGTATCCTGAACTTCCAATGAATTATCGATTCCTAAAGATCCATGACCCAAAACCCTACTATTACACAGTTCCTGTAGACAAATGCAATACAACGTTGTTCTCCCCAAACTGAATGTAATGATTGGATTATCAACACACGAAACGTTGTATAAGGCTATGCCCATGTAAATACAAATAAAGACTTCTTTTATCAATATCTGGCTGTGCATAAGAGATGTTAAAAAAGTTAAGTAGCTACATTGTTTACGAGATAGCTGAACTAGTAATGAAAGATAAGCTAACATCGATTATCATATAATAACGTTAAGAAAACTTTTATCCAGGCACAACCCCAGGTACAGGTTCCAAATTCGCCCCCTACATCAAGTACTGCTGTGACCCAAGAGAAGAAGTTCCTTCTCAAGCAGATAAACCCACACGAGTTTGACGGGAGAGGCAGATTCGTCCAGTCTGATGCTGAAATTTGGAATGAATCCATGGAGGATTACTTTCAAGCAGATGGTATTGCACCTACCAATCAGGCCATGCTCGCCGAAACCTCTGATGTTTCCACTGCAACGAACCCGGTCACTTTAAGAGGCAATGTCCCAAGCTCAGCGAGGGACATCATCAAACGCCTTTCCAAGGTGCAGGCCGCGGTCAAGGAGCCGCCACCCGTGGAAGAGGAAGAACTGCCTGCATTGCCAATAGGCAAAGATGCGAAGAAGAAGATGAGGAAGATCCGACTATGGAAGCAGAATTCGAAAGAGCGACAGTTCATGCCGCTTTACACAAGAAAGGGCCGAATCACCAGTTCTCGGTGATTCAGACACCGTCGGACTATCAAGGTAAAGGTTTCAAAACCTTGATTGATTGTGGCAATACACATTCCTTTATCTCACCAGCATGTGCAAAAAGATTAGGAATAGCCACAGTAGAAGCACCTACCCTGCTTGTGGAATTGGCAAATGGTTGCGAGGTAACTTGTACCAGGAAAACTGCTAAGGTGGAATTCTTTCTGGGAGGAAAGAAAACCTCAGTTAAATTCAGAGTCATGAATTTAGGTATCCATGAGTGTCTACTCGGGATGGATTGGCTTAACCCCAATGACGCCCACATTCATTGTGGAAAGGGTCAAGTTTCCTTTCGAAACTCTGAAAGGGAATTTGTCACAACTCAAGGTGAGGCAGGAGTGCCAAGAATTCAATTAGCCAAAGTATCTCGGATCATAAAAGGAGTCAGAAAAGGATTACCCGTTTACCTGATCAAACTCAACAAGTTAGATCAAAAGCAAGAGTCTCATGAAGGACCTTCTTGGCTAAAGGAATACGGTGACGTATTCCCTGAGGAATTGATTAAAGTTCCGCCTCCAAGAGAAGTAGATCATGAGATTAGGCTAGTGCCTGGAGCTGCACCAATTGCAAGGAGACCTTATAGAATGTCCATACCGGAAGCAATTGAGTTGAAGGAACAACTCAAGCAACTGTTAGATCAGGGTTACATCCGACCGAGAAACTCACCGTGGGGAGCTCCAGTACTATTGTAGAAAAAGAAAGATGGGACACTTCGACTATGTATTGATTACCGAGGGTCGAATCAATCAACAGTCAAGAACAAGTATCCTATTTCTAGAATAGATGAGCTTCTTGATCGTCTTCAAGGTGCAAAGATCTTCTCCAAGATTGATCTCAGGTCAGGTTACTATCAGATAAGGACCAAGGAAGAAGATATTCCAAAGACGGCCTTCAATACAAGATATGGGCACTTTGAGTTCCTGGTTATGTCATTCGGGCTTACAAATGCACCTGCCACCTTCAACAGATTAATGCAAGATATCTTTAGACCATATCTTGATGATTTCGTGCTTGTCTTCTTCGATGACATTTTAGTCTATTCTAAACAGGAAGAAGATCATGAACCTCAACTTCGAATTGTCCTTGAGACAATGAGGTCTCATAAGCTGTATGCAAAAATGAAGAAGTGTGCATTCTTCAAGCGTCAGATTGAATATCTGGGATTCATAGTATCATCAGAAGGAATATCAATAGACCCAGCCAAGGTCAGAGATGTGCTTGAATGGCCAATACCAGTATCCGTCAAAGAAATACGTAGCTTTCTTGGATTGACAGGATGGTATAGGGTCTTCATAAAAAACTATGCTTTGATTGTAGCACCTCTCTTATAGATTTACTAAAGAAGCAAACTTCCATTACATGGTCAACTCCAGAACAAAATAGCTTCGACAAACTGAAGCAAAGTTTGGTATCAGCACCTATTCTAAAACTTCCTGACCTCAATAAGGAGTTCAAGGTAGTAACTGATGCTAGCATTCTTGCCTTGGGGTGTGTACTTACGCAGGAAGGTCATCCAGTAGCATACTCTTCAAGGAAATTGAAGAGTCATGAAAAGAATTATGCCACGCATGATCTGGAATTACTAGCTGTCATCCATGCTCTAAAGCTTTGGAGACACTACCTGTTGGGTAACAAGTTTACTCTAGTAACCGATCATAAGAGTCTCAAATGGATTTTTTCCCAGAACGAGCTCAACATGAGGCAACGTCGGTGGATTGAAGTATTGGAGGAATATGATTTTGAAATCAAGTACCGACCAGGGAAAGAGAATGTAGTTGCCGATGCACTCAGTCGCAAGGCATTCCTAAATTCCCTAATCTTGCAAAATCCATCAACAGCCAGATCTCTGGCTCCAAAAGTATCTATGCCAAACAACCCTATACTTGAACTAGCTAGAGAGGAAGCATGCCATGATTTGGCCTACCAAACAATGATAAAGGAAATATCTACCAAGGAGAAGAATCAGAAGTTGCAAGCTAAGTATCACGAATTTTTCATTAATAATGGACTTGTCTACTACAGAACAAGGTTGTGTATACCAACAAGCCAGTCACTTAAGCACAAGATATTATGGGAAGCTCATGATTCTCCTTTCGCAGGACACCCTGGTTATGCTAAAACTCTTGATGCAGTTAGGAAGAGCTACCATTGGGGGAGGCTTAAAGGTGACGTTCTCAAGTATGTCACTGAATGTTTGTCTTGCCAACGTATCAAATCCGAACATGTCATGATGCCAGGGAAACTGCAACCGCTTGACATTCCCCAAATGAAATGGGAATTCATCAGTATGGATTTTGTTGTGGGCTTACCCCAAGTCCAAGGAGGATACAATTCCATTATGGTTGTGATTGACATGCTTACCAAGGTTGCACACCTGATTCCAGTAAAGATAAACTATAAAGCCTCCGACATTGCAAGATTGTTTATCAAAGAGATATTCAAGCTACATGGGTTACCTAGAAGAATCATTAGCGATCGAGATTCTCTCTTCATATCACACTTCTGGAGAGCTATCTTTGAAGCTATTGGGACTCAACTCTGTTTTAGCACCGCCTACCATCCCAAAACGGATGGCCAAACAGAGCGAGTAAATCAAATCATTGAGGATATGCTTAGGGCATACTGTTGTCGAGAGCCAAAGAGGTGGATTCAATACTTGCCATTAGTTGAATTTTCCTACAATGCTTCTTACCAGTAGAGCATTCAAATGACCCCTTTTCAGGCATTGTATGGTCATGATTGTCGAAGTCCCCTAAACTTTTCTGATCCAACCCTAAGAGTTGAAGCTTCAAGACAAATGTTAGAGGACATGGATGATCAAATAAGGTCAATAAGACAAGACATACAAGCGGCCAAGGATAGGCAAAAGGCATACGTAGATTTGAAGCGTCAAGATAGAGTCTTTGAAGAAGGAGACATGGTCTTCATTCGTGTACGCCCTAAAAAGAGTTCTCTATCCCTAGGAGAATGCAAGAAGCTAAGTCCAAGGTATTGTGGGCCGTACAAAATCCTCAAATGCCTAGGACCCAATGCTTATAGATTGCAACTCCCTGAGAACCTAAAGGTTCACAATGTATTCCATATCAGCCTATTGAAAAAATATGTACCCAACCCTAATCATGTACATGATGACCAACAAATTGTAATGCCTAGTCAAGGAGTCCTTGAACTAAGGCCGGAAAGGATCTTAGATGTTAGGGAAAGACAGTTAAGATCTAGAACCCTGAGAGAATGCCTCTTTCAGTGGAAAGATTATCCGGAAGAGGATGCCACTTGGATAGATGAAAGCTCTCTCAACCATCAATATCCCCAGTTTATCTCGAGATGAGGACATCTCGATTCGTCCAAGGGGGAGAGAATGTAATATTCCACGTTAAAAAAATGAATTGGATTAATGGAATTTTTTTAAAAAATTATTTTCCCCCTTATCCCTCCAGCCGACTGACGAGCTGGAGAGGGAGGGAAATAGTAGGAGACATTAAGCTCCTTGTTGGAGCCTTATGGAGGGAGGGAGGACATGCGTGTGGACACGCAAGGAGGGAAGATCCCCCTCCCCTCCACTATTTAAATAAGGGGGGCCGCTAGAGTTGGGAGGAGGCTGTAGCCGTGCGGAATAAAGGAAGAAGGGTCGGAGGAATCCGTGTCGCTGCTGCGTCGTGAGGGAGGAACGGGAGAATGCTAAGGCCTCGCCGCCTGACCATCACATCTTCACTCGCCGCTGGATCAGCACACCTCCACTCGCCGCCACAGTTTGCCTAATAAGCTTTCCTCCCTCCCACGTGGAAGCTTTAGAAGCTTCCTAGGGGGAAGCTTCTAAAGAACCTTCTTAGGCCCCTTTCACCCCCCCCCCCCCCCCCGGGTTTAATCCTCTCTAAACCCCCTTTGTTCCCCCCCCCACCCGGGTTTAATCCCCCCTAAGCCCCCTTTGTTACCCCCCTCGGGTTTAATCCTCCCTAAACCCCCTTTGTCCCCCCCCCCCCCAGTTTTAAACCCCCCCTAGGATTTTTTCCCTTTTCCCCTTAAGCCCCCCTTAGACTTTGGGAACCTACCCCCGGTTTTAAATCCCCTAAGACCTTTTTCACCCCCTTATAACCCTTTTAACCCTTCTTCAACCCCCCCCTCATAACTCTCATTTTCCCACAACTCCCTAAGCTTTTTTTTCCTAACCCCCCGTATCCCCATTATTATTTCCCCCCCCCCCCCCCCCCCGAACCTAAAAATCCAAACCATCATCATGGCCTCGGATGGTATCCCGTAAGGAAAAAATAGCCGTGAGATAAAAGGATAGGGAGGGAAAGTAGAGGGAGTGAAAAGAAGGAGTGAAGGAGGAAGAGTGGGAAAAAGACAAAAGAAAGGGAAGGAAGGAGAAGACGGTGGAATTCCTGAAGAAAGAGGGAAAGGCTATCTCACATTCGAACTACGATGCCGCCGAAAAAAGTCCAAGGTGTAGCTGCGGGAGGGTCATCCCCCGGTATCCATGTGGATATCTCACCCCAAAACCAGGTTTTTTCTCTTGGCTTTAATTCGGTTTTAAGTCGATCATGCAAAGGAAAAATGTTAAGGATAGGATATATTTGTTCGAGTTATTTGTAACGAAGGAGTTTAGCTTAGGAATGACAATGTATAGAACTTAGCTTTCTTCAAATTGCATCAAGCATTATAAATTACGAGCAAGATTATCCATTTACTATAGTAATATATTTTAGTTAAATCCTAAGGTGTAGAAATTATATCTTGCACCATTAGTCTTCTTCCTTTCGCAACGAATCATGGTAAATGGCTAAATTCATGAAAGGTTTCTTTCGATGCTCAAATTACTAGAGAGTTATCTTTGCTAGTTGCACATCTTAGCAAGGCAATTGTTGTTATTTGGCATGAGTTCATCTTTAAAGAAAACGGAAGTTAAATGTTAGGAATTAACAAGTATAAAAATTAGATATACGAACTCATTTGGAAAGAAAATGTAATGGGGAATTGTTGGATGACACTCTATTAATACTTTTCCCTTGCTATTTGAGGACTTGGGGACTAATAAAGTGTGTATACACAAATTTCACAGCTAGGCCTTTTTGTCCCAAGGAGTATTGTCGCTCTTTGTATCACCTTGGCATTAGGCTATATGCCAAATTAAACTGTATTGATTGGGAAAGTAAATTGTCACAAGGATAGTAAAACCGTGACAAGACGATTAATATTACCTTCCAAAAGATAACTGAACCAATCTAAACATAGAAACATTCATACCCTAAACACTTGACTACTTTCCTTACCGTAGGGACAATAAATTCATAAAGATAAGAAACTAGGGTTTGTCCCTAAGGTTCTTAAAAGAAGAAACCCTAGGCCTGACATACGTCAGCTTAAAGAATCTAAACAGATTATTCCATCGCAGGACTTGTGCAACATGTATGAAATCATTTAGTCTTATGATTGATTCACAAGGGAAAAGGGTAAAAACCCTCATCAAGGATGGCAGATCCCTACGCAAGTTATCTTGCAAAAAGACGTATTTTTGGATATCCTTCTAAATAAGGAGAGTTGTAAATTGAAAACTAGCATATCTAAGGCTCTTTAGGGATTAACCAAATTGGGTATGCCCTACATCGGAATGTAAGAGATCTTGCCAAGTTACAAGACACCTTGGGAACGACTGCTGATACACTCAAAAAGGAAAGAACACTTCCTTAGCAATTTGCCAAACAACTCGGTTGATTAACGGAAATATTTGTGCTTGCTAGAGATTTTAGAGCTCTGTTTGAAATATAAATTACAAATTAAATGAGTACCTATACTTCAGGTTAAAGGCCTGAAGGGAGAGGCAGCTTCAGTTACCCCCGACTGCCTGCCTGACCCTAACCAAGGGGGTTGGTGACCGCGCCGGGAACGTGGACCGAACCCGCCGCGAGAGGTCTCTCCGTTGAGTTCTACTTGGAGCAGGAGGACGCTTGGGTGCCAGGGGGGGCTCTCGCCATAAATCCCTCGCCTTCCGGGTCCTGCACAAGAGGCTAACGTGACTCGGGATTGGATCTCGAGGCCCGCATACTAGTTGATGGGCGGAAGCTTGGAATAGTGATCCCTGGAGATTACTGGATAGCCTTCGGGCAAATTATGGACAAGCCTACGGGCGGAACTCCTTGTATTTCAAAGATAAAATGAAGAAATGTTAAAAGAACTTGCTTGATGGTGTTTTTCTATGTCACGTGATAAGATTACGTGAAGGAACTAGTGCTTAACAGGGTTAATTAAAGAAGTTGATTGTTATATGTCAAATTAATGTGTTAGATAATTACATAACTAAAACAAACCAAGGAAAGTGCGGAGGATGGGCCATGGGTCCGTCCTACGGTTGGGTGGTCTCGGTTAGCCGGGAACTTTTCTCAAAAATCTCGAAGAACAGCGGAATGATCATCATCATCAAAACGAATAACGAGAACAATGACCTAAAGTTACGTCTTACCCGATTTACGCTGTTTTAGGGGAACGGAATGGGACTATGCCTTTTGGCAGGGAGGTTGAGCTTTCCATCCCTCTCGTTTCCCATTCTCCTTGAACCAAGTGCAGCGTGAATCTGCTTCGGACCTGGCGTTTCTGCGTAAAGTAGTTCGCTCGGGTCTGACGCTAGTTGCTGTTAGCTAATGACCCATCAAGAAAACCCTAATTTCGGTCGATCCTAAGTGGGAATGACCAGGGTACTTCCGCTACGTGGCAGACGCGGAAAGACCTAGATCACAAAACCCGTAACATTCCACGGGAGTGGCGGGCGGATCTTTCTAGACATCCTTTCTGATGGACTGCTAAGACGTGTTCTAGATGATACAAACAGACACATTACACAACACCCTCAAAAAAAGTGGGCTCAATATCCTAAGCCACCTTTACCATATAAGCATAATGATGAGCAACATAACCTTCAAAACCAAATCTTTTAATAGGGTATCTAATCTTGCTAGATCTACATACCATTGGATCAGTTGGTGGAGTCTTTACATTACCATGTACTTTGCTTTAGCCATCTAAACTAGTCTCTCTTAGTAGTGACACTTGGATACCATATTAAAAATTGCGCGGTGGAAAGACTTCCTTGAGCTACTGTGCCAAACACACACTACATACACAAGCAAAACCTCTCTCAAGAACACAAGAAGAGAGTTGGATGCCAAAAAAATTTCTTGTTAGTTTCTTCTTCTTCTTTCATTCACAATACAATTTACACAAAGTATAAATAAGATACAACATAAAGGAAAGTGGTCTATGGAGTCAAACAGTGCATAAATCACTATACTCATCAATTGTTGGCGCTATAACTATGTTAGTTATAGGTAGGCACAACAAACCATATATAATAAGTGATAAGTTAGTGGCTATGTAAGAGTCATAATTGTTACAACTATATATATCATCTCTCACTTGACTTGGGTCTCACCTATATATACTACCTCTACATCAATATGAATCATTCTTTGGGAGCATGTCTTGTGTATCTCTCGCGTACTCTCTCTCTCTCTCATACAGTTTATTAATCGCTCGTCTTCGTTAATGATATTGATTACGACAAGCAAACATCTTGCTATTTTTAGCGATGTTTTATTATCGTTCACGTTCTTTGCTCGACCGAAATAACACTTTTCTTATATGCGTCATCTCGTCTTGCACGTTACGCCTCTCTATTTCAGGCTTTCTTTTTAGTCACTCAATATTTTTCGTCGTTCTTACGTGCATATCCCTATTTTGATTGTCATGCGTCTCAACTACGCTCGTCTTGATCATGGTTTGCAGATTCTGCGATCTCATCTTATTTGTTTTCTCTCGACATACAGGCATGGCCAATTGCGTAATTGTTAACGGATATCCGTCTGGCCAACGTTCGGTTCCCTTCTTCCAAGGACTAGGCTTTCCTGGGTGGAAAGCAAAGATTATGCTAATTCTTGAAGGTGACGAATTATTTGATATTGTTTTGGGCGACCTGTCTTGCCCTGTTCAACCTATTGATGTGATGAATAACAATTCTGTGATTACTGATGGTCCATTATTTGAACAATGGAAAATTGATCATACTGATTGGATTCGTCGTGACAAAGCGGCTCGTCGTTATATATTATCTGCACTTCTTGACTCACTTATGTTGGATGTCTTTCATCTGGAAACCTCTCATGCTATTTGGGAGTATCTTATCTCAACGTTTGAGAAGAAATCGGTCACCGAAATTTTATATCTCCAAACTTGTTTGAAGAATCTTCAATATAAGGTTGGTACCTCTATGCACTCTCATATCGAGGCTTTTAAAGACATTATCAATCAACTTGGTGCTGACGGCGCTCCTGTTGCTAAAAATCAGATTGTTACTCAACTTCTTCATACCATCAAAGATCCTTTATATGACAATATCATCACTATTTTGTCTAACAAGGATGATATCCACATTGACAAAGCATGTATATCTCTTATTGAATATTCTCAACGTCATGAGCATCATTTGGAAAAATCTGATGCTGTTTTGGTCACTCGGGAACAAAGGGATTTTGATGCTGCTTTTGTTGCTCGCAAGCGTCCTGCTTCACGTTTTCAGCAGGGTGGACGCCCTAATCCAGGTAGTAAATCTTCTCGTCTTGCTTATCCTAACAAACATTGTTCTTATTGTGATAAGAAAGGTCATGTGGCTTCTGATTGCTGGGCACGTCAATATGATGAGGAGCATGGAGTTACTACAAAGCAACCTTGCTCGTCCAAAAGTTTTCCTCCTTGTGATTATTGTGCACATACAGATCATCCATCTCGTCGTTGTTATAAACGCAGATATGATGAAGAATGTTCTCGAGCTTATATTGTTCAACAAACTACAACTGATGATGATCATACTCATCAGGAGCTCAATTTCGTCCATTATGATATCTCTCCAGAAAAGGTACTTCATGTTCATGATGGTTCTCTATTCATCATTGATTCAGGTGCCACTGGAAACATGACATACCAATCGCAGTGGCTTCACAATTATCATTCTCTTCCTGTCAAGAAGTTTGTTTACCTTGCGGATGATACGACTTGTCAAGTCAAAGGAGTGGGTGATTTATATCTGGGGACTGTTTTATCCACTAGAATATTAAGAGGAGTTCTTCATGTTCCAGATTTGCAAAGAAATCTTCTTTCTGTTGCTCGTCTAGTTGATCTTGGTTTGTTTGTTGGCTTTGATCATAATCAATGTCGTATAGAGAAAGACGGGCATACTATAGCAGTGGCTCCTCGACATGGTAATCTATTTGAGCTATCATTGAATGATACAGTTGCAAATGTTGTTATTGCCCCTGGAGATGCAGATTGCAAATTATGGCATCAACGATTTGCACACTCCGACTTTGCCAAAATTCTTGATCTTCATCGTCATGGTCTTGTGCAAGGTATGGATCTTAAATCTCATCCACGTATGGGAATATGTGAGTACTGTGCACTTGGAAAACACCATCGTTCGCCTTTCCACACTTCATTCCTGTGCTCTCTTGGATTTGGTTCATACCGATATTTGCGGTCCTTTTCCTGCCTCAAAGTCTCAATATCGATATTTTATAACTTTCATTGATGATTTCTCACGATACACACATGTCTATCTTCTTCGACATAAGTCTGAGGCTTTATCTATATTTAAACAATACAAGATAAGTGTGGAGCTTCAAACCGGATTCTCTATAAAGACGCTTCACAGTGACAACGGCGGTGAATATGTATCCAATCTATTTGATGACTTCTGTAAGGATCAAGGTATTCATCATGAGTTTACAGTTCCTTATTCTCCTCAGCAAAATGGTGTTGCTGAGTGCAAAAATCGCACGATTCTTAATGCTATACGTTGCATGCTTATACACTCTGGTTTGTCTCGAAAGTTTTGGACAGAAGCACTTCTAACAGCTGTTTTTATTCAAAATCATCTTCCAACTACTGCACCTGCTGGTAAAATTCCTATAACAATTTGGATAGGGAAGACACCTTCAGTCTCTCACTTTCGCACATTTGGCTGCATTGCTTATATTCATGTGCCCAAGGACACTCGACATAAGTTGGATCCTCCAGGTTTGAAGGTTATTTTTCTTGGTTATTCAGATCATTCCAAAGGTTACAAATTTTATGATCCTTCTTCTCAAAAGGTTATCATTAGTCGTGATGCTATATTTGATGAGAAGACTATGGGTGGCACATGGTCATCAGATGTTTCAGATGATACACAATCTTTGCTTAGTGCATTTCCTTACTTGCTTTGTGATTCTACTAATTCTGATGATCATAAACCTCCTTCACCTCCAAAGAAGATTGATGAAAATTTGGAGATCTATGTTGATCTTCCTATTGAGATAGAGCATGGATTCTATTCTATTGAATATGATGTCTTTGATGATGCTATGTCTGTCCAAGAGGATCCAATATCGTATATGGAAGCTATCAATTCGTCTCAAAGGGATCAATGGCAAGAAGCTATGCAAGCTGAGTACGATTCTTTAATCTCCAAAGGTACATGGATTCTTACTGAACTCCCCCCAAATCGTGTTCCTATCAAATGTAAATGGGTTTATAAAACCAAGACCAAAGCTGATGGCTCGTTTGATAAGTTCAAAGCACGACTTGTTGCAAAAGGTTACTCACAGATTGTAGGAGTAGATTATCAAGAAACATTTTCTCCCGTTGTGCGCTCCACAACTGTTCGTATGATTTTGGCTTTTGCAACACTATTTGATCTAGAAATTCACCAAATGGATGTTAAAACGGCTTTTCTCAATGGAGATCTTGAAGAAGAAATCTATATGGAGCAACCTGAAGGTTTTATGATTGCAGGAAAGGAGCATCTTGTATGTCAGCTTCATCGTGCATTATATGGATTGAAGCAAGCCTCTCGTGCTTGGTATATTAAGATTGATCAGTTCCTCACATCTAAAGGTTTTGTTGCATGTTTTGCTGACCCAAATCTTTACATCAAAAGGGAAGACAAATATTTTATTATTCTTGCTCTATATGTTGATGATACTATTCTTGTGTCAAATAATATTGCTTTCTTGGATGCTATGAAGAAGCTTTTATCAACTGCATTTGAAATGGTGGACCTTGGTGAGATACATTCTTGTTTGGGTATTCAAGTTCAACGACACCGAAAACAAGGCATTCTTCTTCTTCGCCAGACAAAGTTTATTAATGATATTGTTAAGAAGTTTGGGTTGACAAATGCGCACTCTGCTAACACTCCCATTCTTTCAAGCTCTACCAAGGGTACATCTACAACACATAATGAAGAATTAGCCATTCATCAACCTTTTGCTAATCTTGTTGGTTGTCTTCAATTTATTGGTTTAAACACAAGACCAGATATTTTATTTGCAGCTAACTTTTTGGGACAGTATCTTTCTTCCCCTTCCACTATTCATTGGAGTGCTGCAAAACGTATTCTTAAGTACCTCAAGGGTACTAAGGAATTTGGTCTTATTTATCGTCGTCGAGAGGATTCTTCTTTATCTTCTTCAACTTCTCTTGACCTTATTGGATATACAGACGCTGATTGGGCAAGTTCACACTTATCCATGCGATCTACAAGTGGGAATTGTTTCTTTGTAAATGGATGTTTGGTTTCTTGGTCCAGCAAGAAACAACGATGTGTTGCGGTTTCTACAACTGAAGCCGAATATGTTGCTGCATCATTAGCAGCTCGCGAGCTAGTTTGGCTTCGACAACTACTTGCAGATTTGGGACATCCTTCATCATCTAGTACATCTCTTCGATGCGATAACCAAAGTGCTATTAGTCTTACCAAAGACTATATACAACATAGTAAATCAAAGCATATTGCTATTCATTATCATTATGTTCGACATGAAGTCAAGAAAGGTTCCATTATGGTGGAGCATTGTCCCAGTGATCAAATGGTTGCAGACATCTTCACAAAAGCTCTTAGTGAAGCTCGCTTTAGCTCATTAAGACATGAACTTGGTATTGTTCCAAGTTCTTGTCTCACTGATTGAGGCATTTATCATTGTATTCAAGAAAACTTTATAGTAAATCATTTTTGTATCGTAGGTATGTGTAGGGGCTCGGGTTTTTCCCTTGTTCTCCCCAAGGGTTTTTTCACTCGCAGCCAGAGACCTTTGTTTGAGTGGGGATGTAACAACTATATATATCATCTCTCACTTGACTTGGGTCTCACCTATATATACTAACTCTACATCAATATGAATCATTCTTTGGGAGCATGTCTTGTGTATCTCTCGCGTACTCTCTCTCTCTCTCAACAATAATGACCACCGACATGCTATAATTGTGGACATGTAGACCAATTTAACTAGGCGGTCCATCATCAATGTTTGTATAACTATGAAAGAAGGGCTTTGATAGTTAGAATAAAATGTATGTATTTCTAGCATATATGATGGTTTGTTGTATGTAGATATACTAACCAAAATTATAGCTATGTTGAATTCTAAGCGAAAGGCTACAAATACCATAATATAGGTAAATTCCTTGGGCATGTACTAGTTAATTGCACATTTTGTATTACACTACAAGAGAAAGGCCCTATAGACGCACACTGTACACGCGAAAAAGCGGGCACGTTTATAAGCGTATGTATCAGCGCATCTATTCAGGCTAGTATAAAAAACGCGTCCATATATCTGCGCTTATAGATGCGAAAATAAACACACATATTTTTCATTTCTCATAAAGTCCCTGAATATGACCAAACCTCTTAACAACTAGTATTTTTTTGAATAGGGCATGATTGGATAGGGCATGATTGGATGTATATACGACATAATTACACCTGGATCATACGCTAGGACATGATATACATGTATAGGATCATACAGACATGATATACATGTATATACGACATGATATACATGTATAGGGCATATACATGCATAGGACATGATATACATTACCAACTTTACTTCTTTCTGAGTATTACAAATATATATCAAATCATTCCAAAGCTAATTACATATATGTGATTTCATGCCCTATGTACATCCAATCATGCCCTATACAAATGTGATTGGATAGGGCATGATGATTGGATGTATATATAAATCAAAGGTTGACTTGTGCATTTGCAATATATATATATATATATATAGAGAGAGAGAGAGAGAGAGAGAGAACTGATCAATACACTCACATGTCTCATTTAATGTTGTGTACTTAACCTAGCCATGCATGCCAATTCATAGCATGAGTAGATTGATGTAAATCAGTTGGCTTGTGCATATGCAAGCTATTCCAATCATGTCAAGGTGCACTTATAGCTCACATATAATTTTAGATAAGGTGGACCACATGTAATCAATGTGCACATGTCCTCTTTTCATCATCTTTAGCCAGTGTGTCCACTTGTTGGTGACTAATACCAACAAGCCAACTACAAATCTCTTATCTATGAAATGTATAAGTAAATTAACTTGGTTAATTTGATGAGGCCAAGTTCTTTGATTGATTGATGGATAATATGCCTTTCTCTATCTCTTTCGTGTACACCTTCATTGTGTTATCTCTCTCTAGCTAAAAACCATTCGTGCTTTATCCACCTATTGATACTTGCATGCAATTGTAAGTGGGATGGTCTAGTAAGTCACTACATATGTGCCAATTGACTTCCCAATGTGTTATCTCTTATCCTCAAGCTTTGTTATATATGTCACCACATAGGTCAATTGATTCCCTAAATGCATGCATTGATTCCTTAAATTGTTCCTGCGCGTCTGTAAGCGCGTGTAACAGGAATTATCTGCGCATATACACGCGCAATTACACGCGCTGACAGACGCACCACGCAAGTATAGAAAAATTTAAAAAAAGTTGTGGCTTTCTTTTCAAACCTCTGCTTTCCTGCGTTTTTTACGCATTTTCTGCAGTTCGAGCTCGACATCACTACTTGTGTCTATCTATCACTTCATGAAGACAATGAGGCAATGAAATAAGAGTAAAAAGAGGACAGGAGGAAAGAAGAGCCAAAGAGTAAAGAACAAGAGCCAAACAACAAGGAAGAGAACAAGATTCAAGCAACTTACCAAGGGAAGGGAGAAGGAGGACAAGGAGCTTGCAACCTAGCCGCCACCCATTGGAACAAGCAAAGAAGGTGAGTTCTTCTTCTCTCTCTCAATCTTGTTTGCTTTCTCTGTTTGTTTGTCTCTCTCTTCACATGCTGGATCTTGTCATCTATGGACTTTTTAAAGCTTTGTTTTTAAAGAAAGTTTGAGAAGAAATGCTGCGACTCAGCGCGTCTGTCAGCGCGTCCAGATGACAGTGTAGATGTAGCTATAGACACGGAAATAGACGCATTGACAGACGCTCACAGAGACGCAGGTATAGACGCACACATAGATGCAGGTATAGACGTTGCATGTAATATGTTCTATCTACACAGGGTAATATGATTTTTCTTGTGTAGATGTGGAATCCTGGATCCTCTAGCACCCCATTCAACAAGGAGCAATTCATGGGGGAGATGACCAATTATCTTGGTCGCCCTCCCACTCTAGAGGAGGTTTTCAGTGTGATGTCTGGGATACCTATCACATCTTTGCCTACACAGGGATCAGCTGAGGTACATGGATCGGCCAAAGCACGTGCATCTCCCCGGGGGTCCACCTTATAGGCCCGTAGGTGTAGCACGTGCACTCAACAGGAGGGGGTTTAATATCAGTTTCACCTACAGATTTAAAATGAAAGAAGGGGGTTAAATATTGTATACTGAGAAATTAAAATAAGGGGTATTTTTATCCATAAATCTTCAGAACTAGGTTGTTAGTATACACACACACACACACACACACACACACACACACACACACACACGCACTACAAGGTATTATGGATATACTGACACGGCCTATCGACACAAAAATCGGTATATGCCTCGGTATAAGTCTTTCTATACGTCTCAGTATGTGCGTCGGTATATATATTCTCCTAATAGTTGATTTGCATGTTCATTTCAAGGAGGTTTCGAGAGATCAATGCTTGCAACCATTCGTGTGAAATAAATGTGCAAGCATCGCTAATACACAATGTTACAGATGCTCCTATGCTTACTAACAATGTCATTTTGCGTTTTTTTTTGGGTATCTTATTTGTACACATTTGTCATCCTTTTTTTAAGGTTTTGCTACATTTCATTTGTGGTAGCATGATGTGAAGCACGTAGAAGTGAAAGACGAAAGCTATCTTCATCGGTATTCCTCGCTCTCCTTCAATCCAGCAGCAACACAGGTATGTGAGGAAAATTTCTTTTCCCCTGATTCTTTCACTTCGTAATTTGTAAACTAATCAACAGGTTTGCAGAGCGGCATCAAGGTATTTGCCTGTTTTCGTATGATCGAGGTCGGCATTTGCCATGCGTGCCTCGCACCTGGAATAGAAACTTCTCATGATAGACATGTCTAGTAGCACTGCTGCTGTTGCAGCCAAGAAAGGCGTGGGAATCCTTGTCAGTGCCACCCGGAGCGGCCTCTCTGCTCTATCTTCTCGGGGTCCTCAGCATCATCACCATGTTGCCAAACCATAAAATCAACCTGGAAGCACACAGACGGGATGTTGCATTGGAGTGTGAAAAAATGGTTGTGTAGATGCTAGCTAATATCAATGCAAGCTTTGGGCTACTAAATCTACCGGATCGTCTCGCAACTCCACGGAACTCATTGTGAGCATATCTCTCTTGTTTTATGCTGCATTTCTGTTTAACATACCCTAAAGTTAACACGCAGGGCCAAAGTTATACAGGATATCCCATGCATTTTAGATATGACTTTAAACTTGCATATGTATATTTAATCCATTGACCAAGCGAAACAGAATTTTTATTGATCGTAAACCAGAAATTTCCCTAACTGAGCCCCAGAAGTTGAAACGAAGAAATGAATAAGCGTGCCAGTTTGTTTGGTTGATTTATTGTTTTGGGACTGGACCGCGCTCGAGAGAATAGTGCAGTACTGTGGTTGAAGTGTCAGTACTACTTTTGGTGGGGCTAGTGATTTGGACTTTCTGAAACTTTCCTTGAAAGAATAATTTTTAGCAGCCTGTTTTGTAGAGCTGTTGGTTTCTTAGGGATTTCTTGTTCAGATCTGTACTGTGCATATGGATGCAAGATAATAAGCGTCCAGCCAGCAATGTGACTAGTATGTTGGATTTCTAATTCTTGATGATATGTTGGATTTCTAATTCTTGATGATATGGTGTACTGCTCGTGTTTGATGATATGCTGAATTGCTCTCTCGCTTTTTAATGCTCTGGTTTTATACCACTTGCATGATATGTTGGACCTCTACTTCTTGATGGTTTGCTGCTGAACTGTGCATGTTTGCAGTAGTCCCCAACATCTAGTAAAGAAGTTTCCAATTCCTGAGAAAGAGCAGAGCTGGATTACATTCACCCTGCCATTCACCCATCATAGCTTTGATTCCCATCTTGGCTGGTGGCAACGATCTCTGCATCCCCCGCATCTACTTCATGACCTCTTGAAAAGCTGGTAATCTTTGATTCTAACATGCACATATTATTTAGGTTCCAGTTTTCCAATTCCCATCATTAGTGTGTGTGAAATAGAGAGATTGAGAGAGAGAGAGAAAAAGAGAGAATAGTTTGTGTGTCAATGTCTTTTTTGTTTTTTTTTTTACTCTTCCTTCCTCATTCTCTCTTGTATGGTTGTTTTGATTAGAGATCTGATCATTCATGTCTCTTGTATGGTTATTTTGATTAGAGATCTGATCATTCATGGCATCAAAGACTCACATAAAGGTGTGTGATCATGGGAGTAACGAGAAGAAGGTGCTGGGCTACGTCAGAGTGATGGCAGATTGCACTTATAGTGATATACGTCAAGAGATCATCCAAGATGGCATTGTAAGTGAATCATTCGAGTTTGTTATTGAAGATGAAGACTGTGATGGAGTATGCATATTGAATGCATTACAAGAGGAGCGTTGGAAAATTGAGAATAGCAAGCGAGTTGGCATAAAGAGGTTATCAACCACGGTGGATGATGGAGGGTCCTCAAAGCGTGTTTGTAGAAGCTTAAATGCTTCCATGGAAGCTACTGCTATGGATGGGATGGAAGAGGGCGATCAAATAAGGGAAGCGGGTGATCATGGTGGGAGAGTCAACATGCTCAAGAGTGTTTTAGTAACACAAGAAGCGCTCAAAATTTGGGAGCTCCAATGTGAGAAGGTCCGCAAGAAGTTGAGTGAGAGAAAGCCATCTAGAGATGATAAATTTCAGCTCATCACGGAAGATGTCAATGACCAACCTTTGATTCGAGTGTGGTGCAATGAATGTGGGAGTGCTTATGGATCGGGAGTGACTAGTGGCAAGCAATCCGCATACTCATGCTTGTCAAACTTCATGAGATTTCACATTCTAGATGGTCAAGCACATAAAAAACGATACTTATCTAACCGAAGTTTGAGGTTTGATGCATTTTCTACTCATGGTTCTCATGGAAGTACTCCAAAAGACGAGAATGATTCTGATGATGCAATAATAATCTTGGCAGCTATTGAGGAGATGAATAATTTCAATAGAACTCATGAAGGTAAGAATCAACTTCTTGTTTTATGTTGTAAATTGTAATATTTTTTTGTAAAAGATATTTGTTGAATCATGTAAGACAATTCTTAGTCCCTTATTTTGGTTCCTTTTTTAAGGATTTTTGCTTGTGCATATCAGATTCAATTGTCAGCTACGTTTCTAAACTCTTATCAAAATTTTGTATCCTCATATAGGGGCTGATTTTCAGTTGGTTGAAGCAACTTTACATGACTACAAAGATAAAAATAGTGTCAAAGTTGTGTGCAAATATGATGGGAAGTGGCTGCACCTATGTCCTCGAGGTTCAGATTTGCAGACCATCCTAACACAACATATCAATGCAAAATCTCACATCAATGCATGGAGCAAGAAGACCACAATAAAGCAATCATCTTCTCTCTTCACAGGAGCTAGTGGGCGACCTAAAAAGAATTTTGAAAAGGATCCATGTCAACAAACTTTGGGTGCATTCCTCGTATCAACCAAAGAGCATGCGGAGGTGGCTTCCATCCATGCAGGTGATTCAAGCTCTCATTTATTAAATCTGTGTTGGGGATTATGGCAGTGTAAACTTGATGTTAATGGTAGTGAGGTTGATATAAAACCTTTTCTCCAAGACCTAAAGATGGGTGAAGAGTGGTTTTGTGAGCCACATACAAAAGCTACTTTATATGATGGGGATGTTGAATACAGGATAGATGGATGCTTTAGGCATGTGTGCTGTCTTCGGATCTCAAGAATTGGAATTCCGTTTGAAAGTTTCACATGCGAGTATTGTAAGAAAATTCCATCTTGCGCTGATTATCGTGGCAGAGTGTATCGAGAGGGTAGTGCAATTGAGAAAAGAGGAGAGAGGCAAACAGGTCGAGGAAGGCGATTGGATTACCTTTCTGGTGCAGAGCTTCAAAGCGTTGTAGTTGAGACAAAGAAAAACTTGCGAGAGGCCAAGAGAAAACTATGGTGGTTGAAGGCAAAGTTTGTGGTGCTTTCAGTGAGAATCAGGTCTTTAAAAGAAGCAAACTATGAGGCTATTAATAGGAAGGATGTGCAACGTTTTTGCAATAACATTATTGAGGCTCATAGGCAAGGAAAGTTTGGTGGCAAATTAGCTTTATGGGCTTTTCTTCAAGACATTGCAAATAATGCATTAAGATCGAAAAAGGGGCAAAGATATGCAGAATCCTCAAAGACCATTTTTGAGGTTGCAAAGCTATGGGGTGGGCCGCGCTTGCATGATTTTCTAAGTGTAAACCTTGGAGGGCCATCTTTGTCAACCACAAGGAGGCAAGGAAGAAAGGCAACTCAATTTCAATCCGGAGAGCATGAGTATATCGTTGATATGGTTGGAAAGATATACAAGGATGTAAAGTACAAACATGGAATAGCATCACGGGTGCCATTCATTATTGTTGAAGATGAAACAACCATCAAGCGTCGCATCAGGTAAAAACTTAGTTGAATTTCTCTTCGCTTCAGTTTTAAAATTTATTTATGTAACAAGTCCATGGAAATAAAGATGTTAAAGTGGAGCTTCATGTTTTTGCAGATGGAATGCGAAGGATGACACTCTAATTGGGTTTTGTGGAAGAAAGGGAGAGGATCATCAATGCTCCTCAAATGATGTTATCATTGTTGGAGATGGAGCACAAGGATATGAGACAATAGTGGATGACTTCCAAAATCACGTAGTGGGACATTATGCAAGACTGCTCATTGTCAACCCGCTTCATGAGAGTCTTCCACGGTTAGCTCTTGTTGTGCATTGCACTTGTAATCGCTTTGATAGCGATTTCATCAAAGCTCAATGGAGTCTTGTGGAGCAAATGTGGAATGCAAAATGGAAGGATTGCCTAGGGCCAATAATTGGACATGCTTTAGATGGTGATAGTAGACGTCGCAAGCTTATGCTTGAAGACTATTTAGGAAAAAGTGATAGAAAGTTTGGTATCAAATGGGATGGATGGAAACTCAAAGGCAGAATCATAGGAGACAATGTGTATGGACTACATGATCAAGATTTTGTGCATTGTGGAAAGAAGCTTGTGAACCCTCTTGATAGTCCTATTCGACAACTAGCGATTGGACAAGTTTGGATTACACTCAATCATGTTGCTTTGGTCTATAATCATTTCTCTATCGATCAACACAAGTTACGAGAAGAAGATATACAACGAAACGATCGGAAAAATTGGAGAGCAGCCCAAGTGATTGTCTCTAGACAAGTTCAAAAATGTATGATAGAAATGCAAAAAAAAGAGAGGAGCATGCAAGGGACTGGGGCATATTTGCAGGTTGTTGCTGATTATATAGACATTTTTTTGTCTCCACATTTAGACTTGAGAGAGCGTGTGGTGCTTGCTAGTAAAGTGGTCTTCTTCTTCAAGTTGTGGAGATTATGGATTCATCATCATTCTACATACACTCTTAAGAAAAACTTCATTAGCAAAGAGGCTTACACAGATACCCAGCTTTCTTGTCATTTTGTGGTTCTACTTATAAAGATGTTTCGGGATTTCTTCCCAAATCTCAAGTGTCCTTTACATCTCACAGGATCGGATGCAGCAGAAATTTATTTCAGCAAGATTGGAGGTATGGTTGGGCAAGAAAGAGCATTTGATTTTGGAGATGTTTTGCATTGTGTTGGAAGCTTGAACAAGATTACCGTGCATGAATGTAAATCAAATGGGGTGACTTTTTCAAGGGCACATAAGAAACAAGAACACATATGGAAGGATTTGAACAAGCATGAAGGCATTTTGGAAGCAGATCTTGGGAATTACGAGAGCGTTTCCTCTGATGAAAAGTTGATAGATGCATTGAAAGAGGGATTGAAGCGGGCACAAGATCTTTGTGAGTCATTGGGGATCAAACCTAGCACAATCGAAGGAGTTGAATGGTGGACAGAGCCTTGGATAGATACACAATCAATGTGGTCAAAGATAGATGCTGAAATGGGTGACGCCGATGAGCACGATGACTTTGTGGAGCCTTGCGGTGAAGATAGGCCCATTGAAGGCAGCGACGGAGATGACGAGGTCATTGCTCTGAGTGAGATTCGACATGAGGTGGATGGGATTCTAGATGAGGCAAGCATTGAGGATGAAAACAAGACTATCTCGCCCGTGGTGGAGGTTGACAAGAAATTCATCTTCAAGTCTACTTTGGTGAGTCAACTCAATGGAAACTCAACACTATCAAAAGATAGGTTGACAAGGGTAAGACAAGGAGTGCATTTCAGCAATGAAGGAAAATTAGCATCAACAACCAATGGAAATTTCTTTGGAATAGGGTCAGATTGTGCTGTTTATTTCTACGATGACACATGTGGAAACAGAGACACAAATTTCAAGAGAAATGGAAAAGCCACAAAATTGAAGAAGATGCAAACTCTTCATAGTACATGGTATCTTGGAAGAGTCCAAAAGATGCGAAAGAAGATAGGTGGCAGGTATGTAGATTACAAGTGAGGTCTTGACTTGGTAGATCGACCACAAGGGATGGAGGTTCAGCTTGGTTGGTATCAGAAGGTGAAAGGACACCATACATACTCTTATAATGTGACAGACTTAAATATGGTTGATATTGAGTCAATTATTGCATTGGCACATTTAACATACAATGAGGCTACTGATAGATATGTTCTTGATCAAAATGATTATCGAATCTTTAACGATTTCTTGAAGTCTGCTGGTTAGATGTTTATTTAAATCATGTAAGTATGGAACCATTTGGTTGTAATTTGTGTTTTAGTCATGTTATAACACAGGTGACCTTATTCTTTCCATTTTCATATGATTGCAGGCAACGAATCCTCCACCTTGCAAAGTGGGGAGGAGTTGGAATGACATGAGTTGGACTTTTGTGGGACTGAAGTGTTTTTTGGGAAGGAGTTGGAATGACATAAGCTGAATTTTTGTGGGACTCAAGTGTTTTTTGTGGGATTGAAGTGTTTTTTTGTGGAATGACATGAGCTGAATGACATCCACTATATGTTTTTTGGGAGAGCAGGTAAATTCCAACCATTGTCTCTTGGAAGAACGGGGTTTATCTCGTATAGTACTCTAGTTTTATAGTAGCCCAAATTCAGATTAGTTTCACGTAGCAATTGATTGTGTTATTGATATTTGCAGTACAGGTTCGTAGCAGCATGTATTAAGGCCTTTAACGATTAAGGCCTTCGACGGTTGAATTAATGGGCATGTACATAATATTTTGCTAGCAGCTCTCAAGGACCTTTTGGTTTGGCCAAGTCGGGCAGTTATACCAGTCTTTCCAGGTGATTACAGGTATAAATGAATTACCCTCCTTCAAGCACCTGTAACGGGTGGGATCGGTAAGAGGAACTCCAGGAGTCAAAAGCTTGGACTTAGGGTCCATAGGGCATGAGATAGGCCGACACTCAGCCATATCAAACTCCGAAAGAAGCTCGGAGATGTACCTGTGCTGCGAGATAAAAATGCCCTGTGCCATCTGATAGATCTCCAGACCTAGAAAGAAGTGAAGGATCCCTAGATCCGTCATGTCAAACTCCTGCTGTAGAATGGACCGTGTATGCTCCACCTGCTGAGTGTCGCTCCCTGTAATAATAAGATCATCCACATACAAGATGAGGAACACCGAAAGAGAATCCACAACCCTTAAGTAGAGGTTGGGATCATAAGCGGAGCGCGCAAAGCCACTCTGTAGAAAGAAGCGGTCAATCCACTGGTACCAAGCACGAGGAGCCTACTTTAGGCCATAAAGAGCCTTCCGCAGCCTGTAGACATGATCCTCCTTCCCCTGCACAAGAAAACCAGGAGGCTGTGAAACATAAATCTCCTCCTCAAGAACGCCATTCAGAAAAGCAGACTTGACGTCCATCTGATAGACAGGCCAACGGTGATGAGCAGCAAGAGCCAAAAGCACTCGGATGGTGGACATCCTAGCTGTAGGAGCAAAAGTCTCAAAGTAATCCAACCCTGCACGCTGGGCAAAACCCTTGGCAACAAGCCTAGCTTTATGCTTGTCCAAGGAGCCATCTGCAAGATATTTGGTCTTAAAAACCCATTTCACACCAATCACCTTCCGTTTCGCGGGACGCGGAACAAGCTCCCACGTATGGTTTCGCTCGATGGAGTCGAGCTCGGCCTGCATAGCCTGTCTTCCTTCGGAAAGGAAGGGAGAATCGGCACCTGGATAGAGGGAATCAAGGAAGGCATCCGCACAGTTGATGCAGTCTTCACTGAAGAAACCTTCGCAGTAGATGGAACCCTCTGAGATGCATGGACTGAAGAAGGACGAGTGCGAGGAGGGTCATCCCGTTGTCGAACTTCACGATAGTCCCGCCTCCGCTCAGAGGAATGATGAGAAAGAAGCTCATCCTCTGAGTCTTCAAAGCCTGAAAACTGGTAAGACATCTTCCAATCTGCAAAATACCAAAGAAAGTTGTGCCGCTGACGAAATAGGACCAACAGTGTGGTCACCAACCACCAAGATGCAGGCTGAAAGTGCCTACAGCCACCTGGATCTGCAAAACGCAAATAGATCTGATGGCGAACACCAGAAACAAGACCACCAGCACCGGAAACTTGCCCAGACAGAGGTCGCCTGCAGGATAGGAGCAGACAGGGTAGAAGCGACCTGCAAAACAGCAAAACGCAGCTGTAGGAGGGTCGCCCTGCAGCAGAGGAGGTCGCCTGGCAGCAAATGCAGGGTTGCTGCGTCACTGGATGACGTGGCAGCCCCTGTGTACAGCAAATGCAGGCTGTACAGCCTTCTGATGGAGTCGCCTGGCTGGAATAGACCTGTTGACATCCTCCTGAAGGAATCGCCTGGCTGTTGTGGGACTGTGGACAGCAGCAGTAAGGTATTTCTCTCGTCCTCCGTGCTCTCAATCAGGCGATGATACCATGTGAGAGTGCGCAGCGAAAGAAGAACATGAACATAGAGGAGAGGAGAGAGGAAGCAGAGAATGAAGGAAGAAAGTCTGCACTGACTGAGATGAATGCTGAATACACTGGAATGGACAGAACAGTCCCTGCACGCAGCCCGGAGCGTCAGTGAGAGAACCAGGACAGACTGGAAGCAGAGGCAGCACCAATGCCGGAGACGGAGATGGAGGGAGCAGTGCTGAACCTGCAGAGCATGAATGAGATGAATGCTGGACTGACTGGGGGGGCAGCTATAAATAGCCCCCAGTCAGAAAACTGGCCGACCAGCTAAACTGGCCGACCTGGCCAGATCTGGTCCGACTGGCCAGATGTGGTCCGACTGGCCAGTTCTGGTCCGACTGACCAGAACTGGTCCGACTGCCCAAAATAATGGGCAGTCACCCCAAAAACAGCCCAGATCTGGGCTGTAAAATGCCCAGGGCTACATGTTGACTAAAGCAGACTGAAAACACACTGACAGAGCTCCTCTGTCTCCTGTCAGACTCTGACAGGAGCTCACAACCAGGAGATGACAGACTGAGACTAAATAAGAGCAGGCTAACAGATTCGACCCCTATGTGATCTAGCAGTTGTTTGCAAGTCACTGTGAAATTTTATATCACTATCAAGGTCTCTTTTTGTAACACAAGAGCAGGTGGTCTCCTGCATGGCTTGCCAAAGTTACAGAGTAAGCTGCCAAATCCAACCAAAGAGGCTGATGGAGGAGTATCTTGGAGTCCCTCACAAGTGTATGATAACTGTGATACAAGAGGGGGTTGTTCTGCTATAAATGAAGCTGTAGTTTCACAATGTACAAGCCCAATGCCACTGCCTGATGAGCTTGCAGCAGTAAGCCCAATGAGACCGCCGCAAGGGTACCCAAGCAAAGGTCTTTCACAAAGAGCTTCTCCTAGAAGGTGGTCTGCCTCTCCTTTAAAAAAGGTTCAAGTTGGTCGATTTGGGAGCCGGCGGGCCGGGTCGGTCGTGATTCGCAGTATCAATTACTTTTCTGAACGCAGAGTAAAGAGAGACACCATGTTATGGACACCAGTAGCAGCAGCGATGGTGAAGAAAAGGCTAAGAGCTGTACTCTAGATGAGCCAAACTAAGACTGATGGAGGAAACTCTAGAGCGTAGAAAAGCGGAGATGGATGCCCAAACAGCCAAGCTCAATGACAAAGCTCATGCCAAGGCTCGTGCTGCCAAGCTACTTGGCCTTTAGGCCAACTTGAGGGATATGCAAAGACTCCAGGCGTTGATCTGGCTGAATTTGTTTTGTCATGAGATTTTGTCCATAGATTCTAATGTGTTATGAATATTTGACATCTGTTGGCAGGAGGATGGAATGGTTGGGCATGGCAATCTTCAACCATTGTTGACAAAGGATTACTCGAGGTCTGATAGTAGTCCTCCCTCTCCTCCCTTAACACCCCGAGTGGTGAAAGAGCAGGCATTGACACCAAAAGCTCATAGGGCAAAGAAGGCGGTGTATGCATCTCAAAAGAACTCAAGCACTCCTGGGAGCTCCAGACGAATAGTTTCCATGTCCCCTAAAACCACTCCTTGAGGAACTCTGGGGTAATCCATTGGTCCAGAGGACCCCTAGTTCCTCAAATGCCCCTGAGAACTCTCTTTCCTCCTCGATTCCTTGCTTTTCAGACCCGAAGAATGAAAACATGAAACCATCTCCAGGGAAGTTGTCAGGCTCTGCGATAGTGCTTTCCAAGGATGCTGGGATTCCTGCTCAGCATCCAGGAGCAAGCAAGGCTTTACAATCAGGACCAAATGGCAGTGTACCCAAAAGAAGTTCAAGGGTAGAGAAGAAGACCCGACCAAGGCAAACCAGGCAGAGTTTTGTGACAGGTGAATTAACAGATCCATCTCCTATGCCTGAAGGGGAGGTCTCCCTCTCCCTCTTGAGCACTGAAACTGACATAAAAGTGGAGGCTCCTATCATGAGCAAGATAAGGCAAAGTTCTGTTGCTCCTATTCAGGAAATGAAGCCCTTTTTGCGCAAAGGGTCTGGCATTGGACCTGGTAATGAAATGCATGCATCACCCAAGAAGAAACAATAACCGGAAGTGGACACCCTTGTGTCATAATCTCCTGCCCAGTCTGAATCACTGTAGCCCTGCAAGCATGAAGCATCCCCCCTGGGGTAAAACAATCCAAGATGCATAGTACCCTGGAGATATCTAAATATTCTCTTCACAGCCTGCCAATGTTTTGTGCCTGGACAGTGCATAAATCTGCTCAATACGGATACCCCATACTGTATGTCTGGCCGAGTGTTGCATAAATACAGTAATGATCCAACAGCCTGCTTATATACAGTGGCATCAAAAAGTTCTCCTGCATCCTCAAGACTCAACTTTACACCTGATTCCACGGGAGTGGCAACCGGTTTGCAATCCTGAAAGGAAAACTTCTGTAGCAATTTCTGAATATACATAGATTGCTGCAAATATATGCCCCCTGATGTCTGCATAAACTGTATACCCAAATAGTAATACAACGGACCAAGATCTGACATTTCAAAGCGGTGCTGTAATTCAGCTTTAAAAGCTGCAATATGCACTTTCTGTGGCCCCGTGAGCAGCATGTCATCAACATATAGAACTAAAATCAGAAACATATCCTCTGCACTCTTGACATATAGAGTGCTCTCAGCTGAACTCTTCAGAAAGCCTTGGGAAGCCAAGTAAGAATCAATCTTCTCATACCATGCTCTAGGGGACTGTTTCAACCCATATAGAGCCTTCTGCAATCTGCAAACTTTGGCTTCCTGCCCCCTAACTCTAAAGCCAGTGGGCTGCTGTACATAAACTTCCTCATGGATATCACCATTCAGGAAAGCTGTAGTAATGTCCAACTGATGGATAGTCCATCCAAACTGACCAGCCAAGGCAATCATGCATCTGACTGTGGTCATGCGAGACGTGGGTGCAAATGTCTCATCATAATCTATGCCCTTCTCCTGAGCATACCCTTTTGCAACCAAACGGGCTTTGTAGCGTGACACTGTGCCATCTGCATTCCGTTTGATTTGATACACCCACTTAACCCCTATGGCCTTCTTACCTAGAGGCAAGTCTGTCAGATACCATGTCTCATTCTTCATGATGCTATCATATTCTGATTGCATGGCCTGCATCCAATTTGGGTCTTCTGTTGCCTCCTCAAAAGAGACAGGCTCATCCACCTGAGTGGGTTCATCCTCACTGTATGTGCCCTCACATGCATGATAATCAATACTCATCCCATGAGCACGGCGGGATCTTGTCCTGGTTGGCAAAGGAACATCAATGTGGCTGTCCCGCAATGTATCTAGCAACCACCTAGGCACCCGTCTGGACACTTCAGGGACTGCCATGTGCTCGGATGATGGCTGTGGCAAATCAGCCTGTGACTGTACTAAATCATGAGCTGCACGAGTAGGATCAATAACATTTGTTGCTGGCTGTATACCAGCTGTACCGAGCTGATTTTGGGGCTGAATTGCATCTGCTACAGGCCCCACAATGTCAACAACCCGTGGTAAATTTGTGGCTGCACTTCTTCCCTCCTGGGGCAGGAGCAATTCGAAGACATGATGACTGTAAATTTCTGGTTGCCTACGGAGCGTAGACCAATCAAAATTCTGCTCCTCTGCAAATGTAACATCTCTGCTGGTTAGAATCTTCTGTGTACCAGGATGGTACAGCCGATAGCCCTTTCTTTCACTGCTATAACCAACAAAAATGCATCTTACAGCCTTGTCATCCAACTTACCCCTCTGATGCTGTGGCAGTAAGGCATAACTCATGCATCCAAAAACCTTGAAGCCTTTGACAGAAGGCTTCCTGCCGGTCCACATCTCAAATGGAGTCCTCTCATACTTCTGCAAAGCTTTCTTTGGGCACCTATTCAGCACATAATTGCTGCACTGCAGTGCTTCCATCCAAAATTTGTTAGGGAGGCCCTTCCCCTTAAGCATGCATCTGGCCATTTCCATCACAGTACAGTTGAACCTTTCAGCTTTACCATTCTGCTGGGGTGTGTATGGCACAGTGCACTGATGGGCAATACCCTTGCTTGCCAAGAAAGCATGAAAAGTATGAGACATGTATTCCCCCCCTCGATCGGTACGAAGGGTGGCAACCTTTTCCTGTGTAAGATTCTCCTGCAACAAAATAAAGTCTTTGAACCGTGCTTCCACCTCCGATTTATGCCTCAGTCCATAAACCCAAGAGTAGCATGTAAAATCATCAATGAATGTAACGAAGTATGCACAGCCACCTATGGACTTGGTCCTCATAGGACCGCAAACATCTGAATGAATGAGCTGCAATTTCCTGGCAGCCCCATATGTGGACAACTTAGGCACTGGGGTCCTGTGCATTTTTCCCAATATGCATCCCTCACACACATGACGAGAGGGTAACTGTATGGGTGGCATGTCCTCCACCATAGAATGTGCCTGCAATCTCTGTAAACCCCTGAAGTGTAGGTGGCCCATCCTGGCATGCCACAGCTCAGCAATGGCCAACTGATCACTAGTAATCACAGCACAAGCATCATGTACTCCAGCCCTGTAGTGATCCAATCTATACAACCCACGACATAAAGTACCTGTTGCAACAATGCAACCCTCATCAGAAAGGTCATGCACTGTGCATTTCCTTCCAGAAAATGTCACCTCAAGTCCTCCCATGGCAATAGCAGGGACGGAAAGGAGATTCTTCTGGATTCCTGGAACATAAAGTACATCTGTGAGTGTAAAAGATCCACCTTGTGTGGCTGTAAGTACAATCTTGCCAACTCCTTGTATAGCATAAGCGGAGTTATTGGCACATGTAACTGTACCTCTCTCGGAGGTAGCATCAAAAACTGAAAATAAATTCCTCTATGAGGTAATGTGCTTACTAGCACCTGAGTCAAAATACCAATCCTCCTGAGAGGTCACAGAGAGGCATGATTCATCTGTAGTGTGCATAGAAGGGTTGTACGAGCATGATACTGTACAAGCCCACTCATCATCAAAGTCCTCGTCTCCATGCGAGACAATGGACAGATTGGCTGTCTCCTTCTTCTCTGCACTAGATGCATCTGCCTGTGCTACATTTGCTTCCTTCTTTGTGCCCTTTTCCTTCTCTTTTGCAATTCTTTTCCGGCATTCACCAATATAGTGACCCGGTTTCCTGCAATAATGACATTTCCCCTTTTTCTTGGGCTGATTTTCATCTTTTTCCCCACTAACAGTTGGCTGGTTGGCTGCTGTTTTTGGTTTATATGCAGCCCCAGACACAGCTTTACCCTTGCCCTTTTGACTTGCCATGAAGGCCTGATCACCCTGCTGAAGTATGCTCCTGTTTTCTCTTGACTGTTCCTCCTGCAATAGTATCTGCACTAGGTTGTCAAAGCGAAAGGAATCAGGATTCCCTTGCATGATTAACCTCAATGTAGAAGCAAGAGCCTGATAAGACTCAGGAATACCATTCAGCATTACAGTGACCATAGACCCATCTGTCATGTGTTCCCCTAAGGAAATCAACTGCTCACGCAAGTCCTTAAGCTTGGTAATGAAGCTATCCATAGTCTCTCCTTCATGCATCACTAAATGATCAAGCTGCCTTTTAAGATAGGCTACCCTGGCTTCATTGCGTACCTGATAAAGGTTAGCCAGGGTGTCCCATGCCTCCTTAGCGGACTTACAAGACCGTATGTGAGATATAAGCGCAACTTTGACCGACAATGCTATCATAGCATGTGCTTTAGCATCCCTCTCATCCCACTTCTGCTGTGCATCTGTGGTGGGAGCTGGGGGTGGAGCTGGAATACCTCTTCTGCCAGTGGTACTAGTGGAGTCCTCATCCATGTCTGAGGTCACACGAGAGCCAGGACGAGGTTCTGAACCCTCCACAATCTTGCTAAACCCGTGTGCCACTAGTATGTGATTCATCATATATGACCACAGTGGGTAGTTGGAGCTCCCATCAAGCTTGTTCTCAACAGAGAGCAAATCCAACACACCATCCTTGCCCATTGCGTAGGGTGTATTGCACAAGAATCACCTGAAAGAAAAATAAAAGGAAAATCCCAAAACAAAATATCTCTTCCGAGATTTAGACACAATCACTTGCTTTACTCTGTCCCACTGCATAAGGGCAATGTCAATGCATACAAATCTGTCCCAAAACTGTAATCCCTTCTCAGTGTTCAAATTGAGAGCATAGCATCCACACACACTGTCACACAGTGCTCCTGTTCTGCTGCACCACAATAAAGCATAAAATCCCCCAATTTCTCACTCAATTCCTGAGTGGATAGGCACAATCTTGTTGTACCAAGTGTAAACAAGGCATACACACAAGAAATGTCGAAAAGCCCCTTGATTGGAAGGGTAAATCTGATCACAATTGTTGCGTACACGCTGCCCAATGCATAAAATCAGCTACAGCAACACCCTGGTGGCAAAAGCCCCAATTTTTCACACTTGTATTGGTCCTCGGGAGAACCCACAAGTCACGAGAGAGCTGGTAACAGCAAATACAGTCGTTTTCACAAACCCACAGGTTGTTAATCACTGCTGCGCTGCAAATACAAGCTGGAACAGATCAAAATTGAACTGTTTATTGCTTCTGGAAGCTGTTTTCAGCAGTGCGCTCAATCGAAAGTGATACTGGGTTGATTTAATGACTGAATCAAGTGTCGACACAGCATGTACAGGTCTGTACAGCCCTGTTAATGAGGCGCGATGTGGCGAAACAGCTCCTGGAGCTATTTTCCCTGTCGATTTGACCTGACCAGGCTGAGAATGACCTCGAAACTGTTCTAAAACTGTGCGCGCCTGAGTTTATCAGCTTGTAGGCTGTCTTGAGCATGTGTATGAGGCTGTAGAAGCTTTCAAAGACCCTCGACAGGGGGCGACTGCAGGTCTAGAACTGAGCGCGACCACACGTGTGAGAGTCTAGTGCTGATTCCCACGACCAAATCGAAGGTACAACCTCCCATATGCTGAAAAGAGTGGCGGCGGCCTGTTTTGCAGCAGTTCCTGTCAATTCCAGAATGTCTTGAGTCGATATGAAGCTCACGAGCTGAGGGTACGCGATGGGATGCTCACGGGAGTGATGGGATGGCTCTGATACCAAATGAAGAAGCAAGAAAGTACACACAGAGTGAGGGAAGCAAGGGTGAGCTAAAGTTACGTGACGGGAAAAAAGTATATCATCAAAAAGATACACCTCAATCATAAGCACACAACCCTAGATTAGGGATTTGTGCATAATAGGCACTAGTGCTAAGCACTGTGCTTGCTAAGCATAAAAAGCCTAGAACTAGCCTAATAATACTGCCCCTAGCCTCCTGATGAGGTCACATGGGCTATTATTAGCCTGGGGGAAAAAACCTCCCTTAGGGGGAGTAAAAAGTGCCCCGAGCCACCTACAACCACCAATACTCCTATAGGGATACACATATATAGTGGAGAGTGCACTAACAGGTGCTGGGCCAGGGATTGCAAAACTGAAGGCCGAAGCAGTGAAGAGTTCTGACGAAGATGTCCCATCTAGTTGTATTTTGATACTCGTCGTTGATTCTTCAAGCAAGAGTTCAATTGCATATCTAACACGTGTATTTTTTTGCATATTCATTGGGCATTTTGCTTTCTCAATCTAGAAACTCATTGAACACTTCTCTTCATAGTTAGGGACTTCTCTTCATCGGGTCTGGCAATCCACTCTTGCGTAGTACCAAAGATCTTGTAATGTAAATTATACAGGGAGGGGGGGGAGAAATGCATAAGCTTAAAATTTTAAAATTACAGGAGGGTTGTTATAATATACCACAAAGATAACAGGAGGTATATATTAAATAGGGCAAAAAAGGTTACATAGGGGTTTTAAAATATGCCTTTGCACGCACGTGATATCCATGATTTTGTAAGGTGGACCCCCCGGGGTGCATCTACAAAAGCACGTGTATCGAGTGAGGTAGAGGATAGTGCACGTTAAGGGAGGAGGGAGAGTGGTGCAGGAGGACAAGGAGGTCGAGGGCTTTGTGGGGGTTGCCTAGGTGGTGGCTCTTGATCACCCTCACCGAAAAATGAGAGAGGTGAGCCTCCACAAATGTACTACTCTATCACTGATGTTGGTGGTATCTTGCATGACTTTGAGGGGAGGGAAGTGATAGCCTACTTGAGGAGTGTCGTGCATGTCACATACAAAGATTGCATGATTCCCTTCAAGCACCAAAAAAATGGTTTGTGGCAAGAGGTGCTACGGGCAGTACATAAAAGGTACCCTAATCCCAAGAATTAACGATTCTCAGATGATTGGGGACGGTCAAAGGTGAGAGACGCGCTTCATAACAAGAGGTCTCACCTTATGACGTGCGCCAAGGAGTCATTGCGGAGACAAGAGCAGGGGCACCCTGGATATGGCCAACCACCCAATTGCCACCATAAGGAGTGGAAAGAGGCTAAGAAGAGAGCAGCGGAGAAAATGACAAGTCGCCAGCATGCAGAGGCGCGACATATCCAGATGGCAACCATAGGATCGTCGCATTATGGATCGGGTGGCAGGGAGTCATGGGAGGCTGAGTTTGTAAGTATTATTTGATTTCTTTTTTTAAATTAAATTTTGTAATTTGTTTCACTTCATTATGTAGTGTGTTTTAATATGTTGTATGTTCAAATTATTTTGTAGTATCATATCGTTGGTAGGATGCCTACTCCTAGAGAGGAATGCTACCATCGAGGTCATAACCGGGCGTCCACTTGGTAGCATTTCTACGAGGAGGGACTCATCATGGAGGAGCAATATAATAGCGCCATGAGGATTCCACCACCAGAAGAGGTATGTTTTATTTTTTACATGAAAAGTATAGATAACTCTAATTTGTTTGTAATGGTATTTATATACCTTAATCCTTTGTGTAGGCAAACCCTGATGCAGTTGAGGATAGCGAAGGGGGGACTAGCAGTAGCGGTGGCGGCAACGACAGTGGCACACGCAGCGGTGGTGGTAGCGATGATGATGCCTCTTCTGAGGAGATATAGAGGAGCCCCATGCATGCATGCCTCCCCTTGGCTTGTAATTTTCATTTTTGATATGTATTACTTTCAGCTAGTGCTTGCGACCATGACGTCAAAAGCACTAGAACTCATAATGTAAAAACCTTTCATCTATATATATGAAATTTTGTGTGCTATATACATTGTTTTGTTTTCAGTATCCAATCTTCGAAATAATCTTTCTGTGTTTTTCTTAAGCATACAATTTGATGTTGATGGGGGGGAAAAAAACTAGAGAGCATGTGGCTTGCAAAGCCACATGCTCTCTGGTTTTTTTTTCATACCTCTGTTTTGTGTGCTATTAGCGCGTCTAAATTGCAGGATAAATGCGCGTCTATTCTCGTCAAAAACTTGCAAAGTAAACACGGTTTTAGACGCGTAGATACACGTGTGTATAGACGCACAATATGAATATGTCCACTTTTTTATAAATATGATTATATATTTATGCAGCGCATCAATACGCACGTCTATATGCGTGTCTAAGTGTGCGTGTAACTCTGATCATATGCGTGCTTTTAGATGCGATTTTGTAGACGCAGAAATAGACGCGTTAATAAACGCGCCCGACATTTTTTTTCACAATTCAAATATTGTGTCTACACGCGCGTCTATGGAGCCTTTTTGTTGTAGTGTTACAAGAAGCTCTATCCTCAAATGATAGGGCTAAAGCTAAAGTTGACACAAAGTATAAGACTTTAGATCAAGAAGTAAAAGTGGTTCAATGCCATTTTCTCCAAATATGAGGAAATGATTGAGTTGGCTTCTGATAGCGAAACCTAAGAGATCCAAAGAAGATTATCCATAAATTTACTTCAAATTTTCTCAAATAGTTGAAAATAGAATGCATTGAGTTTCTTTTTCTGAGAAAGAAGTTATGATTTGAAAAGATGTTGTTTAGGTATGGCATGGCTATTGTGTTTTAGCCACATGATATTGGCTATGTAGATCTAGATATTGTTACACCTATGGTGATTTTGTACTATTCTACATGTATCATGGAATTTGCAACCAATTAGAGTGCTAAAGGTGCATTTGTAAAAATTGATAGATTTGCAGGTCATGAAGATCGGGATGAGAATCTTGGAACCTTCCTCAACTCCTTAATCTAACAGGTGGTTCACAGTGCCAAAGAAAAATGGTACTTTGAGGTTTATACATGTTATGCATCTAGGGAATAAGGTGACCATTAGTAATGTAAGAGCAGGTATAGTGGTTGATGCGTTTGCTGAAGCCTTTGTTGGAAGAGCTATCTACTCATTGGGTGACTGTCTTGGCTATGAGTAGTTTATATCAAAAATTGAAAGAAGAGATCTTACTACCATGAAAACTCCATTGGGATTAGTGCTAACTATGAGAATATATTAGCTAGGCTAAAAGAGGTGAATTTAACCCTTTTAGGTCAAAAGTTGAGCTTAAGTATTTTATATCATTTCAATACCACATTTTGTACACATTCCAGATGCTTTGTGCCAATTGTTGAGAAAGGCACAGAAGTTCCAGTGGGATAGGATGCATACAAAGGCTATGAGAAAGTTGAAGACATTAATGAAGATTCATCCTACTCTAAGGAAATGAGACTATATTGGTGGAAGACCCATGCAACCTAGATTAATATAACTTAGAAAATTGAAGTGGACCTAAAGACCCTAGGCATATTCTTATTGCTCACATGCATGCGGATACACAGAATAAACCAAAGGGCTTTAAGTCAACAAGAAAGAAAAAAACCAAATGTGTGCAAGATTATACATACTCCAAAGACCTAATATCAAAGATTGATACTAGACTTCTAGGTCATTTGGAACTAATCACTTTGAGTTGCTCCCTTATATACCCGAGTGATGGATCTATGGAATGGTAAAAGCAAGTATTGTTGTATTGGTGGTAGCAAATTATCTTACTTGGTAAGTAATTCGACATGCATCTATTGGATGGAAGAGTTGAAGCTAGCATGCTTGTTCTTGCTCTAGGAATCTAAAGCAAACTTAAAATTTCTTCCTCACGAGATCCTCAGGATTGCTACTTCTATGAGAGAGTGAAATAAGTCATTCCGCCTAATAGAATAATGGTACATTGAAGAAATATTGACAATGAAGAATTACACAACTAGATAGACCTATGAATATTGTAGAAAGTCACTAGCTCCACTGAGTGAGCTCAAGCTGTAAACGTGACTATGAGTAAAGAGAGATAAGAAAGGAGGAATAAGACATTGTGGTCACTAGTAAGATATCATCCCAAAGTTGTTTTACAAGTTGTCTAAGACCTGGTCCTTGGTCAAAGTACATTTTTTCACTAACAATGTGGCTAAGCTTTGAGAGAAACTTCTTCCTTAAGAAAATCAAGGCAACTTATTTCCCTAGCGAAGGTTATAAGGTGGAGATTGACACTAACGTCTAGATAGAGACCATTGAAGATTAGTTTTAGACTATTGAAACTAGTGTTGTGGATCGTTTAATGATTAGTGAGCTACTCTTAATAGAAAAAGCTTGTTTGTGGTCAAAACATTGGTTCCTTGAGGATGAGATGGTATCTGAAGCATCTCACACTTGGGAGTAGATTAAAGAATCTATGCAAGGGTGGTATCTTCCACCACTCCTATGAGTGTATAAAGATGAATGACTTCACCAGGTTGAAAACAATTTTAGGGATTTGAGGAGGTACATTACTTTTTGTTTGTGACTCTAAAGACTTGTGCGCCTCCGGTAAAGATACCTTAGCAAGTAGCATGATTCTACGAGAATTGAATGCACCAAAGGATGCTCGCCTTGAATCAATGATACATGCTAATCTTGAGCAATATAGCTTGATTAGGGGTAATGCGCTAGTCAATGAAATAAGGAACGAAAAGTACTTCTTCAAGCCCTACTCCTATCCGGAAGAGCCCGAGCCAACCAGCAGTATGTTTCATAGCGCCGTGACTCATGCGGCAGCTTGACTAGCTAGCTTGACTCGACTTTTTGTGGCGCATCCTCGATAGCGTGAAGGGCCCGTCGTCGCCTCATAGCGCCGTGGCTGATGCGGCAGCTTGACTAGCTTGGCTTGACTCGACATTTTTTGGCATCCTCGATATCGTGCAGCGTCTGGTCTATGCAGCTGTCTGAAGTCATCGATCTGGCTCGGCTCCGATCTAATATTGTCACCTACGTATAGCTATAAAACGGGGACATTGAGCAGCCAGAGCCCGGCGGAGTGTAACCCATCAGTTACCTATTGGCCGTAATATAAGAAAGTTATCAGCTGGGGGCAGTTCATTATTCATAGTTACGGCGCCTGGCTAGTGACGTCCTGCACCCGCTGCATTATTAATCTGCATCGATCATGGCAACATCCGGCAAGATATCTAAGAAAAACAATATTCACGATTCTCTGGCAGTGGTTTCGCTTATAATTGCTGTACTGGTCATGCTTTGCAACAACGTCGATATGGTTGCCGCCGAGCAGGGTACCGCCACATGGTATCAGTCGAGGATGTATGCGAGTAAGCGCTCGACTGCTAATTAAGAGCCCTCAATCCTTCTGATGGCTCGCAGGCTCCATGTTTGTCTCTATTTTGCCCCCTTTGTTTAATCCCTTCTTTGTTGGCATAATGTTATTGACGCAGAAAATGCCTGCCAGCTGGGGGTCCCCGGAGACTACATGTTTGCGGCTGGAAGCCCTGCAATTTATCAGGGCGGCAGCGGCTGCGGTGCACGCTACCAGATCAGCTGTGTCCGGGCCAACAACGAGGGACCAGGCTGCATAAACACTCAGGCATTCACCGTCACGATCATCGACTTCTGCAATCCTGCTGACGGCCCTTGCAATGGGACCTTCGATCTCCCCAGGGAGCTCTTTCAGAGGATGGCGCCTCTCGAGACTGGGAACATCATCATCTCATACAACCGCGTCTCGTGATCATCATATTCAGCTTCTTCTGCACGTTCTACATCTGTCCCATAGAGATACATGAATTCCGAGTGATATCATCCTAGCCTCATCATCTACCACAGCTATATATAATTAGAGCTAGAGCCCGGAGCAGCTATGTACTGCTGAAAAAATACAATATAATATGTAATTAGTGTTTGTGTTTGGATTAAGAGCTAATAATCAGTATGTGCTCCAATATGTGGATTATTCTGGAACATCCGAGAATATTCTCCTGATGCATGGATCCGATACCCAACATATCTACTCGGAAGCTGACTAACATTAGCGTGATCGATGTGCTGCTGGCCGATCTTGATTTACCCTATATAATGAATGTCGTCATGGTGCCAACGTGACTAGTAGGTCCTTGATCCCCATCATGCGTTAGATCCCTTAACCATACTAATTCAACGTCATTCCTCCTCCAAAGGTGGATTGACTTAAGCAGTAGTTAAAATTTAAAGGCATATGGAATGCCTCGGTCTGACAAGCTATTCCAACCAATCACTTTTGGAAAAACCATTAGGGAACTTTGATTGACTGGTTTACACTCGGAACTTTGAAGGGATGAGACCGCCCAAACGTTGAAACGCCTGGTCCAAGTCTAGCTCTTTGGTGATGACACTTACAACATTGTGAGACTTGATGATGTAGTTCTCACCACTCTAAAAGATACACTCTAGTGCTTCTCTAAACTCTTAGCCTCATTGTATAGCCACCACAACAAAACATAAATTTTATGATTTGGTCATTTTGCTGTGCTCATAGGATTTACAATTATGGTTTGAAAGTGTACTTGGCGAAGAAGAGTGAGATCTAGTTTCATTACAGTTGGGCTTACCTCTTGGCATGCGTTAAATTTAGAGCTATAGATTTCAATCGATTAAAGATCATTGCTAAGATCTAGAAATCAAATGAGATCCTCTCTAGTAGTGGGAATCTAGTGCTTAACTCTATGTTGGCTCAGCATGTGGATTTCAACTCTACTATTTTTCTGTTGTTCAATATTTCAGATTAACACTTCATCGTCGAATGTGCAAGAGATATCTTTTAGGAAGTTCTTCTAGTACCATGGAGATGGACATCACTGGCATGTGATTGGCTTTAAATGTGATAGATTCGGAGCTTCAATGAAGTGGCTTGTGTGTTGAGGAACCCAATTAGGACAAGGCTGAGAGACTCCTCTTCGATCTTACCTACAAGAGAATCCACTGAGAGAATACATGGATAGACAATATACTTCGACATTGGCTAGCTAAAACGTATACTACCACAGGGTACTAGTATACGATAAAAGGAAGAGATTTTGGGTAGCCTCAAAAGGGAAAGGGAAGATAAACTCAAGGTAGAATGATGCACAGAAGTTTCTCAATGAATAAAGCTAGGTACTTGAACTTGAAGATATCAAGCATCTGCTAGTAGCCTTTTGATTGATGTAAAAGTTTTCTCAGAAAGCTATAAGAAATATGCCTATTAATGTGCTAATAGATGAGTCTTGTGAAATATAAACAAAAGTCGTAGATGCATTTATGTATGTAATTATATGCATGTATAAAGACCCATGTCTATTAGCTTGTTCCCCTTAGAAATTGAATGAAAATAGAGATGCACATATCAATGCAAGTATAGATGTGGTTTTGTCTTAAAGCAGGCAGAATAGGAGGCTAGAGCAAGCAAAGAATAAGGTGGGCCAATGGGAGGAGAGAAATGTTGATACCATGTGTGTTTGGCTACCCACCTATCTCAAGCTACATGTGAGAAGAATTTAGCAAATGAAAGGGCCAAGGAAATAAAAGAGGTAATGCAGATGTATCAGTAAAGAATTTTCAACACATTGCTTGAACTATAAAAGGCATTTGGTGAGGAGGATTTTATTAAAAAAATTAAATAGAAGTTGTAACTTACAAGGAAGGCACTTCAACATAAGTTGAAAATAGAAATACCCCAGCCTAAATATAGGGTGACAAGGGAAGATTGGGAATTGTGGTTGAGAAAATTTGGACTCTCAACAAAAGACCTAAGACTAATTAGGTTGTGACTAATAAAGAGCCTACTTTAGCCATAGAAGAACAACCACTATCACTTCCTACACTTGAGATAGATTGGGATCCAAAGGAACCAAAAGAATCAATATCACAAGAATCAGAAATCCGTATAAGGTAGTCTCATGCTCCCTCCATGTTTGATTCTAGGCTTTTCTCTGCTTTATTTCATGCTCTAATTGCTTTCGGAGTTGTGTATAATTATGAGAAGCCTTTCCTATTTCATTTTTTATGTCCATGAGCTTCTTGTTCTTGTATTGTGCCTCTTCTTTTGTCTATCTTGTCTTTTGAGCTCAATCATTTGTTGTCCCTATAGCTATTTCAATGCATTTAGCTCTCTGCCTAGCTTGGTTTTATATTTAATAGTATCTATGTAGTCACTTTCAAGATACACCCCATTTTCTTTCTTGATTTTGTTTTGTTTTTGCATCTCTTTGTACTTGTCTTCCTTGTCGTTGATGACCAAGCATTTGATGGCTAGGGATATATCCTCTTCCTCTCGTATCTTGAGATGCTTCTATGCCTCCTACTTCTACTTCTACACCTCATCTTCCTTCTTCACTCCTCTTGAGCTTTCTATTTGGCCTTCTCCTTGTCAAATGCAACCTTTCCCCCCTTAATGGGTGGTTTGATGATGAGCTTCTTCCTTCTTCCTTTGTTAGAGCCTTAGTTAACACTAGTATCTCTAGATATGCCTCATGTTGGTGCTATTGTGCTCCAAACACAACTAGTCATGGGACTTGAAGTCTCATCTCTAGTGGTTGTTCTAGTACCTAGGAATAGGAGGTTTTGGTTGCTAAGTTCTTTGATTGATTCATCTCCGCTCCTTTAGTGATATTTCTCCTAGAGGTTTTCTTGGAGCTTCTCTGCTTCCTATTGCAATCACATAACCATATCTTCCCCTTTATCTTCCATATGTTATTATTCTAATGTAGATTAAAGTGTGGAAGATACTTCTTGTATTGATACACCTAGATGCTTTGGGATTTTTGGAACCTTTCTTGCATGTAAGTCTTTGATTTCTTCTTCAATGATTGTAGTCAATACATACCCAAATCCCACCAACATGGCTTTAATTATACGTTTCTTTCTTGCTCATTGTTGGTGCTTTTGTCCACTATCCCTAGTACTATACTTTTTAGCATTCCCACTTGGATTCTACTATAAAGTTATTCTTGCCAAGTGGTGCCTACACGAGGGGAGGTGTGCCTTCAATGGTTCTCCCTTATGGGCACGTTGACGGTATGAGTGCCTTGAAGGTTCTCCATTAGCGTATGGCATATTCTTAAGAGTGAAATACTTTTGGTCTTCGGCGAAAGGTTGATAGGAATACCTATCCTTTCTGGGCGTGAGACTTGTAGGTGTGAATGTGGGTGATGTCGTACGTGGGTGATGCCAGAATATTCATATCTCAAGTGCTAACGTCTATGTGATTCGATTATGTCATGAAATCCCAAAGATTATTTGATTTCTTATGACTAGATGCATTTATTTAGTTAATTATTTTTTAAACATGATTTTCCAATTTTTTTGCAACATCACAACTAACATGTGGAGCAAGATGAATTGGATACACACAAGAAGCACATTTTATCCCATAGACTTCCTCATTGAGTTATTTAAATAGACGAACCACCATTTATTCTAAGCCGTGCGCACACTGTCTTTGTAAATATTTATTAATACTTCAAATTCTGGGAGATATATTAAGGATATTCTAGATATACTTGAGTTGTGTAATGGGGATATATTTTAGTGAACTAAAACTCCTTTGCAAAAGAGTGATTGTAAAGGGTCTATCTCTGGGCAAAGCAAGACTCATTCTAATATTGGAAATAGGGCATCGAGGAGCTACGCACTCCATGTACAGGGGGAAATTGCACCCAATAGTGTTCGTCTCAATTTTTTAAACACTTATTTAAGTTTATATTGAGTTTTATGAGTCATGCTTTCATTTTTATAAGAAAAAGAGAGTGAGAGAAAGCTTCTTCTTCTCGCTATGCACAAATCTCGCATCTGATCTGTGCAATAGTGGTATCGGAGCTTAGCTTACATCTAAGGCCTCCAATCACTTATCCTCTTGCAGGAAGGCGAGCTCTATGCAACAATCAGGTTCTACGGTCCATCTTAGCCAACTTCATGGCTAGATTCCGAGGGCTTGAGAAACCCCAAACCCCTCTATCTCCAACAACTAGATTAGACAAGAGCAATCATCCTATAGTTCAAGGCAAAGGATACATAGTTCCAGGCCAAGGATCAATAGTCCGAACTATCACACTAAAGTGTATAATTCTAATATTAATAAGTAATAAGATTGACCAAACAATACTCTTTATTGCATTATATGCATGGGCTGATATATTACACCACTACCCAATGGAAGTAGAGACATAGTGATTGGACACATGTAATATCCCGATTCGCTTATAAAAGCACGCGCGTGAACCTGTCTCAAATGAATATGAAAAATGGGATAAATGAATTTTTTTTTAATTCCCCCCCTTATCCCTCCAGCCGACTGACGAGCTGGAGGGGGAGGGAAATAGAAGGAGCAGCTAAGCTCCTTGGTGGAGCTTTGATTGAGGAGAGGACATGCGTGATGACACACAGGGAGGGAAGATCCCCCTCCCCTCCCCTATTTAAATCGAAGGGGACGAAGCTGAGAAAAAAACCGTCTACTGTCTCGCTGTGTAGGAGAGAGGTCGCCACATGCTCATCCGCCCTGCAATAAGGATGATGTGATTGGCCTTCCCACCTGTGCATCCTGAGGCCGTCGTCGCTGAGCATGAGGGGGAAAAGCCTGAGACTGCTGTCTCCGCTGCCATAGAGTGTGAGGTGGCTACCGTGGAGCAGGAAGTGGGGCGTCGCTGGGAGAGGACCGTGAGCCACTTCAGTCTGTCTGCCATTCATACGCTGCTGGGAGAGGACCGTGAGCCACTTCAGTCTGTCTGCCATTCATACGCCGTCTCGAGACACTGCGAATTATCCTCGAGTGCCGTAGGCATCGCCATTTAGCCTCCATCACATCGCCCTCTGCCATCGCAATCTGCCCATTCCGTCAACACGCCGCCGTGATTCCATGGATCTTCTTTCTCCCACGTGGCCCCAAAAGCTTTAGAAGCTTCTTGGGGGAAGCTTCTAAAGGTCCTAAGAAGTCCCCCTTTCTTATGGCCCTTTAAGACTACCCCCCCTTGCAAAATTCCCTTCTAAGGGGCCTCTTAAGCCCCCTTTCCCCCTTAAGCCCTTCTTAGGCTTTGGGAACCAACCCCTCGTGTTTTATTCCCCCTAAGCCCCCTTTCATCCCCCCCCCCTGCCGGGTTTTTTTTTATAAAAAAAAACCTTTTAGTCCCCTTTCACTCTTGTACAAAAACCCCTTCCCTTCACTTGGAGTCACTCCCCCAAGAGCACAAAGGCCTTAAGGGTCTTAATTCTTTTTTTTTCCCCCGTGTATAATCCCTAAAAGCCCTTTTTCCCTAGCTTCGAAACCATCCCCCCCTGTGATTTAACCTTTAAGCCCTTTCTTACGGGCTTCAAAAACCCTTTCACCTCCTTCATGTGCCTTACAAAACCTTTTTATTAAACCCCCGTGTTTTTTTAAAATTTCCTTTAGCCTTTCTCATTGGCCTCGAAATCATTTCCCCCCTTACGTGTGTAAACCCTCATAAGCCCCTTTTCTCCTAAATTGCCTAAGGGTCCTTAGACCCTTACTTATAACCTTTACAGTTATTATTTTCCCTTAAAGCTCTCCTACACCTTGTGTCTTTTCCACACCTTGTTATTCCCGTTCGTGCAAGCTTACTAAGGCCATTAAGCCTTCCCCATGGCTTCAATGGGTCTTAGTGGTAAAAGTCTCTAAAACACCCTTTCGAATTCCCGAATTCAAGGAGGGAGCCTTCTAAAAACTATTTTTGACGAACGGTGCAAGGATCGACGGTGGAGTTCTAAGGAGAAGTTGTGAAGCAGTTTCCACGTTCGAGAATCTACAATTGCAATGCCTCCTAAGAAAGTCCAAGGCGTAGCCACGGGAGGATCATCCCCCGGTATCCATGTGGATATCTCACCCCAAAACCAGGTTTTTCTTCTTGGCTTTAATTTCGGTTTTAAGTCGATCATGCAAAGAAAAATTGTTAAGGATAGGATATATTTGTTCGAGTTATTTGTAACGAAGGAGTTTAGCTTATGAATGACAATGTATAGAACTTAGCTTTCTTCAAATTGCATCAAGCATTATAAATTACGAGCCAGATTAACCATTTACTATAGTAGTATATTTTAGTTAAATCCTAAGGTGTAGAAATTATATCTTGCACCATTAGTCTTATTCCTTTCGCAACGAATCATTCTAAATGGTTAAATTCATGAAAGGTTTCTTTCGATGCTCAAATTACTAGGAAGTTATCTTGAATATTTGCACATCTTAGCAAGGCAAGTGTTGTTAGTTGGCATGAGCTCATCTTTAAGGAAAACGGAAGATAAATTAAACTATATTGACTGGGAAGTAAATTGTCACAAGGATAGCAAAACCGTGACAAGACGATTAATATTTCCTTCCAAAAGATAACTGAACCAATCTAAACATAGAAACATTCATACACTAAATACTTGACTACTTTCCTTACTGTAGGGACAATCAATTCGTAAAGATAAGGAACTAGGGTTTGTCCCTAAGGTTCTTAAAAGAAGAAACCCTAGGCCTGACATACGTCAGCTTAAAGAATCTAAATAGATTATTCCATCGCAGGACTTGCGCAACAAGTATGAAATCATTTAGTCTTGTGATTGATTCACAAGGAGAAAGGGTAAAAACCCTCATCAAGGACGGCAGATCCCTACGCAGTTTATCTTGCAAAAAGACGTATTTTTGGATATCCTTCTAAATAAGGAAAGTTGTAAACCAGAAACTAGCATATCTAAGGCACCTTAGGGTTAACCAAGTTGGGTATGCCCTACACCGGAATGTAACAGATCTTGCCAAGTTACAAGACACCTTGGGAATGAGTGCTGATACACTCAAAAAGGAAAGAACACTTCCTTAGCAGTTTGCCAAACAACTCGGTTGATTAACGAAAATATTTGTGCTTGCTAGAGATTTTAGAGCTCTGTTTAAATTATGAATTACAAATTAAATGAGTACCTATACTTTAGGTTAAAGGCCTGAAGGGAGAGGCAGCTTCAGTTACCCCTGACTACCTGCCTGATCCTAACCAAGGGGGTTGTTGACTGTGCCGGAAACGTGGACCGAACCCGCCGCGAGAGGTCTCTCCGTTGAGTTCTACTTGGAGCAGGAGGATGCTTGGGTGCCAGGGGGGCTCTGGCCGTAAATCCCTCACCTTCCGGGTCCTGCACAAGAGGCTAACGTGACTCGGGATTGGATCTCGAGGCCCGCATACTAGTAGACGGGCGGAAGCTTGGAATAGTGATCCCTGGAGATTACTGGATAGCCTTCGGGCAGATTATGGACAAGCCTACGGGCGGAACTCCTTGTATTTCAAAGATAAAATAATGAAATGATTTGCTTGATATTGTTTTTCTATGTCACGTGATAAGATTACGTGAAGGAACCAATGCTTAATAGGGTTAATTAAAGAAGCTGATTGTTATATGTCAAATTAATGTGCTAGATAATTACATAACTAAAACGAACCGAGGAAAGTGCGGAGGATGGGCCATGGGTCCGTCCTATGGTTGGGTGGTCCCGGTTAGCTGGGAACTTTTCTCAAAAATCTCGAAGAACAGCGAAAGGATCATCATCATCAAAACGAATAACGAGAACGATGACCTAAAGTTATGTCTTACCTGATTTACGCTATTTTAGGGGAACGGAATGGGACTATGCCTTTTGGCAGAGAGGTTGAGCTTTGCATCCCTCTCGTTTCCCATTCTCCTTGAACCAAGTGCAGCGTGAATCCGCTTCGGACCTGGCGTTTCTGCGTAAAGTAGTTCGCTCGGGTCTGATGCTAGTTGCTGTTAGCTAATGACCAAACAGGAAAACCCTAATTCCGGTCGATCCTAAGTGGGAAACGGCCAGGATACTTCCGCTACGTGGCAGACGCGGGAAGACCTAGATCACAAAACCCGTAACATTCCTTGGGAGTGCTGGGCGGAGTTTTCTAGACATCCTTTTCGATGGACTGCTAAGATGTGTCCTGGATGATACAAAGGGGACACGTTACAAGTTGGTATCAGATCCCCGACCAACAACGAAATTGTTTTTTTTGAGATCGCAATAAAATGAAGTAAAGAAATTGTTGCTGTCCAAGCATTTTCTCATCTTCAATGCTGTCTTGCAGAACTATGAAGCGTGGAACAAGTTTTTGGTGTTTCGGGTCATGTTTATGACTGCAATGCATTCTGCGCTTTATAGACAAAGAATTGGGATGATGAACATCCTGGAGCAGATTTATAATCCATCACCTTTATACATAGAACAAAGATGGACGGGGTCTTCAGGAATCTACTATATAGCCGCCCACCGGTTTGCTTATCTACAGACCAACCTAAAGAGGATCAAGTGGTTGGAAGACTTGAAAGTCGTGAAGCTGTTCATTTTTGTGGAAGCTCACGTAAATTCGACTTTACATATTCAAGGTCGGAGGGTTGAAATGAACTCATATGTATATGAGGAAGTAACCTGTGTAATCCCAGCCGACAGGATTAAAGTTTTGGGCCGCCATGAGAAGTATGGATTCCAACGGAAAGAGTATCCTGAACTTCCAATGAATTATCGATTCCTAAAGATCCATGACCCAAAACCCTACTATTACACAGTTCCTGTAGACAAATGCAATACAACGTTGTTCTCCCCAAACTGAATGTAATGATTGGATTATCAACACACGAAACGTTGTATAAGGCTATGCCCATGTAAATACAAATAAAGACTTCTTTTATCAATATCTGGCTGTGCATAAGAGATGTTAAAAAAGTTAAGTAGCTACATTGTTTACGAGATAGCTGAACTAGTAATGAAAGATAAGCTAACATCGATTATCATATAATAACGTTAAGAAAACTTTTATCCAGGCACAACCCCAGGTACAGGTTCCAAATTCGCCCCCTACATCAAGTACTGCTGTGACCCAGGAGAAGAAGTTCCTTCTCAAGCAGATAAACCCACACGAGTTTGACGGGAGAGGCAGATTCGTCCAGTCTGATGCTGAAATTTGGATTGAATCCATGGAGGATTACTTTCAAGCAGATGGTATTGCACCTACCAATGAGGCCATGCTCGCCGAAACCTCTAATGTTTCCACTGCAACGAACCCGGTCACTTCAAGAGGCAATGTCCCAAGCTCAGCGAGGGACATCATCAAATGCCTTTCCAAGGTGCAGGCCGCGGTCAAGGAGCCACCACCCGTGGAAGAGGAAGAACTGCCTGCATTGCCAATAGGCAAAGATGCGAAGAAGAAGATGAGGAAGATCCGACTACGGAAGCAGAATTCGAAAGAGCGACAGTCCATGCCGCTTTACACAAGAAAGGGCCGAATCACCAGTTCTCGGTGATTCAGACACCGTCGGACTATCAAGGTAAAGGTTTCAAAACCTTGATTGATTGTGGTAGTACACATTCCTTTATCTCACCAGCATGTGCAAAAAGATTAGGAATAGCCACAGTAGAAGCACCTACCCTGCTTGTGGAATTGGCAAATGGTTGCGAGGTAACTTGTACCAGGAAAACTGCTAAGGTGGAATTCTTTCTGGGAGGAAAGAAAACCTCAGTTAAATTCAGAGTCATGAATTTAGGTATCCATGAGTGTCTACTCGGGATGGATTGGCTTAACCCCAATGACGCCCACATTCATTGTGGAAAGGGTCAAGTTTCCTTTCGAAACTCTAAAAGGGAATTTGTCACAACTCAAGGTGAGGCAGGAGTGCCAAGAATTCAATTAGCCAAAGTATCTCGGATCATAAAAGGAGTCAGAAAAGGATTACCCGTTTACCTGATCAAACTCAACAAGTTAGATCAAAAGCAAGAGTCTCATGAAGGACCTTCTTGGCTAAAGGAATACGCTGACGTATTCCCTGAGGAATTGATTGAACTTCCACCTCCAAGAGAAGTAGATCATGAGATTAGGCTAGTGCCTGGAGCTGCACCAATTGCAAGGAGACCTTATAGAATGTCCATACCGGAAGCAATTGAGTTGAAGGAACAACTCAAGCAACTGTTAGATCAGGGTTACATCCGACCGAGAAACTCACCGTGGGGAGCTCCAGTACTATTGCAGAAAAAGAAAGATGGGACACTTCGACTATGTATTGATTACCGAGGGTCGAATCAATCAACAGTCAAGAACAAGTATCCTATTTCTAGAATAGATGAGCTTCTTGATCGTCTTCAAGGTGCAAAGATCTTCTCCAAGATTGATCTCAGGTCAGGTTACTATCAGATAAGGACCAAGGAAGAAGATATTCCAAAGACGGCCTTCAATACAAGATATGGGCACTTTGAGTTCCTGGTTATGTCATTCGGGCTTACAAATGCACCTACCACCTTCAACAGATTAATGCAAGATATCTTTAGACCATATCTTGATGATTTCGTGCTTGTCTTCTTCGATGACACTTTAGTCTATTCTAAACAGGAAGAAGATCATGAACCTCAACTTCGAATTGTCCTTGAGACAATGAGGTCTCATAAGCTGTATGCAAAAATGAAGAAGTGTGCATTCTTCAAGCGTCAGATTGAATATCTGGGATTCATAGTATCATCAGAAGGAATATCAGTAGACCCAGCCAAGGTCAGAGATGTGCTTGAATGGCCAATACCAGTATCCGTCAAAGAAATACGTAGCTTTCTTGGATTGACAGGATGGTATAGGGTCTTCATAAAAAACTATGCTTTGATTGCAGCACCTCTCTTACAGATTTACTAAAGAAGCAAACTTCCATTACATGGTCAACTCCAGAACAAAATAGCTTCGACAAACTGAAGCAAAGTTTGGTATCAGCACCTATTCTAAAACTTCCTGACCTCAATAAGGAGTTCAAGGTAGTAAACTGATGCTAGCATTCTTGCCTTGGGGTGTGTACTTACGCAGGAAGGTCATCCAGTAGCAAACTCTTCAAGGAAATTGAAGAGTCATGAAAAGAATTATGCCACGCATGATCTGGAATTACTAGCTGTCATCCATGCTCTAAAGCTTTGGAGACACTACCTATTGGGTAACAAGTTTACTCTAGTAACCGATCATAAGAGTCTCAAATGGATTTTTTCCCGGAACGAGCTCAACATGAGGCAACGTCGGTGGATTGAAGTATTGGAGGAATATGATTTTGAAATCAAGTACCGACCAGGGAAAGAGAATGTAGTTGCCGATGCACTCAGTCGCAAGGCATTCCTAAATTCCCTAATCTTGCAAAATCCATCAACAGCCAGATCTCTGGCTCCAAAAGTATCTATGCCAAACAACCCTATACTTGAACTAGCTAGAGAGGAAGCATGCCATGATTTGGCCTACCAAACAATGATAAAGGAAATATCTACCAAGGAGAAGAATCAGAAGTTGCAAGCTAAGTATCACGAATTTTCCATTAATAATGGACTTGTCTACTACAGAACAAGGCTATGTATACCAACAAGCCAGTCACTTAAGCACAAGATATTATGGGAAGCTCATGATTCTCCTTTCGCAGGACACCCTGGTTATGCTAAAACTCTTGATGCAGTTAGGAAGAGCTACCATTGGGGGAGGCTTAAAGGTGACGTTCTCAAGTATGTCACTGAATGTTTGTCTTGCCAACGTATCAAAGCCAAACATGTCATGATGCCAGGGAAACTGCAACCACTTGACATTCCCCAAATGAAATGGGAATTCATCAGTATGGATTTTGTTGTGGGCTTAGCCCAAGTCCAAGGAGGATACAATTCCATTATGGTTGTGATTGACATGCTTACCAAGGTTGCACACCTGATTCCAGTAAAGACAAACTATAAAGCCTCCGACATTGCAAGATTGTTTATCAAAGAGATATTCAAGCTACATGGGTTACCTAGAAGAATCATTAGGGATCGAGATTCTCTCTTCATATCACACTTCTGGAGAGCTATCTTTGAAGCTATTGGGACTCAACTTTGTTTTAGCACCGCCTACCATCCCAAAACGGATGGCCAAACAAAGCGAGTAAATCAAATCATTGAGGATATGCTTAGGGCATACTGTTGTCGAAAGCCAAAGAGGTGGATTCAATACTTGCCATTAGTTGAATTTTCCTACAATGCTTCTTACCAGTAGAGCATTCAAATGACCCCTTTTCAGGCATTGTATGGTCATGATTGTCGAAGTCCCCCAAAACTTTTCTGATCCAACCCTAAGAGTTGAAGCTTCAAGACAAATGTTGGAGGACATGGATGATCAAATAAGGTCAATAAGACAAGACATACAAGCGGCCAAGGATAGGCAAAAGGCATACGTAGATTTGAAGCGTCAAGATAGAGTCTTTGAAGAAGGAGACATGGTCTTCATTCGTGTACGCCCTAAAAAGAGTTCTCTATCCCTAGGAGAATGCAAGAAGCTAAGTCCAAGGTATTGTGGGCCGTACAAAATCCTCAAATGCCTAGGACCCAATGCTTATAGATTGCAACTCCCTGAGAACCTAAAGGTTTACAATGTATTCCATATTAGCCTATTGAAAAAATATGTACCCAACCCTAATCATGTACTTGATGACCAACAAATTGTAATGCCTAGTCAAGGAGTCCTTGAACTAAGGCCGGAAAGGATCTTAGATGTTAGGGAAAGACAGTTAAGATCTAGAACCCTGAGAGAATGCCTCTTCCAGTGGAAAGATTATCCGGAAGAGGATGCCACTTGGATAGATGAAAGCTCTCTCAACCATCAATATCCCCAGTTTATCTTGAGATGAGGACATCTCGATTCGTCCAAGGAGGAGAGAATGTAATATTCCACGTTTAAAAAATGAATTGGATTAATGAAAAAAAAAAATATTATTATTTTCCCCCTTATCCTTCCAGTCGACTGACGAGCTGGAGGGGGAGGGAAATAGTAGGAGACATTAAGCTCCTTCTTGGAGCCTTATGGAGGGAGGGAGGACATGCGTGTGGACACGCAAGGAGGGAAGATCCCCCTCCCCTCCACTATTTAAATAAGGGGGACCGCTGGAGTTGGGAGGAGGCTGTAACCGTGCGGAATAAAGGAAGAAGGGTCGGAGGAATCCGTGTCGCTGCTGCGTCGTGAGGGAGGAACGGGAGAATGCTGAGGCCTCGCCGCCTGACCATCACATCTTCACTCGCTGCTGGATCAGCACGCCTCCACTCGCCGCCACAGTTTGCCTAATAAGCTTTCCCCCCTCCCACGTGGAAGCTTTAGAAGCTTCCTAGGGGGAAGCTTCTAAAGAACCTTCTTAGGCCCCTTTCACCCCCCCGCACCCCCCCCCCCCCCCCCGGGTTTAATCCTCCCTAAACCCCCTTTGTTCCCCCCCCCCCCCACCCGGGTTTAATTCCCCCTAAGCCCCCTTTGTTACCCCCCTCGGGTTTAATCCTCCCTAAACCCCCTTCGTCCCCCCCCCCCCCCCCCCCCCGGTTTTAAACCCCCCCTAGGATTTTTTCCCTTTTCCCCTTAAGCCCCCCTTAGACTTTGGGAACCTACCCCCGGTTTTAAATCCCCTAAGACCTTTTTCACCCCCTTATAACCCTTTTAACCCTTCTTCAACCCCCCCCCTCATAACTCTCATTTTCCCACAACTCCCTAAGCTTTTTTTTCCTAACCCCCCGTATCCCCATTATTATTTTCCCCCCCCGAACCTAAAAATCCAAACCATCATCATGGCCTCGGATGGTATCCCGTAAGGAAAAAATAGCCGTGAGATAAAAGGATAGGGAGGGAAAGTAGAGGGAGTGAAAAGAAGGAGTGAAGGAGGAAGAGTGGGAAAAAGACAAAAGAAAGGGAAGGAAGGAGAAGACGGTGGAATTCCTGAAGAAAGAGGGAAAGGCTATCTCACATTCGAACTACGATGCCGCCGAAAAAAGTCCAAGGTGTAGCTGCGGGAGGGTCATCCCCCGGTATCCATGTGGATATCTCACCCCAAAACCACGTTTTTTCTCTTGGCTTTAATTCGGTTTTAAGTCGATCATGCAAAGGAAAAATGTTAAGGATAGGATATATTTGTTCGAGTTATTTGTAACGAAGGAGTTTAGCTTAGGAATGACAATGTATAGAACTTAGCTTTCTTCAAATTGCATCAGGCATTATAAATTACGAGCAAGATTATCCATTTACTATAGTAATATATTTTAGTTAAATCCTAAGGTGTAGAAATTATATCTTGCACCATTAGTCTTATTCATTTCGCAACGAATCATGGTAAATGGCTAAATTCATGAAAGGTTTCTTTCAATGCTCAAATTACTAGGGAGTTATCTTTGCTAATTGCACATCTTAGCAAGGCAATTGTTGTTATTTGGCATGAGTTCATCTTTAAAGAAAACGGAAGTTAAATGTTAGGAATTAACAAGTATAAAAATTAGATATACGAACTCATTTGGAAAGAAAATGTAATGGGGAATTGCTGGATGACACTCTATTAATACTTTTCCCTTTCTATTTGAGGACTTGGGGACTAATAAAGTGTGTATACACCAATTTCACAGCTAGCACTACAAGGGAATGGGGCAATAGCGACGCCGATTAGCGACGGCGAATATCGGCGTCGCTATAGGCATCGCTATTGGCGTCGCAATTGGCGTCGCTATATGCGTCGCTATTTGCGACGCATATAGCGACGCTGCAGGGAAAAAAAGCGCGGCCAAAACCAGAGCGCCGTTCTCATTTTGTTTTCTTCGCCTTTTGAGAGCGAGAGCGAGGGAGAGAGCGAGGGAGAGAGCCAAGCCTTTGTGAGAGAAGAGGAGGAAGAGACTTGCTGCCGCCGCCGCCGCCGCCACCGCCACCGCCACCGTCGTTATTCGCGAAGGAGAGGAGGAGCCCTCGTTGCAAAGAGAAGCCGCCCACGCTCGCCATATCTCATTGGTGAGTCTCCCTCTCTCTTTCTTTTACTTGTTGAAGGTTTAAATCGTTCTCTTTTGTTTGTTTAGGAGAGGAAATGAAAGAGAAGGAGAGGAAGAGGGAGAGAAAGGGAGAGAAAGAGAGGGAGAGGGAGAGAAAGAGAGGGAGAGTGCATTCTCTCTCTCTCTCTCCCTTTTGCTTGTTTAATGTTTAAATTACTTTCTTCTTTGCTTGTTTAGGAGAGGAAACGAGAGAGTAAGAGAGAAAGAGAGGGAGAGGGAGAGGGAGAGGGAAAGAAAGAGAAAGAGAAATAGGGGGAGAGGGAGAGGGAGGGGGAGGAAATATGAGAGGGAGAGAAAGAGAAAGAGAGGGAGAAGGAGGGAGAGTGCATTCTCTCTCTCCCTCCCTCTCCCTTTTGCTTGTTTAATGTTTGAATCACTTTATTTTTTGCTTGTTTAGGAGAGGAAATGAGAGAGAAAGAGAGTGAGAGGGAGAGGAAGGGGAAGGAAATGAGAGAGGGATAGAAAGAGAAAGAGAGGGAGAGTGCATTGTATCTCTCCCTCTCCCTTTTGCTTGGAGGATGTTTAAATCACTTTATTTTTTGCTTGTTTAGGAAATGAGAGAGAAAGAGAGATAGAGAGGGAGAGGGAGAAAAAGAGAAAGAGAGGGAGAGGGAGGGGGAGGGGAAGGAAATGAGAGAGGGAGAGAAAGAGGGAGGGGGAGGGAGAGGGAGCGAGGGAGAGGGAGAGGGAGAAAGAGGGAGGGAGAGGGAGAGGGAGGGGGAGGGAGGAAATGAGAGAGGGAGAGAAAGAGAACGAGAGGGAGAGGGAGAGGGTGAGAGAAAGAGAGGGAGAGGGAAGGGAAGGAAATTTAAGATAATATACGTATTGATAATGGTATGCAATGTGCTTTGCATACGGCCACGTACTTCATCAAAATGAACCCAAAATTATTGTTATAGAAGAAGAAACCCTTAAATTGAGTATAGGATAATTTCTCTCAGGTCTTATGACTATGAGTAGAATTGATTGAAATAAATTTTATTACTATAGTTATAAAATTTCATAGATGGCGCGCATTAATTTTAAAATGGATTACTTATACTCAAAGCCGAGATATAACAAAAAATTATCTACCGGGACAAACAAATCGTTGAGCATGATACAAGGCCGAGATATAACATCGGAAAATCTCTCGACTACTATATACAATGCAAGGTTTATGGTCAACTTGCAACTTGACGTACATCTCCATAAAGCTATCCATTTAAGCCTCGTTTGTTGTAATGTAGATAAGATGGAAAACGAAGAAGGTCCTATTGTTCAAGACCGCGAGTCGTATCTTAATCAGTGTGTCCCATGTCCTTGCTCTCAATGCAAGTTGGCAATTAGACGAAAACGCCGATTGTCTATAGAACACGTACGACGATTTGGCGAGTTTCAATCTGAGATCATTGATCAGGCGATTGCAGACTTTCAGCAAACGGTAATTTGAAGTTAGCATTTTTCATGCATTGTACTCTCAAGCTAATTGAAAACCATACACAATAAGATTGGGTCTTGTTGGCAAATTTTGTATCCAGGGGGGTGATGTCTCGACCCAAGGGGGAGTGCACCCTTTGCGGCCAATTAGAAGAGTTCGTGGACGTGCGATGGATGGATTGCAGGAGCCAATCGACCACTCGCAAGGCCCATCTATACGGTCAATGCCAGAGGAGACAGACAACCTTCCCGACTTGCCTACAATCTTGGAGCCTGAGATGGAGGCAATGATCGATGCATTGATTCCCATGGATGTTGAGACATCTGACCCGCTTAGAGAGGAAGCATCCATACCATTATATGATGGGTGTCGAGTATCTCGGTTGAAGACATTGCTTGCACTCTTAAGTGTGCAAGTAAAATACGGTTGGAGCAATACGAGTGTGACTGAGTTATTCAGGTACCTTGCACACAGACTTCATTGTTTTTTTTTTAAACAGTATTATTGCAAACATGGATGGATTTTTCAAGGTGTTTTATGATTTTTTCAGGTTATTGAAATATCATATATTGCCACCTGCAAACACCATGCCTGAGTCTCGTGATGATGCACGACATGTTTTACGGAAGCTTGGCATGGACTACAATAACATCCATGCATGTATCAACGACTGCATATTGTTTCGAGATGAATATGAGACTATGGAGACATGCCCAAAGTGTGGTGCTCACAGGTATCGACAGGACTTGCAAGGGCAGACCATCCCTCAAAAAGTCCTCAGACACTTTTCGCTCATCCCCCGCATAAACCACATGTTTCGCACGTCTGCCATGGCAAGCTTGACAACGTGGCATGTGCAGAATAGGTCCACGGATGGAGTGCAACGAATATCAGCAGATTCGCGCGCATGGAGCCACATTGACTCTACCTTCCCAGGCTTTGCGCGAGAGCCAAGGAATCTTCAGCTCGGTCTCGCCATGGATGGTGTGAACCCATTCGGTCTGCGCTCGACTTCTTACAGTGTGTGGCCTATAGTGCTTGTCAACTACAACATTCCTCCATGGCTTTCTACGAAGAAAGGACATCTCATCCTTAGCTTGCTCGTCCGGGGCCGCTACAAAGTAAAAAATATGGACGTGTATCTTCGTCCATTAGTCGATGAGCTTAAGATTTTGTGGGAGGAGGGGGTCACGGTGCAAGATATGAGCAGGCGCGATGGTCGGCGGTCAGCCAACATTCGAGCCATTCTCATGTGGACGATGCATGACTTTCCAGGATTGGGAGAGTGCTCAGGTGAGCAGACCTTTTTTCTCGCCGGTAATATCTATATTTTATTTCATTCAATCAAGTATTCACTAGGTCGTGGATCGCCTTGCAGGTCTCGTTACCTCAGGTTATCATGCATGTCCATTGTGTGGGCCATAGTTAGACTCCCGAAGGTCACGAACCATGAAGAAGATGGTATATCAAGGACACGCCGCTTTCTTGCCGGAGGATCATGAACTCAGGGAAGGTTTTCTTGGATGACCTCCAACACGTATGAACGCTGCAAGTTGGTATGAGCTGAAAATGGTAAACCCGGATTCACATCCAAATGGAATGCGACGGTTCTCAGTTTTCTACGAGTTGCCATATTGGACCCACTTACAGGTCAACCACTTGTTGGATCCCACGCATATTTTCAAAAATGTGGGCAGCTTGCTATGGGACCACATCACAGGAAAGAGAGACACTATAGGGTCACGAATGGATTTAAAGGAGGTAGGTAAGATGGAGGCGCTTTGGCCGCTGTCGAGTGCTGAAGGGGGAGTGCAGCTTCCTCGCGTTTCCTGGGTTTTGTCTACCAAAGAAGAGCGCATTGTGAAGCAAGTAATCAAGTCTATCCGCACTCCGACGGGTATGATGTGTTCTCTCAGGTCCGCATTTTCTAAAGATGACCAGATTTCTGGGCTAAAATCCCATGATTGGCATAAGATATGTCAGGTTTGTAAACAGAATGGATTTTAATTAGCGTGGACATTTTGAAATTTGAAAAGTGACCATTATTCTTAATGCTTTCTCATTTGTGGCAGTTTGTCCTACCGATCGCGATCGCGAGATGCCTAACTCCAGAAATTCGCGGGGCCATTTACAAGCTGTCGACTTTGGTGCAATGGATCTCACAGAAAGAGATTAAGACGTCCTCTATTGAATCCGCAAGGCGGGGAGCAGTTGAGATGGTCTGTCTCTTTGAGAAATACCTGCCCACTAGCATGCTCACGATACAAGTTCACCTTCTTGTGCATCTTGTGGATGAAGTGGAGATTGCTGGACATGTCCATATGCGATGGATGTTCTTCTTGGAGCGCTTCATGAAAACCCTGGAAGGCTTTGTGCGACAACGAGCTCGTCTGGAAGGTAGCATGGCAGAAGGTTGGTTCGTGTCAGAGGCGTTAGTGCATATCTCACAATGGCTATCAACGGTGGAACCAGACAATGAAATGCTATGGACGCTGAAGGACGATGACAGGCTGACTGGAGATGTGGTGGTTGGAAATGGGGTAGAAAAAAGAATGGATGCCTCAATGGAAGAGAAGGTGAATCGCTTTTGTATGTTGCACCATGCCTCCATGGAGACGTGGCTCGCCAAGTACCAGATTGCAAGGCAAGATCGAGAGGAAGCGCGAGCTGAATTCCGACGCAGTACGCGTCACCGACCGATTCGATATCCCGAAGGCATGGAGGAGATGCCGCGGTTTATGTCAACACGATGGTCGCATGGAGCCTTGACCGCAGTATCCAGCGAAGGGACAGAGGTCTCAATGGAGGAGTGGGAGTTCTCGAGGGGATGTAGTCCAAAGGTAATGAGGGGTTTAGAATGTGTCGTATCTAAATTTGCTTGCTACATCTAATTTGAGTGTTTCAATGTGCAGTACAAAATATATAGTGTAGCGTGGTCGCGCGGACAGCATTTTCGGGTGGAGCGTATTGACAAAATGCGCTCCACAATGGACTGTGGTGTCATGGCAAGGTTTGAGCAAGAGAGCCGGAGACGAGCAACGGATCCGAACACGGTTGTGGATGAGATGGAGTATTTTGGGAATTTGCAAAGTATTATTACGGTGGATTACCGTAGCTTCTCCATGATAATATTCGACGTGCAGTGGTTCAAAGTGGTACTTGGAGGAGCTGGCGCAACAGTTCGATGAGGTCCATCTGGATTTCTCGAAATAGATTCCGAAAAAAAATGGATGGATTTGCGCGACACCTTTGTGTTGCCGGCCCATTGTGAACAGGTACAACTAGGCATTTGCAGGCTAATTGTAATACGACATGGTTTATGTCACAATGGTTTGAAGACGGTTTGTAAGTGTTTGTGAACAGGTAATCTTCTATCCAAATCCCCGACAACCTCAATGGTGGTATGTTATACCTTCAACTCCTCGAGGTGCGAGAGTATACGATCAAAGCGATGTTCCAGGCATAGATGAAGAAAATATGCAAATAGAGGGATCGAAATTACAAGGGGTGGAGGCCACCGCAAGCTTGGAGCCCGCATCGGCTAACAATGATGGAAATACAGAAGTCGTAGAATTTTTTGAGAACGAGACAGACTCGTTATTTTGTGGTGACATGTCTATCGACCTTCCAGTGTATGCAGAGTTGTGTCAAGAGATTAACATGGGACCATAGAATACTTCATTCTTGGAGAATTGTATTACTCAATTCGTTGTTTAGATCTTCCATAAAGGTAGATAAGATATGCATTTTAAGAGGGATTTTTCAAAAATGATTTATATTAATGTGCTTTGTATAGTTTAAATTGATTATTCTAACATTATTTTTTATCTGTGCAGGTATCAACATTTTCAGGATGAGTCGAGGGATGAGCGATGAGGAGTTCCAGGAGATGATGGCATGTATGTCTCCAGATCAGCTCGCGAGATTCAGAGAGATAGCAGATCAAGAGCTGTCTCGTTCTTCGTCAGGGCGCTCTACTAGATCAGCTTCAGCGCGATCAGATGCTTCAGCTTCGAGCAGACGATCTCGACGCTCGCGACTTGGGCCAGAGGGAGGGACTGCGACTACAGGAGGATCAGGGGGGTGCTGCTGTGGAGACACGGACACGGTGTCTCCGTCTCGTCGTTCAGCTGGAGCTCGGTCACCTCCAGGATTTGTCACACCTGTGGGGACGTCCACTCCAGTTACTTCGGCTTTTGCGCAGCCGTCGGCAGATGTCACGCCTTTTGGTGGCACTCCTTTTGGTGGCACCCCCTTTGGTGGCACTCCTTTTGGTGGCACACCCTCTGGTGGCACCCCTTTGAGTGGCACTCCGGGAGAGGGTACCCCCATCGGTACACCGGATGTTCAGGGGTCTCCTGGATATGCCCAGGAGCGTGGACGGAGATGGGAGAGGGCCCATACAAGGCACACTCCTAGGGATTATGGATACTTAGTGGATGGCAGGTCAGGAGCCATCATCATGAATGATGAGAGGAGGAGGGTGATGGCTCGCATGAGGGAGTTGTGCCAACAAGTTTTTCGGCACAACGTCCTGGATCATTGGAGGAACATACCGGAGGGGAGCAAGGAGTACATAGTAGCATCCTTGCACGAGGAGTTCCCGGTACCAGCCGCAGTGGATAGATTCTCTACGGGCTCGATGATGGATTGCATGCGTGCATACATGTCACATAGACGATCCGACGCACGCAAGGCAATCAAGAGTGGGGCTCCAAAGCCCGAGTGGTTAGATGCAGACGACTGGCACCGACTGAGGGAGGAGGCTACAAATTCGCCAGGACGTTGGAGTCAGCAGCGGGAGGCGGCGAGAGCACGAATCGAGGCCGGATCGGTACATCATCTTGGGAGTGGCGGCCACAGGACATATTTGGAGGACTTTGTAAGATTCTCTTTTGTTTTGCTTATTTGTTTTCTTGAGATATTCTTTGTACTGACAATCATGTTTCTAACAGTTAGCATTTTGTTTTCTTTGCAGCACTCCATTACAAATCGCGATCCGCAAGGCCTTGAGACTCGATATGCGGAGAGGCACGGTCTCAGATCATTGATCGACCGATTGTATAGACGCGGCGGCCCAGTAAGTCACTCATCTTTCTTGTCCGTAGTTACCATGAGATATTTGAATGCATTATTGTATGGTGGATTGATATGTTGTTTCTTTTTCTGCAGAATCCGTTTGATGCTCCTTTACAGCGGAAAGAGCTTTTGGGGGACGACGATTTGTAGCTCGCCCTTGGATCCTTAGAGCTCACATACCTTTAGTTTTTAGTCGCCCGATCTATGTAGACATTTTCTATGTATTAGTGATATTGTTTTATGATTGTACCAATCGCATTTTATGCGATATCATGTATTTATTTCATCCATCAGTTTTATGATTTCAGTATACATTCTTTTTGTTTGCAAACGCTTTGTATGCAGCAGTGCAGAAGCTGCCCTGCCACAAAAATTTTTTTTTCTCTGTTACCGTCACTATTTGCGTCGCAAATTTACTGCACGCGTCGCTATTGTCGTCGCTATCAGCATCGCAAATTCCATGTAACTGTCGCTATATGCGTCGCTATTTACGTCGAAAATGCGACGCATATAGCAACACATATAGCGACGGTTATAGCGACGATTCTATGGCGTCGTCAATAACGACGCTTTTTGCGACGACGGGGGCAAATTTTGTTGTTTGTATTTTCGTCGCTTTAAACGTCGCTATAAGGTCTATATCTTGTAGTGTAGGCCTTTTTGTCCCAAGGAGTATTGTCGCTCTTTGTATCACCTTGGCATTAGGCTATATGCCAAATTAAACTGTATTGATTGGGAAAGTAAATTGTCACAAGGATAGTAAAACCGTGACAAGACGATTAATATTACCTTCCAAAAGATAACTGAACCAATCTAAACATAGAAACATTCATACCCTAAACACTTGACTACTTTCCTTACCGTAGGGACAATAAATTCATAAAGATAAGAAACTAGGGTTTGTCCCTAAGGTTCTTAAAAGAAGAAACCCTAGGCCTGACATACGTCAGCTTAAAGAATCTAAACAGATTATTCCATCGCAGGACTTGCGCAACATGTATGAAATCATTTAGTCTTATGATTGATTCACAAGGGAAAAGGGTAAAAACCCTCATCAAGGATGGCAGATCCCTACGCAAGTTATCTTGCAAAAAGACGTATTTTTGGATATCCTTCTAAATAAGGAGAGTTGTAAGCCGGAAACTAGCATATCTAAGGCTCTTTAGGGATTAACCAAATTGGGTATGCCCTACATCGGAATGTAAGAGATCTTGCCAAGTTACAAGACACCTTGGGAACGATGCTGATACACTCAAAAAGGAAAGAACACTTCCTTAGCAATTTGCCAAACAACTCGGTTGATTAACAGAAATATTTGTGCTTGCTAGAGATTTTAGAGTTCTGTTTGAAATATAAATTACTAATTAAATGAGTACCTATACTTCAGGTTAAAGGCCTGAAGGGAGAGGCAGCTTCAGTTACCCCTGACTGCCTGCCTGACCCTAACCAAGGGGGTTGGTGACCGCGCCGGGAACGTGGACCAAACCCGCCGCGAGAGGTCTCTCCGTTGAGTTCTACTTGGAGCAGGAGGATGCTTGGGTGCCAAGGGGGCTCTCGCCGTAAATCCCTCGCCTTCCGGGTCCTGCACAAGAGGCTAACGTGACTCGGGATTGGATCTCGAGGCCCGCATACTAGTTGATGGGCGAAAGCTTGGAATAGTGATCCCTGGAGATTACTGGATAGCCTTCGGGCAGATTATGGACAAGCCTACGGGCGGAACTCCCTGTATTTCAAAGATAAAATGAAGAAATGTTAAAAGAACTTACTTGATGGTGTTTTTCTATGTCACGTGATAAGATTACGTGAAGGAACTAGTGCTTAATAGGGTTAATTAAAGAAGCTGATTGTTATATGTCAAATTAATGTGTTAGATAATTACATAACTAAAACAAACCAAGGAAAGTGCGGAGGATGGGCCATGGGTCCGTCCTACGGTTGGGTGGTCCCGGTTAGCCGGGAACTTTTCTCAAAAATCTCGAAGAACAGCGGAATGATCATCATCATCAAAACGAATAACGAGAACAATGACCTAAAGTTACGTCTTACCCGATTTACGCTGTTTTAGGGGAACGGAATGGGACTATGCCTTTTGGCAGAGAGGTTGAGCTTTGCATCCCTCTCGTTTCCCATTCTCCTTGAACGAAGTGCAGCGTGAATCTGCTTCGGACCTGGCGTTTCTGTGTAAAGTAGTTCGCTCGGGTCTGACGCTAGTTGCTGTTAGCTAATGACCCATCAAGAAAACCCTAATTCCGGTCGATCCTAAGTCGGAATGACCAGGGTACTTCCGCTACGTGGCAGACGCGGAAAGACCTAGATCACAAAACCCGTAACATTCCACGGGAGTGCCGGGCGGAGCTTTCTAGACATCCTTTCTGATGGACTGCTAAGACGTGTTCTAGATGATACAAACAGACACGTTACACAACACCCTCAAAAAAAGTGGGCTCAATATCCTAAACCACCTTTACCATATAAGCATAATGATGAGCAACATAACCTTCAAAACCAAATCTTTTAATAGGGTATCTAATCTTGCTAGATCTACATACCATTGGATCAGTTAGTGGAGTCTTTACATTACCATGTACTTTGCTTTAGCCATCTAAACTAGTCTCTCTTAGTAGTGACACTTGGATACCATATTAAAAATTGCGTGGTGGAAAGACTTCCTTGAGCTACTGTGCCAAACACACACTACATACACAAGCAAATCCTCTCTCAAGAACACAAGAAGAGAGTTGGATGCCAAAAAAATTTCTTGTTGGTTTCTTCTTCTTCTTTCATTCACAATACAATTTACACAAAGTATAAATAAGATACAACATAAAGGAAAGTGGTCTATGGAGTCAAACAGTGCATAAATCACTATACTAATCAATTGTTGGCGCTATAACTATGTTAGCTATAGGTAGGCACAACAAACCATATATAATAAGTGATAAGTTAGTGGCTATGTAAGAGTCATAATGACCACCGACATGCTATAATTGTGGACATGTAGACCAATTTAACTAGGCGGTGCATCATCAATGTTTGTATAACTATGAAAGAAGGGCTTTGATAGTTAGAATAAAATGTATGTATTTCTCGCATATATGATGGTTTGTTGTATGTAGATATACTAACCAAAATTATAGCTATGTTGAATTCTAAGCGAAAGGCTACAAATACCATAATATAGGTAAATTCCTTGGCCATGTACTAGTTAATTGCACATTTTGTATTACACTACAAGAGAAAGGCCCTATAGACGCGCACTGTACACGCGAAAAAGCGGGCACGTTTATAAGCGCATGTATCAGCGCATCTATTCAGGCTAGTATAAAAAATGCGTCCATATATCCGCGCTGATAAACGCGCTTATAGATGCGAAAATAAACACACATATTTTTCATTTCTCATAAAGTCCCTGAATATGACCAAACCTCTTAACAACTAGTATTTTTTTGAATAGGGCATGATTGGATGTATATACGACATAATTACACCTGGATCATACGCTAGGACATGATATACATGTATAGGATCATACAGACATGATATACATGTATAGGGCATATACATGCATAGGACATGATATACATTACCAACTTTACTTCTTTCTGAGTATTACAAATATATATCAAATCATTCCAAAGCTAATTACATATATGTGATTTCATGCCCTATGTACATCCAATCATGCCCTATACAAATGTGATTGGATAGGGCATGATGATTGGATGTATATATAAATCAAAGGTTAACTTGTGCATTTGCAATATATATATATATATATATATATATATATATATAGAGAGAGAGAGAGAGAGAGAGAGAACTGATCAATACACTCACATGTCTCATTTAATGTTGTGCACTTAACCTAGCCATGCATGCCAATTCATAGCATGAGTAGATTGATGTAAATCAGTTGGCTTGTGCATATGCAAGCTATTCCAATCATGTCAAGGTGCACTTATAGCTCACATATAATTTTAGATAAGGTGGACCACATGTAATCAATGTGCACATGTCCTCTTTTCATCATCTTTAGCCAGTGTGTCCACTTGTTGGTGACTAATACCAATAAGCCAACTACAAATCTCTTATCTATGAAATGTATAAGTAAATTAACTTGGTTAATTTTATGACGCTAAGTTCTTTGATTGATTGATGGATAATATGCCTTTCTCTATCTCTTTCGTGTACACCTTCATTGCGTTATCTCTCTCTAGCTAAAAACCATTCGTGCTTTATCCACCTATTGATACTTGCATGCAATTGTAAGTGGGATGGTCTAGTAAGTCACTACATATGTGCCAATTGACTTGCCAATGTGTTATCTCTTATTCTCAAGCTTTGTTATATATGTAACCACATAGGTCAATTGATTCCCTAAATGCATGCATTGATTCCTTAAATTGTTCATGCGCGTCAGTAAGCGCGTGTAACAGGAATTATCTGCGCATATACACGCGCAATTACACGCGCTGACAGACGCACCATGCAAGTATAGAAAAATTTAAAAAAAGTTGTGGCTTTCTTTTCAAACCTCTGCTTTCCTGCGTTTTTTACGCATTTTCTGCAGTTCGAGCTCGACATCACTACTCGTGTCTATCTATCACTTCATGAAGACAATGAGGCAATGAAATAAGAGTAAAAAGAGGACAGGAGGAAAGAAGAGCCAAAGAGTAAAGAACAAGAGCCAAACAACAAGGAAGAGAACAAGATTCAAGCAACTTACCAAGGGAAGGGAGAAGGAGGACAAGGAGCTTGCAACCTAGCCGCCACCCATTGGAACAAGCAAAGAAGGTGAGTTCTTCTTCTCTCTCTCAATCTTGTTTGCTTTCTCTGTTTGTTTGTCTCTCTCTTCACATGATGGATCTTGTCATCTATGGAGGTTTTTAAGCTTTGTTTTTAAAGAAAGTTTGAGAAGAAATGGTGCGACTCAGCGCGTCTGTCAGCGCGTCCAGATGACAGTGTAGATGCAGCTATAGACACGGAAATAGACGCACTGACAGACGCTCACAGAGACGCAGGTATAGACGCGCACATAGATGCAGGTATAGACGTTGCATGTAATATGTTTTATCTACACAGGGTAATATGATTTTTCTTGTGTAGATGTGGAATCCTGGATCCTCTAGCACCCCATTCAACAAGGAGCAATTCATGGGGGAGATGACCAATTATCTTGGTCGCCCTCCCACTCAAGAGGAGGTTTTCAGTGTGATGTCTGGGATACCTATCACATCTTTGCCTACACAGGGATCAGCTGAGGTACATGGATCGGCCGAAGCACGTGCATCTGCAAAAGCACGTGTATCGAGTGAGGTAGAGGATAGTGCACGTTAAGGGAGGAGGGAGAGTGGTGCGGGAGGACAAGGAGGTCGAGGGCTTTGTGGGGGTTGCCTAGGTGGTGGCTCTTGATCACCCTCACCGAAAAATGAGAGAGGTGAGCCTCCACAAATGTACTACTCTATCACTGATGTTGGTGGTATCTTGCATGACTTTGAGGGGAGGGAAGTGATAGCCTACTTGAGGAGTGTCGTGCATGTCACATACAAAGATTACATGATTCCTTTCAAGCACCAAAAAAATGGTTTGTGGCAAGAGGTGCTACGGGCAGTACATAAAAGGTACCCTAATCCCAAGAATTTACGATTCTCAGATGATTGGGGACGGTCAAAGGTGAGAGACGCGCTTCATAACAAGAGGTCTCACCTTATGACGTGCGCCAAGGAGTCATTGCGGAGACAAGAGCAGGGGCACCCTGGATATGGCCAACCACCCAATTGCCACCATAAGGAGTGGAAAGAGGCTAAGAAGAGAGCAGCGGAGAAAATGACAAGTCGCCAGCATGCAGAGGTGCGACGTATCCAGATGGCAACCATAGGATCGTCGCATTATGGATCGGGTGGCAGGGAGTCATGGGAGGCTGAGTTTGTAAGTATTATTTGATATCTTTTTTTAAATTAAATTTTGTAATTTGTTTCGCTTCATTATGTAGTGTGTTTTAATACGTTGTATGTTCAAATTATTTTGTAGTATCATATCGTTGGTAGGATCCCTACTCCTAGAGAGGAATGCTACCATCGAGGTCATAACCGGGCGTCCACTTGGTAGCATTTCTACGAGGAGGGACTCATCACGGAGGAGCAATATAATAGCGCCATGAGGATTCCACCACCAGAAGAGGTATGTTTTATTTTTTACATGAAAAGTATAGATAACTCTAATTTGTTTGTAATGGTATTTATATATCTTAATCCTTTGTGTAGGCAAACCCTGATGCAGTTGAGGATAGCGAAGGGGGGACTAGCAGTAGCGGTGGCGGTAACGGCAGCGGCACACGCAGCGGTGGTGGTAGCGATGATGATGCCTCTTCTGAGGAGATATAGAGGAGCCCCATGCATGCATGCCTCCCCTTGGCTTGTAATTTTCATTTTTGATATGTATTACTTTCAGCTAGTGCTTGCGACCATGACGTCACAAGCACTAGAACTCATAATGTAAAAACGTTCCATCTATATATATGAAATTTTGTGTGCTATATACATTGTTTTGTTTTCAGTATCCAATCTTCGAAATAATCTTTCTCTGTTTTTCCTAAGCATACGATTTGATGTTGATGGGGGGGAAAAAAACCAGAGAGCATGTGGCTTGCAAAGCCACATGCTCTCTGGTTTTTTTTTCATACCTCTGTTTTGTGTGTCTATTAGCGCGTCTAAATTGCAGGATAAATGCGCGTCTATTCTTCTCAAAAACTTGCAAAGTAAACACGGTTTTAGACGCGTAGATACACGTGTGTATAGACGCACAATATGAATATGTCCACTTTTTTATAAATATGATTATATATTTATATAGCGCATCAATACACACGTCTATATGCGTGTCTAAGTGTGCGTGTAACTCTGATCATATGCACGCTTTTAGATGCGATTTTGTAGACGCAGAAATAGACGCGTTAATAAACGCGCCCGACATTTTTTTTCACAATTCAAATATTGTGTCTACACGCGCGTCTATGGAGCCTTTTTGTTGTAGTGTTACAAGAAGCTCTATCCTCAAATGATAGGGCTAAAGCTAAAGTTGACATAAAGTATAAGACTTTAGATCAAGAAGTAAAAGTGGTTCAATGCCATTTTCTCCAAATATGAGGAAATGATTGAGTTGGCTTCTGATAGCGAAACCTAAGAGATCCAAAGAAGATTATCCATAAATTTACTTCAAATTTTCTCAAATAGTTGAAAATAGAATGCATTGAGTTTCTTTTTCTGAGAAAGAAGTTATGATTTGAAAAGATGTTGTTTAGGTATGGCATGGCTATTGTGTTTTAGCCACATGATATTGGCTATGTAGATCTAGATATTGTTACACCTATGGTGATTTTGTACTATTCTACATGTATCATGGAATTTGCAACCAATTAGAGTGCTAAAGGTGCATTTGTAAAAATTGATAGATTTGCAGGTCATGAAGATCGGGATGAGAATCTTGGAACCTTCCTCAACTCCTTAATCTAACAGGTGGTTCACAGTGCCAAAGAAAAATGGTACTTTGAGGTTTATACATGTTATGCATCTAGGGAATAAGGTGACCACTAATAATGTGAGAGCAGGTATAGTGGTTGATGCGTTTGCTGAAGCCTTTGTTGGAAGAGCTATCTACTCATTGGGTGACTGTCTTGGCTATGAGTAGTTTATATCAAAAATTGAAAGAAGAGATCTTACTACCATGAAAACTCCATTGGGATTAGTGCTAACTATGAGAATATATTAGCTAGGCTAAAAGAGGTGAATTTAACCCTTTTAGGTCAAAAGTTGAGCTTAAGTATTTTATATCATTTCAATACCACATTTTGTACACATTCCAGATGCTCTGTGCCAATTGTTGAGAAAGGCACAGAAGTTCCAGTGGGATAGGATGCATACAAAGGCTATGAGAAATTTGAAGACATTAATGAAGATTCATCCTACTCTAAGGAAATGAGACTATATTGGTGGAAGACCCATTATCATCAGTATAGATACAAGCCCCACTGGCTTTGGTTGGGCTAGTGGATTGATGATCATAAGGAAAAGAGATATACAATCAAGTTTGGAGAAAATGTATTAAATGAAATATAGAGAAGGTTTCCACAAATCAATAGAGAACCATGGGAGTTATAACAACTCTAAAATGTGACAAAGAATACTTCATTGGAGCACCAGGGATTGTGGAGACTGATTGTCTTCCACTCCTAACAATGATTTTAAGTTGTTGTACTCTAGATATAGTTAAGTTGAGGTGGATTAGCTATAAAAAATCAATGAATTCAGAATTGTGGCACATTATAGTAGGGAAAGATAATCTAGTGGCTAGCATGTTATCAAAGGAAAGATATGAAGGTGAGGAAGAGTCAATGGTTGATGTTGATGAAGCTGAAATTGTAGGTACTCTACTTGTTCATGACTGTCATGTATCTTTAGTTGAGACTTTTTTAGAAGAGCTCTATGATGGGGAATGGTTGAAAAATGGACAATATCTAAGGACCTAGACGAAGAAGGATGAATGGATTGATGAAGAAATCAAGAGGATTAGGAGACAATCATATAGGTGTTTCGTGAAAGAGGGCTTTATTTGGAAGCATCCAAATCAGAGAAAAGGCACCCCACTATGAGTTGTATTTGACATGGACACTAAAAAGCTACAAGTTATGGGTGAATATCATGAAATCATATGGGTAGGACGTGGGGAAGTATGTGCTACTTTTTGAGAAGATGAAAGAGAGACACTAGTGGAAGGAAATATATAAGGATGTTTCATAGATTATAGAGACCTGCAAAACAAGACAATTGTATTCTTACGTGAGACAGTGGGTTATAGATTTGGTGACCATGCCTAGTTATCTATGGTAGAAATATTGTACTTGCTCATGGCAACCTTACAAACAACGTTGCGGGCTGGGCTTTGAGGACAAAATTCACAAGTGTTGTATGCAAGTTCCTACTATAAGATGTGTTTTACAATAGGTGTAGATGCTCAACCATATGCAATTGGAATGCTATCCTAATGATGCTTGCTAAGTGGGGATTATTTGCATACTCCTTTCAAGTACATCCTCTCTTGGTTCACACCCTTACTTGAGAAGGAATATCCTCTACTTTACGATTACAAAGATTTTGTTGGAGAACTCTTAGCTACCTTTGGAGATTGCTAAACCTAGTGTTGCCCACACCAAAATAAGAATTCTATGTCAAGGATCTAGATTGGCATTATTTTATGCATATGATGTTTGACAGATCACTTGTGATATGACTTGGCATGAGGATTAATTTATTATGAGTCAATTTTGTTGGAGACTAAATGGTGATGCGAAAGATCCTCAGTTGATGATGCCAAAGGTTCACACATTAAGTGACTTCTTTTCTTAAGTAATAGAATGTTACAAACAATTATTTGAGAGATACAAAGAGAACTACCATGATGCTTCCTTAAGTCTAGATTATGGCTCTATAGTGCATGGAAGCCACGCAAGCTCAATGTAAGGCTTACCATGACAGCTTCATCAAGCACAAGGAGTTCAAAGAAGGTGATTTGGTTCTAGCCTATGATTCACGATTTGGCAAGTTTCCTGGCAAGCTCCAACAGCGGTGGATGGGCCCATATAAGGTACTTGCAGTCAACCCTAATGGCTCTGTCCAAGTGCAGACCGTTGATGCCTCTGATGACCCCTTCCTGATCAATGGATATCGCTTGAAGAAGTACTTCCCTCCTTGGGGATCTTGACAATCATGGTCACCTAATCCTTTCCCTCGTTGGTGTGGTACTATCACTCTTATGATACTACTTCAATAATGACCTCCAAGGAATATAACAAATCAATATCCTGTCTATGCATATTGATTCCACTCAATTCAAGTCATTGTTAGCACATGAAAAGTAGTGGTGATGCTCTTGAGGATTATGTTTGTATTGTGGATGACTCAGGCATATTGCTCAATGTGGTCATAATAAGAGGTTGCAAGTATGAAGCGACAATGTGCATTCATCTCCAATTTTTTGGCAAACATGGATACTTAGCCACAATAGGGACCATGCACCTCAATGAAAATCAAGAACTTTTAGAAGGCCCCTCCTTGTCTACTGAGGCTACTTCAAGTTTTATATTGTTGATAAAAGTTTATACTAACTACACATTGAAGTGCTTTTAGACTTTGGATCCTTTCCATGTTTCATTGATAAGAAGTTTGCACAATAATAAGTAAAGTTTCAGAAGACCAGTCCTTCCTTTTACAAGTCTAGAGAAAACTTTCCAAGGATCCCTTTGCCTAGGATATCAAGAAAAAATTCAACAAGGGTGTACAACTATTAAAGGCTTCTAGGAAGTTGAAGGCCTACTCTTTTATCAAGGGCTATTGTATACATTACCAAGATTGCTTCAGTCACATAACTCCAAACAAGGCATGATATTCCCATTGCAATAGTTTTTGGGGCCAATAAAATAATAGAGCTAATCTCTTGAGACTATGGGTGGCCTCACATGTGGAAATTAGTTAAAGAATTTGTCTGGACATGTGATACATGTAATAGAGAAAAAGTCCCTTGCCATCAACCTCATGGGTTGCTCCTATTCCTAATCACCCTTGGCCATCTATGTCAATGGACTTTATCACCAATCTACCTTCCTCGAAGGAGTGTGATTCCATTTTTGTGGTGGTTGATAGATTTACCAAGATGACATGCTTTATTCCCACCTACAAGACAATTAGTGGCAAAGGTACAACTCCAATTTTCCTTGAACATATTTTATCATTGTCTTTTGTTACGAGATAGCATTGTTTCAGATTGAGGACCACCATTTGTATCAAGTTTTTGGAGAGGACTCCTCAATCTCCTATGTGTCAACCACCCTCAAAGTAATTGATAATAAAAGAGTAAATCAAATCTTAGAACAATATTTGTAATGTATAATCAATTACGTTCATGATAATTGGGTGGTTTTACTTTCCTTAGTTGAATTCACCTACTATAATGCTAGTCATACCTCTACTAGAAAAATCCCATTCTTTGCCAACTACGGAAGACACCCTAAAATGGATACTTATGTAAGTCACCAAAAGAATAAACCAAGTATCCTTGATTTCAGAAACTCTCATGGAAGGCTTAAATACCTTGTTGATTGGAAGGTATAGGATTCTAGTGAGCAACATGGAAACCAGCCTCTCATCCAATTGCCTAGTATCTACAAAAGTAAAGGAGTTTGATTAGGATCATCCATTTAAGGCAAGAGTCTTACCAAGAAACCTCAGTGCTTCTTGTCAAACTTGTCGATGAAGGAAGGGGTATTGTTATGGCCATAAGAGAGTTAGTATCTTCTAGAAACTGCTAGAAGATTTGGGAAAGTCCTGGAAGATTCTAAAAAGGTTTTAAAAAAATCTTTGGAAGGTTTTAGAATATCACTTCTATCAGTACTTGCATTAGCATCACTTATATCATGAATGATGCCATTACCTAGAAGCTTCTCCTTAACCTCCTCAACTCTAGTATAAATTGGGGTATTTGGCTACAAGTCCTTAAGTCTTGCCAATAGTAGTTGTGAAGGTCATGTGAAGCATATATTGTCTTGTATTTGATCTAGTCTTGCATCAATGTCTTATCTTATATCAATCTTGTATTATGAAATACATTATTGCACTTCATCCTTTTATAATGATGAAATAAGTTCTTCTTTTTCTTTAAGCTATTCTCTTCTAAGTTGTGAGAGGTGAAATTTTTCTTTCTTCCCAAGCTCTTGTCACCCTCATAGCAACATCAAATATATATTTAATTCATTGTAAGCCCAAACGAGATCCAATTATTCAAAGCTAAAAACATTAATTAAGAGGACTGGTCATGAACCATAAGAGTGAATAAGGCATCTAATATGGGTGGAAACCCTAACCAAAACCCTAATGTATGCAAGGTAAAAAGAGAACGGAGAAACTTATTCATGTGTGTGCAAACTATGAGCAACCACTCTTCTTGATTTTTGCCCTCAAACTTGTGTAAATTTTATCGATAGTCAAGGAGGGAGAGAATACAAATGTATAGATGAGTGAGACACTTAAGATAGTGAGTCTCCTATCTGTCTCTTGCTTTTCTCTTCTAATATGCATATGATCTCATTAATGCTAATTGTTTGATTTTTAACCCTAAACTAGAGCTCATAATGCCGGGGCCTCGTAAACTTAGCTAATACTTAACTAGAGTAGAAAGAAGAATAACCAAGAAACTAATGAATTAACTAAATATCAAAAGTTTAAGTAGATAATGTCTCAAAATTACTTAATAGTCAAAGTATTACATGCAACCTAGATTAATATAACTTAGAAAATTGAAGTGGACCTAAAGACCCTAGGCATATTCTTATTGCTCACATGCATGCGGATACACAGAATAAACCAAAGGGCTTTAAGTCAACAAGAAAGAAAAAAACCAAATCTGTGCAAGATTATACATACTCCAAAGACCTAATATCAAAGATTGATACTAGACTTCTAGGTCATTTGGAACTAATCACTTTGAGTTGCTCCCTTATATACCCCAATGATGGATCTATGGAATGGTAAAAGCAAGTATTGTTGTATTGGTGAAAGCAAATTATCTTACTTGGTAAGTAATCCGACATGCATCTATTGGATGGAAGAGTTGAAGCTAGCATGCTTGTTCTTGCTCTAGGAATCTAAAGCAAACTTAAAATTTCTTCCTCACGAGATCCTCAGGATTGCTACTTCTATGAGAGAGTGAAATAAGTCATTCCTCCTAATAGAATAATGGTACATTGAAGAAATATTGACAATGAAGAATTACACAACTAGATAGACCTATGAATATTGTAGAAAGTCACTAGCTCCACTGAGTGAGCTCAAGCTGTAAACGTGACTATGAGTAAAGAGAGATAAGAAAGGAGGAATAAGACTTTGTGGTCACTAGTAAGATATCATCCCAAAGTTGTTTTACAAGTTGTCTAAGACCTGGTCCTTGGTCAAAGTACATTTTTTCACTAACAATGTGGCTAAGCTTTGAGAGAAACTTCTTCCTTAAGAAAATCAAGGCAACTTATTTCCGTAGCGAAGGTTATCAGGTGGAGATTGACACTAACGTCTAGATAGAGACCATTGAAGATTAGTTTTAGACTATCGAAACTAGTGTTGTGGATCGTTTAATGATTAGTGAGCTACTCTTAATAGAAAAAGCTTGTTTGTGGTCAAAACATTGGTTCCTTGAGGATGAGATGGTATCTGAAGCATCTCACACTTGGGAGTAGATTAAAGAATCTATGCAAGGGTGGTATCTTCCACCACTCCTATGAGTGTATAAAGATGAATGACTTCACCAGGTTGAAAACAATTTTAGGGATTTGAGGAGGTACATTACTTTTTGTTTGTGACTCTAAAGACTTGTGCGCCTCCGGTAAAGATACCTTAGCAAGTAGCATGATTCTACGAGAATTGAATGCACCAAAGGATGCTCGCCTTGAATCAATGATACATGCTAATCTTGAGCAATATAGCTTGATTAGGGGTAATGCGCTAGTCAATGAAATAAGGAACGAAAAGTACTTCTTCAAGCCCTACTCCTATCCGGAAGAGCCCGAGCCAACCAGCAGTATGTTTCATAGCGCCGTGACTCATGCGGCAGCTTGACTAGCTAGCTTGACTCGACTTTTTGTGGCGCATCCTCGATAGCGTGAAGGGCCCGTCGTCGCCTCATAGCGCCGTGGCTGATGCGGCAGCTTGACTAGCTTGGCTTGACTCGACATTTTTTGGCATCCTCGATATCGTGCAGCGTCTGGTCTATGCAGCTGTCTGAAGTCATCGATCTGGCTCGGCTCCGATCTAATATTGTCACCTACGTATAGCTATAAAACGGGGACATTGAGCAGCCAGAGCCCGGCGGAGTGTAACCCATCAGTTACCTATTGGCCGTAATATAAGAAAGTTATCAGCTGGGGGCAGTTCATTATTCATAGTTACGGCGCCTGGCTAGTGACGTCCTGCACCCGCTGCATTATTAATCTGCATCGATCATGGCAACATCCGGCAAGATATCTAAGAAAAACAATATTCACGATTCTCTGGCAGTGGTTTCGCTTATAATTGCTGTACTGTTCATGCTTTGCAACAACGTCGATATGGTTGCCGCCGAGCAGGGTACCGCCACATGGTATCAGAGGATGTATGCGAGTAAGCGCTCGACTGCTAATTAAGAGCCCTCGATCCTTCTGATGGCTCGCAGGCTCCATGTTTGTATCTATTTTGCCCCCTTTGTTTAATCCCTTCTTTGTTGGCATAATGTTATTGACGCAGACAATGCCTGCCAGCTGGGGGTCCCCGGAGACTACATGTTTGCGGCTGGAAGCCCTGCAATTTATCAGGGCGGCAGCGGCTGCGGTGCACGCTACCAGATCAGCTGTGTCCGGGCCAACAACGAGGGACCAGGCTGCATAAACACTCAGGCATTCACCGTCACGATCATCGACTTCTGCAATCCTGCTGACGGCCCTTGCAATGGGACCTTCGATCTCCCCAGGGAGCTCTTTCAGAGGATGGCGCCTCTCGAGACTGGGAACATCATCATCTCATACAACCGCGTCTCGTGATCATCATATTCAGCTTCTTCTGCACGTTCTACATCTGTCCCATAGAGATACATGAATTCCGAGTGATATCATCCTAGCCTCATCATCTACCACAGCTATATATAATTAGAGCTAGAGCCCGGAGCAGCTATGTACTGCTGAAAAAATACAATATAATATGTAATTAGTGTTTGTGTTTGGATTAAGAGCTAATAATCAGTATGTGCTCCAATATGTGGATTATTCTGGAACATCCGAGAATATTCTCCTGATGCATGGATCCGATACCCAACATATCTACTCGGAAGCTGACTAACATTAGCGTGATCGATGTGCTGCTGGCCGATCTTGATTTACCCTATATAATGAATGTCGTCATGGTGCCAACGTGACTAGTAGGTCCTTGATCCCCATCATGCGTTAGATCCCTTAACCATACTAATTCAACGTCATTCCTCCTCCAAAGGTGGATTGACTTAAGCAGTAGTTAAAATTTAAAGGCATATGGAATGCCTCGGTCTGACAAGCTATTCCAACCAATCACTTTTGGAAAAACCATTAGGGAACTTTGATTGACTGGTTTACACTCGGAACTTTGAAGGGATGAGACCGCCCAAACGTTGAAACGCCTGGTCCAAGTCTAGCTCTTTGGTGATGACACTTACAACATTGTGAGACTTGATGATGTAGTTCTCACCACTCTAAAAGATACACTCTAGTGCTTCTCTAAACTCTTAGCCTCATTGTATAGCCACCACAACAAAACATAAATTTTATGATTTGGTCATTTTGCTGTGCTCATAGGATTTACAATTATGGTTTGAAAGTGTACTTGGCGAAGAAGAGTGAGATCTAGTTTCATTACAGTTGGGCTTACCTCTTGGCATGCGTTAAATTTAGAGCTATAGATTTCAATCGATTAAAGATCATTGCTAAGATCTAGAAATCAAATGAGATCCTCTCTAGTAGTGGGAATCTAGTGCTTAACTCTATGTTGGCTCAGCATGTGGATTTCAACTCTACTATTTTTCTGTTGTTCAATATTTCAGATTAACACTTCATCGTCGAATGTGCAAGAGATATCTTTTACGAAGTTCTTCTAGTACCATGGAGATGGACATCATTGGCATGTGATTGGCTTTAAATGTGATAGATTCGGAGCTTCAATGAAGTGGCTTGTGTGTTGAGGAACCCAATTAGGACAAGGCTGAGAGACTCCTCTTCGATCTTACCTACAAGAGAATCCACTGAGAGAATACATGGATAGACAATATACTTCGACATTGGCTAGCTAAAACGTATACTACCACAGGGTACTAGTATACGATAAAAGGAAGAGATTTTGGGTAGCCTCAAAAGGGAAAGGGAAGATAAACTCAAGGTAGAATGATGCACAGAAGTTTCTCAATGAATAAAGCTAGGTACTTGAACTTGAAGATATCAAGCATCTACTAGTAGCCTTTTGATTGATGTAAAAGTTTCTCAGAAAGCTATAAGAAATATGCCTATTAATGTGCTAATAGATGAGTCTTGTGAAATATAAACAAAAGTCGTAGATGCATTTATGTATGTAATTATATGCATGTATAAAGACCCATGTCTATTAGCTTGTTCCCCTTAGAAATTGAATGAAAATAGAGATGCACATATCAATGCAAGTATAGATGTGGTTTTGTCTTAAAGCAGGCAGAATAGGAGGCTAGAGCAAGCAAAGAATAAGGTGGGCCAATGGGAGGAGAGAAATGTTGATACCATGTGTGTTTGGCTACCCACCTATCTCAAGCTACATGTGAGAAGAATTTAGCAAATGAAAGGGCCAAGGAAATAAAAGAGGTAATGCAGATGTATCAGTAAAGATTTTTCAACACATTGCTTGAACTATAAAAGGCATTTGGTGAGGAGGATTTTATTAAAAAAATTAAATAGAAGTTGTAACTTACAAGGAAGGCACTTCAACATAAGTTGAAAATAGAAATACCCCAGCCTAAATATAGGGTGACAAGGGAAGATTGGGAATTGTGGTTGAGAAAATTTGGACTCTCAACAAAAGACCTAAGACTAATTAGGTTGTGACTAATAAAGAGCCTACTTTAGCCATAGAAGAACAACCACTATCACTTCCTACACTTGAGATAGATTGGGATCCAAAGGAACCGAAAGAATCAATATCACAAGAATCAGAAATCCGTATAAGGTAGTCTCATGCTCCCTCCATGTTTGATTCTAGGCTTTTCTCTGCTTTATTTCATGCTCTAATTGCTTTCGGAGTTGTGTATAATTATGAGAAGCCTTTCCTATTTCATTTTTTATGTCCATGAGCTTCTTGTTCTTGTATTGTGCCTCTTCTTTTGTCTATCTTGTCTTTTGAGCTCAATCATTTGTTGTCCCTATAGCTATTTCAATGCATTTAGCTCTCTGCCTAGCTTGGTTTTATATTTAATAGTCTCTATGTAGTCACTTTCAAGATACACCCCATTTTCTTTCTTGATTTTGTTTTGTTTTTTCATCTCTTTGTACTTGTCTTCCTTGTCGTTGATGACCAAGCATTTGATGGCTAGGGATATATCCTCTTCCTCTCGTATCTTGAGATGCTTCTATGCCTCCTACTTCTACTTCTACACCTCATCTTCCTTCTTCACTCCTCTTGAGCTTTCTATTTGGCCTTCTCCTTGTCAAATGCAACCTTTCCCCCCTTAATGGGTAGTTTGATGATGAGCTTCTTCCTTCTTCCTTTGTTAGAGATAGTTAACACTAGTATCTCTAGATATGCCTCATGTTGGTGCTATTGTGCTCCAAACACAACTAGTCATGGGACTTGAAGACTCATCTCTAGTGGTTGTTCTAGTACCTAGGAATAGGAGGTTTTGGTTGCTAAGTTCTTTGATTGATTCATCTCCGCTCCTTTAGTGATATTTCTCCTAGAGGTTTTCTTGGAGCTTCTCTGCTTCCTATTGCAATCACATAACCATATCTTCCCCTTTATCTTCCATATGTTCTTATTCTAATGTAGATTAAAGTGTGGAAGATACTTCTTGTATTGATACACCTAGATGCTTTGGGATTTTTGGAACCTTTCTTGCATGTAAGTCTTTGATTTCTTCTTCAATGATTGTAGTCAATACATACCCAAATCCCACCAACATGGCTTTAATTATACGTTTCTTTCTTGCTCATTGTTGGTGCTTTTGTCCACTATCCCTAGTACTATACTTTTTAGCATTCCCACTTGGATTCTACTATAAAGTTATTCTTGCCAAGTGGTGCCTACACGAGGGGAGGTGTGCCTTCAATGGTTCTCCCTTATGGGCACGTTGACGGTATGAGTGCCTTGAAGGTTCTCCATTAGCGTATGGCATATTCTTAAGAGTGAAATACTTTTGGTCTTCGGCGAAAGGTTGATAGGAATACCTATCCTTTCTGGGTGTGAGACTTGTAGGTGCGAATGTGGGTGATGTCGTACGTGGGTGATGCCAGAATATTCATATCTCAAGTGCTAACGTCTATGTGATTCGATTATGTCATGAAATTCCAAAGATTATTTGATTTCTTATGACTAGATGCATTTATTTAGTTAATTATTTTTTAAACATGATTTTCCAATTTTTTTGCAATAGCACAACTAACATGTGGAGCAAGATGAATTGGATACACACAAGAAGCACATTTTATCCCATAGACTTCCTCATTGAGTTATTTAAATAGACGAACCACCATTTATTCTAAGCCGTGCGCACACTGTCTTTGTAAATATTTATTAATACTTCAAATTCTGGGAGATATATTAAGGATATTCTAGATATACTTGAGTTGTGTAATGGGGATATATTTTAGTGAACTGAAACTCCTTTGCAAAAGAGTGATTGTAAAGGGTCTATCTCTGGGCAAAGCAAGACTCATTCTAATATTGGAAATAGGGCATCGACGAGCTACCCACTCCATGTACAGGGGGAAATTGCACCCAATAGTGTTCGTCTCAATTTTTTAAACTCTTATTTAAGTTTATATTGAGTTTTATGAGTCATGCTTTCATTTTTATAAGAAAAAGAGAGTGAGAGAAAGCTTCTTCTTCTCGCTATGCACAAATCTCGCATCTGATCTGTGCAATAGTGGTATCAGAGCTTAGCTTACATCTAAGGCCTCCAATCACTTATCCTCTTGCAGGAAGGCGAGCTCTATGCAACAATCAGGTTCTACGGTCCATCTTAGCCAACTTCATGGCTAGATTTCGAGGGCTTGAGAAACCCCAAACCCCTCTATCTCCAACAACTAGATTAGACAAGAGCAATCATCCTATAGTTCAAGGCAAAGGATACATAGTTCCAGGCCAAGGATCAATAGTCCGAACTATCACACTAAAGTGTATAATTCTAATATTAATAAGTAATAAGATTGACCAAACAATACTCTTTATTGCATTATATGCATGGGCTGATATATTACACCACTACCCAATGGAAGTAGAGACATAGTGATTGGACACATGTAATATCCCGATTCGCTTATAAAAGCACGCGCGTGAACCTGTCTCAAATGAATATGAAAAATGGGATAAATGCAAATTTTTTTTATTCCCCCCTTTATCCCTCCAGCCGACTGACGAGCTGGAGGGGGAGGGAAATAGAAGGAGCAGCTAAGCTCCTTGGTGGAGCTTTGATTGAGGAGAGGACATGCGTGATGACACGCAGGGAGGGAAGATCCCCCTCCCCTCCCCTATTTAAATCGAAGGGGACGAAGCTGAGAAAAAAACCGTCTGCTGTCTCGCTGTGTAGGAGAGAGGTCCCCACATGCTCATCTGCCCTGCAATAAGGATGATGTGATTGGCCTTCCCACCTGTGCATTCTGAGGCCGTCATCGCTGAGCATGAGGGGGAAAAGCCTGAGACTGCTGTCTCCGCTGCCATAGAGTGTGAGGTGGCTACCGTGGAGCAGGAAGTGGGGCGCCGCTGGGAGAGGACCGTGAGCCACTTCAGTCTGTCTGCCATTCATACGCCGTCTCGAGACGCTGCGAATTATCCTCGAGTGCCGTAGGCATCGCCATTTGGCCTCCATCACATCGCCCTCTGCCATCGCAATCTGCCCATTCCGTCAACACGCCGCCATGATTCCATGGATCTTCTTTCTCCCACACGGCCCCAAAAGCTTTAGAAGCTTCTTGGGGGACGCTTCTAAAGGTCCTAAGAAGCCCCCTTTCTTGGGGGACGCTTCTAAAGGCTTTGGGAACCAACCCCTCATGTTTTATTCCCCCTAAGCCCCCTTTCATCCCCCCCCCCTGCCGGGGTTTTTTTTTTTTTAACCTTTTAGTCCCCTTTCACTCTTGTGCAAAAACCCCTTCCCTTCACTTGGAGTCACTCCCCCAAGAGCACAAAGGCCTTAAGGGTCTTAATTCTTTTTTTTTCCCTCGTGTATAATCCCTAAAAGCCCTTTTTCCCTAGCTTCGAAACCATCCCCCCCTCTGATTTAACCTTTAAGCCCTTTCTTACGGGCTTCAAAAACCCTTTCACCCCCTTCATGTGCCTTACAAAACCTTTTTATTAAACCCTCGTGTTTTTTTTAAATTTCCTTTAGCCTTTCTCATTGGCCTCGAAATCATTTCCCCCCTTAGTGTGTAAACCCTCATAAGCCCCTTTTCTCCTAAATTGCCTAAGGGTCCTTAGACCCTTACTTATAACCTTTACAGCTATTATTTTCCCTTAAAGCTCTCCTACACCTTGTGTCTTTTCCACACCTTGTTATTCCCGTTCGTGCGAGCTTACTAAGGCCATTAAGCCTTCCCCATGGCTTCAATGGGTCTTACTGGTAAAAGTCTCTAAAACACCCTTTCGAATTCCCGAATTCAAGGAGGGAGCCTTCTAAAAACTATTTTTGACGAACGGTGCAAGGATCGACGGTGGAGTTCTAAGGAGAAGTTGTGAAGCTGTTTCCACGTTCGAGAATCTACAATTGCAATTCCTCCTAAGAAAGTCCAAGGCGTAGCCACGGGAGGATCATCCCCCGGTATCCATGTGGATACCTCACCCCAAAACCAAGTTTTTCTTCTTGGCTTTAATTTCGGTTTTAAGTCGATCATGCAAAGAAAAATTGTTAAGGAGAGGATATATTTGTTCGAGTTATTTGTAACGAAGGAGTTTAGCTTATGAATGACAATGTATAGAACTTAGCTTTCTTCAAATTGCATCAAGCATTATAAATTAGGAGCAAGATTAACCATTTACTATAGTAGTATATTTTAGTTAAATCCTAAGGTGTAGAAATTATATCTTGCACCATTAGTCTTATTCCTTTCGCAACGAATCGTTGTAAATGGTTAAATTCATGAAAGGTTTCTTTCGATGCTCAAATTACTAGGAAGTTATCTTGAATATTTGCACATCTTAGCAAGGCAAGTGTTGTTAGTTGGCATGAGCTCATCTTTAAGGAAAACGGAAGATAAATTAAACTATATTGACTAGGAAGTAAATTGTCACAAGGATAGCAAAACCGTGACAAGACGATTAATATTTCCTTCCAAAAGATAACTGAACCAATCTAAACATAGAAACATTCATACACTAAACACTTGACTACTTTCCTTACTGTAGGGACAATCAATTCGTAAAGATAAGGAACTAGGGTTTGTCCCTAAGATTCTTAAAAGAAGAAACCCTAGGCCTGACATACGTCAGCTTAAAGAATCTAAATAGATTATTCCATCGCAGGACTTGCGCAACAAGTATGAAATCATTTAGTCTTGTGATTGATTCACAAGGAGAAAGGGTAAAAACCCTCATCAAGGACGGCAGATCCCTACGCAGTTTATCTTGCAAAAAGACGTATTTTTGGATATCCTTCTAAATAAGGAAAGTTGTAAACCAGAAACTAGCATATCTAAGGCACCTTAGGGTTAACCAAGTTGGGTATGCCCTACAACGGAATGTAACAGATCTTGCCAAGTTACAAGACACCTTGGGAATGAGTGCTGATACACTCGAAAAGGAAAGAATGCTTCCTTAGCAGTTTGCCAAACAACTCGGTTGATTAACGAAAATGTTTGTGCTTGCTAGAGATTTTAGAGATCTGTTTAAATTATGAATTACAAATTAAATGAGTACCTATACTGCAGGTTAAAGGCCTGAAGGGAGAGGCAGCTTCAGTTACCCCCGAGTGCCTGCCTGACCCTAACCAAGGGGGTTGTTGACCGTGCCGGAAACGTGGACTGAACCCGCTGCGAGAGGTCTCTCCGTTGAGTTCTACTTGGAGCAGGAGGACGCTTGGGTGCCAAGGGGGCTCTGGCCGTAAATCCCTCGCCTTCTGGGTCCTGCACAAGAGGTTAACGTGACTCGGGATTGGATCTCGAGGCCCGCATACTAGTAGACGGGCGGAAGCTTGGAATAGTGATCCCTGGAGATTACTGGATAGCCTTCGGGCAGATTATGGACAAGCCTACGGGCGGAACTCCTTGTATTTCAAAGATAAAATAATGAAATGATTTGCTTGATATTGTTTTTCTATGTCACGTGATAAGATTACGTGAAGGAACCAGTGCTTAACAGGGTTAATTAAAGAAGCTGATTGTTATATGTCAAATTAATGTGCTAGATAATTACATAACTAAAACGAACCGAGGAAAGTGCGGAGGATGGGCCATGGGTCCGTCCTACGGTTGGGTGGTCCCGGTTAGCCGGGAACTTTTCTCAAAAATCTCGAAGAACAGCGGAAGGATCATCATCATCAAAACGAATAACGAGAACGATGACCTAAAGTTATATCTTACCCGATTTACGCTATTTTAGGGGAAGGGAATGGGACTATGCCTTATGGCAGAGAGGTTGAGCTTTGCATCCCTCTCGTTTCCCATTCTCCTTGAACCAAGTGCAGCATGAATCCGCTTCAGACCTGGCGTTTCTGCATAAAGTAGTTCGCTCGGGTCTGATGCTAGTTGCTGTTAGCTAATGACCAAACAGGAAAACCCTAATTCCGATCGATCCTAAGTGGGAAACGGCCAGGATAGTTCCGCTACGTGGCAGACGCGGGAAGACCTAGATCGCAAAACCCCTAACATTCCTTGGGAGTGCTGGGCGGAGTTTTCTAGACATCCTTTTCGATGGACTGCTAAGATGTGTCCTGGATGATACAAAGGGGACACGTTACAAGTTGGTATCAGATCCGACCAACAACGGAATTGTTTTTTTTGAGATCGCAATAAAATGAAGTAAAGAAATTGTTGCTGTCCAAGCATTTTCTCATCTTCAATGCTGACTTGCAGAACTATGAAGCGTGGAACAAGTTTTTGGTGTTTCGGGTCATGTTTATGATTGCAATGCATTCTCCACTTTATAGACAAAGAATTGGGATGATGAATATCCTGGAGCAGATTTATAATCCATCACCTTTATACATAGAACGAAGATGGGCGGGGTCTTCAGGAATCTACTATATAGCCGCCCACCGGTTTGCTTATCTACAGACCAACCTAAAGAGGATCAAGTGGTTGGAAGACTTGAAAGTTGTGAAGCTGTTCATTTTTGTGGAAGCTCACGTAAATTCGACTTTACATATTCAAGGTCGGAGGGTTGAAATGAACTCATATGTATATGAGGAAGTAACCCGTGTAATCCCAGCCGACAGGATTAAAGTTTTGGGCCGCCATAAGAAGTATGGATTCCAACGGAAAGGGTATCCTGAACTTCCAATGAATTATCGATTCCTAAAGATCCATGACCCAAAACCCTACTATTACACAGTTCCTGTAAGAAAATGCAATACAACGTTGTTCTCCCCAAACTGAATGTAATGATTGGATTATCAACACACGAAACGTTGTATAAGGCTATGCCCATGTAAATACAAATAAAGACTTCTTTTATCAATATCTGGCTGTGCATAAGAGATGTTAAAAAAGTTAAGTAGCTACATTGTTTACGAGATAGCTGAACTAGTAATGAAAGATAAGATAACATCGATTATCATATAATAACGTTAAGAAAACTTTTATCCAGGCACAACCCCAGGTACAGGTTCCAAATTCGCCCCCTACATCAAGTACTGCTGTGACCCAGGAGAAGAAGTTCCTCCTCAAGCAGATAAACCCACCCGAGTTTGACGGGAGAGGCAGATTCGTCCAGTCTGATGCTGAAATTTGGATTGAATCCATGGAGGATTACTTTAAAGCAGCTGGTACTGCACCTACCAATCAGGCCATGCTCATCGAAACCTCTGATGTTTCCACTGCAACGAACCCGGTCACTTCAAGAGGCAATGTCCCAAGCTCAGCGAGGGACATCGTCAAACGCCTTTCCAAGGTGCAGGCCGCGGTCAAGGAGCCGCCACCCGTGGAAGAGGAAGAACTGTCTGCATTGCCAATAGGCAAAGATGCGAAGAAGAAGATGAGGAAGATCCGACTATGGAAGCAGAATTCGAAAGAGCGACAGTCCATGCCGCTTTACACAAGAAAGGGCCGAATCACCAGTTCTCGGTGATTCAGACACCGTCGGACTATCAAGGTAAAGGTTTCAAAACCTTGATTGATTGTGGCAGTACACATTTCTTTATCTCACCAGCATGTGCAAAAAGATTAGGAATAGCCACAGTAGAAGCACCTACCCTGCTTGTGGAATTGGCAAATGGCTGCGAGGTAACTTGTACCAGGAAAACTGCTAAGGTGGAATTCTTTCTGGGAGGAAAGAAAACCTCAGTTAAATTCAGAGTCATGAATTTAGGTATCCATGAGTGTCTACTTGGGATGGATTGGCTTAACCCCAATGACGCCCACATTCATTGTGGAAAGGGTCAAGTTTCCTTTCGAAACTCTGAAAGGGAATTTGTCACAACTCAAGGTGAGGCAGGAGTGCCAAGAATTCAATTAGCCAAAGTATCTCGGATCATAAAAGGAGTCAGAAAAGGATTACCCGTTTACCTGATCAAACTCAACAAGTTAGATCAAAAGCAAGAGTCTCATGAAGGACCTTCTTGGCTAAAGGAATACGCTGACGTATTCCCTGAGGAATTGATTGAACTTCCGCCTCCAAGAGAAGTAGATCATGAGATTAGGCTAGTGCCTGGAGCTGCACCAATTGCAAGGAGACCTTATAGAATGTCCATACCGGAAGCAATTGAGTTGAAGGAACAACTCAAGCAACTGTTAGATCAGGGTTACATCCGGCCGAGAAACTCACCGTGGGGAGCTCCAGTACTATTCCAGAAAAAGAAACATAGGACACTGATGGACCTAAAAACGGGCCGGCACTGGCTCATGCACTAGCCGAACCTCGTCACTATGCACAAGACAACCCCTCGGCCTCGCGGCCAGGAGCGTCTATCAAAATCTCTACCTTCCTAAACATTGCGTTTGTAATACGTTGTAGTCCAACTGATCCTAACCCAATATTACTCCTCAGAGGGAGTCCCTTCCACATAGCCAAAAGGCTCGAATCACATACACATGGGGTTCCTCCTACGGCTGAATGCCGTCAACCCTCTGCGACTCTCCTACACCTTGGGGATTGGCCCCTCGATGCGCCGCTCAACATTTAGACATTTCGCACAAACGTCGCTCAAGGTACCAAATAAGCGTATCCAGGAATGTACCATTGTCCTTACTTGATTTCCCCTTTAGGATCCCACGACTAGCCTACAGCATAGGAACCTCACGCTCTCAACGGTGGGTCAAGGGCCTATTGAAAACAATTGCTATGCGTATCCAGGAGCTGACTCTGATACTTTTAATTTTCTCTAAATGATCATGCAAAGAGGTGGATGCCTAGTGCTCAAACATTTTAAAAACCAGCAGCGTGCAAGTGCAAAACATCTCTTTCATGCTTTTCTTTCTAACCGCTTTGTGCTTCGCTGCAACACCTAGCACCGAAGTGATCTTCGTGCTACTAGGTTTTAATTTTTATCATTATTATTCCATCCTAGATGCGATGCATATAAAATCAGCAAATTATCCCTCATGCTCAGCGGCATTTAACCATTTTTTCCACAACTCTACCCTTCCCCGTTGATAGTGCATCATTGCATTCATTTCTTTTAGGGTTTCCTTGTCATTTTATGTGGAGAAAGGAAGGAAACACGCACTAAAACATATAAACAAGGCTGAACTGAAGCATAACTTCATGCCCCAGCCTTGCTATACATCAACAAACATAAATCCTATTTTTCTATATTTTTCGTAGCCCCAAAATATAATTTTTCCCTATTTTTTAGGGTTTTTCCATCATTTTCTTGCAAATTTTCCCATTTTCTCCCATTTTTTTTAATTGCTAAAAATCAAGTTCAGTTTATGGGCTGTGGCCCTTAGTTCATTTCAGCAGAAACAGAAATTTTAGTAGGTGTGGATTAATTTATTGCATCATTTTCAGCCCAAAACCCTATTTTCCTTCATTTTTATGGTTTTTCGTGTCTCGGTTTCCTATTTTCTGCTAACCCACACATGTTTTCCTGATTTTTAAATGATGAACAGCTAGAAACCAACTCAAAGCACGACATACTCAAAACTCAATCCATATGAACACATTTTTATCAACCAAATTTGCATCAAAAGACCATTTTCTTTGTAAAAACAATTATTACCGTGTCTTGCGGGTTTTCATTAAATTTGGCACGTCCCACGATTGATTTCCAGCCATGAATTCGGCTTGGAATCAGCAATCTACAATGGTTTTGCATTGCTCTTTCATCCCGTCAAGAATCGGCATCCATCCGGCCGTCCATCTCCATCCTATTCCTTCAAGCACGAACGGGGGCTAAGAGGAGAGAGAGGGAGGAGAGAGAAATACTGATTTTCTCTCTCCAACCAGTCCACCATTGCGGGAGCGGAGACCGGCGATTCACTCGGCATGATGTCTTGACCAGGCCTGGAGGTTCATAGCCATGGCTTGCTTTGCAAGCCAGCAATCGATTGGGGGGGGGGCGCGTTTTTTCGGCGGCTGTTTTCAGCCGCCGCCCCCCCTCCATATCCACGATTTTTTGAAGGGGGGGGGGTGCCAAAGGTCACCCCCCCTCTCTCACACCTTTTGAAATTTCCCTTTTGGGCCCCCTCTTCGGCACCCCGGCCGGTTTCGGGCCAACTCTCGCGTGCGAACTCTGAACTGCGTTCTGAAAATTTCTGTGACTTCCTCTTCGCGTCCCGCACTGCCTGGCATCTTCAGTGACCACCACAGGCACTCGAAAAAATTACAAAAATTCACAGAGCGTCTCACGGGCGCCCGTCAAGCACTTGACGCTTAAAATCGTCCTGGATCGAGCCGCCGCCTTTGACAGTGAATATTTTTCCCTTGATATTCATAATTTTTAGATATTTTTAAGCACTTGCCGTCTCCTAAATTCCGCTCTCATTGGCGACCACGGGATAGGGCGACTCAGCCCGTCGAATCCACGAACATATCTGCACATAAACAACCAAAGAAGCATCAAACTGATACAAAACAAATATATAATAAAACTCAGCACAATGCTCCCCCTACCCCTGGACAGAACCAAGGCATGACCTCCACAAGGAATAGGCCTAGCATCATCTAAGAGAAGATCCGAAGTGAGTCACTTACCAGCTGCTCCAACACAGCCAAACTAAAAAGAACTGTCAAAGAGGTTGCCCTAAGTGGTAGTCTGAACTACTGACCAACTAAAGACAACACAACTAGGAGCTCCTACAAGGCAAGGACTCCTATAGCCTGATCAAAGAATATTTTCTTTTAGTACATGTCTTTTTTTAGGAGTTGTATTGGATGAACATACTTGGGCATGTAAAAAGGAGGGAGCTGAGCGTAGTGACCCAAGGAGAACAGGGCATCGGTCTCAGGACCTGTCTCGGCACCCAAGAACCTACCAAGCCCTCGCAAGGCGACACTTAATCCTTTTCTAACGCTCACTTTTATTTTCGCTCCAACCTTCCTTGTTGTGATATTATTTTTCCAGCAAGAAGCCACCCCTAGGAAGACAAGGTATCGGCCCCGGGTCTGACTCGTCCCCAGGAACCTACCAGGCCTTCGCAAGGCAATGAGCAACTGCTTATATATTTTTTTATTTCATTTCTTTTCTTTGATAGGGGTTAGAACCCCTTTTTACACACCTTCGTATTGATATTCATCTTTTAGGACAGTCAGGATTTCTTGGCATCATCATTATGATCTTCTAGCAGGCTTCTCTAACTGCCTCACTACTAACAAGAACTCCTAGAACGGCTGCCTAGCAGGTTAGCAGGACAGGGCCACTAGGACTTCCTTCTAAAACAGGTCTTTCAATTCCTAACAATGTCTTTACAGGAGGCAATGACTACTCCGACCTCCCTCAAACATACTCAACCTAAACCTGGGACTTCATGCCTTGGTTGCCGGTCCCCAACAAAAAGTATCCCCTCAACAAGTACAAATACACATATAACAGGAAAGAAATGTACTCGTAAAGGAGAGGTATCACCTGGATTGGCCACAAGAAGCTTCCATCGCAGCAAAGGCTCCTCCACGCTCCACAAAATTCCACGAACCACGAAATCTGTCCAGCACAACACTAAAACAAAAACCCAATTAAACGCACCCGCACTAGACAGGGAAATGGCCCTCTTGGCCTAATGAAATCAGACATGACTTTGCTACTAAACTGTATCGGCCCTCTTGGCCTAATGAAATAAAACAATACTATGCATACCATCCTCCTGGAAACAACTATGAGAGACAGCAAAGCATACTATTCCCAGGGGAACAGGGCTTGTAGCCCTAAACTAGGTGCAGTAGATTATGACCTATCCCTCCTGCGTATATCGCAAGAGGTGTTCGCATCACATGTCGTCGAATCAGTCTGTGGGTCCGAGATAATAAAGGCAGATGAGTCTCGCTTACCCTCTGCATCACCCAAATCAACCATCGTCTGCCAAAAAGGGCATGTTCAGAAAGCATACCCCACAAACGACCAGGTCCTGTCTCACCATCAATAGATATATCGGGACAAGGCCCACAATTAAAGAAGAGGTCCTCTTCATACGCAAGATTAGCCAATGAATCAGCAAACTGATTCCAATTCCGTGGAATCAGCTGAAAAGACACTCTATCAAATTCGTCTAGCAGGGCTATGGCAGTATGATGGTACATACAAAGGATGGGGTTCCGTACCATGTACGTCCCATTGAGTTGATTTAAAACCAACTGAGAGTCCCCTTTCACCAATAACTGGCGGATACCATCCTTCTTTGCAATATTCAAACCCATAATCAGGGCTTTGTATTCTGCCATATTATTGATAAAATTCACCCCGAGATAAGCAGCTAACTTCATGACAATGCGTCGTCGGGGGTCTCGGATGACAACTCCTACACTTCCTTTTTTGGATGCACCCCTGGATGCCCCATCAAAGTACAAGGTGTACGTCCATAAAGGGTTTACATATCCCGCCATCCCGGACTCTACTCGTAATTATGGTAATCGAAATTCAGCATATTCAACGGGTGGACTGTAGGCTCCATCCCTCCTTCATCATTGATTTTAACAGGGATGCTCGTCAAAATTTGTAGGCAGTGATGGCAGAAGACCTTGATCTCCCAAATAAATGTCCCGCCTTCTTGCTCAATCACCTTGTATCCTTTGCTCCACCAAATGAGCTTTCCCTGATGATACCTCTGTTCTAAATATGGGTGTTCTAAATAAGGGATCAGACGACCCATCAACCTCTATCACGATTTCCTTGCAGATGTTTGATCGATCTCGCCTAGACCTGCAAGGCAGTCATAGCATTAGTACAATCAAAAGTAATAAGGTTTAATCTTATTAAGATTAACCTTATTTTTAAATTCTATCCCCTCAAGGTCAGCTAACAACACCATGGATTTATTCTTTCCTATTCTAACGATCTTATAAGGCCCATCCCATTTGGGTTCTAGCTTGCCTGGGAATAATTCACGTCGTGCGTCATAATACAGAACAAGCTGTCCTTTCTTGAAGGTGTACTTCTTGGCTTTGAGGTCGTGTAGCTTCTTCATTCGGCGCTTCGCCACTTCTTGGTGCAATAAGCTCTGCAACTTAAGCTCATCTAAATGTGCCAGTGTCGTCAAGCGCTCAAAAAGAGCGTCTTCATCGCTCAAAGAATGATTGATGGCGAACCGAAGAGTCGGCAGCTCAATCTCTAAAGGCAAGACACACTCCTCCCCATATACTAACTTGAACGGGGTATGGCCAGTGGCTCGTTTGAAAGTCGTATTATAGGCCCACACTGCCACGTATAACTTTTTATCCCAATCCCGTTTCTTTTCCGACACAGTTTTGGACAGGATGCCCACAAGCTGCTTGTTGGTGCTTTCAACTTGCCCATTGGCTTGCGGATTATAGGGGGTTGTCTTGTTATGCTTGATGCTCCACAACTCTGTCAAACCTTTGATCACCTTATTCAGGAAATGGGTTCCGCGGTCCGACACTAATTCTTTCGGCGGACCAAACCGGCATATTATCTGCTCTAAAAGGAAACTAGCAGTTTCTTTAGCATCATCTTTCCTTGTTGCTCGTGCTTCTGACCACTTTGTGAAGTAGTCAGTTGCTACAATGATGTATCGCTTTTGCGTAGTCGATGACGGAGTAATAGGACCCACAAAGTCTATTCCCCACTTCTCAAATGGAAGTATCGCCATAATAGGGGTGAGTGGTCGTTTCCTATTCTCTCGACTATCATGTCGTTGGCAAATATCGCATCGCTTAACATACGCAAACGCATCCTGGAAGATGGCAGGCCACCAATAACCTGCTCTTAAAGCCTTCTGTGCTGTAAGCCGTCCAGCAAAATGGCCACCGCAAGCAGAATCATGGCACTCTTCCAAAATGAATGGCACCTCGTCAGGCGTCACACATCGGCGATAGATGTCATCAACCCCTTGCCAATATAATGTACATGCGATCAATGCAAACTTTAACGCTTGCTGCTTAATTTTCCTTTTCTCAGCCTTAGATAACTCGGATCCCGCCTCCCCCGTTGATAAATAATGCGTTATTGCAGCATACCAGGAGGGAATAGATGCCGTATCTATTTTAAATATCATCTCCATGTCACTACCTTCAGCCACAGATTCTTTCGGCTCCCCAAAGTCCACTAGACATTCCACGATGCCTTGCAACCTTGGTGGCTTACTCTTGATTTCATAATCAAATTCCTGCAAAGTGATTAACCACTTCGCTAGACGGTCAGGCGGCTGTAGCTTATTCATCAATAGTCGAAGTCCCTCCGCCTTCGTATAAAGTATGACTTTCTCATAAAGAATGTAATGCCTAAATTTCTTGGTCCCAAAGACCATCGCTAGACACAACTTCTCCATGTAGGTGTAATTGATTTCGGATACCCCCAGCTTCCGACTAGCAAAAGCAATCGGGTGGTACCACTTCTCTTCCCAAATTTGGGCTAAACAGCAGCTGATACTATACATGGTGGCTGCTGAGAATATATAGAACACCTCACCTCTTTTAGGTGCTTTTAAAACGGGCGCTCTTGCTAGCTCTTGTTTCACATCCTCGAATGCTACCTCACAAGGGTCACCCCATACAAATGAACAGCTAAAGGACAATAAATTTGTAAGTGGCAACGTTCTTTCTGCTAAGGCGTTAATGAATCTACGGTAGTAACCAACCGAAGACAAAAAGCTATGAACTTCTTTCGGAGTGCGTGGTGGACCCATGGCAACTATAACTTTGACCTTCTCGGGGTCTGTCGCAATTCCTACCGAACTGACCACATGGCCCAGCAATAGCCCATAAGGTACTCCAAAAGCACACTTCCGTGGGTTTAGGGCGATGCAAAATTGTCTACAGCGCTCAAAGCATTTTCTCAAAATGATCAACTGCCTTTCTCTCACGGTGGCAGCCCCTAAGTCATCAATAAACACCCTCAACTCTTCAGGGGATATGTCACCGAATGTCTTATCGGTTGTTCGTTGCCACGAACCAGGCGCATTGCATAAACCAAAGGCCATCACATGGTACGCAAAAGTACCAAATACGGTAATGAAAGTTGTTTTCAACTTGTCCTCTTCTGCAATTGCCATTTGGTTATATCCTGCAAAGAAATCCATAAATGAATATATCTCCCTACCCGCTAATTGATCCAAAATCTGGTCAATAAATGGTAATGGGTAGTAGTCCTTAACTGTCTGCTTATTCAGCTCCCTAAAGTCTACACATAAACGGATCTGATTATTCTTCTTCTTTCTAATCACAACTGGCGAACACCATTCCGTGTGTTGCACAGGAAAAATCAAACCCGCTTTTCGAAGCTTCTGTAACTCTTCAAACAGCCCGTCCCTCAATTCGAAAGGCATACGCCTTACTTTCTGCCGTACAGGACGACTGCCCTCTTTCAACGGAATTGTATGAACAGCAAGACTAGGAGGGATGCCTCTCAACTCATCATAACTCCAGGCAAAGATATCACGGAATTCCTGGATCAAGGCCACATAGTCCTCCCTTTCTGCTGTGCTGAGCATAGAGCCTAATTTGATTGGCCGCGAATCATCAAGCGTACCAAGGTCTAGCTCGATAACATCTGCATCTCTTATACGATCTTGGGCCTCTATCGGCTCGTTCAAAGTGATCTGATAGATGTCCTCCGTGGTGGATCCCTCTTTGGACTCATCACTCGATGATGTCTCACTGGCAGATAAATCTTCTAATGTCTCCAATTCTGTAGAAGATAGAGGAGCTCTCTCACTCTGCGGGGACTCAGGATAAGCATCAACCACCACACGCTGGGCACCTCTGCCGAATATCAATCGACCGGCGAGTATATCCACTTGGCAATCTGCTTGCAAGATCCAAGGTCGTCCGAGTAATACTTGGTAACTTGGCCGCCCTGCAAAACGAATCACCCTAAAGTCCAACATGCATTCTACATTTGCAACAGTGACATGGACCTTAGTAATGCAGCCTTCCGGCTGTCTCAAACTATCATCTGCCATTCTGAGAATTGTGGAGGTATCTTTCTGAATCGCAAGACCCAACCTTTCCATCAGTTCAGAACTCATAATGTTGACCGATGATCCCGTGTCGACAATAGCATAATCTACTAATATCCCATCGACATAGGCTGCAACCCTTGGGCAATGCTTCTTAGCATGCTCGAACCAGTCATCACCAACTCGCGCAATACCCAAAGGTTCTACAATATACCCAGTACGTAGAATCTTTCTAAATTCCTTGCGTACTCCTGGGGAAAGTTTAATAAGCTGTAAGAGGTTCACATCCGGCTTGACTTCGCAAAGAGAGCTCGCCAAATCGAATTCATGATAGTTCGATAGAGCTCGCTTTTCACGCCAAACCATCCGCTCTTTAGGTCGCTGAACCGGCTTTATTGCCTCTTTCTTAACTTTCACCTTCTTCTTGGGTGGTTCCTTATCGGCTCTACTTTCTACGGGCTTCAAAGGTCCCCCTTCCAGGGCAGGATCCAGAACTTGCGTTCCTTTGTCACCTTGTTTAGGGTTTCCGTCGACAGGCTTATCCATGTCGGCTTCTCTACCCTTTTTACCTCTTGTAAGGACAGCTCGTAGATTAGAGGTTTCAGCATCATTAACGCGTACAGCCTCAATCAAACTAACCCCACTACCACTTGGTAGCTCCTCCACTGTAGTCTTTGGTCGTTGAAGTATTTGTTTAGGCCCGTCCTCTCGCTGGGGATCATTTCCTTGGGCACGATGATTAACAGGCCCCGGTTGCCGACTACCTCGCTGGAGGGAACTAATCTTACTCCAGCAAGTAGCTGCTAAATGGCCAGATTTTCCACAAATGTCGCACTTAACATTTGGGCAATTTCTTGGATAGTGCTGCCCGCCACACCATTTGCAACTAAACCTCGACGGTGCACCCTCCTCCGGGTATCTACTTCCTATCAAATTTTGTTGTTTTTTAAGGAAGTTGACATCAACAGCTATTTGTCGATACTGCTCCGTAATCATGTCGGTATAATGCTTCATCATGTCGTTAACCTCGCCAAGAACATTGGAAGAACTCGACTCATAGCCTTGGTCATTACCATGTCACTCCATCGGCCTAACAATTCGATTAGGCACAGGTTGTTGAGTCACAGGCATGGTATTAGGATTGACCGCCTGGCCTCCACCATTTGGAGCCATTTGACTGCCCGTCGGCATCGACATGCTAGGGGGAGCTGGTAATAAAGGGACATTCTGTATCATGTTCCCTCTCCCATTAGGGTTAGCCATCGCTATCCCTTGGCCACTACTGCCATTGGCTATTGCCATATTGTTTCCCAATACTAAACCCATGTTCGAATTGCCTCTAGAAGCATAGGCTGCTTGTAGTCGGGATTCCACCTCTTGTGCTCGTGTAATGGCAGTATCTATATCCCCCAAGGGGACACTACTCAACTGAAATTGGATATTAAAGTCCAAACCATGTAGGAAATATTGCAATTGGGCAGCTGCGGGGATAGGGATAGAGGTGTCCAACTTACGGAAGACCTCTTTTATCTTCTTCGCATAAGCACGAATATCCTCGTGTGGATCTTGGCGGGTCACGTTGAGTACACGCAACCAATATTGCCCACCCCTTTCAGGGGCAAACTCCCTTCGGAAATCCTCCATAAAATGCATCAATGTTCAATATAGTTCCGGCTTCTAAACCATGATACCATATAGCGGCTCTTCCTTTGAGAGTCATATTGAAGAACATCATTAAATGCCCTTCTTCTTGAATGCGACAGTTAAACATCAGCTTTTGAAACTCCCTAATGTGGAGTTCCGCATCTTCCTCAACTAACCCATTAAAAATGGGTAGCGGGTAACCTAGAGCCGGCAAATCCGTCGTTCCTGCTAGAATTGCAATAGGCTGCGCCATGACGCGGATTGGATTTACACTAGGAATAAAGACCGGTGGGGTTACACCTCCCGTACTTGACGTGGATTGGCTTACAGAAGGAAGGGGAGCACTAGAGCTTCCACCTTCTCCTAACTTACTGCTTGGGGTCCTAAGACCACTAGATCCACTCCCTCGTAAGGGTTCAGCACCGCTACGCTTAGGGGAATATCTCCTAAAAATTTCAGCACGTCGCCTAGCTCTTTCGTCTCTTTCTTGCTTTTGGATTTCTGCTAGACGATGCTTATCAATAAATAACGGATCAATCTCAGTATCCTTTGGCATAAACTACTAGTTGGTCCTTAAACAACCAGGATTCGAGAACCGCCACTTTTAAGCGGCTCCCGGCAGACGCACCACTGATGGACCTAAAAACGGGCCGGCACTGGCTCATGCACTAGCCGGACCTCGTCACTATGCACAAGACAACCCCTCGGCCTCGCGGCCAGGAGCGTCTATCAAAATCTCTGCCTTCCTAAACATTGCGTTTGTAATACGTTGTAGTCCAACTGATCCTAACCCAATATTACTCCTCAGAGGGAGTCCCTTCCACATAGCCAAAAGGCTCGAATCACATACACATGGGGTTCCTCCTACGGCTGAATGCCGTCAACCCTCTGCGACTCTCCTACACCTTGGGGATTGGCCCCTCGATGCGCCGCTCAACATTTAGACATTTCGCACAAACGTCGCTCAAGGTACCAAATAAGCGTATCCAGGAATGTACCATTGTCCTTACTTGATTTCCCCTTTAGGATCCCACGACTAGCCTACAGCATAGGAACCTCACGCTCTCAACGGTGGGTCAAGGGCCTACTGAAAACAATTGCTATGCGTATCCAGGAGCTGACTCTGATACTTTTAATTTCCTCTAAATGATCATGCAAAGAGGTGGATGCCTAGTGCTCAAACATTTTAAAAACTAGCAGCGTGCAAGTGCAAAACATCTCTTTCATGCTTTTCTTTCTAACCGCTTTGTGCTTCGCTGCAACACCTAGCACCGAAGTGATCTTCGTGCTACTAAGTTTTAATTTTTATCATTATTATTCCGTCCTAGATGCGATGCATATAAAATCAGCAAATTATCCCTCATGCTCAGCGGCATTTAACCATTTTTTCCACAACTCTACCCTTCCCCGTTGATAGTGCATCATTGCATTCATTTCTTTTAGGGTTTCCTTGTCATTTTATGTGGAGAAAGGAAGGAAACACGCACTAAAACATATAAACAAGGCTGAACTGAAGCATAACTTCATGCCCCAGCCTTGCTATACATCAACAAACATAAATCCTATTTTTCTATATTTTTCGTAGCCCCAAAATATAATTTTTCCCTATTTTTTAGGGTTTTTCCATCATTTTCTTGCAAATTTTCCCATTTTCTCCCATTTTTTTTAATTGCTAAAAATCAAGTTCAGTTTATGGGCTGTGGCCCTTAGTTCATTTCAGCAGAAACAGAAATTTTAGTAGGTGTGGATTAATTTATTGCATCATTTTCAGCCCAAAACCCTATTTTCCTTCATTTTTATGGTTTTTCGTGTCTCGGTTTCCTATTTTCTGCTAACCCACACATGTTTTCCTGATTTTTAAATGATGAATAGCTAGAAACCAACTCAAAGCACGACATACTCAAAACTCAATCCATATGAACACATTTTTATCAACCAAATTTGCATCAAAAGACCATTTTCTTTGTAAAAACAATTATTACCGTGTCTTGCGGGTTTTCATTAAATTTGGCACGTCCCACGATTGATTTCCAGCCATGAATTCTGCTTGGAATCAGCAATCTACAATGGTTTTGCATTGCTCTTTCATCCCGTCAAGAATCGGCATCCATCCGGCCGTCCATCTCCATCCTATTCCTTCAAGCACGAACGGGGGCTAAGAGGAGAGAGAGGGAGGAGAGAGAAAGATTGATTTTCTCTCTCTCCAACCAGTCCACCATTGCGGGAGCGGAGACCGGCGATTCACTCGGCATGATGTCTTGACCAGGCCTGGAGGTTCATAGCCATGGCTTGCTTTGCAAGCCAGCAATCGATTGGGGGGGGGCGCGTTTTTTTCGGCGGCTGTTTTCAGCCGCCGCCCCCCCTCCATATCCACGATTTTTTGAAGGGGGGTGCCAAAGGTCACCCCCCCTCTCTCACACCTTTTGAAATTTCCCTTTTGGGCCCCCTCTTGGGCACCCCGGCCGGTTTCGGGCCAACTCTCGCGTGCGAACTCCGAACTGCGTTCTGAAAATTTCTGTGACTTCCTCTTCACGTCCCGCACTGCCTAGCATCTTCAGTGACCACCACAGGCACTCGAAAAAGTTACAAAAATTCACAGAGCGTCTCACGGGCGCCCGTCAAGCACTTGACGCTTAAAATCGTCCTGGATCGAGCCGCCGCCTTTGACAGTGAATATTTTTCCCTTGATATTCATAATTTTTAGATATTTTTAAGCACTTGCCGTCTCCTAAATTCCGCTCTCAGACACTTCGACTATGTATTGATTATCGAGGGTCGAATCAATCAACAGTCAAGAACAAGTATCCTATTCCTAGAATAGATGAGCTTCTTGATCGTCTTCAAGGTGCAAAGATCTTCTCCAAGATTGATCTCAGGTCAGGTTACTATCAGATAAGGACCAAGGAAGAAGATATTCCAAAGACGGCCTTCAATACAAGATATGGGCACTTTGAGTTCCTGGTTATGTCATTCGGGCTTACAAATACACCTGCCACCTTCAACAGATTAATGCAAGATATCTTTAGACCATATCTTGATGATTTCGTGCTTGTCTTCTTCGATGACACTTTAGTCTATTCTAAACAGGAAGAAGATCATGAACCTCAACTTCGGATTGTCCTTGAGACAATGAGGTCTCATAAGCTGTATGCAAAAATGAAGTGTGCATTCTTCAAGCGTCAGATTGAATATCTGGGATTCATAGTATCATCAGAAGGAATATCAGTAGACCCAGCCAAGGTCAGAGATGTGCTTGAATGGCCAATACCAGTATCCGTCAAAGAAATACGTAGCTTTCTTGGATTGACAGGATGGTATAGGGTCTTCATCAAAAACTATGCTTTGATTGCAGCACCTCTTACAGATTTACTAAAGAAGCAAACTTCCATTACATGGTCAACTCCAGAACAAAATAGCTTCGACAAACTGAAGCAAAGTTTGGTATCAGCACCTATTCTAAAACTTCCTAACCTCAATAAGGAGTTCAAGGTAGTAACTGATGCTAGCATTCTTGCCTTGGGGTGTGTACTTACGCAGGAAGGTCATCCAGTAGCATACTCTTCAAGGAAATTGAAGAGTCATGAAAAGAATTATGCCACGCATGATCTGGAATTACTAGCTGCCATCCATGCTCTAAAGCTTTGGAGACACTACCTGTTGGGTAACAAATTTACTCTAGTAACCGATCATAAGAGTCTCAAATGGATGTTTTCCCAGAACGAGCTCAACATGAGGCAACGTCGGTGGATTGAAGTATTGGAGGAATATGATTTTGAAATCAAGTACCGACCAGGGAAAGAGAATGTAGTTGCCGATGCACTCAGTCGCAAGGCATTCCTAAATTCCCTAAGCTTGCAAAATCCATCAACAGCCAGATCTCTGGCTACAAAAGTATCTATGCCAAACAACCCTATACTTGAACTAGCTAGAGAGGAAGCATGCCATGATTTGGCCTACCAAACAATGATAAAGGAAATATCTACCAAGGAGAAGAATCAGAAGTTGCAAGATAAGTATCAGGAATTTTCCATTAATAATGGACTTGTCTACTACAGAACAAGGCTGTGTATACCAACAAGCCAGTCACTTAAGCACAAGATATTATGGGAAGCTCATGATTCTCCTTTCGCAGGACACCCTGGTTATGCTAAAACTCTTGATGCAGTTAGGAAGAGCTACCATTGGGGGAGGCTTAAAGGTGACGTTCTCAAGTATGTCACTGAATGTTTGTCTTGCCAACGTATCAAAGCCGAACATGTCATGATGCCAGGGAAACTGCAACCGCTTGACATTCCCCAAATGAAATGGGAATTCATCAGTATGGATTTTGTTGTGGGCTTACCCCAAATCCAAGGAGGATACAATTCCATTATGGTTGTGATTGACATGCTTACCAAGGTTGCACACCTGATTCCAGTAAAGACAAACTATAAAGCCTCCGACATTGCAAGATTGTTTATCAAGGAGATATTCAAGCTACATGGGTTACCTAGAAGAATCATTAGCGATCGAGATTCTCTCTTCACATCACACTTCTGGAGAGCTATCTTTGAAGCTATTGGGACTCAACTCTGTTTTAGCACCGCCTACCATCCCCAAACGGATGGCCAAACAGAGCAAGTAAATCAAGTCATCGAGGATATGCTTAGGGCATACTGCTGTCGAGAGCCGAAGAGGTGGATTCAATTCTTGCCTTTGGTTGAATTTGCCTACAATGCTTCTTACCAGCTGAGCATTCAAATGACCCCTTTCCAGGCATTGTGTGGTCATGATTGTCGAAGTCCCTTAAACTTTTCTGATCCAACCCTAAGAGTTGAAGCTTCAAGACAAATGTTGGAGGACATGGATGATCAAATAAGATCAATAAGACAAGACATACAAGCGGCCAAGGATAGGCAAAAGGCATACGCAGATTTGAAACGTCAAGATAGAATCTTCGAAGAAGGAGACATGGTCTTCATTCGTGTACGCCCTAAAAAGAGTTCTCTATCCCTAGGAGAATGCAAGAAGCTAATTCCAAGGTATTGTGGGCCATATAAAATCCTCAAATGCCTAGGACCCAATGCTTATAGATTACAACTCCCTAAGAACCTAAAGGTTCACAATGTATTCCATATCAGCCTATTGAAAAAATATGTACCTAATCCTAACCATGTACTTGACGATCAACAAGTTGTAATGCCTAGTCAAGGAGTCCTTGAACTAAGGCCTGATAGGATCTTAGATGTTAGGGAGAGACAATTAAGATCCAGAACCCTGAGAGAATGCCTCGTCCAGTGGAAAGATTATCCCGAAGAGGATGCCACTTGGATAGATGAAAGCTCTCTCAACCATCAATATCCCCAGTTTATCTCGAGATGAGGACATCTCGATTCCTCCAAGGGGGAGAGAATGTAATATCCCAATTCGCTTATAAAAGAACACGCGTGAACCTGTCTCAAATGAATATGAAAAATGGGATAAATGAAATTTTTTTATATTCCCCCCTTATCCCTCCAGCCGACTGACGAGCTGGAGGGGGAGGGAAATAGAAGGAGCTTTGATTGAGGAGGGGACATGCGTGATGACACGCAGGGAGGGAAGATCCCCCTCCCCTCCCCTATTTAAATCGAAGGGGACGAAGCTGAGAAAAAAACCGTGTGCTGTCACTGTGTAGGAGAGAGGTCGCCACATGCTCATCCGCCCTGCAATAAAAATGATGTGATTGCCCTTCCCACCTGTGCATCCTGAGGCCGTCGTTGCTGAGCATGAGGGGGAAAATCCTGAGACAGCTGTCTCCACTGCCATAGAGTGTGAGATGGCTACCATGGAGCAGGAAGTGGGGCGCCACTGGGAGAGGACTGTGAGCCACTTTAGTTTGTCTGCCATTCATACGCCGTCTCGAGACGCTGTGAATTATCCTCGAGTGCCGCAGGCATCGCCATTTGGCCTCCATCACATCGCCCTCTGCCATCGCAATCTTCCCATTCCGTCAACACGCCGCTGTGATTCCGTGGATCTTCTTTCTCCCACGCAGCCCCAAAAGCTTTAGAAGCTTCTTGGGGGAAGCTTCTAAAGGTCCTAAGAAGCCCCCTTTCTTATGGCCCTTTAAGACTACCCCCCCTTGCAAATTCCCTTCTAAGGGGCCTCTTAAGCCCCCTTTCCCCCTTAAGCCCTTCTTAGGCTTTGGGAACCAACCCCTCGTGTTTTATTCCCCCTAAGCCCCCTTTCATCCCCCCCCCTGTCGGTTTTTTTTTTAAAAAAAAAAACCTTTTAGTCCCCTTTCACTCTTGTGCAAAAACCCCTTCCCTTCACTTGGAGTCACTCCCCCAAGAGCACAAAGGCCTTAAGGGTCTTAATTCTTTTTTTGTCCCCCGTGTATAATCCCTAAAAGCCCTTTTTCCCTAGCTTCGAAACCATCCCCCCCCCCTGTGATTTAACCTTTAAGCCCTTTCTTACGGGCTTTAAAAACCCTTTCACCCCCTTCATGTGCCTTACAAAACCTTTTTATTAAACCCCCGTGTTTTTTTTAAATTTCCTTTAGCCTTCCTCATTGGCCTCGGAATCATTTCCCCCCTTACATGTGTAAACCCTCATAAGCCCCTTTTCTCCTAAATTGCCTAAGGGTCCTTAGACCCTTACTTATAACCTTTATGGCTATTATTTTCCCTTAAAGCTCTCCTACACCTTGTGTCTTTTCCACACCTTGTTATTCCCGTTCGTGCGAGCTTACTAAGGCCATTAAGCCTTCCCCATGGCTTCAATGGGTCTTAGTGGTAAAAGTTTCTAAAACACCCTTTCGAATTCCCGAATTCAAGGAGGGAGCCTTCTAAAAACTATTTTTGATGAACGGTGCAAGGAGCGACGGTGGAGTTCTAAGGAGAAGTTGTGAAGCTGTTCGAGAATCTACAATTGCAATGCCTCCTAAGAAAGTCCAAGGCATAGCCACGGGAGGATCATCCCCCGGTATCCATGTGGATATCTCATCCCAAAACCAGGTTTTTCTTCTTGGCTTTAATTTCGGTTTTAAGTCGATCATGCAAAGAAAAATTGTTAAGGATAGGATATATTTGTTCGAGTTATTTGTAACGAAGGAGTTTAGCTTATGAATGACAATGTATAGAACTTAGCTTTCTTCAAATTGCATCAAGCATTATAAATTACGAGCAAGATTAACCATTTACTATAGTAGTATATTTTAGTTAAATCCTAAGGTGTAGAAATTATATCTTGCACCATTAGTCTTATTCCTTTCACAACGAATCGTTGTAAATGGTTAAATTCATGAAAGGTTTCTTTCGATGCTCAAGTTACTAGGAAGTTATCTTGAATATTTGCACATCTTAGCAAGGCAAGTGTTGTTAGTTGGCATGAGCTCATCTTTAAGGAAAACGGAAGATAAATTAAACTATATTGACTAGGAAGTAAATTGTCACAAGGATAGCAAAACCGTGACAAGACGATTAATATTTCCTTCCAAAAGATAACTGAACCAATCTAAACATAGAAACATTCATACCCTAAACACTTGACTACTTTCCTTACTGTAGGGACAATCAATTCGTAAAGATAAGGAACTAGGGTTTGTCCCTAAGGTTCTTAAAAGAAGAAACCCTAGGCCTGACATACGTCAGCTTAAAGAATCTAAACAGATTATTCCATTGCAAGACTTGCGCAACAAGTATGAAATCATTTAGTCTTGTGATTGATTCACAAGGAGAAAGGGTAAAAACCCTCATCAAGGATGGCAGATCCCTACGCAGGTTATCTTGCAAAAAGACGTATTTTTGGATATCCTTCTAAATAAGGAAAGTTGTAAACCAGAAACTAGCATATCTAAGGCACCTTAGGGTTAACCAAGTTGGTTATGCCCTACACCGGAATGTAAGAGATCTTGCCAAGTTACAAGACACCTTGGGAACGAGTGCTAATACACTCAAAAAGGAAAGAACACTTCCTTAGCAGTTTGCCAAACAACTCGATTGATTAACGGAAATGTTTGTGCTTGCTAGAGATTTTAGAGCTCTGTTTAAATTATGAATTACAAATTAAATGAGTACCTATACTTCAGGTTAAAGGCCTGAAGGGAGAGACAGCTTCAGTTAACCCCGACTGCCTGCCTGACCCTAACCAAGGGGGTTGTTGACCGCACCGGGAACGTGGACTGAACCCGCCGCGAGAGGTCTCTCCGTTGAGTTCTACTTGGAGCAGGAGGACGCTTGGGTGCCAGGGGGCGCTCTGGCCGTAAATCCCTCGCCTTCTGGGTCCTGCACAAGAGGCTAACGTGACTCGGGATTGGATCTCGAGGCCCGCATACTAGTTGACGGGCGAAAGCTTGGAATAGTGATCCCTGGAGACTACTGGATAGCCTTCGGGCAGATTATGGACAAGCCTACGGGCGGAACTCCTTGTATTTCAAAGATAAAATAATGAAATGATTTGCTTGATATTGTTTTTCTATGTCACGTGATAAGATTACGTGAAGGAACCAGTGCTTAACAGGGTTAATTAAAGAAGCTGATTGTTATATGTCAAATTAATGTGCTAGATAATTACATAACTAAAACGAACCGAGGAAAGTGCGGAGGATGGGCCATGGGTCCGTCCTACGGTTGGGTGGTCCCGGTTAGCTGGGAACTTTTCTCAAAAATCTCGAAGAACAGCGGAAGGATCATCATCATCAAAACGAATAACGAGAACGATGACCTAAAGTTATGTCTTACCCGATTTACGCTGTTTTAGGGGAACGGAATGGGACTATGCCTTATGGTAGAGAGGTTGAGCTTTGCATCCCTCTCGTTTCCCATTCTCCTTGAACCAAGTGCAACGTGAATCCGCTTCGGACCTGGCGTTTCTGCGTAAAGTAGTTCGCTTAGGTCTGACGCTAGTTGCTGTTAGCTAATGACCAAACAGGAAAACCCTAATTTCGGTCGATCCTAAGTGGGAAACGGCCAGGATACTTCCGCTACGTGGCAGACGTGGGAAGACCTAGATCGCAAAACCCGTAACATTCCTTGGGAGTGCCGGGCGGAGTTTTCTAGACATCCTTTCCGATGGATTGCTAAGATGTGTCCTGGATTATACAAAGTGGACACGTTACAACACATCTTTACAAATGCATTTCTAATCATGTTTATACATATACTTACACCTCAATTTGGTCTTCGGCAAGTGATACATATTAACTCTAGAGATTCATGAATTGTGCTTCTACCCCCTGTAGAAGATTAAGAGAATTAGTGATGATTATCATATCCTCATCATCTATCATTCTATAGGAGCTAGAGCGTGAAGATAATATATCCATGAGATCAACTACCATTTCAACTTTGTACTACTAAAAAGTATATTGTGGTTAATAATCGATTATGAATGCTGAGAACCATGCCAATATCTTCAATCATGATGTGTCGACATGGAAACTTAGTTTGTTTAATGAATTACACATTGTGTTGGGGATTAGGAGCTTGTGCAGTTTTTCATGATTATTTTAATATGCCATCAATGTTTGTGTCTAGATGAAGACATCATTTCTACATGCTTGAGTATTCTAGAACATCTTAGGATATATCCTGATGCATGGATAAAAAATTGTTATGTATCTACTCAAGAGCTAACTGTTAACTGTAATCAATGTCATGATTGCCAATCTTTAACCTTTCAGTTCTCTCTTTCTCTCTCTCTCCCCCCACCTTCATTCTATCATTGTGGTACAAATGCTAATTCAATGACATTCCTTGTCCAAAGTTTGAATGAATTAAGTATGATCACTATAAAACCACTCATAAGAATAATGTTTCAAGAAACATCTTCATTAGCTCCAAAACCTCCAATGTACCTCAAGCTGGTGTCCACAAAGAAGACTCTTGAGGAGATGGTTGATGACCTAGCACGATAGACCAATGAATCATCAATGAAGTTTCTCATCTGGCTTGATGCAAAACTTACATCGCTCACATAAGTATGCATTCACACTTACATTAGAAAACCTACAAATGAGCATAAAAAGCTCTTAGAAAATCCATTGACCTAGGAATAAACAACAAATTTTCTCTCACTACATCACCATTGTTGAGGAAATCACAAAAGGTATGTCAAAAGCCATAGTTAGAGAATTACGTCTACTTCCCTCCTTTTATACTTCCCTTCATGAGACAAATAGGGAGAAACTAGAAGCAATGGAACATAAAGAAAAAAGGCAAGGTGCCTTTGTGCACAAATGGCATTCTCATTGAGCTCTAGTAGCTAAATTGGACACCGACTAATGATAGTAGCTGAGCAAAGAAAATCTATTTGGACATCCCTGCAGGACCCCTCATGTGTCGGTCTTACATCCTTATGAGTGTTATGAATCATCCATGATGTCGAAATTTTAGCCTCTACCCAAAAACATCCCTTTTTTTATAACCTTCTCATTGAAGAAGATCTACACGTGGCTAGCAGACTTGGACTAGGAAGCATGGCTCTTGACATTATTGCATACATATTTTGCCTTACCCATGACCCATTACCCATGACCCAAAAATCCGAGAGGACTACGCTTCTCTTCAATGCAATCCCAAGTTCTTCAAGTGATTTAATACTGGTTGTGTGAAATGAAACCTAGTCTAGCTCTTGATTTTTTTCCCTAGTGCTATCTAGTCCTTCATTTAAAAATAAAAAGTAGAGTGACTTGCCTATGCCCTTATCTCCCACAACTAGATTAGACAAGAGGAATCATCCTATACTTCTAGGCCAAGAATCCATACCTCCTAGAGGCACCCTTAACGAAGGCTCTACTAAGCAAGAATTACTTCCCTTAGAGACACATCCATAAGGGAGCCACAAACACATAAGAGCCCCTTAGCCCTAGAAATCATTCCAAATAGAACCAAGATCTAATATCGCAATCATCCAAACCTATTGATTTAGTCCTTATTGTTACAACTATATATATCATCTCTCACTTGACTTGGGTCTCACCTATATATACTAACTCTACATCAATATGATTCATTCTTTGGGAGCATGTCTTGTGTATCTCTCTCGCACTCTCTCTCTCTCTCAACATGGTGTCAGAGCTATGGATGCATAGCAACAACAAGGAAGATAAGTTGTTTCATTGTTTATACTTAATTGAATTCTTTACACAAGGGATGATTTGATACATGAACTTGTTCAAATTAGAAGTATTACTTAATTTTGTCATGCGTAGCTCTCGTCGTGCTCTCGAATCCTGTCAAAACAGCTTGTCAATCGGAGTTCTGGATCAAAAGTTATGACAGTTCAGGATTCAAGACAGCAATTCTGCTCGAATCTGCGATTCTTTATTTAAAACTGTATTTCTAATTACAGTTTGTTAATCCCCAATTACAGTTTATTAATCGCTCGTCTTCGTTAATGATGTTGATTACGACAAGCAAACATCTTGCTATTTTTAGCGATGTTTTATTATCGTTCACGTTCTTTGCTCGATCGAAATAGCACTTTTCTTATATGCGTCATCTCGTCTTGCACGTAACGCCTCTCTATTTCGGGCTTTCTTTTTAGTCACTCAATACTTTTCGTCGTTCTTACGTGCATATCCCTATTTTGATTGTCATGCGTCTCAACTACGCTCGTCTTGATCATGGTTTGCAGATTCTGCGATCTCATCTTATTTGTTTTCTCTCGACATACAGGCATGGCCAATTGCGTAATTGTTAACGGATATCCGTCTGGCCAACGTTCGGTTCCCTTCTTCCAAGGACAAGGCTTTCCTGGGTGGAAAGCAAAGATGATGCTAATTCTTGAAGGTGACGAATTATTTGATATTGTTTTGGGCAACCTGTCTTGCCCAGTTCAACCTATTGATGTGATGAATAACAATTCTGTGATTACTGATGGTCCATTATTTGAACAATGGAAAATTGATCATACTGATTGGATTCGTCGTGACAAAGCGGCTCGTCGTTATATATTGTCTGCACTTCCTGACTCACTTATGTTGGATGTCTTTCATCTGGAAACCTCTCATGCTATTTGGGAGTATCTTATCTCAACGTTTGAGAAGAAATCGGTCACTGAAATTTTATATCTCCAAACTTGTTTGAAGAATCTTCAATATAAGGTTGGTACTTCTATGCACTCTCATATCGAGGCTTTTAAAGACATTATCAATCAGCTTGGTGTTGCCGGCGCTCCTGTTGCTAAAAATCAGATTGTTACTCAACTTCTTCATACCATCAAAGATCCTTTATATGACAATATCATCACTATTTTGTCTAACAAGGATGATATTCACTTTGACAAAGCATGTATATCTCTTATTGAATATTCTCAACGTCATGAGCATCATTTGGAAAAATCTGATGCTGTTTTGGTCACTCGCGAACAAAGGGATTTTGATGCTGCTTTTGTTGCTCGCAAGCGTCCTGCTTCACGTTTTCAGCAGGGTGGACGCCCTAATCCAAGTAGTAAATCTTCTCGTCTTGCTTATCCTAACAAACATTGTTCTTATTGTGATAAGAAAGGTCATGTGGCTTCTGATTGCTGGGAACGCCAATATGATGAGGAGCATGGAGTTACTACAAAGCAACCTCGCTCGTCCAAAAGTTTTCCTCCTTGTGATTATTGTGCACATACAGATCATCCATCTCGTCGTTGTTATAAACACAGATATGATGAAGAACGTTCTCGAGCTTATATTGTTCAACAAACTACAACTGATGATGATCATACTCATCAGGAGCTCAATTTCGTCCATTATGATATCTCTCCAGAAAAGGTACTTCATGTTCATGATGGTTCTCTATTCATCGTTGATTCAGGTGCCACTGGAAACATGACATACCAATCGCAGTGGCTTCACAATTATCATTCTCTTCCTGTCAAGAAGTTTGTTTACCTTGCGGATGATACGACTTGTCAAGTCAAAGGAGTGGGTGATTTATATCTGGGGACTGTTTCATCCACTAGAATATTAAGAGGAGTTCTTCATGTTCCAGCTTTGCAAAGAAATCTTCTTTCTGTTGCTCGTCTGGTTGATCTTGGTTTGTTTGTTGGCTTTGATCATAATCAATGTCGTATAGAGAAAGACGGGCATACTATAGCAGTGGCTCCTCGACATGGTAATCTATTTGAGCTATCATTGAACGATACAGTTGCAAATGTTGTTACTGCCCCTGGAGATGCAGATTGCAAATTATGGCATCAACGATTTGCACACTCCGATTTTGCCAAAATTCTTGATCTTCATCGTTATGGTCTTGTGCAAGGTATGGATCTTAAATCTCATCCACGTATGGGAATATGTGAGTACTGTGCACTTGGAAAACACCATCGTTCCCCTTTCCACACTTCTACTTCATCACATTCCTGTGCTCTCTTGGATTTGGTTCATACCGATATTTGCGGTCCTTTTCCTGCCTCAAAGTCTCAATATCGATATATTATAACTTTCATTGATGATTTCTCACGGTACACACATGTCTATCTTCTTCGACATAAGTCTGAGGCTTTACCTATATTTAAACAATACAAGATAAGTGTGGAGCTTCAAACTGGATTCTCTATAAAGACGCTTCGTAGTGACAATGGCAGTGAATATGTATCCAATCTATTTGATGACTTCTGTAAGGATCAAGGTATTCATCATGAGTTTACAGTTCCTTATTCTCCTCAGCAAAATGGTGTTGCTGAGCGCAAAAATCGCACTATTCTTAATGCTATACGTTGCATGCTTATACACTCTGGTTTGTCTCGAAAGTTTTGGACTGAAGCACTTCTAACAGCTGTTTTTATTCAAAATCATCTTCCAACTACTGCACCTGCTGGTAAAATTCCTATAACAATTTGGACAGGGAAGACACCTTCGGTCTCTCACTTTCGCACATTTGGCTGCATTGCTTATATTCATGTGCCCAAGGACACTTGACATAAGTTGGATCCTCCAGGTTTGAAAGTTATTTTTCTTGGTTATTCAGATCATTCCAAAGGTTACAAATTTTATGATCCTTCTTCTCAAAAGGTTATCATTAGTCGTGATGCTATATTTGATGAAAAGACTATGGGTGGCACATGGTCGTCAGATGTTTCAGATGATACACAGCCTTTGCTTAGTGCATTTCCTTACTTGCTTTGTGATTCTACTAATTCTGATGATCATAAACCTCCTTCACCTCCAAAGAAGATTGATGAAAATTTGGAGATCTATGTCGATCTTCCTATTGAGATAGAGCATGGATTCTATTCTATTGAATATGATGTCTTTGATGATGCTATGTCCGTCCAAGAGGATCCAATATCGTATATGGAAGCTATCAATTCATCTCAAAGGGATCAATGGTAAGAAGCTATGCAAGCTGAGTACGATTCTTTAATCTCCAAAGGTACATGGATTCTTACTGAACTCCCCCCAAATCGTATTCCTATCAAATGTAAATGGGTTTATAAAACCAAGACCAAAGCTGATGGCTCGTTTGATAAGTTCAAAGCACGACTTGTTGCAAAAGGTTACTCACAGATTGCAGGAGTAGATTATCAAGAAACATTTTCTCCCGTTGTGCGCTCCACAATTGTTCGTATGATTTTGGCTTTTGCAACACTATTTGATCTAGAAATTCACCAAATGGATGTTAAAACGGCTTTTCTCAATGGAGATCTTGAAGAAGAAATCTATATGGAGCAACCTGAAGGTTTTATGATTGCAGGAAAGGAGCATCTTGTATGCCAGCTTCATCGTGCATTATATGGATTGAAGCAAGCCTCTCGTGCTTGGTATATTAAGATTGATCAATTCCTCACATCTAAAGGTTTTGTTGCATGTTTTGCTGACCCAAATCTTTACATCAAAAGGGAGGACAAATATTTTATTATTCTTGATCTATATGTTGATGATACTATTCTTGTGTCAAATAATATTGCTTTCTTGGATGCCATGAAGAAGCTTTTATCAACTGCATTTGAAATGGTGGATCTTGGTGAGATACATTCTTGTTTGGGTATTCAAGTTCAACGACACCGACAACAAGGCATTCTTCTTCTTCGCCAAACAAAGTTTATTAATGATATTGTTAAGAAGTTTGGGTTGACAAATGCGCACTCTGCCAACACTCCCATTCTTTCAAGCTCTACCAAGGGTACATCTACAACACGCAATGAAGAATCAGCCATTCATCAACCTTTTGCTAATCTTGTTGGTTGTCTTCAATTTATTGGTTTAAACACAAGACCAGATATTTTATTTGCAGCTAACTTTTTGGGACAGTATCTTTCTTCCCCTTCCACTATTCATTGGAGTGCTGCAAAACGTATTCTTAAGTACCTCAAGGGTACTAAGGAATTTGGTCTTATTTATTGTCGTCGAGAGGATTCTTCTTTATCTTCTTCAACTTCTCTTGACCTTGTTGGATATACAGATGCTGATTGGGCAAGTTCACACTTATCCATGCGATCTACAAGTGGGAATTATTTCTTTGTAAATGGATGTTTGGTTTCTTGGTCCAGCAAGAAACAACGATGTGTTGCGGTTTCTACAACTGAAGCCGAATATGTTGCTGCAACAACTACTTGCAGATTTGGGACATCCTTCATCATCTAGTACACCTCTTTGATGCGATAACCAAAGTGCTATTAGTCTTACCAAAGACTATATACAACATAGTAAATCAAAGCATATTGCTATTCATTATCATTATGTTCGACATGAAGTCAAGAAAGGTTCCATTATGCTGGAGCATTGTCCCAGTGATCAAATGGTTGCAGACATCTTCACAAAAGCTCTTAGTGAAGCTCGCTTTAGCTCATTAAGACATGCACTTGGTATTGTTCCAAGTTCTTGTCTCACTGATTGAGGCCTGTATCATTGTATTCAAGAAAACTTTATAGTAAATCATTTTTTGTATCGTAGGTATGTGTAGGGGCTCGGGTTTTTCCCTTGTTCTCCCCAAGGGTTTTTTCACTCGCAGCCAGAGACCTTTGTTTGAGTGGGGATGTTACAACTATATATATCATCACTCACTTGACTTGGGTCTTACCTATATATACTAACTCTACATCAATATGATTCATTTCTTTGGGAGCATGTCTTGTGTATCTCTCTCGCACTCTCTCTCTCTCTCAACACTTATTACCTCCCATCAAGGAGTGGAACCACAATAGCCACACTTCCTAGTGTGGGGGCTGAACCACTAAGTCTACCAAGGAAAATATACCTAGTACCTTAAAAAAGAGTGATGCGAGATGGAGCCCCAAGAGGAACACTAAGGAAAAGGGAATTCTCTTGCAAGAAAATCTATCTTGTAACATCAACAAGCTTTTATTTCATTCTTTTGATCATCGAAACAAAGAAAACAGCAATTCTTCATGCAGCATCATAGTAGATATCTCCCACGGATTTAATAAAATCAATCATAATCTTCAACATTTTCATAAAATTCTTTAATAGAACAAAGAACACAAAAGAATACACCATCTTTGAATGGAAATCAATCACATATTATTCATCTTCAATGTCTTCATAGTTCTCTCTCTCTTTCTCTCATATATAGTTATACTGTTTTGATAGATTTGACTATCTCTGGCTCTCTATCTCTATCAATAGTACATCATCTCCTCACTACAATGCTCTCATAATAACCCTCAATAATCGGCATAGTATTGAAAGCATGCCATGAAGAACCATGTGATGGACACTTCGCAGGAGAAGCGACAGCCAAGAAGGCTCTGTTAGCAGGATATTGGTGGCCAACCCTCCAGAAGGATGCATATGATTACTATAAAAGATGTGATGCTTGTCAGCGAATGGGAACAACAAAATAAGTTCCATGCCACTGCAACCCATTCTCCCCCTAAAGCCATTTGAGAAGTGGGGAATTAATTTCGTGGGTCCCATTGATCCACCTACCAGATGGAAGCAGAACAGATACATCCTAGTATGTACGTATTATGTCACAAAGTGGTGTGAAGCTAAAGCCCTAAAGTGGGACGATGGTAATAGTGTTGCCTTGTTCATATACGAGAATATTATCACCCGTTTTGGTAGTCCCCTTGAGCAGGTAAGTGACAGAGGTACTCATTTCCTTAACAAAATCATGGAGGAGCTGACGGAACTATATAAGATCCACCATCGTAAGTCCACTCCCTATTATCCCAGAGCCAATCGCCAAGTTGAAGTCACCAATCGCATCCTTTGCTCGATTCTGACAAGAACGATTGCTGCACATCATCGTGACTAGGATGATCAATTTATAGAGGCCCTCTGGGCGTACAGAACCTCCCATAAGGTAGTTATAGGATAGATCCCTTTCTAGTTAGTGTATGGTACAGAAGCCGTCTTCCCTGTTGAGCTGGAATTGCCCTCTTTGCGAGTGGATGTTAAAGAACGCTTGGGAGATAGTGAGTCACTGCAACGTCATCTCATGCACTTGGAATGCTTGGATGAGATCCAGTGGATGGCCCTACAGTGCATGGAAACCACTCAAGCGCGACGCAAGGCCTATCATGACAATTTCATCAAGCACGAGGAGTTTAAATAAGGTGATCTTGTTCTAGCCTATGATTCGAGATTTGGCAAGTTTCTTGGCAAGCTCCAACAATGGTGGATGGGCCCATACAAGGTACTGGCCGTCAATCCTAATGGCTCTGTTCAGGTGCAGACCATTACTGTCTCTGATGATCCTTTCCTGATCAATGGCTATCACCTGAAAAAGTACTTCCCTCCCTGGGGATCTTGATAATCACAATAGACTACCCTTTCCCTTTTGGGCATTGCACTATCCTTCTTGTCGTGCTTCTGATATCCCTTATGATTCTCCTCATGAGGCGGTCTCGTTCTGCTACCCCCTCACTGAAACATCTCAACTCGACATTGTTCTCTTCTTGTCTGATCCAACAATGATGGTGAGGTTGGTCTGACATATGGTATTTCTACCATTCTCTTTCTTAATGAAAAAAACAAACAACAAAAGAAGAAAAAAAAAGGAAAAGAGGAGAAAAGAAATAAGAGAAAGAAAAACAACAACAAAACTGTTATGGGAGAAAAGGAAGAAATTCCTTGTCATAACAGGCCTCCTTCCAAGAAAAGGTGAAACCACCCTTGGGCGGGAAGCTGACTGTGGAAAAGCTGGTAATACCCCACAGTTCAGGAAAGCTGACTCACCAGCATAATCTTTCTGGCAAGTAATTTGAATCCACCTCCCTTGGTGCGTTGTCTCTACAATATCAATCTGTCTGCCCTTCTTAACAGACGACTCTTCTTAGAATTCATTGTAGTATGAGATTTGTGGGTTGCCTCCCTGGGTACGCCTCGTCCTTGAGATCCTGATGACACCAACAGTTGATATGATCTTCATTACCAACCCCTTGAGTGATGTGAACTTTCATCCTAACAGGATGGGGATGTGAGTAAGGGCTACCTTCTGTATCTATCAGAGAGTGAGACAGAGGGTGGGGTGAGTGACCAGTCTTTCCCTTCAAACCAAATGAGAGTTGAGATGTCTGAATGGAGTGTTGCACGCACGGGATGGGCCTCTCTATACACAAAGCACGATTTGTTTTTGTGCACTACATCAAAAGGCTCACTGGCCTTCCTTCTTGCATTGAATGCTAGCACAGGGTGGGATGCACAGTTGCACCATCAAATGCGCACAAGGCATACAACCTCTACACAAGTGACCGTAAGGATTACATCAATGGGCTTCAGGAACGGGTTGCTCTCTGTATCTTTCAACCGAGCGTGAGACAGAGGGTGGACTGAGTGTGATTGGAGTTTCTTTAATCAATTACTGAGAGGTGAGGATTGAGGGACGTTACGACCTTTGGAGTCAGATACGTTTCCATTTCCCTATGCACCCACGGGCTGGGTTTCTGCCATTAGCACATGACACATCACATTGTTCTGTACAATTGCACTATAAGGCTCCCTTGCCTTTCTCCTTGCAATTATGAAAGACGTATTGGACGCACTGATGCACCATCAATTGTGCACCCTTGCATACTCCCTCTGCACCATTCCTTTGTCGATTCCTAAACCGGGTGTGAGCTATGGGTGTTCATCCTGATTTCCTTGAGTTATATTAGTCATGGGGCGAGTGATTGTTCTTTCAATCCATTTGAGTGATCGTGAGTTGAGTGCAATATCCCTCGCCAGCGAATGAATTTCCGATGATTCCTTCATCCAGCTACCTTCCTGGGTGCTATCGCGTGATCCCTGCCACGAAGGCCGAAGAATGTGTGTTGTGCAAACACTTTATTACCTCGTGCGGCCGACGACACCTCCAGATGCAACCTCGATAGTCGACATTCCTTCTCGGCAATATGGGCCAAGTTTTTCTAACCCTACAACTTCTGTTTCTTAGTGATGGTCATGTCTTAAGTGTGGGGACGCTTGTGGTTGTTCTGATGTGAGGTACCATGTTCTTGAAGTTTGGTTTATCCTTCTTATTAAGGTCTTAAGTGTGGGGACGCGTCCCTGCGCGTCTATGATGTATACCCCCATGCATACACCCTGTTTTAATCATGCATCTATGCCGCGATTTCATGTTACCCTGATGGGGTCCCTTCTCCACCCTTCTGTTCTATTTTACCCTGTTCTCGGGGTTGTTCCTTGACCATTTGCCCTTATTCTAGGTTTTGCACTTCTTTCATACGAATGGATTTTACATTCATCAAAAGCTCAGTCCAACCTTACAGCCCTGTTCTTCCCTTTGAACTGCCTATGTTTCCTTTTTACCGACCCTTGTTCCGACAGACGGTTTTCAAGTTATTAATTTTTGAAGCAATTCTCGTAAATTTGATATTTTTTCATGTGAACGCGTCTTGATTTCTTCGGAACCCTGATCTGATGAGTCAGGCCTATCCTACCCTTTCTCCCTGACATTTTTCATTTTTACTCCATCTCCTTTCGATGCACGATTCATCCGCTATTAATTTTTGCGGGTTTTCGAAGTTTTAATGTGCCTATTTTCACATTTTCCATGTGAACCTGCCCTATTTTCACCAGAATTTCAATTTGATTTGACAGTCGTGTCCTACCAACCTTTCCTCCACTTTTTTCCTTTATCCTCCCTCCTCTTCCGACTGTCGGATTTTTAGTTATTAAATTTTTCGAGTATTTTTAATGTATTTTTCGTTTTTTTTCATGTGAACCCTTCCTAATTTCCCCCAAATGGAGCTTTGATGTGCCAGTCCTATGAATTCCTTTTTCTTAGAAATTTTTCCTTTTTACTGCCTGCTATTCTGACACACGGTTTTTCCCATATTAGTTTTCGAGTCCATTTTTGGGGTTTTTTTCCATGTGAACGCATCCTATCTTGATCGGAACTGTGTTTTGACATGATAGGGTTGTCGAACACCTTGTTCTGCACACTTTTTCTTCTTTCCGTACTTCGTTCCGATGCGCGGATTGGTGCTATACTGTGACTGTTTTGTAGACCTTTTGTAAGTGTTCTGTAGAATGTATGTGTGACTTTGGAAAAATTTTCTAACCTTTGGAAAGGATGAATCTAAGTTCAAAAGAGCTAAAACAAGTGGAAGAAGCAGCTGCTGAAGACTGAAGAGAAGACTAAGTGACAGTGACATTAGTGAGCTGTGAAAAGACACTGTAGTGGCTTTGGTGACTCTTCATATCAGATATACCTCTTGGGAGGTGCATCCACGACCTAAGAAGGATTATTGGGGGTTATTATGAGAGCATTGTAGTGAGGAGATGATGTACTATTGATAGAGAGAGAGAGAGAAAGAGAGAGAGAGAGAGAGCCAGAGATAGTCAAATCTATCAAAACAATGTAATTGTATATGAGAGAAAGAGAGAGAGAACTATGAAGACATTGAAGATGAATAATATGTGATTGATTTCCATTCAAAGATGGTGTATTCTTTTGTGTTCTTTGTTCTATTGAAGAATTTTATGAAGATGTTGAAGATTATGATTGATTTTATCAAATCCGTGGGAGATATCTACTATGATGCTGCGTGAAGAATTATTATTTTCTTTGTTTCGATGATCAAAAGAATGAAATAAAAACTTGTTGATGTTACAAATAGATTTTCTTGAAAGAGAATTCCCTTTTCCTTTGTGTTCCTCTTGGGGATCCATATTTTTGATGCGTAGCCGGGGAAACTTGCCATCAACAAGCACCACAAGAGGCTGAAAATGAAGGAAATGGCATTGCCAAGAAGAGAAGAATTCAATGGATGTTTGTAAAGTTCCTTCTTCCACTGAAGAGTTGGAATTTCTCATAATCAAAGCCACTTTCCACAAGAAGTTCCTCCCACAATGGCGGAAACATATCACCATCATGATGCATGGTCTTTGTGGTGGATTATTTCCTCTTCTTGTTGAAGCAGCAGAAACTTGCATCTTGGTGGCAAACTGTTTGGGAACAAACTCAAGAGCCAAAACAGAGAGAATGACCATCCATGGAAGATTTGGCATTCATTGAGAAGTTTCTAGACATCATCAAGTGGGAGATTTTGAAGAAGCTTCAGGAGTCTTGGTCTGTAGAGATTCACAAAAACAAAAAGGAGAAGAGTTGGAATTTGTTTGTGGATGCTCAATAGCAAGATACATGGGATGCTTGGTGCACTGACAATCTTCTTTTGGCCAATTAGCAACCCACTGGAAGTTGGTAGACAGAGTGTTTTTTACAATATACATTGTTGAAACCCTCAGAAGCTGGCATTATTATAATGACGCAACAACGATCCTAAGAAGAATGAGTTTTGATACTTTCAGAACAGAATATCTTCCCCTCTGTAGTGGTTTGAAAGTTGAATTCAGAGATGTTGAAAAGAAGGAAGTAGAGGAGATATTGGCCAAAGAATCTATCAGAGACTAAAGCCCTCTCTGATACTATCGTGTTGAGTCCAGAACAACTGGTTTGAGCCAACCCCCTGATGAATGACGCAATAAAGAGGCAAGCGTTGGAATGAGTCTAGAGGTACATGAGAAGAGAGAAGGCAAAAATCAAAGCTGAGAACGAGCTCGCAGTAGAAGCCTCCTTTGATGCCGTAAAAGCACTCTTTACAAAAGTCCCCATGGTGACTCAAGGTCCCCTTCCTAGTCAGATTCGTCCTGGAAATATTGATGACAGGCCAGTAAATGTAGTCCCATTGCTAGTTTTTAAGGGACAGTACAATGAAGACCCTGATCTTCATGTAGCAGAGTTTATGATAGCATGTGTGGCTAACAATGCCAGAACCCGTGAGCATTGGTTAGCAATCTTCCCTGCCACTTTCAAGGGCGTGGCATTTCAGTGGTATGAGAGACAAGCAGGAGGAACTTTTGGCACATGGGACAACTTGAAGTTGGCCTTCCTCACTAAATTCAGGCGAGAAGGTTTTGAAGAGCGGATACGAGAGGAGTTCATGAACCTAAGTTAGTCCTCTGGAGAAAGAGTAGAAGCTTATGTCTCGCGAATGGAATCCATCCTGAAGAGATGGACTAACCACCATTTGGAAGAAGGAATCCAAAAAGGAGTATTTCTCAGGGGCCTACAACCAGAAGTTTGCAAGTTTGTGGATTTGAGAAGTCTAGTTAATCTGCAAGCTGTAGTGGAAGGTGCAAGATTGTATGACGAAGTTGAAGCAAGGCTATCAATGACTCCAAGAAGAGGAGTCTTACCCCCTCAGATTCCTGGAATGGTATACCCACCAAATGCAGTCCCAGGGACAGTTCCCTACCCCTATCCTCATATGCAAACAGTGCCGCAGTATAGTGCACCTAATCTAGTGTGGTCACCGTAGACAACAGTGCCTCAAATGATGGTTCAACCACAACAATAGTGGCCTCAAACAATTCCTCCAATGGCGAATCAACAACAGTGGAATCCTACCAATTGGAATCAACAACCCCAAGTCTCAACAGGAGCTTTGAATCAGAGCCAGAGCAGAGGACCTTCTGGATCTACCCAACCAGTGTATGGAGTAATTACAGAAGCTTCCCAAAACCCTATCACAAGCACTTCAGGAAGTGAAAATTTGAAGGACTACTTATCTAACTCAGTTGCAAGTATCAAGAAAGAGCTTCTGGATGTGATTACAGAGCATCTATAGACGTTGAAGGTAAATACTGCCAATATATCCACTCCTGTGGGAGCTGAAAGAGATGTGATGCGCTCCAATACATGTGTGGAAAGTGTTATCAAGCGGGATATTTAGCCACTGAATGTACCCGAAAACCAACCATTCTTGGAGCCTTCTGTTCCTACTATTTGCAGAAGAACCATACAGAGGATATTTGCTCTCTGAAAGAGATGCATGAACGAAGACAGAAGGATGAAAATGCAAGATTCAACTTGCTAGAATCCAAAATGACAACACAGGATATTGGACCAAAGCCTAGGGAGTTTGGTCCTAATTTCGGTCCAAGGAGGTTTCCCTCTCAAAGTTACAGAGGTTGATAGTTTGGTGGTGGTCAAAGATCAGAGGTAGAATGTTATAGGTGTGGAGAAAAGGGACATATTTCCCCAAATTGTCTAAACCCCAGATGATCTGTGGATTACAAGCCCTTATGCAGCCGATGCAAAGGAGAAGGCCACACTGCAAAGGACTGTCCTAGTCCAGCTCCTGTAAAGGCCAATGCCATTGATAGCCAACAGAATGTACAAGAGCCTGCTTCCAATTTGGTAGAGTTGGAAGTTGCTGATGTTACGTGCACCAGGAAGAAGGAACCAGTGGTATAGAATGAAAATAACCCTCCTGCCAAGACTGTGAAGTTCAACCTACCTACAGAGGGACGGAGCAGTACAGAACAGAACAGTGCAGTAGAGAGCACTACAGTACCACAAAGAGCTACAGAGACAATCCCAGAAACAAGACCAGAGGCCCAGGAGATAGATGATACAGAAGCACTTCCAAAGACAGAAGAAGTGCCGATGCAGCAATTGTTAGAAGAAAAAGGAAAGATGAAAATGGGTGTAGCCCCATTCCCCAGCTGGTTGGAGAAGCCTGTGGATCCTATTAAAGATTATGACTTGGTCAAAGACCTAGACACTTTTAAATCAAACTTAACATTCCGGCAGTTGCTGATGCTATCTCCCAACTTTCGAAAGAGATTCAAAAGCATTTTGACACAAAGGCGTGGACTAAGGATCGCTCCTTCAACAGCAACCAAGACCAATAAGGCCCCAGAGCCTGTAAAGGAAGTGGATGTGGCTAATGCCTTCCTAGATCCTAGAACCCTAGAGATTAGTGTATCGATAGAAGGATGCTTCATTTCAGATGCATTGATTGATGGAGGCTCATCAGTAAACCTAATGATGGATGTCACAATGAAGGACTTAGGGTTGCAAGGAATTCAACCTACACAGTGGCTTATTAGATTGGCAGACCAAAGCAGAGTCAAACCGTTAGGCATCTTCCCATATGTAAAAACAACCCTTGTAGGAAGAGATTATTGGTTGATATATTTGGTAGTCAAACAAAATTCTTATGGGACTTCATACCCTTTGCTGTTGGGAAGACCTTGGCTTTTTGAAGCAAGAGCCAGGACGGACTGGTTCAAAGGAACCCTAACCCTAGGCAAAGGACCCAATAAAGCGGTGTTAAAGTTGTATGGATCGCAAAAAGGTAATGGATCCACATCCATTGAAGTCATAACCGACTCCTCTAATGAGGTAATAGATGGTACATCAGGAGATGAAGAGGCTGTTAAGAAAATCTTTCCTAAGAAAACAAAGGCACAGTCCCTAACAGTGGGCACTGTAAGCCAACTGCCACGAGATGTAAAATCCTTGTCCATGGGAGAATACCTCCTGCCTCAACTAGAATTAACTTCTAAAATCACCTCTGACAGTGAAATAGAAGCATGGATGTACTGTTCTCCCTGTTACATGACAGTTGCAGAGACAGAGCAGAGACTGTATAGAGACAGTACAGTTATAGAGCAGAGACAGTACAGAGGCAAAACAGATACAGAGCAGAGACAAAGCAAAGATAGAGCGGATATAGAGATAGTCACAGAGACAGAGCTAGAGCCAGAGCCAGAGGCAGAGGCAGAAGCAGAGTCTGATCCGGTGACAGAAGCAGAAGTGCATGCAAAGGCAGAAGATCTATTCTTCTCCTACAGAGCCTCTGCCGAACATCACCTGGATGCTGAGGGTATTGAACGTCACCTGAAAGTGGGTCTCAATCTTCTAGAAGAGAATTAGTGATCCTTCGAGACCTACTCAAAGAGAAATTAGATGTGTTTGCTTGGTCGTATAAAGACCTAAAGGGGGATTGATCCCACAGTATGTCAACATTACATTGACCTAGAGCCTGATACCAAAACTGTAAGGCAAAGACAAAGGCGTAATTATTGCAATGAATGGGTTTCGCCCATTGTGGTAGTACCCAAGAAGAAGGGGAAACTCCGAATATGTGTTGACTTTTGTAAGCTCAATTCAAAGATGAAGAAGGATCATTTTCCTATCCCTTTTACAGACCAACTATTGGACACAGTGGCAGGTCATGAGCTGTATTCCCTCTTGGATGGATTCAATGGATATAACCAAGTCCAAATAGCAGAAGAGGACCAATCTAAAACAACCTTCACCATGGAATGGGGGACATATGCCTACAGAGTGATGCCATTCGGACTCTGTAATGCTCCTGCCACCTTCCAACGAGTAATGATGGTTGTCTTCCAGAACCATCTACATGATTTCATTGAGGTCTATCTTGATGAATTCTGTGTCTATAGTTTGATCTGTGAGCACTGGGGACACCTAGAGCAATGTTTTGACAGATGCCGAGAGTATGGGATTTCTCTCAACCCCCACAAATGTGTCTTTGGCGTCTCCTCAAGAGTTCTTTTGGGCCATATTGTCTCTGCATAAGGGATTGCAACAGACCCGGCAAAGATTGAAAAGATTGCCGCCTTAGTAGCACCAACAAACCTCAAGCAATTGAGAGGATTTCTTGGCCATGTGGGCTACTACAGAAGGTTTATTGCACATTTTGCAACTAAGGCAGCCCCTCTACACAAGCTCCTAAGGAAAGAGGCGGATTTCCTTTAGACTAATGACTGTGAAGCGGCCTTTAATATCCTAAAACAATGCCTGGTCCAAGCACCTATTTTACAGCATCCTAACTGGACGAAGGAGTTCCATGTGCACACAGATGCATCAGATGAAGGGCTAGGTGTTGTCCTATGTCAAAAGGCCCCCTCTAAATTAGATCAACCGATATATTATGCAAGCCGAAAGGTCACTGATAGGGAACGGAACTACACAATGAGAGAGCTTGAGTTCTTGGCAATGGTGTTTGCACTAGAGAAGTTTCGACACTATCTATTCTCCACACATTTCAAGTTCTTTGTGGATCATGAAGCCCTGTCCTTCTTGATGAACAAAGTAGATGTTAAGGGACGACTGATGAGATGGTTGCTCCTATTCCAAGAGTTCAACTTTGAAGTAGTCACTAAGCCTAGCCACTCCCATGTCCTAGCCGATCATCTATCACGAATCCCGCAAACAGAAGAAGAGGAACAGGATGATCCAGACCTTCCTGATGCTTCCTTGTTTCTAGTTGAAATAGTTACTCCCTGGTATGCAGACATAGCCAACCTCTTGGAAACTCAACAGTATCCTCCTAGCATTTCAAGTTGTGAGAGGAAGAAGCTTCTCTTAGGATCAGCCCCCTACACTTTGTTAGGTGGTGCACTGTACAAGAAAGGTAAAGATGAAGTGCTGCGAAGATGTGTTGTAGGGGATGAAATCGACGTAGTATTGAAAGCATGCTATGACGAACCATGTGGTGGACACTTCATAGGAGAAGCAACAGCTAGGAAGGTTCTATTAGCAGGATAGTAGTGGCCGACCCTCCACAAGGATGCATATGATTACTATAAAAGATGTGATGCTTGTCAGCAAATGGGGAAACCCACCAAAACAAGTGCCATGCCACTGCAACCCATTCTCCCCCTAAAGCCGTTTGAGAAGTGGGGGATTGATTTCATGGATCCCATTGATCCACCTACCAGACGGAAGCAGAACAAATACATCCTAGTATGTACGGATTATGTCACAAAGTGGTGTGAAGCTAAAGCCCTAAAGCAAGACGATGGTAATAGTGTCGCACTGTTCATGTATGAGAATATTATCACCCATTTTGGCAGTCCCCTTGAGCTGGTAAGTGACAGAGGTACTCATTTCCTTAACAAAATCATGGAGGAGCTGACGGAACTGTGTATAAGATCTGCCATCGTAAGTCCACTCCCTATTACCCCAGAGCCAATGGCCAAGTTGAAGTCACCAATCACATCCTTTGCTTGATTCTGACAAGAACGATTGCCGCACATCGTCGCGACTAGGACGATCGACTTATAGAGGCCCTCTGGGCATACAGAACCTCCCATAAGGCAGCTACAGGACAGACCCCTTTCCAGTTAGTGTATGGTACAGAAGCCATTTTCCCTGTTGAGCTGGAATTGCCCTCTTTGCGAGTGGTAGTTAAAGAACGCTTGGGAGATAGTGAGTCACTGCAACATCATCTCCGGCACTTCGAATGCTTGGATGAGATTTGGCGGATGGCCCTACAGTGCATGGAAACCATTCAAGCACGATGCAAGGCCTATCATGACAGTTTCATCAAGCACAAGGAGTTCAAAGAAGGTGATCTTGTTCTAGCCTATGATTTGAGATTTGGCTAGTTTCCTGGCAAGCTCCAACAACGATGGATAGGCCCGTACAAGGTATTGGCCGTCAATCCTAACGGCTCTGTTCAGGTGCAGACCGTTGATGTCTTTGATGATCCTTTCCTGATCAATGGCTATCGCTTGAAAAACTATTTCCCTCCTTGGGGATCTTGACAATCACAGTCGACTTACCCTTTCCCTTTTGGGCGTCGCACTGTTCTTCTTGTCGTGCTTCTGATAGCCCTTATGATTCTCCTCATGAGGCGGTCTCGTTCTAGTACCCCCTCGCAGAAACATCTCAACCCGACATTGTTATCTTCTTGTCTGATCCAAAAACTATGGCGAGGTTCGTCCTGACATATGGTATTTCTACCATTCTCTTTCTTAATGAAAAAAAAACAACAAAAGAAGAAAAAAAAAGGAAAAAGAGAAAGAAAGAAAGAAGAGAAAAAAAAAACAACAACAAAACTGTTATGGGAGAAAAGGAAGAAATTCCCTATCATAATAGGCCTCATTCCAAGAAAATGTGGAAATACCCTTGGACAGGAAGCTGACTGTGGAAAAGGTGGTAACACCCCATAGTTTAAGAAAGCTGACTCACCAGTAGAATCTTTTAGGCAAGTAATTTGAAGCCACCTCCCTTGGTCCGCTGTCTCTACAATATCAATCCGTCTGCCCTTCTTAACAACGACTCTTCTTACAAGTCTTTGTAGTATGAGATTTTGGGGCTACTTCCCTAGGTACGCCTCGTCCTTGAGATCTTGATGACACCAATAGCTGACATGATCTTCATTACAAACCCCTTGAGTGATGTGAACTTTCATCCTAATAGGATGGGGATGTGAGTAAGGGCTACCCTCTGTATCTATCAGAGAGTGAGACAGAGAGTGGGGTGAGTGACCAGTCTTTCCCTTCAAATCAAATGAGAGTTGAGATGTATCTATCAAAGAGTGAGACAGAGAGTGGGGTGAGTGACCAGTCTTTCCCTTCAAATCAAATGAGAGTTGAGATGTCTGAATGGAGTGTTGCATGCATGGGATGGGCCTCTCTATGCACAAAGCACGACTTGTTTCTATGCACTGCACCTTAAGGCTCCCTGGCCTTCCTTCTTGCATTGTATGCTGACACAGAGCGGGATGCACAGTTGCACCATCAAATGCGCACAAGACATACAACCTCTACACAAGCGACCATGAGGATTACATCAATGGGTTTCAGGAACGGGCTGGTCTCTGTATCTTTCAACCGAGCATGAGACAAAGGGTGGATTGAGTGTGTCTGGAGTTTCTTTAATCAATTACCAAGAAGTGAGGATTGAGGGATGATACGACCTTTGGAGTTAGGTACGAATCCATTTCCCTATGCACCCACGGGCTGGGTTTCTGCCATTAGCACATGACACATCTCTTTGTTCTGTACAACTGCACTACAAGGCTCCCTTGCCTTTCTCCTTGTAATTATGCCAGACGTATTGGATACACTGATGCACCATCAATTGTGCACCCTGGCATACTCCCTCTGCACCATTCCTTTGTCAATTCCTAAACCGGGTGTGAGCTATGGGTTGCATCTGGAGGCATCGTCGGCCCGCAGGAGGTAGCAAAGTGTCTGCACATCACACATTCTTTCGCCTTTGTGGCAGGGATCATGCGGTAGCACCCAGGGAGGTATCTGGATGAAGGAACCACCAAAAATTCGTCGCTGGTGAGGGATATTGTACTCCACTCACGATCACTCAAATGGATTGAAAGAACAGTCACTCGCCCCATGACTAATATCACTCGAGGAAATCATGATGAAAACCCATAGCTCACACCCGGTTTAGGAATCGACAAAGGAATGGTGTAGAGGGAGTATGCCAGGGTACACAATTGATGGTGCATCAGTGCGTCTAATACGTTTGGCATAATTGCAAGGTGAAAGGCAAGGGAGCCTTGTAGTGCAGCGGTACCGAACAAAGTGATGTGTCATGTGCTAATGGCAAAAACCCAGCCCATGGGTGCATAGGGAAATGGAAACGTACCTGAATCCAAAGGTCATAACGTCCCTCAATCCTCACCGCTCGATAATTGATTAAAGGAACTCCAGTCACACTTACTTCACTCTCTGTCTCATGCTCGATTGAAAGATACAGAGAGCAGCCCGTTCCTGAAACCCATTGATGTAATCCTCATGGTCGCTTGTGCAGAGGTTGTATGCCTTGTGCGCATTTGATGGTGCAACTATGCATCCCGCTCTGTGCCAGCATACAATGCAAAAAGGAAGGCCAGGGAGCCTTATGCGATAAAAGGATAGTACCGATACAGCTCGTGCTACTATCCTCTTAATTAACATACCATGAAACTCTATGACATGAAATGCATCAGAAAATTAGCAACAATCAGTACACAAATCACACCATTCAAACCTCCCAACCCCCTACGTTTAGGTATTGCTTGCGTTGCATAGGTGTAGAGGGTCATTTTATGATTTTTTGATCTATAGAAAGCGATAAATCAGCAACTTTTACAAAGAGATAGGGCAAACTGATGCCAAACCTCATGCTTTGCCACTACCATACATCCACAAACAATTATTATATTTTTTCTTATTTTTCCAAGTCGTATTTCTATTTTTCCACTCTTTTTTTTTCATTTTCTTGATTTATTTAGCAATAAAATATACTATTTTCTAGTTTTTCTTATCCCACTCACTTTAGTATGTTAACAATCAATTTATCTTCCATTTTCCCCTCGTGGGAACATATTTTTCCCACACCCGAAACGGAAAAACTTGCATTTTACCATTTAAAACCCGCATTTCGGGTTTATGGGAATTAAATAAAGCATGTAAATCATTGCAAACTCAAAATTTTCTGATACACAACAATTACTCATAATACAAACAGCACCCACACAAATTTTCATCCAATAAGAACATAATTATCATCATAAACTATAAAAAATCCTTCATTTTCCTTCATAAAAATACTAATACTGTGTTTTTCTGTAACCCGGGATGCCTTGAATGCATGCATAACCAACAGACGGAGCCTCCATAGCTCTCAATCCAATGTTGCACTTCATTCTTCAGCATCTTCATCAATCTTCATCATCACTTTATTCATTCTTCCACCCGGATTCCTTCTTCAAGAGAGAACACATGAACAACCCATAGAGAAGAGAGAGAGGGAGGAGAGAGAAAGACTAGAATCAGATTTCTTCATTCAGGCCATCATTCCACGAGTGAAGGACGGAGATAAGACCAGCCCATAGGGAGAAGATCAGCCCCAATGTCGATTAGATGGGTTGCATTCAACCAAGAAATCATCCTCCATGATCATGAAGCGCAAAATTCGGCCGTCTGATGGCACCACGTTTTCTTCCTCTTCCTCACGATTTCTTTCATCAAGATGCATAAAATTTAGGGGAGAGGGGGGGGGGGGGGGGGTGTCAAAGGCTCCAAAGGGCACATCCAATTTTGGCCTTAAACTTGTCCACCTCTTCATATCTTGACCCTTTTGTGGCTATTTCCCCGTCCTGGCTCCGATTCGAGCTCTGAAAAATCATGGGCATCCGGCTTGACATCCCGCATTGACTGGCAACTCTTGACATCCCACACGACAGTCTAAAAATTATCAAAAATCCACAAGTGTTTCTCAGGTGCCTTTTAAAAGCCGTATTTCACTTGGTTCTTAAAATCATCCTAGCTGGAACCGCCGCCTTCGATGTTAAATATTTTTTCCCTAAATTCCAGATTTTTTGGCAAATTTTAGGCACATCTTGGGCTCAGAACTCCGCTCTCACCTTGATTGGCCATGAAAGAACAAGCATATCTTGCATTTAGTCAATAACTATCTTGTTATGAGTCACATGAAAAGAATTGTTAAACGTCCATTGCACGGCATGAAAATGAAACCATCGACATTGCATATTGCATGCGAGGATGCTTGTGGAATGGATTAAGGTTGCATGGTACATATTCGTCTTGCATGAACTTCATTAACGATGTTGTATCTAGAAAAGGGTTGCATGTTACATATTCGTCATGCGTAAATTTCATTCATCGAAGTTGCAATTAGAAAAGATTGCATATCCTATCAAAGCATGAAATTCAATTGCATTAAACAAAAGGATGTAGGCATAGTTCCTTGATGTAAAGCCTCGTAGGTTTCATGCAAGTTACTCTCCAAATTATCATTCGTCATGACTTTAGCAAGAAAAGAAAAGGTTTATTGCAAACCTTATAGAACATAGAGGTAACAAATCGCATATTTGCACGAAATGTGATATCTAGCAACTACTTACACCATTAGAACAAGTTTAGCATCTCTAAGAAGTAACTGTTTCTTGTTGCAAGACAAGTAGACCGATTTGGTTAGATCACTTGTAAGGGCAGAACCCTCAAGGAATTCGAATAAGCACAATTAGTTAGTACAATGAGCACAGTTACCTGATTTCAATCGACCATTCTTTCTTGTGGTTACTGATGCGTGGTTCTGGCATCAATGCAGTATTGATGCAAGACAATCACCCCACACTATACTCTAGTTCTAAATTGAAACCTTCTGAAGTTAAATATAGTACATACAACAAAGAATTATTAGCCATAGTTCATGCGTTGCGGATATGGAAGCACTATTTAATGGGTTCGGAGTTTATGATTAAAATCGATCAGCAGAGTATTAAACATTTATTGTCACAACCACAAATATCTGATAGACACATATAGTGGGCATAATTTATTCATGAATCCTTTCATCCACTCATCCAATATCAACCAAGTAAGGAAAATGTAAATAGTCGATAGACCCAAGTGATAAGCTAATTCCATCCACACCAACAGAAACTCAATATTGTAGTATCATTAGTGGCAAACCTCTTTATAACCCCCCAACATCAGCCTCATAGTGCTACCCACTCGTCGATGGTAGAGGACCATGGAGCTACCACATGTTTAGGAGTGGGTAATATTAACCCTCTCTAGAAAAGCAAGGATGAAGACAATGCATGTAAGAACAACTAGATTTTTTTGGAAAAAAAGAAAAAAATAAGAGTGTCTATTATACACTCGTATTTCCTAATAAGAAAACTATTTTATAAATCATTGGAAGAAGAGACAAGCTAACTCTCATGCCAATCGCAATAACATTTCAAGTGATGCAGAAGTCTACAAATCTTTCTCAAAAGCTACTAGAAGGGTTTGTAAACTAATAATCTATTCACAAAGTGAGAAAGGACTAGTTTAAGCCCATGTGATGGAAGGGTATTGAAAAATCCAACGGCATGTGTAAAAGCTAAGAAATGAAAGGATAAGCTAGTTCTTCTGGTGAAAATTTTTGCAAAGCTCTCTTGTTCCTTTTTTCTTGTATATTTTTAGAGAGAGAGAGAGACAGAGAGAGAGTGTGTGTGTGTGTGTATTGATGGGGGTGAAGTTCTTGCTTCCTCTTCTTCTTCTACCCCTTTTTTTCCCTTCTTTTTCATCTTCTTCTACTCAAAGCTCATGCAGTCATTGAAGGCTACAGAGATGGAGATTGCTGGAGGCACATCACATTGAGTCATGGGGCTATTGAGACCTTTACTGATAGACTATAATGCAAAGGTAAATTGGAGAGTTTGCTATGTTTGTTTTGAGAGTGTGCAATGTTTATATGAGAGCTAGCCGTCACCATGTTGCTTGAAGTGCTTGAAAAAATAGGAATTCCATCAAGTTTGGCATTTGTAGTTTATGAAGAGCACAATATTTAGGATATTTGACATTTGATCTTTCAACTTTTTCAACTTTTTGATCTTTCAACATTTAGGGTATTTAGGGTATTTGACATTTGATCTTTCAACTTTTTCAACTTGTGATGGATGGCTTCTTCTACCATCTTCATTACGTGAAAATGTATTATTACCTTGAAACTTTTCAAGGACTCTCAAAGGTCCTCGATAACTTCTCCATAATCTCTTTCAATCACCAACTTGCATCACTCTTTCTTAAGGTAGTAGGTATATTTTCCTTGGTACAATTGGTGGGTTTAGTCACCACTAGGAAGTGTGGCTATTGGGGTTCGACTCCTTGATGGCAAGTAGTAAGGACTATGTTAGTGGGTTTGGACAATTTCGATCTTAGATCTTGGTTCTGTTTGGAATGATTCCTAGGATTAAGGGCTCTAGCTCCTTGTGGATGTGGCTGTAAGGGAAGTGATTCGTGCTCGATAGAGCCTTTATTAAGGGTTCCTCTAGGAGGTATGGATTCCTGGCCTGGAGCTATAGGATGATTTCTCTTGTCTAATCTAGTCATTGTGGGAGATGAGGACATAGGCAAGTCACTCTACTTTTCATTTTTCAATGAGGGACTAGATAGCACTAGGGCAAAAATCAAGAGCTAGACTATGTTTCATGTCACATAGCTGGGATTAAATTACTTGAAGAAGTTGGGATTGCATTAAAGAAAAACGTAGTTGTCTAGGACTCTTGAGTCATGGGTGAGGAAAAAGGCATCAAGCACCATGCTTCCTACTCCAAGTCTACTAGTTACATGTAGATCTTCTTCAACGAGAAGCTTCTTAAACAAGGGAAGGTTTTGGGCACTAGCTAAAATTTCAACATCATGGACGATTGATAACACTTGTAGGGATGTAGGAGCGACACATGAGGGGTCATGCAAGGATGTCCAACTTAGAGCTTTCCTTTGCTTAACTAGTGTCAGTAGTCGGTGGCCAAATTAGCTAGAAGAGTTCAATGACAATGCCATTTGTGCACAAAGGCACCTTTCCTTTTTTCTCTCATTTCCATTGCTTCTAGTTTTTCATTGTTTGTCTCATGAAGGGTAGTATAAAAGGAGAGAGCTGGATCTAATTCTCTTGCTATGGCTTTTGGCATATCTGTGTTATTTCCTCAACAATGGTAATGTAGCGAGAGAAATTATGACGTTGCTTGTCCTAGGTCAATGGCTTTTCTACGAGTTGTTTATGCTCATTTGTAGGTTTTCCAATGTCAGTGTAAATGCATGCTTGTGTGAGCAATGTCAGTTTTGCATCAAGTCGGACCAGACACTTCATTGATGATTCACTGGTCTATCATGCTAGCTCCTCAACCATCTCCTCAAATGTCTTCTTTGTGGGAACATGCTTCAAGTAGATTGGAGGTTCTGGAGCTGATGAAGATGTTTCTTGAAACATTATTTTTATGAGTGGTTTTATAGTGATCACACATAAGTCTTTCAACCTTTGGATGAGGAATGACATTGAGTTAGCATTTGTACCACAATGATAGAATGAAGGTGGAGAGAGAGAGAGAGAGAGAGAGAGAGAGAGAGAGATAACTAAAAGGTTAAAGATTGAAAGGTGAGAAGGATCGAAGCTTGCACGCGAGAGCTATGGTGGGAGAGCAAGAGCAAGAAAGAGAGAGATAAGAAAAGGGAACTCCAACAACCACAATGTATGCCTGGGCCTTCCTTTATTCAAACTGTCACTAAAAGAATAAACAATAAGTGACTGTGACGGGCGCCCACCACATGCAATGTGCAGTGGCGAGTATTGTCAGTGTAGTAATACACGGGTGGCTAGGCGGGGGAACCTTTACCCCCAACAACCTCCCACTTAAAGGAAAATCTTCCCTAGTGAGAGAGAAAAAAGGAAAGACACTACAACATGTACACAACAAGATGAGGAAAAAGATGTCATCTCATCCAATGCCCATCATGACAATCTCTTGAGGAAGGCAAAGCGCTCAGTAGTGAGACTCTTTGTGAGCAAGTCTACAGGATTTTGCTCAATCGGAATCTTGACAAGGTCAACAGACCTATCCTCAATGACCTTGCAAATGAAGTGATACCTCGCCTCAATATGTTTGGTCTTTGCATAGAAGACCGGATTCTTGGCCAATTGAACAGCACTCATAGAATTCGAATGTTGTGTAGGCATAGCATCTGTCATACGAAGGTCTGAAATCAAATGGCCTAACCAGATAGTCTCTTCACAAGCCTCTTTGGCTACAATATTCTTGGCCTTTATAGTAGAAAGAGCGGTACACTTGTGCACCCTGGACATCCAAGAGATAGCCCTTCCAACATAAGTGAACAAATAGCCAGAAGTGGACCTCCTACTATCTGCATGTCCTGCATAATCAGAGTCAGTGTACCCCACAACTCCTCTATCATGGCTGCCCTAACAAAGACACATATCTGTTGTGCCCTTCAGGTACCTCACGATACCCTTCACGGCATCCCAATGTTTCTTGCCAGAGGTGTAGCCATATAACGTGCCACAACCCAACTGGAAAATGAATATGTGGATGGGTGGCTATCATGGCATACATAAGACTACCCACGACTTATACATAGGGAATCTTGGCCATCTCGGCCCTCTACTCATCTTTCTGTGGACAATCGGCCAGTGAAACCTTCAAATGAGAAGGTAATGGATAGCCAATAGGCTTAACATCCTGCATGCAGAAGCGCTCAAGGACTTTGGGATCTCTTACACTTAAATGTTGTAGGAGGTTTATGCTATTTGAGCATTTTGCAGATACTTGAGACTTTGGGATCTCTTACACTTAAATGTTGCATGGTTCATGCATTGATATCTTGGAGTTACTTTTGACCTGAGCTTGGGCTTTGCACTCTTGTGAGCATACAGCTATTGGTGTCAAGTCTTGCTAGTGTTATGTATACTTTGCCCTACTGTCCAGGGGGTATGCCTACTCACTGAACGGATGCTTTGGTGACATGTTTGGGTGTTTTCTCAGGGTCTTGATGATTGTTTGGTGATGATTTATACCCATTTATGGCTGGCCATGTCTTGGCTGTCATTTATTGACTTGGTGCAGTGATTTGGTCATCAATTAACTCTCACAGTACCCTGCTGTCATTTATTACAGCAAGCATATAACTCCAGACTGACATGGATTTTTCATGCTGAAATATTTTGAAATGATGTGGTTTCACTAGTACTTGGTGAGCAACAGCTTTGTATTACACTTTTCTTGCCATTTTCTCTCGATTTTAGTGATTTTTTTGTTATTTTTTACAGTAAACAGCAAGTAGTTTTGAGCTATCTACAATCTTCTAGCTTGCATTATGGCACGTTTGTCCACTGATAATACTATTTTCAACATCACTAAGCTTGATGGTACGCATTACTCTTATTGGAAGAGCGAGATTTGGTAGGTGTTGGTGCAGAAATCGCGGATCAAACCAATGAGGATGAGCAGGCAGCTGCCTACGCAAGTATGCTAGATGAGGAATGGTTTCAGCTTGATGAGTTATGCAAGTCCACTATTGTATTATCTCTCACAAAACATATTCATTACAATGTTTTTGAGGAAGAACAGAGTGCATGCAGTTGTGGGATAAAATCAAGAATCTCTATGACAAGAAAAGTCCAGCGAGTCAGATGTATTGGCTGAAGCAGTTTATGGATCTGCGCATGAAGGAGAATGTGACTATGTCTGCTCACTTGAGCCAATTCCATACTATACTCAAGAACTTGACTTTGCAGGATATCACTTTTGCAGAGGATGTCACTCCTCTTTTCTTGCTTGGTAGTCTTAATGAGTCATGGGATGTATTCCACACTATATTATGTGCCTCTGCTACTACCTTGAAATTATCTGATGTTGAGAGTGCTCTTCTGCAAGAAGAGGTTAACCTAAGAATTTTGATGCCTCTCATGTGTCACATGCAATGACAGTTAGAGGCAGGAATGATGGATATGGAAAGCATGGAAGTGGCAGTGGCCATGGATGGGATTCTTAGAAATCTCGATCCGAGTCTCGTGGGAAGTCACGTAGCAAATCATGTGGTAGGAATGCAGATGTTACTTGTCACCATTCTAGGAAAAACGGCCATATTAGGCAACAATGCCATGAGCTGCACAATGAAAGGCGCAAAGATAAGGGGAAAGACAAAGTGCACAATAAGTGATTATGTCCTTGCAGCTTCTTCTACTGCTTTGCAGATGACAGAGATACACTCTATGTATGCACAGTGTTGGCTCTTGGACTCAGGTGCGTCCTTTCATGTGACACCTTTCCGAGAGTGGTTTCATTCATATTGTACTGTTTCGGGCTCTGTGCACTTGGGTGATGACAGGTCTCTTGATGTTGTTGGCGTTGGTGATGTTAGCCTGAAGTTTTCTTCTCGCAGCAGTTTTGTTATACAGGGTGTACGTCATGTACCTATTTTGACATGCAGTCTCATGTCAACTGGACAGCTTGATGACACAGGTTATCATGTATCTTTTGGAGACTCTGCATGGAAGATCACTCATGATGGTAGGCTTGTGATTGCGAGAGGTGCCAAGGCTGGCAGCCTCTATCCCTTGATTGTATCCGCTTCTTCCCTTGATCATGTTTTGTCTGTGGGTTCTATCCCACATGTATCTCTTTAGCATGCCCGTTTGGGCCATATGTCTTTGAAGGGAATGAAAATGATTTCTGGTTTATAGTACTTACCACCCCTTGATTATGCATGTTTTGATTCATGTGAGCATTGTCTTTATAGCAGGCAAACTAGGTCTACGCATAAGAAGTCTTGTAGGCCATGCATGAGTGAGCCCTTAGCATATTGGTACATTCAGATGTTTGTGGGTCCATGCCTTGTCAATCTATGGGTGGTACAAAGTATTTTGTTACTTTCATAGATGATTTTTCATGGAAAGTTTGGGCTTATCCCATTAAGCTGAAATCCAATGTCTTGGCTGTGTTTTCAGAGATGGCTTGCATTGGTTGAGAACTAGTCTGGGTATAGGCTAAAATGCTTAAGGACAGATAATGGGGGTGAGTATGTCTCACATGCTTTTGAGTAGTTATGTGATGAGAGGGGTATTAAGCGTCAGTTGACCGCCCCCTACACTCCCCCCAGAATGGTTTGGCTGAGCGGATGAATAGAACCATCCAGGAGCGTGTACATAGTATGCTTAGCCATGTAGGCCTACCACAGAGCTTTTGGGCTGAGACAGTTAGTACAGCTGTGCATATCATAAACAGATCACCTTCTAGTGGTTTGGATTTCCAGGTTGCAGAGGACGTATGGACTCGAAAACCTCCCCCTTATGTGCATCTCCGTGTCTTTGGATGTGAGGCATTTTTCTATGTGCCCAGGGACAAGAGAAGTAAGTTGGATCCTAAGAGTGCCAAATGCATTTTCCTTGGTTATGGGGATGCAGGCGAGATGGGTTATCATCTCTGGGATCCATAGGTAGCATGCAAAATCATCCACAGTCATGATGTAGTCTTCCATGAAGACAACATGCATAGGCAGCCTAAGAGAGTTGTTGAGATCCGCATGTTCATATTTTAGGAGGAGCCGAGAGCTCCTGCACAGCCAGTTGGACAGCCTACAATTGTAGTAGATGCTCAAGGTCAGGGTGTTGGACAGACAGCAAGGCAGGTAGCAAAGTCTAGCGTGAGACAGTCTGCTAGAGGTAGACGTCCACCTGATAGATTTCAGCCCTTGATGCATTATGTCTTGGTTACAGATGCAAGAGAGCCTTTCACTTATGATGAGGCTATGCACAGGGGTGACAGTCACTCTTGAGAGAGGGCTATGCAGTCTACGATAGACTCCTTGCATAAGAATGAGACTTGGGATTTGGTTTTCTTGCCTAAGGGCAAGAAGGCTTTGCCATGCAAGTGGGTGTACAAGCTGAAAAGTACCCCTAGACACCCCAAGCTGGCATATAAGGCTAGATTGGTAGCAAAGGGTTTTAAGCAAGAGTATGGTGTGGACTTTGATGAGATCTTTTCTCCTGTGGTTAAAATGACCACCCTACACTTAGTCTTGGCTTTGGTTGCTCAGTTTGACTTGGATTTATACCAGATGGATGTCAAGACGTCTTTCTTACATGGGGACTTGCATGATGAGATTTATATGGAGTAGCCTAAGGGCTTTGCAGAACCTGGCAGGGAGCACCTAGTGTGCAAATTGAAGAAAAGTCTTTATGGCTTGAAGCAGGCACCTAGGGAGTGGTATCATAAGTTTGATGTCTTTATGCAGTCAGGGCTACAGCAGGAGTGCTATGGATCTGTGTCTTTACAGGAAGAAAGCCCGTGATGGTTCTTTATTGATTTTGGTACTCTATGTTGATGATATGTTGATAGCAGGGAAATGTCATGATGAGCTAGATGCTCTTAAGGCTCAGCTCAAGAAGAGCTTTGAGATGAAAGATCTGGGACAGGCCTCTCACATACTTGCTATGCACATTAGACACGACAGGCATTAGGGACTCCTCTACTTGTCATAGAGGGAGTACATTCATAAAGTCCTTGAGTGCTTCTGCATGCAAGACGTAAAGCCTATTGGCTATCCCTTGCCTTCTTATGTGAAGGTATCACAAGCTAATTGTCCACAAACAGATGAGCAAAGGGCCAAGACGGCCAAGATTCCCTATGCATTCACAGTGGGCAGTCTTATGTATGCCACGATAGCCACTTGTCTAGATATTGCCTTTGCAGTTGGTGTTGTGGCACGCTATATGGCTACACCTGGAAAGAAGCATTGGGATGCCATGAAGGGTATCATGAGGTACCTGAAAGGGCACTGCAGATATGTACATATGCTATGGCAGCCAAGATACAGGAGTCGTGGGGTACACTAACTTTAATTATGCAGGACTGCAGATAGTAGAAAGTCCACTTCCAACTATGTATTCACCTATGTTGGAGGCGCTATTTCTTGGATGTCCAGGGTGCAGAAATGCACGAACCTTCCTATACAAAGGCCGAGTATGTTATAGCCACTAAGGCTTGCAAGGAGGCCATTTGGTTGGGTGGTTTGGTTGCTGACCTTGGTATTGATGCTATCCCTACACTGCATTTGGATTCTATGAGTGCTATTCAGTTAGCCAAGAATCCGGTCTTCCATGTGAAGACGAAACACATTGAGTTGAGGTATCACTTCATATGTGGGGTCATTGAGGACAAGTCTCTTGACCTTTTCAAGATCTCGACTAACCAGAATCCTACAGATTTGCTCATGAAAGGACTCTCTACAGAGTGCTTTGCCTTCCTCGGGAGGTTGATGGATGTGGGATGAGTTGATGTCTTTCCTCATCCTGCTGTACATGTGTACATGTTGTACTGTTTTTTTTTTCTTTTTTATTTTCACTCCTCACTATGGTAGATCCACCTTTAAGTGGGGGGTTGTTTGGAGTAAAGGCGCCTCTACCTAGCCGTCCGTGTATTACTACACTGACAATCACCGCCACTCCACACTACAGGTGGCGGGCACCCATCGCCATTAGTTTATTCTTTATTCTTTTAGTGAGAGTTTGAATAAAGGAAGGCCCGGTCACACATTGTGACTGTTGGAGTTCCCATTTCTTGTCTCTCTCTTTCTTGCTCTTGCTCTCCTGCTATAGCTCTCGCGTGCAAGCTTCGATCCTTCTCACCTTTCATTCTCATTGAACTCTAGTAGCTAAATTGGACACCGACTAATGATAGTAGCTGAGCAAAGAAAATCTATTTGGACATCCCTGCATGACCCCTCAATGTTTTGGTCTTACATCCTTATGAGTGTTATGAATCATCCATGATGTCAATATTTTAGCCACTACCCAAAAACATCCCTGTTTTGATAAGATTCTTGTTGAAAAAGATCTACACACAGCTAGCACACTTGGACTAGGAAGCATGGTTCTTGACATTAGTGCATACATGTTTTGCCTTACCCATGATCCATTACCCATGACCCAACAATCCTAGAGGACTATGTTTTTCTTCAATGCAATCCCAACTTCTTCAAGTGAATAATAGTGGTTGTATGAAATGAAACATAGTCTAGCTCTCGATTATTTCCCTAGTGCTATCGAGTCCTTCATTTAAAAATAGAAAGTAGAGCGACTTGCCTATGCCCTTATCTCCCATAACTAGATTAGACAAGAGGAATCATCCTATAGTTCTAGGAAAAGGATCCATACCTCCTAGAGGGACCCTTACAAAGACTCTACTAAACAAGAATCACTTCCCTTAGCGCCACATCCACAAGGGAGCCACAAACACATAAGAGCCCCTTAACCCTAGAAATCATTCCAAATAGAACCAAGATCTAATATTGCAATCATATAAACCCATTGATTTAGTCCTTACTACCTTCCATCAAGGAATGGAACCACAATAGCCACACTTCCTAGTGTGGGGGCTAAATCACAAAGTCTACAAAAGAAAATATACCTAATACCTTAAAAAAGAGTGATGCAAGATGGTGACGGAAAGAGATTGTGGAGAATTTCTCAAGGACCTTTGAGAGTCATTGAAAGGTTTCAAGCTAACAATAGATTTTCATGTAATGAAGATGGTAGAAGAAGCCATCCATGTCAAGTTGAGAAAGCTAAAAGATCAAATGCCAAATACCCTAAATATTGTGACGTTCATAAGCTAGGAATGCCAAACTTGATGAAGTTCCTATTCTTTCAAGCACTTCAAGAAATATGGTGATGGCTACCTCTCATATAAACATTACACACTCTCAAAAGATGATGCCAGGAGGCATATTCCACGGTGGATTCCGTGAGGTTTTACGGTGGATTCCGTAAACTTAGATGACCGGGGCTCATACACAAAGAGGATTCTTTGTGCGAGAAGTTGATGGGGACGCCTGTCCTTTTTGGGTGTTTCATTAATTTAGTGTGTACATGGGTGATTCCATAGCGGGTGATTTCGCAAAATGCATATTAAATTAATAAACGTTTATGAGTTTAGAGTGCGCACTCGTAATAAATTAAGGTTAGGATTTATTTCTAACCAGTTGATTTATTTATGTAGCTGAAGACTGCTAGGTTTTCACTTTTGTCGGTTTAATTGTGTTATTTTACTAACGATTGTGAATGCTTCAGTTGATGTGTAGAGATAGCAGCAGTGGCGGAGGAAAGCATTGGAGTCTAGCGGGTTTTCGACTCTTGGACTAGATTTTGATAGGCGCCACGCCTATATTTTGTTATGTCTATTGAGACATCGATTATTTATTATTATTTTGTATGCGCTTATGCGCCTGGATATGTTATTTCTATTTGGACATTGAGATTGGGCGTGCCAGACACTATGGGCACCGTCCATTAGCTTTATTTTACTATTTTTGTAGAAAGCAAACTCAAAAGCTAAAAGCTTGTCATATTTTTGTAATTGGGCTATTATTGAGCATGAAGATTGGAAATATACATAAAATACATGCTTTGTGAAGCGCTCACACAAGGCATGGGGGAGATTGAACCCAATTTGTCTCTTGCCTCTTGTCGTGCATGCTTTTACATGGGTTTTTGTGCTAAAAAGTAGAGTACTTTGTTCTTGGGGACCTTCCGGGATTCACCACGTGAGCTATCTGCGACCGATCTGCGCACCAGTGGTATCAGAGCAGAGCAGAGATCAAGAGCTTCCAATCGCTACCAATCTCGGGCGAAGGCGGAGCTCCAGGAACAAACGGCCTCTACAGTCAATCTCGTCGCGAACCGTTGATGTAGGCAGACTTCTGGCGATCAAGAACCCCTGTTTCCACTGTCAGATCGCGAAGGACCAAGCTCTGCAGGCGGAGGACCACTCATCCATCTCCTTTATCAAATCGTGGATAAACAGAGAAAAGAGTAATTCTCATATCTTTCATTAAGCTTCAAAGCTTAAAGTTATAAGTTAATAAGCTTAGTTACAAGCTTAAGAAAGCTTCAACCAACAATTCGTCAATCGGCGGCAAGAGGATGTGTCTGGCGGCGTCAATCTCGGCGTCAACATATCGACGTCCTAAATCCAAAAAAAAATCATAAGCTTTACTTATTAAAGCTACTAAGCTTAAACCATTAAGCTTTCTGCAAGTCAGTTAAGGCAAACAAGTCTGTAAACTCCGGGTCCTGCGCATCAGAAGTCAAGTTCAGCAAGTCAATTGGAATCAAGTTCTGCAAGTTCTGCAAGTCGGCCTAAGTCCAGCAAGTCAACAACTCTGCAAGTCTGTTAAGTCTGCAACTCTGCAAGTCAGACTAAATCAAAACTGACTAGTGCTTAAAACTCATAGAAGACTTGTTCGTATGCAAAAACTTTGAACTGGAAAGTTGTTCGCAGCAAGCTGTTCTACCTATCTACAAGTTCGTTGAAGTACTTTCAGCAAACGGAGACAGAAATATTGCAGAATTTCTGAAAATTGAAGAAGAAAATACCCAAAAATACATAGCCTTGTAACCCCAAATTTGAGCTACGCTCATCCCGCTAACTGATTTTGAGTGAGAAAGGTTTGTTGAGTTTTACAGGATGACTACCCCACATATGGATGATCCTATGGCTGAAGACGATCTACCCGAGCCTACCATGGAACAAAAGCTGGATCTTATCATGCTGCAATTGGAAGAAGAGCGAAAAGCTAGGCAAGCCTTGCAAGCGCAATTGACAAAGCTACAAGGAGCGTCCACTGACAAAGAAGAACCTCAAGCTGAAGATTTGATTCGCCGTACCATCAACGCCACTCTTGAAGCACAAACCATTCGCAAGGAATCCAAGATAAGTAAACGAAGTTTCAAGTTTCGCACTTTCAATGGCATAAGAGAAGGAAAGACTATTTTATCATTCATTAGCCAGTTTGATGACTATTTCCATGAGGAAACTTATCCCGAAAAAGATAAAATCAAGTGTGTTACTAATCATCTGATAGACAGAGCATCACTTTGGTGGACTGTAGTCCGCAAGAGCATAGAATGTCCTGCTACATGGGAAGATTTCAAGAAGAAGTTCATGCAAAATTTCCTTCCACCGCAATTTCATGAGAAGGCTATCAAGCAATGGGATTTACTTCAACAGCGCGATCGTGAGCCTATTCCACAGTATACAGAGCGTTTTTGGAATGCACTCCTACAGCTACATATGCTTAAAGACGTACCAGAGACGACACATAAGCGGAAGTATATGTCTGGACTTCTTGGACATTACTACGCTGAAGTGAACATGTTCAAGCCTGCTACCCTTGAAGACGCCATCTCCTTAGCTCACGACACTGAAGATAAGTTACGCGGAAGAGATCGACGACCACAGCCATTCCAAGCAAACGGTAATTATGGATCTAAACAATTCAATTCCAATTTCAGAAGGTTTAATCCAGGTCGTTTCTCATCACCATCTTTCCGCAAGAATTGGCCTAAACCACCTGCATTACCATCCACTGTCAATCCAAATTCTAAACCTATTCCACAAGCAAATCCAAATATACCCAGACTCCCAGCCATTGCAAATAATGTGACCAAAGCCAAGCCCATCATATGCTACAAGTGTCACCAGCCAGGGCATCTCGCAGCAAATTGTCATTCAAAGAAGCCATCAGCACATATCAACTACCTTGGAGCTATGGACGAAGACGAGCATGAGGATATGCCGGATTTCACTGAAGATGAAGATGATCCTACTACTACTTCTGACACTTTACCAGGTATGCCTACTTCACATTCATTGTTGACTATGAAATGTATGGTGCATGGAAAAGAAAGAACTATATTGTATGATGACGGTAGTACCCATGACTTTATTTCAGCAAAATTGGTAAAGGAATTGAAACTGCATACTGTACCTACGCACTATCGCATAAAAGCTGAATTTTTAGGCACTAGGTACAATGGCACACAAGAAGTTCAAGATTTAGAAATTCAAATTGGTCCATATATTGAAAGAAGAAATTTCTTAGTTGTCCCATTACAGTCAAGCGACATTATTCTAGGAATGCCATGGAGACACCAACATAATCCCAATATAGATTATTCTACACACACAATGAATATTAATTTTCAAGGAAAATCTATTACATTATTTGGTATGCATGCATCTCATATTTTTCCACTGCTTTCGCATACTCAAGCAAAACGTGCACTACGCAAGAATACTAAATCATATCTCATTTGGGTAAATGAATTGCACGCAAAGGAAAAACATATGCACCCTAGGCATAAGGAATTTCTCGCATATTTTAAGGACTGTTTTGCAGAAGACCTACCACCAGGTTTACCTCCATCACGTCCAGAAGACCATAAGATTGACCTAATACCTGGCACACAACCACCTTGCAAAGCCCCATATAGGCACAATCAAATAGAGCAAAAAGAAATCCAGAGTCAAGTTGAAGAATTACTAAATAGAGGCTTAATTCGACCTAGCAATTCTCCATTCGGTGCACCTGTGCTCTTAGTCAAGAAAAAGAATAATACTTATCGTATGTGTATTGACTACCGAGCATTAAACAAGATCACTGTAAAGAATAGGTATCCTATACCTAGAGTTGACGACCTTATGGACAAACTGCAAGGATCTTCTATATTTAGTAAAATTGACCTTAAGTCTGGATATCATCAGGTGAGGCTAGATAGATCCGACATATTTAAGACTGCATTCAGGACACAGTTTGGCCATTATGAATTCTTAGTCATGCCATTCGGATTAACTAATGCACCTGCTACTTTCAGTAGAATGATGAACCGTATTTTTCTAAAATATCAATATTGTGTGATTGTTTTCTTTGATGATATTTTAGTATTCAGCCAAAGTGAAAAAGAGCATTATGAGCATTTATCATTAGTTTTTCAATTACTGAAAGAAAATCAATTGTTTGCAAATCCTGACAAGAGTGAATTCTTTAAGACAGAAATAGAATATCTAGGTCATATTGTATCAAAAGAAGGAATAAAAGTTGATCCTAAGAAAATTGATGCAATATTGCATTGGCCTGTTCCTAAAAATGTACATGAATTACGCTCATTCCTTGGTCTTGCTAGTTTCTATAGGAAGTTTGTACGTAATTTCTCATTACTTGTTTTACCATTGACCAAACTTCTTAAGAAAGGCATTGTTTATCAATGGACTGAAAACCAGCAGAAATCCTTTGATTTACTTAAACGTGCATTAACCAATGCCCCTGTTCTACAATTGCCTGACTTTAACAGACCATTATTTCTAGTTGTGACCGATGCTAGCGGATCAGGAATAGGAGCCGTGCTAATGCAAGACAACCATCCAATAGCATATTCTAGTTCTAAGCTGAAACCCTCTGAGCTTAAATATTCCACTTATGACAAGGAACTCTTAGCAGTTGTCCAAGCATTAAAACAATGGAAGCATTATTTAATGGGTTCAGAATTCATGATAAAGACCGACCAGCAAAGCATTAGACATCTACTTAGCCAACCCCAAATTTCTGACCGTCATATCAAATGGGCTTCATTCATTCAAAGTTTCCATCCTATCATTCAATACCAACCTGGAAAAGAAAATGTAGTTGCTGATGCATTGAGTAGAAGACCTGCAATTCATAACATTTCTATCATATCATTTGATTCTTTGATTGCTATGAAAGACACATATCACCAGGATATTACTTTTCATTCTGATTGGCAAAAATTAGTTCAAAATAATTTCATTCCTGTTGATTCATTGTCATATAATGATGGATTCATGTTCTTTGAAAAGAGACTGTGTGTTACTATTCCATTCTGATCTTTTGTTTTGAATGAAATTCATTGTCCCCCATATCAAGGTCATAGAGGTATCATTTCTACATTACGCATGTTAACTGAAGATTTTTATTGGCCGCATATGGATGCAGATGTATCTAATTTTGTTTCTGAATGTTTGATTTGTCAAAGAATAAAGAGACATCATGGTAAACAGTATGGACTATTAATGCCTTTGTCTGTTCCATCTAAACCTTGGGAACATATATCTATGGATTTCATTACTGGTTTATCAAATACTAAATCTAACCATGACATGATTTGGACAATTGTAGATAGATTTAGTAAGCAAGCATATTTCATTGCATGTAAGAAAACTTTAACAGTATCACAAGCAGCACAGTTATTTTTGAAAACTGTTTTTACTAACCATGGATTGCCGAAAGTGATTATTTCAGATAGAGATTCTAGATTTTGTAATAATTTTTGGATTACACTGTTTGCAAATCTAGGCACAAAGATTGATTTCTCATCTGCATTTCATCCAGAAACGAATGGACAAACAGAAGCCACAAATAGCACCATTCTAGATCTTTTACGTGCATACACTATCTCTAAACCTCAGACATGGGATACTCATTTACATTTATTACAGTTTGCATATAACAATACACCGCACACATCTACAAAGAAAGCACCTTTTGAAATTATTTATGGATATAGATTATCTACACCTGTTGCATCTTTGTCTAATAGAATACAAAGTGCCGATGATATTGCTACTATGCATAACTCTATTTTTGATGAGGTAAAGGATATGATTGCTAAAGCCCAACAATCATATACCAAACAAGCCAACAAGAAAAGACAAGCCATGAATTTCAAAGTTGATGATTATGTTTGGCTTAGAACAGAAAAGCGTAGACTGCAAAGTGTAGATAGACATCCAGTTGTCAAATTAGCTCCTAGATTCTACGGACCATTTAGAATCATTTATAAGATTAATGACAATGCTTTCAAGTTAGAACTGCCATCTCATTGGAAAATTCATAATACATTTCATATTAGTTTATTGAGACCATTTAGAGGCCAATTACCTATCCACCCTGTCTATGAAAACCCACCTTTACTAGAAGAAGAGACTGAAATACTTGAACCAGAAGCCATTATAGACACTGACTACATGACCACTAGAACTGGCCGAAGGTATTCTAGATATCTAGTCAAATTTAAGAAGCATCCTGTAGAGGAAGCACAATGGATGCACGCTAGAGACTTAAATGCTTTCCCCACTCTATTAGCTCCACATTGAGCTAATAGCAATTGAGGTCAATTGCTATCCCACCCCGGGGGTATGATGCCAGGAGGCATATTCCACGGTGGATTCCGTGAGGTTTTACGGTGGATTCCGTAAACTTAGATGACCGGGGCTCATACACAAAGAGGATTCTTTGTGCGAGAAGTTGATAGGGACGCCTGTCCTTTTCGGGCGTTTCATTAATTTAGTGTGTACATGGGTGATTCCATAGTGGGTGATTCCGCAAAATGCATATTAAATTAATAAACGTTTATGAGTTTAGAGTGCGCACTCGTAATAAATTAAGGTTAGGATTTATTTCTAACCAGTTGATTTATTTATGTAGCTGAAGACTGCTAGGTATTCACTTTTGTCGGTTTAATTGTGTTACTTTACTAACGATTGTGAATGCTTCAGTTGATGTGTAGAGATAGCAGCAGTGGCGGAGGAAAGCATTGGAGTCTAGCGGGTTTTCGACTCTTGGACTAGATTTTGATAGGCGCCACGCCTATATTTTGTTATGTCTATTGAGACATCGATTATTTATTATTATTTTGTATGCGCTTATGCGCCTGGATATGTTATTTCTATTTGGACATTGAGATTGGGCGTGCCAGACACTATGGGCACCGTCCATTAGCTTTATTTTACTATTTTTGTAGAAAGCAAACTCAAAAGCTAAAAGCTTGTCATATTTTTGTAATTGGGCTATTATTGAGCATGAAGATTGGAAATATACATAAAATACATGCTTTGTGAAGCGCTCACACAAGGCATGGGGGAGATTGAACCCAATTTGTCTCTTGCCTCTTGTCGTGCATGCTTTTACATGGGTTTTTGTGCTAAAAAGTAGAGTACTTTGTTCTTGGGGACCTTCCGGGATTCACCACGTGAGCTATCTGCGACCGATCTGCGCACCAAAAGAAATATAGCAAACTAACCAATTCACATTTACATTATAGTCTATCACTAAAGGTCTCAACAGCCCCATGACTCAATGTGATGTGCCGCAAGTAAGCTCCACCTTCATAGCTTTCAATGATTGCATGTGCTTTAAGTAGAAGAAGATGAAAAATAAGGGAGGAAATGGGGGAGAATAAGAAGAGTATGCAAGAGTTTCACTTGCATAAATCCCTCACTCACCCCCACACGGACACACACACACACACACACACACACACACACACTCTCTCTCTCTCTCTCTCTCTCAATATAGAAGCAAATAGGAAAAGAGAGCTTTGCAAATATTTTAAGCACAAGAATGAGCTTATCCTTTCATTTCTAAGATTTTACACATGTCGTTGACTTTTTCGCGTCGATACTGTTCCATCGCATTAGCTTAAACTAGTCCTCTATCACTTTGCACACACATTATCCATTTACAACCCTTGTAGTATCTTCTTGAGCAAGATTTGTAGACTTGTGCCTCACTCAAAATGTTATTGCTATTTGTATGAGAGTCAACCTATGTCTTCTTCCAATGATGTATAACGCAATTTTCTTGTTAAGGATTACAAGTGCCTAATAAATTCTCTTATTTTTGTCTATTTTTCCCAAAAATATTACTTATTCTTACATGCCTTGCTTTCATCCTTGCTTTTCTAGAGAAATTTAATATTACCCCCTCCTAAACATGAGGTAGCCCCATGGTACTCTACCATTGAGTGGGTAGCACTATGTGGCCGGTGTTGAGGGGTTATGAAGAGGGTTACTGGTAATGATACTACAATTTTGAGTTTTTATTGGTGTGGATGCAATTATTTTCTTACTTTGGTCTTCAAGAGTGGGCTTACTATCAAAGAAAAGAGAGAGAAGAGAGAAAAATGACGAGGACTACTAATGTCATTGCGTTGGTTCGGCAAATCTTCAAGTCATAATCTGGTAGTAGAAAAGGATCTACACTCCCTAAGGGTGTATGCATGACTTATTATGTTGTGATTACTCATACAAGTGAGAGTGAAATTGAGAGATGGGTTGACCCAGTCGATGTAAGCAGAGGTGCAATGAAAAGCTCAAGGTGTTTCCCTTGATGGGGCCTAATTCTGTGAAATGGTAAAGGGATAGGCATCAAGAACAAAGCTCACCATGGATACTACAAGATGTGTCAAACTTGAGGGATCCCAGGTGATGTGATTGAGGTTGTACCTATTCTATAGTTGACCTTTTGCTCTCTTTAGTTATTTATTTCTTAAAAATCTATGTTCCCTCCTTTTTTTTGTGTGGATATAAGGAGTTTCATTGTGACTCATCATGTAAGATGTTAGTGTTGCTCTTGCAGCCACCTAGGGGTCTAGTGGAGAGAAAAGGGTGGCTACAGCTTGACAACCTACCAGCATTCGATCTTGTAGTAGCTCAAAATTATATGCAATTAGTAGAGTGGTCAAAGAAGAAATTTCACCATGACATATCTATCAATACTTGAATTTATGTTAAAAAATATGTAGGCCATCTTTATTTGCTGCCTCTTTATCATTAAGTATTTGGAGTAATTGTAAGTGGTTGCATGTGGTAATGAAAGCACATGCAACACAAGTTGAGAAGTCATCCACAAACCACTTGAAAGAGGGTGTTACCTCCTTTTTAGGGAACCTAAGGTTGTCTTTGTGCCTGTAAGGGAACCTAAGGTTGTCTTCCACAAACCGCTTGAAAGAGGGTGTTATGTGCCTTTCAACAAGAGTTGTGATCTCTCAGGTGTCCCTATTTCAAATTATCAATGTCATGGATGCTATGGTTCATAACATCAATACAACTCTTAAAACACAATTCAAGTGCAAATAGATGAAGATAAGAAAATGTACCTAAAATTTTAATACTTACGATGATATTAAAGATGATCATAAGGTTCTTTCTTGGCTAAGTCAATTAAACACATATTTTGATATTGAAAGTTATGGTGAAAATAATAAAATAAAGTCTACTTCACATTATTTTATCGACAAAGCTTCTTTATAGTGGGATGTCACATGTATGAGCAGTGACCTTGTCGCAGGGTGTAGGATTGAAGGTCATCGCAGGGGTTTGGCAAGAAAGCTAGACAAGATAAATGGAGAAGTGTCTTCAAGAGTTAAGTAGATTGCAATGAGTGTTCAAGAGGTACCTCTTGGTCAATCACAAGGGTCTAAAAAATAAGATTTTATTGGGGTTCAAGAGCTTAGACTCCACAGTTGGTTGAGATAAGACAAGGATAGACACAAGAATATTACCTCATAAGTTCAAAATCAAGTCAAGCTTGTTTGCTTATAAGAGTAGTCACGGATTATGAAATTAAGTACATGTATCATCAACAACTCTACATCCATCATTCAAATTTGTATGATTACATTCAATGTAAACTAAAGCTTATGAGTCAATTACAAGGGTTGATGGATAAAGATCTTTATTTCAAGATAGCTTCAAATAAAGATCCAGATAAGATTAAGTTATCATAGCCAAGAAGTAAAGAGGGAAATCTCCTCTTAATTCAACTCAAATCAAATATGAATGGTCTTCAAACATTGCTTTGCCGTAGGGGTCCATAAATCATGGGTATTATGACAGGATATCAACTGTAAAGTAAGAAATGAATTACAAGATTACTGTTGAAGCTAACTCTTTGAATATGACTAAAGATAACAGCCCCAAATCTGCCCATAAACTTTCGAGATTGACATGTGATGATAGCATAGACTTTCTCTAACATAGAGTGCATAGATCAATCAAATACAAGTGTAAATCATTCCATATGAAGCAATAGAGAAATAAAAAGGATCTGTTGTTCACAAATCATCATGTGGGCTGCATATTTTAGCCCATATACATAGCTTCAACCTTTCAAGAAGACACTTTGATGAAGCAGAAAATAACCCTTGTATTCAAGAGCATTTAACAAGTAATAGGTAGCTTGCAATATAAATATAGAAGTAAAAGAGAATAAGGAATTCTTGCTGCCCTTGTTTGCTTTGTGATTGGCCACCTATTTTAGCCTCAAGCGTGTACATAGAGCAATCAATATGCTCCCATCAACAATGCTTTATGCAATATCTACTTGCATCAAGCATAGCAATGCTATAAATCTACAAGAAAAGAAAAATAAGTGTTGCTGCCCACAATACTTAGTTTGGACTGAAATATTCAACCCACTTCTCAAAAGCAAGTCAATAGGGTTTCTTGTCTCTCCTCTCTCCAAGCTTCCACTATGGTAGATTTCATTGAGCTTCGAAGAGCGTAAATGAGCCCTTTGGTTCAAGATAATAAATAGAGCAAGCATATGACATTCAATCCTTCAATTTAAAAGATAGGAAGTCCATTAACAGTCCCTAAAGACTCAATATAGTGGATTTAATGTCTCTCTTAACATGGGAGATCTAATTCGGAATTCACAAGTCAGGCCTAGACCTTCCTCAAGACTCATAATCAAGCTCCCCTTTATGTATGGGTTGCTGCCTTTTAAATACACAGTTCTACTTGATTAACTCATTCAAGAGTGGCTTTCCATTTTTGTTGAAGCACACAAGGAGTAGCACTTACATGTCAAGTGGGCTGCAGCTAGTTGTTGTTGCATGGCTTGATTAGCCTTTTTATGTTGAAGCTTTCGACAACTCTTCCCCTTCTCCATCCATGGCGCCTGCTCATCCGTGAGTTCTACCCGCAAAATGCGGTGCAGTTCACACTACCCCTTTGATCTCTCTCTTGACTATTTCAGTCACATAGGCAATGCTACAAGTCATATACAATGTCTTATGCTTGGTTAACCTAGCTAACTTTATCTCCCTTGTGACTTAGCTTGTGAATATACTTAAAAACTTTGAAGATCATAAGTGCACAACCACGTCATTAGCTCCTGGAAAATGCAATCCAAGGGATCCTACCAAATCAACTACTCATTTCCATGTTCTATCTTGTTAAATGTTCCATGACTTACAGAACTTGTAGTAATTTCATGTAAGTGTTGCAAAGAGAGTTAAAAGTAAGTAACCACATAATTTATTCATATTCTCAAGGACCCATGATAAATTTGTTGTATTTTAATGCAAAGGGCCCCCATCTTTGCTTCACCATGCCATTTTCTCGTGCAATTAGGCTTAATGTTTTATCGCACTAGGCAAGTCTCTTGTAGTTTGTCTAAATTACAAGTGACTAAGTAATATATGTAGAGGTTAAAAATTTTATGTTTAAATCATGGGCAAATAATATTATGGCATTCACGCTCTCCTAACCTGCACATCCTTTGGCATGTGCCACTTTATATTGTTTTCATCTTTTATCATGTCCTCTTCTTTGTCCTTGAAGTCATCTTCTTTCTCTATGTCTTCGTGCCCTTGGATTATATCCAAGTTTTCTAATTCATATGTTGAATTTCCTCTTCATTTGAAGAGCTTGATTATTTTTGTAGCTTTGGCTATCTTCATGCTTGTCCCCTCCAATTCAACCAATGAATATGCGGCATTGTCATGAATGATCTTTACCAGATATGGGCCAAACCAACGCTTTACCGTCTTCCTAGAAGCACTGTATTGATTGTTTAGGGTGTTGTCATAGCCAAGCACCCAGTCATTTTCTTGAATAGCTCTTGGCCAGAGTCGATGATGCCTATCAAATCTTCTTTTATTCTTTAGTATCACTATTTTTAGCGTCTCAATAGTTGCTTGAACATCTTTAGGCCTTCTTTCTAGCTGGCATATGCGCAAAGTCAGCAACTCTTCTCTACTGATTCCTTCCTCCCAAGGTAGAAGACTCCATGTGAGAATAGATTCTTCAATCGGCATAATTGGTTGCTGTCCATGCATGATTTCACCTAGGCATATAGCAACTTACGGCACTATGAGTAGTTCAGTCAGCCCATAATGAGAAAGCAAACAATCTAGGCCATTCTTTGATTTTTCCTCTACAACATTTTGCTAGAGCTTTGAGAATAGGATGATGCCCTCTCTCACTTTTTCCATTACGTTCTCAGTTGTAGGCTAATGGTAAAGCCAGTTTAATTACCAATTGAGTAAAGAAGTTGTGTGCCTTATCGGCATCCAACTCCCCTACGTCTACAATTACTTTACCGAGACAACAATATCTGCAAAACACTTCTTCAAGCAAAAAAAGACAAACAACTTGAGTGGTATTGGTTGTTAAGGCTTTGCCTTCAACTTGATTGGTTAGATCCTCTCTTGCAAGTACTAAATTTTGCATATTTCACATTCGTGTAGGCATGGTTACAAGATCAACAACCCATCTATAATGTATAGACAAAGGATAAGTCGATTGCAACCCATCTCGATGCTTAACCATAGAGTACATTTGACACATGTAACAAGTTTCAGAAAAATGCTCTATGTGTCGATACATGTTCTGCCACCAATATGATCTTACTAAAATTTCCCCATACACCTCTATGGCCAGTCCATAGGGTTTCATGAAATTCCTTCATTATCGATTGTTGTAATCTTTTGTTACCTAAAACTCAAGCAGGCGATCCTTTCTTTTTCTTTGCTTGTTTCCATATATGCCCATTTTTAAGAAAGAAGCTATAAGCTTTCCTCTTATAATGCTTGAATTCTTCATTAGTCCATGTCTCTTTCTTCTTCATTCTGCTCAAATATTGGCCGATCTTCAGCCAATCTTCTTCAAGGAAATGAACTAGAACTTGAGCAATGCAATGAGCATGCTGGCTCCTAGTTGAACACCCTTCTTCCATAGTCAAATCTTTGATCTTTGTTTCTGTTTGTTAAATTACATCAATAAATTTTGCTATTCTTGCTGTACTTAATGCTATGCCATTAAAAAGATCAGCTGCGCTTGTTGTTTTGAGCTTCGGATTTGTATATGCAGCTACTGAAAATGTATTTTCAGTAGCCATGGAATGAAAATCAGCAAGTATAGACTCTTCAAGTTCATCTTCTTCCATCAGCTCCTTTTCATTGTCATATCTTGTACGTGACAACATGTCAGCAATTGGATTCTCCTTTCTTGCAATATACTTTAATTTGGGAATAAGAGATTCAATATATGCAATCCATCTTAGCATACCAATGTCGGACCTATTCTATAGTGGACCTTTTTCTCTCTTTTGTTATTTCTTTCTTAAAATTCTATGTTCTCTTTTTTTTTTAAATTTAGGTTTTTCATTGTGACTCATCATGTAAGATGTTAGTGTTGCTCTTGCAGCCACCTAGGGTCTAGTGGAGAGAAAAGGGTGGCTAGAGCATGTTGTCAACCTACTACCATTCAATTTTGTAGTAGCTCTAAAGGAGATGCAAGTAGTAGAGTGGTCAAAGAAGCAATTTCACCATGACAAATCTATCAATACTTGAATTTAATTTAAAAAATATGTAGGCCCTCTTTCTTTGCTAGCTCTTTTTCATTGTGTATTTGAAGTAATTGTAAGTGGTTGCATGTGGTAATGTAAGCACATGCAAGACAAGTTGAAAAGTCATTCACAAACCACTTGAAAGAGGGTGTTATGTCCTTTTCAGGGAACTTGAGGTTGTCTTAGTGCTTGTAAGAGAACCTAAGGTTGTCTTCCACAAACCACTTGGAAGAGGGTGTTATGTCCATTTCAGCAAGAACTGTGATCTCTGAAGTGTCCCTCATCCCAAATTACCCATGTCATGGATGCTATGGTTCGTAACATCAATACCACTCTTCAAGCACAATACAAGTGCAAATAGATAAAGACAATAAAATGTATCTTTAAATTGAATACTTTTGAAGTTCTCTCTTGGCTAAGTCAATTCAACTCATATTTTGACATTGAAAGTTATGTTGAAAATGATATAATCAAGTGTGCTTCACATTATTCTATCAACAAAGCTTCTTTATAGTGGAATGTCACATGTAAGAGCATTGACATTGTCATAGCCTGTAGGATTGAAGGTTAGCGCAAGGGTTTGGCAACAAAGCTATACAACATAAATGAAGAAGTGTCTTCAAGAGTTAAGTAGATTGGAGTGAGTGTTCAAGAGGTACTTCTTGGTCAATCACTGGGGTCTGAGAAAGAAGATTGTATTGGGGTTCAAGAGCTTAGACTCCACATTTGGTTGAGATAAGAGAAGGGTAGACACAAGAATATTACCTCTTAAGTTCAAATTCAAGTCAAGCTTGTTTCCTTGTAAGATCAGTCACGGATTATGAAATAAATTACATGTATCATCAACAACTCTGCATCCCATCATTCAACTTTATATGATTACATTCAATGTAAACTGAAGCTTATGAGTCAATTACAAGGCTTGATGGATAAGGATCTTTACTTCAAGAGAGCTTCAAATAAAGATCCAGATAAGATTAAGTTATCACAGCCAAGAAGTAAAGAGGGAAAGCTCCTCTTAATTCAACTCAAAGAAAATATGAAAGGTCTTGGAACATTGCCCTACCATAGGGGCTCATAAATAGTGCATATTTTGATTGGATATCAACTGTAAAGCAAGAAATGAATTAAAAGATTACTGCTCAAGCTAGCTCTTTGAATATGGCTGAACATAATTACAACCCCAAATTTACCCATAAACTTTTGAGATTCACCTCTGATGATAGCATACACTTTCTCTAACATAGAGTGCATAGATCAATCAAATACAAGTGTAAATCATACCATATGAAGCAACAAAGAAGTAAAAGAATATGTTGTTCACAAATCATCATGTGGGCTGCCTATTTCAGCCCATATACATAGCTTCAACCTTCCAAGAAGACACTTTGATGAAGCACAAAGCAGCCCCTATATTCAAGAACATGTAACAAGTAATAGGTAGCTTGCAATAGACATATAGAAGTAGAAGAGAATAAGGAATTCTTGCTGCCCTTGTTTGGTTTGTAATTGGCCACCTATTTCAGTCTCAAGCATGTACATAGAGCAATCAAGATGCGGCCTTCCACAATGCTTTATGCAATATCTGCTTGCATCAAGCATAGCAATGCCATGAATGTATAAGAGAGAAAAATCAGTGTTGCTGCCGAGAATACTTAGTTTGGGCTAAATTATTCAGCCCAGTTTGGTGCATGGCTTGATCAGCCTCTTTATGTGGAAACTTTGGAAAACTCTTGCCCTTGTTCATCCATGGCACCTACTCATCCCTAAGTTTTTCTCGCAAAATGCGGCACAGTTCACGTCACCTCCTTTATCTCTCTCTTGACAATTGTAGTCACATAGGCAATGGTATAAGTCATATACAATGTCTTATGCTTGGCTAACCTAGGTAACTTCGTCTTCAAGAGTTAAATAGATTGCAATGAGTGTTCAAGAGGTACTTCTTGGTTAATTAGTAGGGTCTGAGAAAGAAGATTGTATTGGGTCTCAAGAGCTTAGACTCCACAATTGGTTGAGATAAGAGAAGGGTAGACACAAGAATATTACCTCATAAGTTCAAATTCAAGCCAAGTTTGTTTCCTTCTGAGAGCAGTCACGGATTATGAAATTAAGCACATGTATCATCAACAACTCTGCATCCCATCATTCAACTTTTTACTATTACATTAAATGTAAGCTGAAGCTTATGAGTCAATTACAAGGCTTGATGGATAAGGATATTTACTTCAAGAGAGCTTCAGATAAAGATCTAGATAAGATTAAGTTATCACATCCAAGAAGTAAAGAGGGAAAGCTCCTCTCAATTCAACTCAAAGAAAATATGAAAGGTCTTGGAACATTGCCCTGCCATAGGGGCTCATAAATCATTCTTATTTTGATAAGATATCAACTGTAAAGCAAGAAATGAATTAAAAGATTACTCCTCAAGCTAGCTCTTTGAATATGGCTGAAGATAACAACCCCAAATCAGCCCATAAACTTGCGAGATTCACCTCTGATGATAGCATACACTTTCTCTAACATAGAGTGCATAGATCAATCAAATACAAGTGTAAATCATACCATATGAAGCAATAGAGAAGTAAAAGGATCTATTGTTCACAAATCATCATGTGGGCTGCCTATTTCAGCCCATATACATAGCTTCAACCTTCCAAGAAAACACTTTGATGAAGCACAAAACAGCCGCTGTATTCAAGAGCATGTAACACGTAAGAGGTAGCTTGCAATAGACATATAGAAGTTGTAGTTAATAGAAGAGAAGAAGAATTTTTGCTTCCCTTGTTTGCTTTGTTATTGGCCACCTATTTCAGCCTCAAGCGCATACATAGAGTAATCAAGATGCTCCCATCCATAATGATTTATGCAATATCCACTTGCATCAAGCATAGCAAAGCCATGAATCTACAAGGAGTGAAAAATAAGTGTTGCTGCCCACAATACTAAGTTTGGGCTGAAATATTCAGCCCACTTTGGTGCATGGCTTTGGACAACTCTTCCCCTTCTCCATCCATGGCGCCTGCTTATCCTTGAGTTTTGCCCACAAAATGCAGCGCAGTTCACACCACCTCCTTGATCTCTCTCTTGACTATTTCAGTCACATAGGCAATGCTACAAGTCATATGCAATGTCTCATGCTTGGTTAACCTAGGTAACTTCATCTCCCTTTTGACTTGGCTTGTGAATATACTTACAAACTTTGAAGATCATAAGTGCAAAACCACATCATTAGCTCTTGGAAAATGCAATCCAAGGGATCCTACCAAATCAACTGCTCATTTCCATGTTTTATCTTGTTAAATGTTCCATGACTTACGAAAATTGTAGCAATTCCATGTAAGTGTTGCAAAGAGAGTTAAAAGTAAGTAACCACATTTATTCATCTTGTCAAGGACCCATGAAAAGTTATTGTATTTTAAGGTAGAGAGACCCCATCTTGGCTTCACCATGCCATATACTGGTGGACCTTAGGCTTAACGTTTTATTTCACAAATCTCCTATAGTTTGTCTAAATTACAAGAGACTAAGCAATATATGTAAAGGTTAAAAATATTATGTCTAAACCATGGGCAAAGAATCTTATGACATTCACCCCCTCCTAACCTGCATATCGTCTGACATGTGCCACTTTATGTTGTTTTCATATTCTGTCATGTCCTCCTCTCCCTCCTTGAAGTCATCTTTTTTCTCCATGTCCTCATGCTCTTGGATTATATCCAGGTCTTCTAACACATATGTTGAATTTTCTCTTCATTTGAAGAGCTTGATTCTTTTTCTAGCTATGGGTATCTTGTTGCTTGTCCCATCCAATTCAGCCAATGAATATGTGGAATTGTCATGAATGACCTTTACTAGATATGGGTCAAAGCAACAGTATACCATCTTCCTAGAAGCATTATATTTATTGTCTAGGCTGCTCTTATAAACAAGCACCCAGTCATTTTCTTGAAGAGCTCTTGGCCACAGTCGATGATGCCTATCAAATCTTCTTTTATTCTTTAGTCTTGCTGTTTTTAGCTTTTCAAGAGTTGCTTGAACATCTTCAGGCCTTCTTTCTAGCTGCCATATGTGCAAAGTCAGCAAATCTTCTCTATTGATTCCTTCCTACCAAATTAGAAGACTCCATGTGACAATAGATTCTTCAATTGGCATAATTAATTGATGTCCATGCATAAGTTCAGCTGGCATATAGCCAATTATGAAAATAGTCGCATTAGCCCATAATGCGAAAGGAATCATTTTAGGCCATTCTTTGATTTTTCCTCTATAAGATTTTACTAGAGTTTTGAGAATAAGCTGATGCCCTCTCTCACTTTTACCATTGCCTTCACAATTGTAGGCTATTGGTAAAGCCACTTTAATTCCCCATTGAGCAAAGAAGTTGTGTGCCTTATCGGCATCCAACTCCCCTATGTCTGCAGTTACTTTACCGACACAACCATATTTGCAAAACACTTCTTCAAGAAAAAGATGACAAACAACTTGAGTGGTCTTGGTTGTTAAGGCTTTGCCTTCAGCTTGATTGGTTAGATCCTCTCTTGCAAGCACTAAATATTGCATATATTAGCTATATATAGTTTGTCTATATATAGCATCCTTGGTCCCCTCTATATATTCCAACTATGTGTGCTCACTTGATGCACTTTTGGGGTTCCACTTCCACTATCTTGTGTCTCTCTTCCTCCGTTCCTCATCTCCCTCGTGCACTGTTCAACATGGTATCAGAGCGAGGTTTCCTCTTTCTTCTTTCTCATGCCGAGAGCATCCTACGCTGAAGGAGTAGTGTTGCTTCCTCTCTCTCTCTATCATCATCCATCCTCTTTCTCCTCTTTCCTCTCCTTCTCGCCCTCCTTTGCCCCCTACCACTACCCCTACCCCTACCCCTGCCCCTGCCCCTGCCTGCCTTGTTCTACCTCCCCTATCCTGTCGGCGAATATGTGAAGTCGTTGCACCCAAGTGTGCGCAAAATAGCCAGGATCGGCAGGTTGTGGCAACAGTAGGGCTGCGAGAGAGGAGAGACTGCTGCCTCCTTGTCTTGTTGGCGAATATGTGAAGTCGTCGCACCCTCCTCTGCCCCTGACCCCTACCCCTGCCGCCTGTTCTGCCTCCTCTCTCCTGTTGCCATGGCCACAAACGACGACACCTCCTAGCATTGCCACGGCCACGAGGAGGATGATCCCCATCCCGACGAGCCCCCCACTCCACCCTTCCCACCAGGACCCCTCCCTCGTCAAGAAGATCCCTGACACCTCGACAGACCTCCGTCCAGTGCCGCCACAAGATAGAGAAGCTCTGCCGCAAGTACCGTGTCGAGCCCATTGCCACCCTACTCCGAGTTCGAGTCGAGCAAAAGCATTAGGGTTTCCAAGGAAAGAGAGCTTCCAGATCATGAGTCCACCATGAGCTTAGACAAAGATACAGATGATTCTGACCAACCACCACCAGACCGCTATCACAACCGGTCTCTTGGCCTTCGAGCACAAGTCCAAGCCTACCAGCAATGGCTACACCTTCCTTGAAAACAACGGCACCCACAGTCACAACATCGTCAATGGATCATCAGATTGTGACAAGGAGGATAGATTGGATGAGGAATCAGATGCAACAGCTATTAGGAAATGCGTAGCCGTAGTATAGACTACGAGGCCGCGAAGGCTTTCAAGATGGACAGATTCCGCAACCATAGGACTTCTTCAAAGTCCAGCTTGGAAATTATTCCAGGCTTTGTTTATAAGAAATGTTTCGAGCTGATGGGATGATATTTCATTTCATTCTTATTCCAGTTGTTGAAATGTTCCAGCTGATGTTTCATTAGTATTCCAACTGTTGAGTTGTTCTAGCTGATGTTTCATTGTTTCTAGTTGTTGTTTGTCTATTTTCAGCTGATTCGTCTGTTCAAGCTTATGTTTATTCTACTTGATATTTTATCTATTCTAGCTAAGGAGCTGATGTTGCAGCTGATGTTTTCGTCTTGATAATGCTCATCTCATCCATTCTTCTTTCCATTTGCTGGTGGTATGCCATCTGCTATTTCGTATATTCTAGCTGATGAGCTGATGAAATTTTTATAGTATATTCTAGCTGCTGAGTTGATTTATTACATTGTGATTGTGTTTTAATGTTGATATAACATTTTGTGTTAAGCTTTTGATGTCATAGATTATGCTGCATAGCTAATTATATCCACACTCAAGATAAAGCAATTTCATGGCTCTTTATCTCCTTCGATTCCTTCATGTATTGTAATTCAAGATTGATGTAGCTCCTTCATTTATCTATAGTAATTCAGGAGTGATGTAGCTCCCTGAATTCCTAGAAACATGCACTTGTATAATCAAGAGTGATTATTATGATGTAGCACCTTCATTTATCTATAGTAATTCAGGAGTGATGTAGCTGATTTGATGCCTACAAACATGCACTTGTATATTCAGGAGTGATTTAGCTCCTTTCAACTTTCTAATAATATATTTTCAATATTAATATAGCACTAGGGCTATATAGAGCTATGGGTACCCTTAAGCCCCCAAGGGTTTCTTCATCCACAGTTAGGGACCTTTATTTGAGCGGGGGTATTAGCTATATATAGCATCCCTGGTCCCCTCTATATATTCCAACTATGTGTGCTCACTTGATGCACTTCTGGGGTTCCATTTCCGGTGTCTCGTGTCTCTCTTCTCTTCTCTCTTCCTCCGTTCCTCGTCTCCCTCGTGCTATTAGCTATATATAGTTTGTCTATATATAGCATCCCTAGTCCCCTCTATATATTCCAACTATGTGTGCTCGAAGGCCAAGAGACTGGTTGCGATAGCGATCTGGTGGTGGTTGGTCAGAATCATCTGCATCTTCTTCTAAGCTCATGGTGGACACATGATTTGGAAGCTCTCTTTCCTTGGGAACCCTTATGCTTTTGCTGGACTTGAACTCGGAGTAGGGTGGCAATGGGCTTGGCACGGTACTTGCGGTGGAGCTTCTCCATCTTGTGGTGGCACTGGACAGAGGTCTATCCAGGTGCCGAGGATCTTCTTGACGAGGGAGGGGTCCTGGTGGGAAGGGTGGAGGGGGGCTCGTCGAGGTGCGCATTGTCCTCCTCCTCGTGGCCGTGGCGATGCTGGGAGGTATCGTTGTCTGCGGCCATGGCGACAGGACAGAGGAGGCAGAATAGGGGGCAGGGGCAGGGGTCATGGGCAAAGGAGGGTGTGCCGACTTCACATATTCACTGACAAGACAGGGAGGCAACGGTCTCTCCTCTCTCGCAGCACTACCGTTGCCACAACCTGCCATTCCTGGCTATTGTGCGCATGCTAGGGTGTAGCAACTTCACATATTCGTCAACAGGACATGGGAGGCAGAACAGGGCAGGCAGGGGCAGGGGTCAGGGGAAAAGGAGGGCGAGAAGGAGAGGAAAGAGGAGAAAGAGGATGGATAATGATAGAGAGAGAGAGGAAGCAACACTACTCCTTCAGCGTAGGATGCTCCCAGCATGAGAGAGAAGAGAGAGAAAACCTCACTCTGATACCATGTTGAAGAGCGTCAGGGAGACGAGGAACGGAGGAAGAGAGAAGAGAAGAGAGACATGAGACACCGGAAGTGGAAAGGAAAGAGAGCTTCCAGATCATGAGTCCACCATGAGCTTAGATGAAGATGCAGATGATTCTGACCAACCACCACCAGATCGCTATCGCAATCGATCTCTTGGCCTTTGAGCACAAGTCCAGGCCTGCCAGCAATGGCTACACCTTCCTCAACAACAACAGCACCCACAGTCACAACATCGTCAATGGATCATTAGACTATGACGAGGAGGATAGATTGGATGAGGAATCAGATGCAGCAGCTATTAGGAAATGCACTGAAATTCAGCAAGCCATATCCATAGGAGCCACATCGTTTTTGCTGACAGAGTACAAGTATTTGGTTTATTTCATGGGCATATTTGCTGCTATCATTTTCTTGTTCCTGGGATCTGTGAAGGGTTCAGTACTAATCCCCAGCCTTGCAGATACGATCCAAAGCACGAATGTGCCCCAGCTCTCTTTACAACGATTTTCACTACAGTTGCATTTATATTGGGAGCTTTGATGTCCATAGTGTCGAAATTTTTGGGCATGATGATCGCAACATATGCGAATGCTCGCATAACTTTGGAAGCCAAAAAAGGGATAGGCAAAGCATTCAAAATTGCCTTCCAATCAGGTTCGCTGTTGGGTTTCTTACTTGCTGCTAATGGCCTCATAGTTTTATACATCACTATAAAACTATTCGAGCTTTATTACAAGGATGATTGGGAGGGCCTTTTTGAGGCCATCACTGGTTATGGGCTTGGAGGCTCATCTGTGGCTCTATTTGGAAGGGTTGGAGGTGGAATCTATACCAAAGTTGCGGATGTTGGAGCAGATCTTGTTGGAAAAGTAGAAAGGAATATCCCAGAGGATGATCCATGAAATCCAGCAGTCATTGCTGACAATGTGGGTGATAATGTGGGAGATATTGCTGGAATTGATTCAAATTTGTTTGGCTCCTTTGCTGAATCTTCTTGCGCAGGTCTTGTTGTGGCTTCCATGTCATCATTTGGCACATATCATGACTTCACTGCTATGTGCTTCCCTCTACTCATTAGCTCTATGGGCATTGTGGTGTGCCTCATCACAACCTCGTTCACAACTGATGTGTTCGTCGAGATCTCAAATCTAAGGGATATTGAACCTACACTGAAGAGACAGTTGCTGATATCCACCATCTTAATGACATTCGGTGCAGCTTTTGTTTGTTGGCTGGCACTACCATCCACGTTTTACATATATGATCCTAACGGTGGTGCAAAGATGGTTCAAAACTGGAAACTATTCTTCTGCATTGGAGTAGGGCTTTGGGCAGGGTTTGTAATTGGCTACGTTACAGAGTATTTCACCAGCAATAAATACAGACCAGTCTAGGATGTTGCTCATTCTTGTAGGACAGGAGCTGCTACCAATGTCATCTTTGGTTTGGAACTTGGCTAGAAGTTTGTAATTGTTCCAATATTTGCTATTGTTGTTTCCATCTATGTCAGCCATACCCTAGTAGCCATGTACGAGATCACAGCAGCTCTTGGAATGCTTTGTACCATTGCCACTTTTCTAGCCATAGATGCATATGGTCCCAATCCGCACTTTGGGGGAGTGCTTTCTCAGATTAGAAGAGATGAAACTGCAGATGCAAAGAGAGTCTAAGTGATTCCGTGATGATCTAGAGGCTAGGTGTACAGAGATGTTCCTAGAGTCCCAGAAGTAGATTGCTGAGATGTTTGCTTGGGCTCTGAGCAGTAGTAAGAAAAGTGATGAGCTCTTGCTGATGATTGTCGGTATTTTGTTCATCATTTGATTATTCTAAATGTTTCTTTCTTCCAGCTGATTTTTGGCTCTTCATGCTACGTTTCTTTCTTTCAACTGATTTTTGGCTCTTCATGCTACGTTTCATATCATTTCATCTATATTACAGCTAATGCGTTGAAATTATTCCAGGCTTTGTTTATAAGAAATGTTTCGAGCTGATGGGATGATATTTCATTTCATTCTTATTCCAGCTATTGAAATGTTCCAACTGATGTTTCATTCTTATTCCAGCTATTGAAATGTTCCAACTGATGTTTCATTATTATTCCAGCTGTTGAGTTATTCTAGCTGATGTTTCATTGTTTCTAGTTGTTGTTTGTCTATTTTCAGCTGATTCATCTGTTCAAGCTTATGTTTATTCTACTTGATATTTTATCTATTCTAGCTAAGGAGCTAATGTTGCAACTAATGTTTTCGTCTTGATAATGCTCATCTCGTCCATTCTTCTTTCCATTTGGTGGTGGTATGCCTACTGCTATTTCGTATATTCTAGCTGATGAGCTGATGAAATTTTTATCATATATTCTAGCTGCTGAGTTGATTTATGACATTGTGATTGTGTTCTAATGTTGATATAACATTTTCTATTAAGCTTTTGATGTCACAGATTATGCTGCATAGCCGATTATATCCACACTCAAGATAAAGCAATTTCATGGCTCTTTATCTCCTTCGATTCCTTCATCTATTATAATTCAAGATTGATGTAGCTCCTTCATTTATCTATAGTAATTCAGGAGTGACGTAGCTCCCTCAATGCCTACAAATAGGCACTTGTATATTCAGGAGTGATTAGATTGATATAGCTCCTTCATTTATTTATAGTAATTCAGGAGTGATGTAGCTCATTCGATGCCTACAAACAGGCACTTGTATATTCAGGAGTGATTTAGCTCCTTTCAACTTTGTAATAATATATTTTCAATATTAATATAGCACTAGGGCTATATAGAGCTGTGGGTTTTTCCCTTGAGCCCCCAAAGGTTTTTTCATCCACAGTTAGGGACCTTTATTTGAGCGGGGGTATTAGCTATATATAGTTTTTCTATATATAGCATCCCTGGTCCCCTCTATATATTCCAACTATGTGTGCTCATTTGATGCACTTCTGGGGTTCCACTGCCGGTGTCTCGTGTCTCTCTTCTCTTCGCTCTTCCTCCATTCCTCGTCTCCCTCACACACTATTCAACAGCATAATCCATATAGGCATGGTTATAAGATCAAAAACCCATCTATAATGTATAGACAAAGGGTAAGTTGGTTGCAACCCATCTCGATGCTTAACCATAGAGTACATTTGACACACATAACAAGTTTCAATAAAATGCTCTATGTCTTGATACATGTTCTACCACCAATATTTTTCTTTGATCTTACTAAAAGTTCCCCATACGCCTCTATGGCCAGCCCACAAGCTTTCATGAAATTCCTTCATTATCGGTTCTTGTAATCCTTTGTTACCTAAAACTCAGACAAGCGCTTCTTTCTTCTTCTTTGCTTGTTTCCATAGATGCCCATTTTCATGAAAGAAGCCATAAGCTTTTCTCTTAATATGCTTGAATTCTTCATTATTCCATGTCTCTTTCTTCTTCATTCTGCTCAAATATTGGCCGAGCTTCAGCGAATCTTCTTCATAATCTTCTTCAAGGAAATGAACTAGAACTTGAGCAATGCAATGAGCATGCTGGCTCCTAGTTGACCACCCTCCTTCCATAGTGGAATCTTTGATCTTTGTTGGTGTTTGCTAAATTAGAGCAGTACATTTTGCTATTCTTGTTGTACTTAATGCTGTACCATTAAAAAGATCAGTAACATTTGCTATTTTTAGCTTTGGATTTGTATATGAAGCTATTGAAAAGGTATTTTCAGTAGCCATGGAATAAAAAACAGCAAGTATAGACTCTTCAACTTCATCTTCTTCCATCAGCTCCATTTCATTGTCATATCTTGCACATGAAAACATGTAAGCAACTGGATTCTCCTTTCCTGCAATATGCTTTAATTTAGTGTTGAGAGATTCAATATATGCAATCCATCTTAGCATAGCAATGTCCAGCCTATTCTATAGTGGAGCCTTCACTCTCTTTTGTTATTTCTTTCTTAAAATTCTCAGTTCTTTTTTTTTATATAAGGTGTTTCGTTCTGACTCATCATGTAAGATGTTAGTGTTGCTCTTGCAGCCACCTACAGGTCTAGTGCAGAGAAAAGGGTGGCTACAACATGTTGTCAACCTACTAGCATTCAATCTTCTAGTAGCTCAAAAGGAGATGCAAGTAGTAGAGTGGTCAAAGAAGCAATGTCACCATGACATACCTATCAATACTTGAATTTATGTTAAAAAATGTGTAGGCCCTCTTTTCTTGTTGCCTCTAATTTTTCATTTACTTGAAGTAATTGTAAGTGGTTGCATGTGGAAATGAAAGTATATGCAAGACAAGTTGAAAAGTCATTCACAAACCACTTGAAAGAGGGTGTTACATCCTTTTTAGGGAACCTAAGGTTGTCTTGTGTCTTGTAAGGGAACTTGACATTGTCTTCCACAAACCACTTGAAAGAGGGTGTTCCGTCCTTTTCAGCAAGACTTGTGATCTCTCAAGGGTCCCTCATCCCAAATTACCTATGTCATAGATACTATGGTTTGTAACATCAATACCACTCTTCAAGAACAATTCAAGTGCAAATATATGAAGACAAGAAAATGTACCTTTAAATTTAATAGTTACGATGGTATTAAAGATGATCATAAGGTTCTCTCTTGGCTAAGTCAACTCAAATCATAGTTTGATATTGAAAGTTATGCTGAAAATGATAAAATCAAGGGTGATTCACATTATTTTATCGACAAAGCTTCTTTATAGTGGAATGTCACATGTAAGAGCATTAACATTGTTGCAACGTGTAGGATTGAAGGTCACCGCAAGGGTTTGCTAAGAAAGCTAGACAACATAAATGGAGAAGTGTCTTCAAGAGTTAAGTAGATTGGAGTGAGTGTTCAAGAGGTACTTCTTGGTCAATCACTAGGGTCTGAGAAAGAATATTGTATTGGGGTTCAAGAGCTTAGAATCCACATTTGGTTGAGATAAGAGAAGGGTAGACACAAGAATATTACTTCATTAGTTTAAATTCAAGTCAAGCTTGTTTCCTTGCAAGATCAGTCACATATTACAAAATTAAGTACATGTATCATCAACAACTCTACATCCCATCATTCAACTTTGTATGATTACATTAAATGTAAACTGAAGCTTATGAGTCAATTACAAGGCTTGATGGATAAAGATATTTACTTCAAGAGAGCTTCAAATAAAGATCCATATAAGATTAAGTTAAAGAAGGAAATCTCCTCTTAATTCAACTCAAAGAAAATATGAAAGGTCTTGGAACATTGGCCTACCATTGGGGCTCATAAATCATGTGTATTTTGATAGGATATCAACTGTAAAGGAAGAAATTAATTAAAAGATTACTGCTCAAGTAGCTCTCAGAATATGACTGAAGATAATAGCCCCAAATCAGCCCAAAAACTTCCAAGATTCACCTCTGATGATAGAATACACTTTCTCTAACATAGAGTGCATAGATCAATCAAATACAAGTGTAATCATACCATATGAAGCAATAGAGAAGTAAAAGGATCTGTTGTTCACAAATCATCATGTGGGCTGCCTGTTTCAGCCCATATACATAGCTTCAACCTTCCAAGACGACACTTTGATGAAGCACAAAACAGCCCATGAATCTACAAGAAGAGAAAAGTAAGTGTTGCTACCCACAATAGTTAGTTTGGGTTGGAATATTCAGCCCACTTTGGTGTATGGCTTGATCAACCTCTTTACCTAGAAGCTTTGGACAACTCTTCCCCTTCTCCATCCATGGCGCCTACTCATCCCCTTGAATTTTGCCTGCAAAATGCGGCGTAGTTCACACCACCTCCTGGATCTCTCTCTTGACTATTTCAGTCACATAAGCAATGCTACAATTCATATAAAATGTATTATGCTTGGTTAACCTAGGTAAGTTTGTCTCCCTTCCGACTTGGCTTGTGAATATACTTAAAAACTTTGAAAATCATAAGTGCATAACCACATCATTAGCTCCTTGAAAATGCAATCCAAGGGATCCTACCAAATCAACTGCTCATTTCCATGTTTTATCTTGTTAAATGTTCCGTGACTTACATAAATTTTAGCAATTGCATGTAAGTGTTGCAAAGAGAGTTAAAAGTAAGTATCCACATTTATTCATTTTGTCAAGGACCCATGATAAATTTATTGTAGTTTAAGGAAGAGAGCCCCCATCTTGGCTTCACCATGCCATATGCTGGTGGACTTAGGCTTAACATTTTACTGCACAAATCTCTTGTAGTTTGTCTAAATTACAAGTGACTAAGTAATATATGTAGAGGTTAAAAATCTTATGTTTAAAACATGGGCAAAGAATCTTATGACATTCACCCCTCCTAACCTGCACATCCAATGACATGTGCCACTTTATGTTGTTTCCATCTTCTGTCATGTCCTCTTCTCCATCCTTGAAGTCATCTTCTTTCTCCATGTCTTCATGCTCTTGGATTATAGCCAAGTCTTCTAACACATATGTTGAATTTTCTCTTCATTTGAAGAGCTTGATTCTTTTTCTAGCTATGGGTATATCATCTTCCTCAAGATCCTCATTCTTTTCATAGACTTCACATATTATCATCTTCTATCAAACATATTATCAGCCCAATCCACATCTGCGTATTGCTAATAGAACCATTTACACTATGCTTAATTTTGTAGATGCTCTTAGAGCCAATAGATTTCTTGCCCTTAGGTAATGGTACTAGATTCCAAGTCTTGTTGGTCTCTAGTATAGCCATCTCCTTATCCATTACTACATCTCAATGAGCATGTTTGACAACACCCTCAAAAAAAGTGGGCTCAATATCCTAAGCCACCTTTACCATATAAGCATAATGATGAGCAACATAACCTTCAAAACCAAATCTTTTAATAGGGTATCTAATCTTGCTAGATCTACATACCATCGGATCAGTTAGTGGAGTCTTTACATTACCATGTACTTTGCTTTAGCCATCTAAACTAGTCTCTCTTAGTAGTGCCACTTGGATACCATATTAAAAATTGCGTTGTGGAAAGACTTCCTTGAGCTACTCTGCCAAACACACACTACATACACAAGAAAAAGCTCTCTCAAGAACACAAGAAGAGAGTTGGATGCCAAAAAAATTTCTTGCTGGTTTCTTCTTCTTCTTTCATTCACAATACAATTTACAAAAAGTATAAATAAGATACAACATAAAGGAAAGTGGTCTATGGAGTCAAACAGTGCATAAATCACTATACTAATCAATTGTTGGCGCTATAACTATGTCAGCTATAGGTAGGCACAACAAACTATATATAATAAGTGATAAGTTAGTGGCCATGTAAGAGTCATAATGACAGCCGACATGCTAATTGTGGACATGTAGACCAATTTAACTAGGCGGTCCATCATCAATGTTTGTATAACTATGAAAGAAGGGCTTTGATAGTTAGAATAAAATGTATGTATTTCTAGCATATATGATGGTTTGTTGTATGTAGATATACTAACTAAAATTACAGCTATGTTGAATTCTGAGCAAAAGGCTACAAATACCATAATATAGGTAAATTCCTTGGGCATGTACTAGTTAATTGCACATTTTGTATTACAAGAAGCTCTATGCTCAAATGACAGGTCTAAAGCTAAAGTTGACACAAAGTATAAGACAGTAGATCAAGAAGTAAAAGCGGTTCAATGCCATTTTCTCCAAATAGTGAGGAAATGATTGAGTTGGCTTCTGATAGCCAAACCTAAGAGATCCAAAGAAGATTATCCATAAATTTACTTCAGATTTTCTCAAATAGTTGAAAATAGAATGCATTGAGTTTCTTTTTCTGAGAAAGAAGTTATGATTTGAAAAAATGTTGTTTAGGTATGGTATGGCTATTGCATTTTAGCCACATGATATTGGCTATCTAGATCTAGATATTGTTACACCTATGGTGATTTTTTACTATTCTACATGTATCATGGAATTTGCAGCCAATTAGAGTGCTAAAGGTGCATTTGTAAAAATTGATAGATTTGCAGGACATGAAGATCAAGATGAGAATCTTGGAACCTTCCTCAACTCCTTACTCTAACAGGTGGTTCACAGTGCCAAAGAACAATGGAACTTTGAGGTTTATACATGTAATGCATCTAGGGAATAAGGTGACCATTAGTAATGTAAGAGCAGGTACAGTGGTTGATGCGTTTGTTGAAGCCTTTGTTGGAAGAGCTATCTACTCATTGGGTGACTGTCTTGGCTATGAGTAGTTTATATCAGAAATTGAAAGAAGAGATCTTACTACCATGAAAACTCCATTGGGATTAGTGCTAACTATGAGAATATCTTAGCTAGGCTAAAAGAGGTGAATCTAACCCTTTTAGGTCAAAAGTTGAGCTTAAGTATTTTATATCATTTCAATACCACATTTTGTACACATTCCAGATGCTCTGTGCCAATTGTTGAGAAATGCACAGAAGTTCCAGTGGGATAGGATGCATACAAAGGCTATGAGAAAGTTGAAGACATTAATGAAGATTCATCCTACTCTAAGGAAATGAGACTATATTGGTGGAAGATCCATTATCATCAGTATAGATACAAGCCCCACTGGCTTTGGTTGGGCTAGTGGATTGATGATCATAAGGGAAAGAGATATACAATCAAATTTGGAGAAAATGTATTAAATGAAAGATAGAGAAGGTTTCCACAAATCAATAGAGAACTATGGGAGTTATAACAACTCTAAAATGTGACAAAGAATACTTCATTGGAGCACCAGGGATTATGGAGACTAATTGTCTTCCACTCCTAAAAATGATTTTAAGTTGTTGTACTCTAGATATAGTTAAGTTGAGGTGGATTAGCTATATAAAATCAATGAATTCAGAATTGTGGCACATTATAGTAGGGAAAGATAATCTAGTGGCTAGCATGTTATCCAAGGAAAGATATGAAGGTGAGGAAGAGTTAATGGTTGATGCTGATGAAGCTGAAATTGTAGGTTCTCTACTTGTTCATGACTGTCATGTATCTTTAGTTGAGTTGAGACTTTTTCAGAAGAGCTCTATGATGGGGAATGGTTGCAAAATGAACAATATCTAAGGACCTAGACGAAGAAGGATGAATGGATTGATGAAGAAATCAAGAGGATTAGGAGAAAACCATATAGTTTTTTCATGAAGGAGGGCTTTATTTGGAAGCATCCAAATCAGATAAAAGGCACCCCACAACGAGTTGTATTTGACATGGACACTAAAAAGCTACAAGTTATCGGTGAATATCATGAAATCACATGGGTAGGACGTGGGGAAGTATGTGCTACTTTTTGAGAAGATGAAAGAGAGACACTAGTGGAAGGAAATATATAAGGATGTTTCATAGATTATAGATACCTGCAAGACAAGACAATTGTATTCTTATGTGAGACAGTGGGTTGTAGATTTGGTGACCATGCCTAGTTATCTATGGTAGAAATATTGTACTTGCTCATGGCAACCTTACAAACAACGTTGCAGGCTGGGCTTTGAGGACAAAATTCACAAGTGTTGTATGCAAGTTCTTACTATAAGATGTGTTTTACAATAGGTGTAGATGCTCAACCATATACAATTGGAATGCTATCCTAATGATGCTTGCTAAGTGGGGATTATTTGCATACTCCTTTCAAGTACATCCTCTCTTGGTTCACACCCTTACTTGAGAAGGAATCTCCTCTACTTTATGATTACAAAGATTTTTTTGGAGAACTCTCAGCTACCTTTGGAGATTGCTAAACCTAGTGCATGTTGCCCACACCAAAATAAGAAGTCTATGTCAAGGATCCAGATTGGCATTATTTTATGCATATGATGTTTGATAGATCACTTGTGATATGACTTGGCATGAGGATTAATTTATTATGAGCCAATTTTGTTGGAGACTAAATGGTGATGCGAAAGATCCTCAGTTGATGATGCCAAAGGTTCACACATTAAGTGACTTCTTTTCTTAAGTAATAGAATGTTACAGACAATTAGTTGAGAGATACAAATAGAACTGCCATGATGCTTCCTTAAGTCTAGATTCCATGACAATAATGACCTTCCAAGGAATATAACAAATCAAAATCATGTCTATGCATATTGATTCCACTCAATTCAAGTCATTGTTAGCACATGAAAAGTAGTGGTGATGCTCTTCAGGATTATGTTTGTATTGTGGATGACTCAGGCATATTGCTCAATGTGGACATAATAAGAGGTTGCAAGTATGAAGCAACAATGTGCATTCATCTCCAATTTTTTGGCAAACATGGATACTTAGCCACAATAGGGACCATGCACCTCAATGAAAATCAGGAACTTTTACAAGGCCCCTCCTTGTCTACTGAGGCTACTTCAAGTTTTATATTGTTGATAAAAGTTTATACTAACTACACATTGAAGTGCTTTTAGACTTTGGATCCTTTGCATGTTTTATTGATAAGAAGTTTGCACAATAATAAGTAAAGTTTTAGAAGACCAGTCCTTCCTTTTACAAGTCTAGAGAAAACTTTCCAAGGATCCCTTTGCCTAGGATATCAAGAAAAAATTCAACAAGGGTGTACAACTATTAAAGGCTTCTAGGAAGTTGAAGGCCTACTCTTTTATCAAGGGCTATTGTATACATTACCAAGATTGCTTTAGTCACATATACTCCAAACAAGGCATGATATTCCCATTGCAAGAGTTTTTGGGGCCAATAAAATAATAAAGCTAATCTCTTGAGACTATGGGTGGCCTCACATGTGGAAATTAGTTAAAGAATTTGTCTAGAACTGTGATACATGTAATAGAGAAAAAGTCCCTTGCCATCAACCTCATGGGTTGCTCCTATTCCTAATCACCCTTGGCCATCTATGCCAATGGACTTTATCACCAATCTACCTTCCTCGAAGGAGTGTGATTCCATTTTTGTGGTGGTTGATAGATTTACCAAGATGACATGCTTTATTCCCACCTACAAGACAATTAGTGGCAAAAGTACAACTCCAATTTTCCTTGAACATATTTTATCATTGTCTTTTGTTACAAGATAGCATTGCTTCAGATTGAGGACCACCATTTGTATCAAGTTTTTGGAGAGGACTCCTCAATCTCCTATGTGTCAACCACACTCAAAGTAATTGATAATAAAAGAGTAAATCAAATCTTAGAACAATATTTGTAATGTATAATCAATTACGTTCATGATAATTGGGTGGTTTTACTTTCCTTAGTTGAATTCACCTACTATAATGCTAGTCATACCTCTACTAGAAAAATCCCATTCTTTGCCAACTACAGAAGACACCCTAAAATGGATACTTATTTAATTCACCAAAAGAATAAACCAAGTATCCTTGATTTCAGAAACTCTCATGGAAGGCTTAAATACCTTGTTGATTGGAAGGTATAGGATTCTAGTGAGCAAACATGGAAACCAGCCTCTCATCCAATTGCCTAGTATCTACAAAAGTAAAGGAGTTTCATTAGGATCATCCATTTAAGGCAAGAGTCTTACCAAGAAACCTCAATGCTTCTTGTCAAACTTGTCAACGAAGGGGTATTGTTATGGCCATAAGAGACTTAGTATCTTCTAGAAACTCCTAGAAGATTTGGGAAAGTCCTAGAAGATTCTAAAAAGGTTTTAAAACATTCTTTGGAAGGTTTTAGAATAGCACTTCTATCAGTACTTGCATTAGCATCACTTATATCATGAATGATGCCATTACCTAGAAGCTTCTCCTTAACCTCCTCAACTCTAGTATAAATTGGGGTATTTGGCTACAAGTCCTTAAGTCTTTCCAATAGTAGTTGTGAAGGTCATGTGAAGCATTATTCATAGTTACGGCGCCTGCCTAGTGACGTCCTGCACCCGCTGCATTATTAATCTGCATCGATCATGGCAACATCCGGAAAAATATCTAAGAAAAACAATATTCACGATTCTCTGGCAGTGGTTTCGCTTATAATTGCTGTACTGGTCATGCTTTGCAACAACGTCGATATGGTTGCCGCCGAGCAGGGTACCGCCACATGGTATCAGGGGATGTATGCGAGTAAGCGCTCGACTGCTAATTAAGAGCCCTCAATCCTTCTGATGGCTCGGAGGCTCCATGTTTGTCTCTATTTTGCCCCCTTTGTTTAATCCCTTCTTTGTTGGCATAATGTTATTGACGCAGACAATGCCTGCCAGCTGGGCGTCCCCGGAGACTACATGTTTGCGGCAGCGGCTGCTGTGCACGCTACCAGATCAGCTACGAGGGACCAGGCTGCATAAACACTCAGGCATTCACCGTCACGATCATCGACTTCTGCAATCCTGCTGACGGCCCTTGCAATGGGACCGATACCCAACATGTGCTCCAATATGTGGATTATTCTGGAACATCCGAGAATATTCTCCTGATGCATGGATCCGATACCCAACATATCTACTCGGAAGCTGACTAACGTTAGGGTGATCAATGTGCTGCTGGCCGATCTTGATTTACCCTATATAATGAATATCGTCATGGTGCCAACGTGACTAGTAGGTCCTTGATCCCCATCATGCGTTAGATCCCTTAACCATACTAATTCAACGTCATTCCTCCTCCAAAGGTGGATTGACTTAAGTAGTAGTTAAAATTTAAAGGCATATGGAATGCCTCGGTCTGACAAGCTATTCCAAACAATCACTTTTGGAAAAACCATTAGGGAACTTTGATTGACTTGTTTACACTCGGAACTTTGAAGGGATGAGACCGCCCAAACGTTGAAACGCCTCGTCCAAGTCTAGCTCTTTGGTGATGACACTTACAACATTGTGAGACTTGATGTAGTTCTCACCACTCTAAAAGATACACTCTAGTGCTTCTCTAAACTCTTAGCCTCATTGTATAGCCACCAGAACAAAACATAAATTTTATGATTTGGTCATTTTGTTGTGCTCATAGGATTTACAATTATGGTTTGAAAGTGTACTTGGCGAAGAAGAGTGACATCTAGTTTCATTACAGTTGGGCTTACCTCTTGGCATGAGTTAAATTTAGAGCTATAGATTTCAATCGATTAAAGATCATTGCTAAGATCTAGAAATCAAATGAGGTCCTCTCTGGTAGTGGGAATCTAGTGCTTAACTCTATGTTGGCTCAGCATGTGGATTTCAACTCTACTATTTTTCTGTTGTTCAATATTTCAGATTAACACTTCATCGTCGAATGTGCAAGAGATATCTTTTAGGAAGTTCTTTTAGTACCATGGAGACAGACATCACTCGCATGTGATTGGCTTTAAATGTGATAGATTCGGAGCTTCAATGAAGTGGCTTTTGTGTTGAGGAACCCAATTAGGACAAGGCTGAGAGACTCCTCTTCGATCTTACCTACAAGAGAATCCACTGAGAGAATACATGGATAGACAATATACTTCGACATTGGCTAGCTAAAACGTATACTAGTATACGATAAAAGGAAGAGATTTTGGGTAGCCTCAAAAGGGAAAGGGAAGATAAACTCAAGGTACAATGATGCACAGAAGTTTCTCAATGAATAAAGCTAGGTACTTGAACTTGAAGATATCAAGCATCCGCTAGTAGCCTTTTGATTGATGTAAAACTTGTCTCTGAAAGCTATAAGAAATATGCCTATTAATGTGCTAATAGATGAGTCTTGTGAAATATAAACAAAAGTTGTAGATGCATTTATGTATGTAATTATATGCATGTATAAAGACCCATGTCTATTAGCTTGTTCCCCTTACAAATTGAATGAAAATAGAGATGCACATATCAATGCAAGTATAGATGTGGTTTTGTCTTAAAGAAAAGTTCCACAAAGGTGCTACTTGTAAAAATTACAATTGAAATTAGACTAGAGCTATCATGATACAACCAACCTTTCCCTAGTTTCTTACGTATCTTTGTACACGTTTTACATTATTCCTTATAAGAGACACATTATAAAGAACCTAACCATCATATGAAATAGCATAATATGCCTCATATTCTTGGGTAGGGGGGGAGGGGGGAGTGGGAGAGGGTTTTCACTTAGAAATATATATGTGTATCACATGGGTTCAACATAAGGGATTTTTCAAATACCATTTTTACACATTTTTTACATATAGAAGGGTGGTATATAAATGAGTAATTTACATATTGAATATAAAAGTTTTTTTAATCTAAGAAAAAATTCACAAATACGAATAGTTACAAATAAGCCTTCAATCACATGATATAGAGGGTATATAGACTTTAATCAATAGTCCAAACTATTACACTAAAGTGTATAATTTCGATATGAATAAGCAACAAAATTGACCAACCAATACTCTTTATTGCATTATATGCATGGGCCTACATATTACACCACAATCCAATGGAACTAGAGACATAGTGATTGGACACATATTTATGAATGTGTTTTTAATCGTTTTTATGCATATATTTATACTTAAATTTGTTCTTCTGTAGGTGATACATATTTACTATAGAGATTCATGAATTGGGCCCGCACCCCCTGTAGAAGATCAACAGAATTAGTGATGATTTTCATATCCTCATCATTTGTCATTCTCTAAGAACTAGATCTTGGAGGTAATATATGCATGCGATCAACTACCATTTTAACTTTGCACTATTAAAAAATGTATTGTGGTTAATAAATGATTATGACTGCTAAGAACAATGCAAATATCTACAATCATGATTTGTCGACATGGAAACTTAGTTTCTTTAATGAATTACACATTGTGTTGGGGATTCGGAGCTTCTGCAACTTTTCATGACTTTTTAACATGCAATCACTGTTTGTGTCTACATGAAGAGCTAATTCCTTCATGCTTGAGTATTCTAGGACATCTTAGGATATATTGTGATTCATGGATAAAAAATTGTATGTACATACTCAGAAGCTAACCTAAGTGTAATCAATGTCATGCTAGACAATTTTTAACCTTTTAGTTCTCTCTCCCTCTCCCTCTCCCTCTCTCTCTCTCTCTCTCTCTCTCTCCCCCCACCTTCATTCTATCATTGTGGTACAAATGCTAATTCAATGTCATTCCTCATCCAAAGGTTGAATGACTTATGTGTCATGACTATAAAACCACTCATAAAAATAATGTTTCAAGAAACATCTTCATCAACTCCTGAACCTCCAATGTACTTGAAGCATGTGCCCAGGAAGAAGACTCTTGAGGAGATGGTTGAGGAGCTAGCATGATAGACCAATGAATCATCAATGAAGTGTCTTGTCCAACTTGATGCAAAATTGACATTGCTCACACAAGCATGCATTTACACTAACATTGGAAAACCTACAAATGAGCATAAACAACTCTTAGAAAAGCCATTGAAGTAGGATGAGCAACGACATAATTTCTCTCGCTACATGACCATTGTTGAGGAAATAACAAAGGTATGCCAAAAGCCATAGCTAGAGATCTAGATCTAGCTCCCTCCTTTTATACTACCCTTTGTGAGACAAACAAGGAAAAAGTAGAAGCAATGAACAGAGAGAAAAAAGGAAAGGTGCCTTTGTGCACAAATGGCATTGTCATTGAGCTGTACTGGCTAAATTGGCCACTGACTAATGACACTAGTTAAGCAAAGGAAAGCTCTTTGGACATCCTTGCATGAATCCTCATGTGTCGCTCCTACATCCCTATGAGTGTTATCAATCGTCCATGATGTTGAAATTTTGGCCAGTGCCCAAAACCTTCCCTTGTTTAAGAAGCTTCTCATTCAAGAAGATCTACATGTGACTAGTAGACTTGGACTATGAAGCATGGTGCTTGATTGTCTTTTGCCTCACCCATGACTCAACAATCCTAGAAAACTACACTTTGCTTCAATGCAATCCTAGCTTCTTCAAATGATTAGCTGTGTGACATGAAACCTAGTCTAGCTCTCGATTTTTTCCCTAGTGCTATCTAATCCCTCATTGAAAAATGAAAAGTAGAGTGACTTGCCTATGTCCTCATCTCCCACAACCACTAGATTAGATAAGAGCAATCATCCTATAGTTGATCTAGGCTAGGAATCCATACCTCCTAGAGGAACCCTTAACAAAGGCTCCATCGAGCATAGATCACTTTCCTTACAACCACATCCACAAGGAGCTAGAGCTCCTTAACCCTATGAATCATTCCAAATAGAACCAAGATCCACTACAATAAAAAGGCCTCATAGATGCACATTTAGACGTGATTTTTGAATACAAAGAAATTCTTACGGGCGCGTCTATCCGCCCGTCTATTTGCGCGCCTACCATTTCGCGTCTATAATCGCATGTATCAACGAATTTACACGCACAAATAGACGCGCAATAGACGCACATATACACGCACATATAGACACGCTGGTAGACGCGCTTTTACAAGCACTGGTAGATGTGAACGGAAAAAAAAAAAGTCATTTTTTTAAAAAGATATTTAATTTCTTTTTTAAATTTGAATTATGAAGTGCGCGTATAAGCGTGTGTACTCTGCATTATAGACGCGCGTATAAACGCGAATTATCTGCAATTTAGATGCGCGGATAGACACGCAAAACAGAACTCAAAAAAAAAAACCAGAGAGCATGTGGTTGCAAAACCAGAAAGCAACCACATGCTCTCTGGTTTTTTTTTTCCCCCTCCCATACATCAAATTGTGTATTTGGAAAAAAGACAATGTATCTTACGGGCACGAGAATTGAAAATAAAAGTCCATGTATTCATTATATATCAAAAGCATTTACAAGGGAAGTTTAAGTGCTTGCGACCTAAAGCATGGCCGCAAGCAGTAGGCTTAAAGAGATATCATACATATACAAGAAAAGAAGGCCTCATGAGGAGGTATGGTGCTCCTCTACGAATCTGAAGAGGAAACATCTTCGCTAGTACCACCATGGCTACTAGCATCGCTATCCGCCTCCTCGCTATGCTCCACATCTGGGTTTGCCTACACACACAAAAGATCGTTGCTTACATAGACAAGGTGGAGAAAAAGTTATAATTAGCTATACTTTTAATAGAAAAGTAAGAAAAACATACCTCCTCTGGCTGTCGAATCCTCATGGCCCGGTTGTATTGGTCCTCAGTGATGAGACCCTCCTCATAAAAGTGAAGCCATGTCGCTACGCGGTTATGGCCTCGATGATAACCTACCTCTCTAGGAGTAGGTGTCCTACCAACGATGATAGTCTGCAAAACATTTAGAGATATACAAACAATTATGATTCACAATATATTAGACTAAAATATATAAAGAATTGAAAGAAATATAAATTTAAAAAAACTAGAAATCAAAATATACTTACAAACTCTGCCTCCCACGACTCTCTACCGCCCGATCCGTAATGCGACAATCCCATTGTTTCCATTTGGATCCGTCGTGCCTCTGCGTGCTAGCGACTCTTCACTTTCTCTGCTGCTTTCTTCTTGGCTTTCTTCCACTCTATGCGGTGGCACATAGGTGGTTGGCTATAGGCTCCACGTCCCTCCTCCAGCCTCCGCAGTGAGTCCCTGGCCCGTGTCATGAGGTGGGATCTTTTGTTGTGAAGCATATCCCTCACTTTTATACGTCCTCAATCATCCGAGAATCGCTGACCCTTAGGATTTGGGTACCTTCTATGGACTGCCCTCAACACCTCCTGCCACAAGCCGCTTTTCTGATTTTTGAAGGCAATGAAACAATCTTTATACGTCGCATGCACTACTCTCCTCATGTACGCCATTACATCCCTTCCCTCATCATCATGAAAGATGCCACCAGTATTTGTAACTCTATAGTACTGGCGTACAACCAAAACAGTGTAACTGTATATGAGAGAAAGAGAGAGAGAACCATGAAGACATTGAAGATGAATAATATGTGATTTCTTTCCATTCAAAGATGGTGTATTCTTTTGTGTTCTTTGTTCTATTGAAGAATTTTATGAAGATGTTGAATATTATGATTGATTTTATCAAATCCGTGGGAGATATCTACTATGATGCTGCGTGAAGAATTGTTGTTTTCTTTGTTTCGATGATCAAAAGAATGAAATAAAAGCTTGTTGATGTTACAAGATAGATTTTCCTGCAAGATAATTCCCTTTTTCTTGGTGTTCCTCTTGGGGCTCCATGATTTTGGTGCACATCTAGGGAAACTTACCATCAACAAGCACCAGAAGAGGTTGAAAATGAAGGAAATGGCATTGCCAAGAAGAGAAGAATTCAATGGATGTTTGTAAAGTTCCTTCTTCCACTGAAGAGTTGGAATTTCTCATAATCAAAGCCACTTTCCACAAGAAGTTCCTTCCACAATGGTGGAAACATATCACCATCATGATGCATGCTCTATGTGGTGGACTGTTTCCTCTTCCTGTTGAAGCAACAGAAACTTGCATCTTGGTGGCAAACTATTTGGGAACAAACTGAAGAGCAGAAACAGAGAGAATGACCATCCATGAAAGATTTGGCATTCATTGAGAACTTTCTAGACATCATCAAGTGGGAGATTGTGAAGAAGCTTCAGGAGTCTTGGTCTGTAGAGGTTCACGAAAACAAGAAGGAGAAGAGTTGGAATTTGTTTGTGGATGCTCAACAGCAAGATACATGGGATGCTTGGTGCACTGACAATCTTCTGTTTGTCCAATTAGCAACCCACTGGAAGTTGGTAGACAGAGTGTTTTTCACAACATACACTGTTGAAACCCTCAGAAGCTGGCATTATTATAATGACACAACAACAAACCTAAGAAGAATGAGTTTTGATACTTTCAGAACAAAATATCTTCCCCTCTATAGTGGTTTGAAAGTTGAATTCAGAGATGTTGAAAAGAAGGAAGTAGAGGAGATGTTGGCCAGAGAATCTATCAGAGACTGAAGCCCTTTTTGATACTATCCTGTTGAGTCCAGAACAACTGGTTGGAGCCAACCCCCTGATGGATGACGCAATAAAGAGGCAAGCGTTGGAACGAGTCCAGAGGTATGTGAGAAGAGAGAAGGCAAAAATCAAAGCTGAGAACGAGCTCATAGCAGAAGCCTCCTTTGACCCCCTAAAAACACTCTTTATAGAAGTCCCCATGGCGACTCAAGGTCCCCTTCCTAGTCAGATTCGTCCTAGAAATATTGATGACAGGCCAGCAAATGAAGTCCCATTGCCAATTTTTAAGGGAGAGTACAATGAAGACCCTGATCTTCATGTAGCAGAGTTTATGGTAGCATGTGTGGCTAACAATGCCAGAACCCCTAAGCATTGGTTAGCAATCTTCCTCGCCACTTTCAAGGGCGTGACATTTCAGTAGTATGAGAGACAAGCAGCAGGAACTTTTGGCACATGGGACGACTTGAAGTTAGCCTTCCTCACTAAATTCAGACGAGAAGGTTTTGAAGAGCGGATGCGAGAGGAGTTCATGAACCTAATTCAGTCCTCTGGAGAACGAGTAGAAGCTTATGTCTCGTGAATGGAATCCATCCTGAAGAGATGGACTAACCACCATTTGGATGAAGGAATCCAAAAGGGAGTGTTTCTCAGGGGCCTACAACCAGAAGTTCGCAGTTCGTGGAATTGAGAAGACCAGTCAATCGGCAAGCTGTAGTGGAAGGTGCAAGATTGTATGACGAAGTTGAAGCAAGGCTATCAATGACTTCAGGAAGAGGAGTCTTACCCCCTCATATGCTTGGAATGATATACGCACCAAATGCAGTCCCAGGGACAGTTCCCTACCTCTATCCTCAGATGCAAACAATGCCACAGTATAGTGTACCTAATCCAGTGTGGTCACCGCAGACGACAATCCCTCAAATGATGGTTCAACCACAACAACAGTGGCCTCAAACAATTCCTCCAATGGCAAATCAACAATAGTGGAATCCTACCAATTGGAATCAACAACCCCACATGAGCTCTGAATCAGAGCCAAAGCAAAGGACCTTCTAGATCTACCCAACCAGTGTATGCAGTAATTACAGAAGCTTCCCAAAACCCTACCACAAGCACTTCAGGAAATGAAAATCTGAAGGACTACTTATCTAACTCAGTTGCAAGTATCAAGAAAGAGCTTCTGGATGTGATTACAGAGCAGCTACAGACGTTGAAGGTGAATACTGCCAATATATCCACTCCTATGGGAGCTAGAAGAGATGTGATGCACTCCAATACATGGGGCGAAAAGTGTCATCAAGCGGGATATTTAGCCACTGAATGTACCCGAAAACCAACCATTCCTGGAGCCTTCTGTTCCTATTGTTTGCGAAAGAACCATACAGAGGATATTTGCTCTCTGAAAGAGATGTATGAACGAAGATAGAAGGATGAAAACGCAAGACTCAACTTGCTAGAATCCAAAATGACAACATAGGATATTGGACCAAACCCTAGGGAGTTTGGTCCTAATTTCGATCCAAGGAGATTTCCCTCTCAAATTTACAGAGCCCGACAGTCTGGCGGTGGTCAAAGATCAGAGGTGGAATGTTATAGGTATGGAGAAAATGGACATATTTTTCCAAATTGTCCAAACCCCTGACAATCTATGGATTACAAGCCCTTACGCAGCCGATGCAAAGGAGAAGGCCACACTGCAAAGGACTGTCCTAGTCCAGCTTCTGTAAAGGCCAATGCCACTGATAGCCAACAGAAGATATAAGAGCGTGCTTCCAATTTGGTAGAGTTGGAAATTGCTGCTGTTACGCGCACCAGGAAGAAGGAACTAGTGGTACAAAATGAAAATAACTCTCCTGCCAAGACTATATAGTTCAACCTACCTACAGAGGGACAAAGCAGTACAGAATAGAACAGTGCACTACAGAGCACTACAGTGCCACAGAGAGCTATAGAGATAGTCCCAAAAACAGGACCAAAGGCCCAGGAGATAGATGATACAGAAGCACTTCCAGAGACAGAAGAAGTGCCGATGCAGCAATTGTTAGAAGAAAAAGGAAAGATAAAAATGGGTATAGCCCCATTCCCCAGCTGGCTGGAAAAGCCTGTGGATCCTATTAAAGATTATGACTTGGTCAAAGACCTAGACACTTTTAAACCAAACTTAACATTCCGGCAGTTGCTGATGCTGTCTCCCAGCTGTCGAAAGAGATTCAAAAGCATCTTGACACGAAGGCGTGGACTAAGGATCGCTCCTTCAACAGCAACCAAGACCAATAAGGCCCCAGAGCCTATAAAGGAAGTGGATGTGGCTAATGCCTTCCTAGATCCTGGAACCCCAGAGATTAGTGTATGGATAGAAGGATGCTTCATTTCAGATGCATTGATTGATGGAGGCTCATCAGTAAACATAATGATGGATGTCATAATGAAGGACTTAGGATTGCAAGGAATTCAACCTACACAGTGGCTTATCAGATTAGCAGACCAAAGCAGAGTCAGACCGTTGGACATCCTCCCATATGTAAAAACAGCCCTTGCAGGAAGAGATTATTGGTTGACATATTTGGTAGTCAAACCAAATTCTTATGGGACTTCATACCCTCTATTATTGGGAAGACCTTGGCTTTTTGAAGCAAGAGCCAGGACGGACTGGTTCAAAGGAACCCTAACCCTAGGCAAAGGACCCAATAAAGTGGTGTTAAAGTTGTATGGATCACAAAAAGGCAATGGATCCACATCCATTGAAGTCATAACTGAATCCTCTAACGAGGTAACAGATGGTACATTAGGAGATGAAGAGGCTGTTAAGAAAATCTTTCCTAAGAAAATAGAGGCACAGTCCCTAATAGTGGGCACTATAAGCCAACTACCACGGGATGTAAAATCCTTGTCCATGGGAGAATACCTTATGTCTCAACTAGAATTAACTTCTGAAATCACCTTTGACAGTGAAATAGAAGCATGGATGTACTGTTCTCCCTATTACATGACAGTCGCAGAGACAGAGCAGAGACAGTACAGAGACAGTACAGTTACAAAGTAGAGACAGTATAGAGGCAGAATAGATACAGAGCGTCTACAGAGTGTAAAGACAGAGCGGATATAGAGACAGTCACAGAGACAGCAACAGAGCTAGAGGCAGAAGCAGAAGTGCATGCAAAGGCAGAAGATCTGTTCTTCTCCTACAGAGCCTCTACAGAAGCAGAGACAGGGCCTTCAGAGGAAGAGGATGAAAATGATGAGGAAGAAAATGAAGCAGGTTATGAAAGTGCAAATGATGAATTCCCTCTGATAGAGGATGATCTTGTTGATGACCCTACAGAGACCTCAGAGGCCGAATATCTCAAGGTACTAGATGGAATGACCATGGTTATGTTTGGGTTGGTTAATGGACCACAAAGTATGCAGAATCTGTATAAGAAATGGATTAAAAGCATAAAAATTAAGTTCACTTGTGGCTCCTGTCGCCCTGACTATTCAGTCAAAAGAAAAGATGATGATGATGCCCCCTACCAACAGAAGCCCAAGCCCTCAAAGCCACGACCTCTAGCAGGTCCGTGCTATGTGACATTTCTGGACACATTCTCCGAAGATGAATCCCTAAGTCCATAAGAAATTACCACTCACACCGAAACAAACAAAGCTCTAATACCCTTCCAGCAACCTAAACAGACAAATGAGTCATCTATTCAGAAGGAGGACACTGGTTCTAGTGGAACATCAGACGAGGATACGACTCTCTTGAAAGAGTCTGACCTTTACCCAGAAGCAATTCGTGGAACATTTATCCGCGAAGTGGAAGGTGAAAGACAAGTAAGGTTCCTAGATGCTGAGGGTACTGAACGTCACCTGAAAGTGGGTCTCAATCCTCCAGAAGAGGAATTAGTGGTCCTTCGATACCTACTCAAAGAGAACTTAGATGTGTTTGCTTGGTCATATAAAGACCTAAAGGGGATTGATCCCACAGTATGCCAACATCACATTGACCTAGAGCCTGATGCCAAACCTATAAGGCAAAGACAAAGGCGTATGAATCCTAATTACTCTGCTCTGGTGAAGGCTGAATTATTGAAACTTCTTGAAGCAGAGTTCATCTATCCCATGGCTAGCAGTGAATGGGTTTCGCCCATTGTGGTAGTACCCAAGAAGAACGGAAAACTCCGAATATGTGTTGACTTTTGGAAGCTCAATTTGAAGATGAAGAAGGATCATTTTCCTATCCCTTTTACAGACCAACTGTTGGACATAGTGGCAGGTCATGAGCTATATTCCCTCTTGGATGGCTTTAGTGGATATAACCAAGTCCAAATAGCAGAAGAGAACCAATCTAAAACAACCTTCACCACGGAATGAGGGACCTATGCCTACAGAGTGATGCCATTCGGACTCTATAATGCTCCTGCCACCTTCCAACGAGTAATGATGGCTGCCTTCCAGAATCATCTGCATGATTTCATTGAGGTGTATCTTGATGACTTTGTACTGACAATCGTATTTCTAACAATTGTATTTTGTTTTCTTTGCAACACTCCATTACAAATCGCGATTCCAGTGGCCTTGAGACTCGATATGCAGAGAGGCACGGTCTCACTGCATTGATCGATCAATTGTATGGATGCAGTGGCCCTGTAAGTCACTCATCTTTCTTGTCCTCCGTAATTACCATGTTTAATTAGAATGCATTATTGTATGGTGGATTGATGTGTAGTTGTTTCTTTTTTTGCAGAGTCCATTTGATGCTCCTTTGTGGCGAGATTGGATGGCAATGATCTATAGCTTGCCCTTGGATCCCTGGAGCTCACACACCCTTTTTTTTTTGTCACGTGATCTGTGTAGACATTTTCTATATAGTAGTAGTATCTTGCCATGATTGTACTGGTCGCTTTCATTATGCAATCATGTATTTATTTCATGTATCAGTGTTATGATTTAAGTAAACTTTGTCTCTATTGTACACATTTCTGAAACTATTTTCTATGACCCAAATACAGCACATAGTGCTATATGTGGCAGGGCACCTTGCCGCCCTACCACAATTTTTTTTTCCCTTGTTACCGTCACTATTAGCGTCACAAATTTACTGCATGTGTCGCTATTAGCATCATTATTAGCGTCGCAAAGCGTCGTTATGAGAGTCGTTATTGGTGTCGGTATCAGACCAACGCAAATAGCGACGCTGATAACGACACTAATAGCGACTGTTCTATGGCATCACCAATAATGACACTTTTTGTGACGACGGGGGCAAATTCCTTTATTAACATTTTCGTCGCTTTAAACGTCTGTATAAGGCCTATATCTTGTAGTGAGGATTGAAGGTTATCATAGGGGTTTGCCAAGAAAGCTAGACAACATAAATGGAAAATTGTCTTCAAGAGTTAAGTAGATTGTAGTGATTGTTCAAAAGGTACTTCTTGGTCAATCACTAGGGTCTGAGAAACAAGATTGTATTGGGATCCAAGAGCTTAGACTCCACGGTTGGTTGAGATAAGAGAAGGGTAGACACAAAAATATTACCTTATAAGTTCAAATTCAAGTAAAGCTTGTTTCCTTGTAAGATTAGTCACCGATTATGAAATTAAGTACATGTATCATCAACAACTTTGAATCCCATCATTTAACTTTGTATGATAACATTAAATGTAAACTGAAGCTTATGAGTCAATTACAAGGCTTGATGGATAAAGATCTTTACTTCAAGAGAGCTTCAAATAAAGATCTGGATAATATTAAGTTATCACACCCAAGAAGTAAAGAGGGAAAGCTCCTCTTAATTCAATTCACAGTAGATATGGAAGGTCTTTGAACATTTCCCCACCATAGGGGCTCATAAATCATGTGTATTTTGATAGGATATCAACCATAAAGGAAGAAATGAATTAAAAGATTACTGCTCAAGCTAGCTCTCTGAATATGGTTGAAGATAATAGCCCCAAATCAGCCCATAAACTTCTGAGATTCACCTCTGATGATAGCATACACTTTCTCTAACATAGAGTGCATAGATCAATCAAATACAAGTGTAAATCATACCATATGAAGCAACAGAGAAGTAAAAGGATCTCTTGTTCACAAATCATTGTGTGGGCTGCCTATTTTAGCCCATATACATAGCTTCAACCTTGCAAGAAGACACTTTGATGAAGCACAAAACTGCCCATGTATTCAAGAGTATGTAACAAGTAATAGGTAGCTTTCAATAGACATATAGAAGTAGAAGAGAAGAAGGAATTCTTGTTTCCCTTATTTGCTTTGTATTTGACCACCTATTTCATCCTCAATTGTGTACATAGAGCAATCAAGATGCTCCCTTCCATAATGCTTTATGCAATATCTACTTGCATTGAGTATAGCAATGCCATGAATCTACAAGAAGAGAAAAATAAGTGTTGCTACCCACAATACTTAGTTTGGGTTGAAATATTTAGTGCACTTTGGTGTATGGATTGATCAGCCTCTTTACTTGGAAGCTTTGGACAACTCTTCTCCTTCTCCATCCATGGCACCTACTCATCCCTAAGTTTTGCCCACAAAATGTGGTGCAATTCACACCACCTCCTTGATCTCTCTCTTGACTATTTCAGTCATGTAGGCAATGCTACAAGTCATATAAAATGTATTATGCTTGGTTAACATAGGTAATTTGGTCTCCCTTGTGAGACTTAAAAACTTTGAAGATCATAAGTGCATAACCACATCATTAGCTCTTGGAAAATGCAATCCAAGGGATCCTACCAAATCAATTGCTTATTTCCATGTTTTATCTTGTTAAATGTTCCATGACTTACAAAAATTGTAGCGATTCCATGTAAGTGTTGCAAAGAGAGTTAAAAGTAAGTAATCACATTTATTCATCTTGTCAAGGACCCATGATAAATTTATTGTAGTTTAAGGCAGAGACACCCCATCTTGGCTTCACCATGCCATATGCTGGTGGACTGAGGATTAACATTTTATTGTACAAATCTCTTGTAGTTTGTCTAAATTAGAAGTGACTAAGTAATATATGTAGAGTTTAAAAATCTTATGTTTAAACCATGGGCAAAGAATCTTATGACATTCACCCCCTCCTAAATTGCACATCCTCCGACATGTGCCACTTTATGTTGTTTTCATCTTCTGTCATGTCCTCTTCTCTGTCCTTGAAGTCATCTTCTTTCTCCATGTCTTTATGCTCTTGGATTATATCCAAGTCGTCTAACACATATGTTGAATTTTTTCTTCATTTCAAGAGCTTGATTCTTTTTCTAGCTATGGGTATCTTCATGCTTGTCCCATCCAATTCAGCCAATGAATATGTGGAATTGTCCTGAATGACCTTTACTAGATATGGGTCAAAGCAACCCTTTAGCATCTTCCTAGAAGCACTGTATTGATTGTCTAGGCTGTTGTCATAGACAAGCACCCAATCATTTTCTTGAATAGCTACTCGCCACAATCGATGATGCCTATCAAATCTTCTTTTATTCTTTAGTCTTGCTATTTTTAGCTTCTCAATAGCTGCTTGAACATCTTCAGGCCTTCTTTCTAACTGCCATATGCGCAAAGTCAGCAACTCTTCTCTACTGGTTCCTTCCTCCCAAGGTAGAAGACTCCATGTGAGAATAGATTCTTCAATTGGCATAATTGGTTGCTATCCATGCATAAGTTCAGCCCGCATATAGCCAATTACGGAAAAATTCAGGTCAACCCATAATGTAAAAGGAAGCATTTCAGGCCATTCTTTGATTTTTCCTCTATAAGATTTTACTAGAGCTTTGAAAATAGGATGATGCCCTCTCTCACTTTTTCCATTGCCTTCAGTGTTGTAGGCTGGCGGTAAAGCCACTTTCATTCTCAATTCAGCAAAGAAGTTGCATGCCTTATCGGCATTCCAACTCCCCTATGTCTGTAGTTACTTTACGGACACAACCATATCTGTAAAACACTTCTTCAAACAAAAAATGACAAACAAATTGAGTGGTCTTGGTTGTTAAGGATTTGCCTTCAACTTGATTGGTTAGATCCTCTCTTGCAAGCACTAAATATTGCATATTCCATATTCATGTAGGCATGGTTACAAGATCAACAACCCATCTATAATTCATAGACAAAGGATAAGTTGGTTGCAACCCATCTCGATGTTGAACCATAGAGTACATTTTTCACACACAACAAGTTTCAACAAAATGCTCTATGGCCAGCCCATAGGCTTTCATGAAAATCCTTCATTACCAGTTCTTGTAATCTTTTGTTACCTAAAACTCGAAAAGACGCTCCTTTCTTCTTCTTTGCTTGTTTCCATAGATGCCCATTTTTAAGAAAGAAGCCATAAGTGTTTCTCTTAATATGCTTGAATTCTTCATTAGTCAATGTTTCTTCCTTCTTCATTCTGCTCAAATATTGGCCGATCTCTTCAGCCAATCTTCTTCATAATCTTCTTCAAGAAAATGAACTAGAATTTGAGCAAAGCAATGAGCATCTGGCTCCTAGTTGACCACCCTTTTTCCATAGTCAAATCTTTGATCTTTGTTGTTGTTTGCTAAATTACAGCAGTACCTTTTTCTTTTCTTGTTGTACTTAATGCTGTACCATTAAAAAGATCAGCAACACTTGCTATTTTCAACTTTTGATTTGTATATGCAGCTATTGAAAATGTATTTTTAGTAGCCATGTAATGAAAATCAGCATGTATAAACTTTTTAAATTCATCTTCTTCCATCAGCTCCTTTTCATTGTCATATCTCACACATGACAACATGTTAGTAACTGGATTCTCCTTTCCTGCAATATGCTTTAATTCAAGGTTGAGAGATTCAATATATGCAGCCCATCTTAGCATAGCAATGTTTGACCTATTCTATAGTGGACCTTTTGCTCTCTTTTGTTATTCCTTTCTTAAAATTCTATATTCTCTTTTTTTTCTTTTTTTTGGATATAAGGTGTTTCATTGTGACTCATCATGTAAGATGTTAGTGGCTACACCATGTTGTCAACCTACCAGCATTCAATCTTCTCGTAGCTCAAAAGGAGATGCAAGTAGTAGAGTGGTCAAATAAGAAATGTCACCGTGACATATCTATCAATACTTGAATTTATGCTTAAAAATATGTAGGCCCTCTTCTCTTTCTGCCTCTTTTTCATTGAGTACTTGGAGTAATTGTAAGTGGTTGCATGTAGTAATGAAAGCACATGCAAGAAAAGTTGAAAAGTCATTCACAAACCACTTGAAAGAGGGTGTTACATCGTTTTTAGGGAACCTAAGGTTTTCTTCTGTCTTGTAAGGGAACCTAACATTGTCTTTCACAAACCACTTGAAAGAGGGTGTTACGTCCTTTTCAGCAAGAACTATGATCTCTCAAGTGTCCCTCATCCCAAATTACCTATGTCATGGATGCTATGGTTCGTAACATCAATACCACTCTTCAAGCACAATTCAAGTGCAAATAGATAAAGAAAATAAAATGTACCTTTAAATTTAATACTTACAATGGTATCAAAGATTATCATAAGGTTCTCTCTTGGCTAAGTCAATTCAACTAAATATTTTGATATTTAAAGTTATGCTGAAAATGATAAAATCAAGGGTGATTCACATTATTTTATCGACAAAGATTCTTTATAGTGGAATGTCACATGTAACAGCATTGGCGTTGTTGCAGTGCGCAGGCACTACAAGGATATGGAGGCATAGCAACGGCGCTTTGCGATGCAAAATATTTGCATCGACGATGCTCAGATGAAAAAAACATGGTCCAAAACCCGAGTGCGTTACGTTGCACGAGTACACAAAAGAGAGAGCGAAGAGAGAGCGAACTTCATCTTACATTTGAGAGGGAGAGGGAGAGAAAGAGAGAAAGAGGGAGAAGGAAAGCTTCTCACTACCGTTGTTGTTGTTTGCGAAGAAGAGAAGGAAGTGTACGGAGGGCAAAGAGGAGCTGACAAATCCATCATGGAGCCTTTACGGTGAGTGGATTGTTCCTTCCTGCTTTGTTTTTATGTTTTCTCTTTTTCTTTTACTTGTTTTTGTTAAAAATCATGTGTATTAAGAGAGGGAGAGGAAATGAGAGAGGAAGAGGAAGAGAGAAAAGGAAAGAAGGAACGAGAGAGAAAGGGAGAAAACATTAAACATAATAGGGAAAGAGAGGGAGAGGGAGAGGGAGGGAGAGGAAGTGAGAGAGGGAGAGGAAGAGAGAAAAGAAAAGAAGGAATGAGGGACAGAGGGAGAAAACATAAAACATAATAGGGAAAGAGAGAAAGAGAGGGAGAGGGGGAGGGAGGGAGAGAGAGAATAAGGGAGAGGTTGTTGTTACTAGTGTTGTTTTATTTCTTCTTTTCTTTTTTTATTGTTGGTTGTTGTTGTGGTAGCCGTAGTGGTGGTAGCAGTAGCGATAGCGGTAGAGGTAGTGGTAGTTGTTGTTTAATTTCTTATTTTCTTCTTTGTTGTTTTTGTGGTTGTCTTAGTAGTGGTAGTGGTAGTGGTAGTTATTGTTTATTTCTTATTTTCTTGTTTGTTGTTGTTTTGGTAGTCGTAGTAGTAGCAGTGATAGTGGTAGTGATAGTAGTAGTTGTTGTTTAATTTCTTCTCTTCTAGTTTGATGTTGTTGTGGTAGTCTTAGTCGTGATTGTAGTAGTAGTACTAATAGTAGTAATAGTAGTTTTCTTGTTTGTTGTTGTTATAGTAGTAGTTTTTTTCATTTTCTTGTTTATTGTTTTTTAGTTTTCTTGTTTGTCATTGTTGTTGTTGTTGTTATTGTTGTTGTTGTTGTAGTAGTTTTTTCTTCTTTTCTTGTTTGTTGTTATTGTAGTAGTAGTAGTTGTTATTGGTTTTTCTTCTTTTTTTGTTTATTGTAGTGGTAGTGGTTTGTTGTTGTGGTAGTCGTAGTCATAGTCGTAGTTGTATTCGTAGTCATAGTCGTAGTCGTAGTCGTAGTCGTAGTCGTAGTCGTAGTCGTAGTCATGGTTGTAGTAGTATTAGTAGTAGTAGTAGTAGTAGTAGTAGTGGTGGTGGTGGTGGTTTTCTTGTTTGTTGTTGTTGTTGTGGTTTTTTTTTCTTTTCTTATTTATTGTTGTTTAGTTTTCTTGTTTGTTGTTGTTGTAGTAGTGGTAGTAGTAGTATTTTTTTCTTCTTTTCTTATTTGTTGTTCTTGTAGTAGTAGTAGTTGTTGTAGTTGTTATTATTGTTGATTTTTCTTCTATTCTTGTTTATTGTAGTGGTAGTGGTAGTGGTAGTGGTAGTGCTAATGGTAGTGGTAGAGAGAGAGAGTTGTTGTGGTGGTCGTAGTCATGGTTATAGTTGTCGTAGTCATGATTGTAGTACTAGTACTAGTACTAGTACTAGTAATAGTAGTTTTCTTGTTTGTTGTTGTTATAGTAGTAGTAGTTTTTTTTTTCTTTTCTTGTTTATTTTTGTTTAGTATCTTATTTTCTTATTTATTATTATTGTAGTAGTAGTTGTTGTTGTCGTCGTTATTGTTGTTGTTATTGTTTTTTCTTCTTTTCTTGTTTATTATAGTGGTAGTGGTAGCGTAGCGGTAGCAGTAGTGGTAGTTGTTGTTTCTTTCTTATTTTCTTGTTTGTTGTGGTTGCGGTAGTTGTAGTACTAGCAGTGGTAGAGGTAGTAATAGTAGTAGTTATTGTTTAATTTCTTCTTTTCTAGTTTGTTGTTGTTGTGGTAGTCATAATCGTGATTGTAGTAGTAGTACTAGTAGTAGTAATAGTAGTTTTCTTGTTTATTGTTGTTATAGTAGTAGTAGTTTTTTTTCTTTTCTTGCTTATTGTTGTTTAGTTTTCTAGTTTGTTGTTGTTGTTGTTGTAGTAGTAGTAGTTTTTTCTTCTTTTCTTGTTTATTATTATTGTGGTAGTAGTAGTAGTAGTTGTTGTTGTTGTTGTTGTTATTGGTTTTTCTTCTTTTCTTGTTTATTGTAGTAGTACTGGTTTGTTGTTATGGTAGTCGTAGTCGCGGTTGTAGTAGTAGTAGTAGTAGTAGTAGTGGTTTTCTTGTTTGTTGTTGTTGTAGTAGTAGTAGTTTTTTTTTTAAATTGTTGTTTAGTTTTCTTGTTTGTTGTTGTTGTAGCAGTAGTAGTTTTTTTAATTTTCTTGTTTATTGTTGTTTATTGTTGTTTAGTTTAGCAGTAGTAGTTCTTTTTCTTTTCTTGTTTATTGTTGATACTTTCAGAACAAAATATCTTCCCCTTCTATAGTGGTTTGAAAGTTGAATTCAGAGATGTTGAAAAGAAGGAAGTAGAGGAGATGTTGGCCAGAGAATCTATCAGAGACTGAAGCCCTCTCTGATACTATCCTGTTGAGTCTAGAACAGCTGGTTGGAGCCAACCCCCTGATGAATGACGCAATAAAGAGGCAAGCGTTGGAACGAGTCCAGAGGTACGTGAGAAGAGAGAAGGAAAAAATCAAAGCTGAGAACGAGCTCATAGCAGAAGCCTCCTTTGACCCCCTAAAAACACTCTTTATAGAAGTCCCCATGGCGACTCAAGGTCCCCTTCCTAGTCAGATTCGTCCTAGAAATATTGATGACAGGCCAACAAATGAAGCCCCATTGCCAATTTTTAAGGGAGAGTACAATGAAGACCCTGATCTTCATGTAGCAGAGTTTATGGTAGCATGTGTGGCTAACAATGCCAGAACCCCTAAGCATTGGTTAGCAATCTTCCTCGCCACTTTCAAGGGCATGACGTTTCAGTGGTATGAGAGACAAGTAGCAGGAACTTTTGGCACATGGGACGACTTGAAGTTAGCCTTCCTCACTAAATTCAGACGAGAAGGTTTTGAAGAGCAGATGCGAGAGGAGTTCATGAACCTAATTCAGTCCTTTGGAGAACGAGTAGAAGCTTATGTCTCATGAATGGAATCCATCCTGAAGAGATGGACTAACCACCATTTGGATGAAGAAATCCAAAAAGAAGTGTTTCTCAGGGGCCTACAACCAGAAGTTCGCAGTTCGTGGAATTGAGAAGACCAGTCAATCGGCAAGCTGTAGTGGAAGGTGCAAGATTGTATGACGAAGTTGAAGCAAGGCTATCAATGACTCCAGGAAGAGGAGTCTTACCCCCTCATATGCTTGGAATGATATACGCACCAAATGCAGTCCCAAGGACAGTTCCCTACCTCTATCCTCAGATGCAAACAATGCCGCAGTATAGTGTACCTAATCTAGTGTGGTCACCGCAAACGACAATGCCTCAAATGATGGTTCAACCACAACAACAGTTGCCTCAAACAATTCCTCCAATGGCAAATCAACAACAATGGAATCCTACCAATTGGAATCAACAACCCCACAGGAGCTCTGAATCAGAGCCAAAGCAAAGGACCTTCTAGATCTACCCAACTAGTGTATGCAGTAATTACAGAAGCTTCCCAAAACCCTACCACAAGCACTTCAGGAAATGAAAATCTGAAGGACTACTTATCTAACTCAGTTGCAAGTATCAAGAAAGAGCTTCTGGATGTGATTACAGAGCAGCTACAGACGTTGAAGGTAAATACTGCCAATATATCCACTCCTATGGGAGCTAGAAGAGATGTGATGCACTCCAATACATGGGGCGAAAAGTGTCATCAAGCGGGATATTTAGCCACTGAATGTACGCGAAAACCAACCATTCCTGGAGCCTTCTGTTCCTATTGTTTGCGAAAGAACATACAGAGGATATTTGCTCTCTGAAAGAGATGTATGAACGAAGACAGAAGGATGAAAACGCAAGATTCAACTTGCTAGAATCCAAAATGACAACACAAGATATTGGACCAAACCCTAGGGAGTTTGGTCCTAATTTTGATCCAAGGAGATTTTCCTCTCAAAGTTACAGAGGCCGACAGTCTGGCGGTGGTCAAAGATCAGAGGTGGAATGTTATAGGTGTGGAGAAAATGGACATATTTTTTCAAATTGTCCAAAACCCTGACAATCTATGGATTACAAGCCCTTATGCAGCCGATGCAAAGGAGAATGCCACACTGCAAAGGACTGTCCTAGTCCAGCTTCTGTAAAGGCCAATGCCAATGATAGCCAACAGAAGGTATAAGAGCCTGCTTCCAATTTGGTAGAGTTGGAAGTTGCTGCTGTTACGCGCACCAGGAAGAAGGAACTAGTGGTACAGAATGAAAATAACTCTCCTGCCAAGACTATGAAGTTCAACCTACCTACAGAGGGACAAAGCAGTACAAAACAGAACAGTGCAGTACAGAGCACTACAGTGCCACAGAGAGCTACAGAGATAGTCCCGAAAACAGGACCAAAGGCCTAGGAGATAGATGATATAGAAGCACTTTCAGAGACAAAAGAAGTGCCGATGCAGCAGTTATTAGAAGAAAAAGGAAAGATGAAAATGGGTGTAGCTCCATTCCCCAGCTGGCTGGAAAAGCCTGTGGATCCTATTAAAGATTATGACTTGGTCAAAGACCTAGACACTTTTAAACCAAACCTAATATTCCGGCAGTTGCTGATGCTGTCTCCCAGCTGTCGAAAGAGATTCAAAAGCATCTTGACACGAAGGCGTGGACTAAGGATCGCTCCTTCAACAGCAACCAAGACCAATAAGGTCCCAGAGCCTGTAAAGGAAGTGGATGTGGCTAATGCCTTCCTAGATCTTGGAACCCAGAGATTAGTGTATGGATAGATGGATGCTTCATTTCAGATGCATTGATTGATGGAGACTCATCAGTAAACATAATGATGGATGTCACAATGAACGACTTAGGATTGCAAGGAATTCAACCTACACAGTGGCTTATCAGATTAGCAGACCAAAGCAGAGTCAAACCGTTGGGCATCCTCCCATATGTAAAAATAGCCCTTGTAGGAAGAGATTATTGGTTGACATATTTGGTAGTCAAACCAAATTCTTATGGGACTTCATACCCTCTACTGTTGGGAAGACCTTGGCTTTTTGAAGCAAGAGCCAGGACGGAATGGTTCAAAGGAACCCTAACCCTAGGCAGAGGACCCAATAAAGCGGTGTTAAATTTGTATGGATCACAAAAAGGCAATGGATCCACATCCATTGAAGTCATAACTAACTCCTCTAACGAGGTAACAGATGGTACATTAGGAGATGAAGAGGCTGTTAAGCAAATCTTTCCTAAGAAAATAGAGGCACAGTCCCTAATAGTGGACACTATAAGCCAACTACCACGGGATGTAAAATCCTTGTCCATGGGAGAATACCTCATGTCTCAACTAGAATTAACTTCTGAAATCACCTCTGACAGTGAAATAGAAGCATGGATGTACTGTTCTCCCTATTACATGATAGTCGCAGAGACATAGCAGAGACAATACAGTTACAGAGTAGAGACAGTACAGAGGCATAATAGATACAGAGCGTCTACAGAGTGTAGAGAGAGAGCAGATACAGAGACAGTCACAGAGACAACAACAGAGCTAGAGGCAGAAGCAGAAGCGCATGCAAAGGCAGAAGATCTGTTCTTCTCCTACAGAGCCTCTACAGAAGCAGAGACAGGGCCTTCAGAGGAAGAGGATGAAAATGATGAGGAAGAAAATGAAGCAGGTAATGAAAGTGCAAATGATGAATTCCCTCTGATAGAGGATGATCTTGTTGATGACCCTACAGAGACCTCAGAGGCCGAATATCTCAGGGTACTGGATGGAATGACCATGGTTCCGTCTGGGTTGGTTAATGGACCACAAAGTATGCAAAATCTGTATAAGAAATGGATTAAAAGCATAAAAATTAAGTTCACTTGTGGTTCTTGTCGCCCTGACTATTCAGTCAAAAGAAAAGATGATGATGATGCCCCCTACCAACAGAAGCCCAATCCCTCAAAGCCACGGCCTCTAGCAGGTCCGTGCTATGTGACATTTTTGGACACATTCTCCGAAGATGAATCCCTAAGTCCATAAGAAATTACCACTCACACCGGAACAAACAAAGCTCTGATACCCTTCCAACAACCTAAACAGACAAATGAGTCATTTGTTCAGAAGGAGGACACTGGTTCTAGTGGGAGATCAGACGAGGATACGACTCTCTTGAAAGAGTCTGACCTCTCTGCTTCAAGAAGTTTCAATAATTCAACCTTCACCAGAGCAGAGTAATTAGGATTCATACGCCTTTGTCTTTGCCTTATAGGTTTGGCATCAGGCTCTAGGTCAATGTGATGTTGGCATACTATGGGATCAATCCCCTTTAGGTCTTTATATGACCAAGCAAACACATCTAAGTTCTCTTTGAGTAGGTATCGAAGGACATATCAAGTGGGTTGCATCTAGTTGTGGTTGCATGGCTTGATCAGCCTCTTTATGTTGAAGCTTTGGACAACTCTTCCCCTTTTATCCATCCATGGTTCCTTCTAATCCTTGAGTTTTACCCGCAAAATGTGGCACAGTTCACGGTATCCCTTTGATCTCTCTCTTGAGTATTTCAATCACATAGGCAATGCTACAAGTCATATACAATGTCTTACGCTTGGTTAACCTAGGTAAATTTGTCTCCCTTGTGACTTGGCTTGTGAATATACTTAAAAAACTTGAAGATCGTAAGTGCACAAGCACATCATTAGCTCCTGGAAAATGCAATCGAAGGGATCCTACCAAATCAATTGCTCATGTCCATCTTTTATCTTGTTAAATGTTCCATGACTTACTGAACTTGTAGCAATTTCATGTAAGTGTCGTAAAGAGAGTTAAAAGTAAGTAACCACATTTATTCATCTTGTTAAGGATCCATGATAAATTTGTTGTATTTAAAGGCAGAGAGTCCCCCATCTTTGCTTCACCATGCCATATGATGGTGGACTTAGGCTTAATGTTTAACTACATTAGGCAAATCTCTTGTAGTTTGTCTAAATTACAAGTGACTAAGTAATATATGTAGAGGTTTAAAATTTTATGTTTAAACCTTCGGCAAACAATCTTATGACATTCACCCCCTCCTAACTTGCACATCCTCTAACATGTGCCACTTGATGTTGTTTTCATCTTCTGTCATGTCCTCTTCTTCGTCCTTGAAGTCATCTTCTTTCTCCGTGTCTTCATGCTCTTGGATTATATCCAAGTCTTCTAACTCATATGTTGAATTTTCTCTTCATTTGAAGAGCTTGATTCTTTTTCTAGCCATGGTTATCTTCATGCTTGTCCCATCCAATTCAGCCAATGAATATGTGTCATTGTCATGAACGACCTTTACCAGATACAGGCCCAGATACAAGCCAAACCAATGCTTTACCATCTTCCTAGAAGCACTGTATTGATTGTCTAGGCTGCTGTCATAAACAAGCACCCAGTCATTTACCTAAATAGCTCTTGGCCGGAGTTGATGATGCCTATCAAATATTGTTTCATTTTTTAGTCTTGCTATGTTTAGCTTCTCAATAGTTGCTTGAACATCTTCAAACCTTCTTTCTAGCTGCCATATGCGCAAAGTGAGTAACTCTTCTCTACAAGAAGCACTGAGGTTTCTTGGTAAGACTCTTGCCTTCAATGGATGATCCTAATGAAACTCCTTTACTTTAGTAGATACGAGGCAATTGGATGAGAGGCTAGTTTCCATGTTTGCTCACTAGAATTCTATACCTTCCAATCAACAATGTGTTCAAGCCTTCCACGAGAGTTTCTAAAATCAAGGATACTTGGTTTATTCTTTTGGTGACTTACATAAATGTCCATTTTAGGGTGTCTTTCGTAGTTGTCAAAGAATGGGATTTTTCTAGTAGAGGTATGCTAGCATTATAGTAGGTGAATTTAGATAAGGAAAGGAAAACCACCCAATTATCATGATTGTAATTGATTATACATTAGAGATATTGTTCTAAGATTTGATTTAATCTTTTATTATCAATTACTTTGAGGGTGCTTGACACCTAGGAGCTTGAGGAGACCTCTCCAAAAACTTGATACAAATGGTGGTCCTCAATCTGAAGCAATGCTATCTCGTAACAAATGACAATGATAAAATATGCACAAGGAAAATTGGAGTTGTGCCTTTGCCACTAATTATCTTGTAGAGGTGGGAATAAAGCATGTCATCTTGGTAAATCTATCAACCACCATAAAAATGGAATCATAACCCTTCGAGGAAGGTAGATTGTTGATAAAGTCCATTGACATAGATGGCCAAGGGTGATTAGGAATAGGAGCCACCCATGAGGTTGATGGCAAGGGACTTTTTCTCTATTACATGTATCACATGTCCAGAGATATTCTTTAACTAATTTCCACATGTGAGGCCACCCATAGTCTCAAGAGATTAGCTCTATTATTTTATTGGACCCAAACACTCTTCCAATGGGAATATCATGCCTTGTTTGGAGTATATGTGACTGAAGAAATCTTGGTAATGTATACAATAGCCCTTGATAATAGAGTAGGCCTTCAACTTCCTAGAAGCCTTCAACAGTTTTATACCCTTGTTGAATTTTTTCTTGATATTCTAAGCAAAAGGATCCTTGGAAAGTTTTCTCTATACTTGTAAAAGGAAGGACTGATCTTCTGGAACTTTACTTATTATTGTGCAAACTTCTTATCCATGAAACATGCAAAGGATCCAAAGTCTAAAAGCACTTTAATGTGTAGTTAGTATAAACTTTTATCAGCAATATAAAACTTGAAGTAGCCTTAGTAGACAAGGAGGGGTCTTCTAAAAGTCCTTGATTTTCATTGAGGTGCATGGTCCCTATTGTGGCTGAGTTATCCATGTTTGCCAAAAAATTGGAGATGAATCCACATTGTTGCTTCATACTTGCAACCTCTTAATATAGCCACATTGATCAATATGCCCGAGTCATCCACAATACCAACATAATCCTCAAGAGCATCACCACAACTTTTTGTGTGCTAATGATGACTTAGATTGAGTGGAATCAATATGCATAGACAAGATATTGATTTTTTATATTCCTTGGAAGGTCATTATTGTCATGGCATCTAGACTTAAGGAAGCCTCATGGCAGTTCTCTTGGTATCTCTCAAATAGTTGTTTGTAACATTCTATTTCTTAAGAAATGAACTCACTTAATGTGTGAACCTTTGGCATTGTCAATTGAGGATCTTTCGCATCACCATTTAGTCTCCAACAAAATTGGCTCATAATAAATTAATCCTCATGCCAAGTCATATCACAAATGAGTTGTCAAACATCATATGCATAAAATAATGCCAATCTAGATCCTTAATATAGACTTCTTATTTTGGTGTGGGCAACCCTAGGTTTATCAATCTCCAAAGATAGCTGAGAGTTCTCCAACAAAATCTTTGGAATCATAAAGTAAAGGAGATTCCTTCTCAAGTAAGGGTGTGAACCAAGAGAGAATGTACTTGAAAGGAGTATGCAAATAATCCCCACTTAAGAAGCAATATTAGGATAGCATTCCAATTGCATATGATTGAGCATCTACACCTACTGTAAAACACATCTTCTAGTAGGAACTTGCATACAACACTTGTGGATTTTGTCCTCAAAGCCCAAGCTGCAACGTTGTTTGTAAGGTTGCCATGAGCAAGTACAATATTTCTACCATAGATAACTAGGCGTGGTCACCAAATCTACAATCCACTGTCTCACATAAGAGTAAAACTCGCTTGTTTTGCAGGTCTCTACAATCTATGAGACATTCTTATACATTTCCTTCCACTAGTGTCTCTCTTTTATCTTATCAAAAGTAGCACATACTTCTTCATGTGCTGCCCATATGCTTTCATGATATTCACCCATAACTTGTAGCTGTTTAGTGTCCATGTCAAATACAACTCATAGTGGGGTGTCTTTTCTCTGCTTTGGATGCTTCCAAATAAAGTCATCTTTCAAGAAATAGCTATATGATTTTCTCCTTATCCTCTTGATTTCTTCATCCATCCATTCATCCTTCTTTGTCTATACTTAGATATTGTCCATTTTGCAACCATTCCCCATCATAGAGCTCTTCTAAAAGACCCTCAACTAAAGATACATAACAATCATGAACAAGTAGAGTACCTGTAATTTCAACTTCATCATCATCAACCATTAAATCTTCCTCACCTTCATATCTTTCCTTGGATAACATGCCAACCACTCGATTATCTTTCTCTACTATAATGTGCCACAATTCTAAATTCATTGATTTTATATAGCTAATCCACCTCAACTTAACTATATCTAGAGTACAAAAACTTAAAATCATTGTTAGGAGTGGAAGACAATCAGACTCCACAATCACTGGTGCTCCAATGAAGTATTCTTTGTCACATTTCAAAGTTGTGATAACTCTCATAGTTCTCTATTAATTTGTGGAAACGTTCTCTATCTTTCATTTAATACATTTGCTCCAAACTTGATTGTATATCTCTTTCCCCTTTTATCATTAGTCCAAGAGCCCCCAACCAAATCCAATGGGGCTTGTATCTATACTAATGATAATGTGTCTTCCACCAGTATAGTCTCCTTTCCTTAGAGTAGGATGAATCTTCATTAATGTCTTCAACTTTCTCATAGCCTTTGTATGCATCCTATCCCACTAGAACTTTTGTGCCTTTCTAAACAATTGATATTGAGTATCTGCAATGTGTGCAAAATGTGGCATTCAAACAATATAAAATACTTAAGATCCTAGAAACCTCCTTACCTCTTAAACTTAGAAACATGTCTCTTTCATCTTTCCAACTGCATCCACTTGTATGGGTGAAGGTCTTCTACCATACATTCTAGACATGATCTACAATCAATACGTCATTTACCCCAAAGATTGATTTTTGACCTAAAAGGGTTAGATTCACCTCTTTCAACCTAGCTAAGATATTCTCATAGTTATGACTAATCCCAATAGAGTATTCATGGTAGTAAGATCTCTTCTTTCAATTGCTGATAAAAACTAATCATAGTAAAGAAAGTATCCCAATGAGTAGATAGCTCTTCTAACAAAGGCTTCAACAAACTCATCAATTACTAGACTTGCTCTTACATTACTAATGGTCACCTTATTCACTAGCCGCATAACATGTATAAACCTCAAAGTTCCATTCTTCTTTGGCATTGTGAACCACTTGGTAGAGTAAGGAGTTGAGGAAGGTTCCAAGATTTCCATCCTGATTTTCTCGTGTAACTACAACTCTATCAATTTTTACAAATGGGATTTTAGCACTCGAATTGGCTGCAAATTCCATGGTACATGTAGAATAGCAAAAAATCACCATACGTGTAACAATATCTAGATCCAGATAGCCAATATCATGTTGCTAAAATGCAATAAACATGCCATACCTAGACCACATATTTTCAAAGCATTACTTCTTTCTCAAAAAAAGAAACTCATTTCATTCTATTTTCAACTCTTTGAGAAAATTTGAAGTAAATTTATGGACAATCTTCTTTGGATCTCTTAGGTTTGACTATCAAGAAGCCAACTCATTCATTTCCTCAACTATTTGGAGAAAATGGCATTGAACCGCTTTTACTTCTTGATCTACTATCTTATGCTTTGTGCCAACTTTAGCTTTAGTCTTGTCATTCGAGCAAAGAGCTTCTTGAAATACAAAATCTACAATTACCTAGTACATGCCCAAAGAATTTACCTATATTATGGTATTTGCAGCCTTTCGCTTAGAATTCAACATAGCTATAATTTCAGTTAGTATATCTACATACAACAAATCATCATATATGCTAGAAATACATGCATTTTATTCTAACTATCAAAGCCCTTCTTTCATAGTTATACGAACATTGATGATGGACCGCCTAGTTAAATTGGTCTGCATGTTTCTAATTAGCATGTCGGTGGTCATTATGACTCTTACATGGCCACTAACTCATCACTCATTATATATGGTTTGTTGTACCTACCTATAAATTACATAGTTATAGTGCCAACAATTGATTAGTATAGTGATTTATGCACTGTTTGACTTTATAGGCCACTTTCATTTATGTTGTATCTTATTTATACTTTGTGTATATTGTATTGTGAATGAAAGAAGAAGAAGAAACCAACAAGAAATTTTTTTGGCATCCAACTCTCTTCTTGTGTCCTTGAGAGAGATTTTGCTTGTGTATATAGTGCGTGTTTGGCACAGTAACTCAAGGAAGTCTTTCCACCACGCAATTTTTAATATGGTATCCAAGTGGCACTACTAACAGAGCCTGGTTTAGATGGCTAAAGAAAAGTTCATGGTAATGTAAAGACTCCACTAACTGATCCAATGGTACATATATCTAGCAAGAATAGATACCCTATTAAAATATTTTGGTTTTGAAGGTTATGTTGCTCATCATTATGCTTATATGGTACCGGGTGGTTTAGGATATTGAGCCCACTTGTTTTGAGGCTGTTGTCAAACATGCTCATTGAGATGTAGCAATGGATAAGGAGATGGCTATACTAGAAACCAACAAGACTTGGAATCTAGTACCATTACCTAAGGGCAAGAAATCTATTGGTTGTAAGTGCATCTATAAAATTAAGCATACTGCAAATGGTTCTATTAGTAGGTATAAGGCTAAGCTAGTTGCAAAAGGCTATGCTCAAACATATAGTATAGATTATGAAAAGATATTCACTCTAGTTGCTAGGATAGCAGCTGTTAGATGTGTGATTGCATTGGCAACAACCAAAGGTTTGAGTTTGCAGAAAAAGAATGTAAAGAATGCCTTCCAGCATGGTGAAATGCAAGAAGAGGTGTACATGAAGAAACTAGTAGGTTATGAGGATTTAGAACATCCCACATATGTGTGCAAGTTAAAAAATGTGCTCTATGGGTTGAAGCAAGTGTCTAGAACATAGTCTAACAAGATTAGAGATTATCTTTTTAACATTGGTTTTTATGTTTCTGATATCGATCATTCACTCTATGTGAGAAAAAGAGATGTCAGTTTGGTCATCATAGTCATCTCTTTGGATGACTTTATTATTACACTTGAAAGTGACAGTGGAATTATTAAACTCAAGGACCTTTTGAAGAAGAGGTTTGAGATAAGGGATTTGGGTGAGCTAAGTTACTTTCTTGGTATTAAGGATATCACCCCAAGAAACAAACGACTAACCTATGGCAAGGGAAGTCTCATCCTCTCAAGCCTGGGTCAACTATAATTCAAACACTTGCTATGCATTTCTAGGAGTTGATACCACATGTATGATTAACGCAATAGTGGATGTCTCATTTGCAATGATTTGACTTTATGTTTTTTGATTTTTTCATCATAGAAGCATAAAACAAACAGTAAAAAACATTCCTACCAGTTCTCACTTCATAAGAACAACATTGGCTCAATCAAATATAAAAAAACAAGCAATTTTCCTTTGTAAAATAGAGTTACCAGGTTTTTCCTTCTTTGCAGATTTTAGAATCTAATGTGGAATTGCAGATGAGCCCTCATTCAATGCTTAGCCCACCTCCGAATAGTAAACTCTAGCTCTCCATTAATCCGAGGTGATCTGCTACCATGCCGGTCAAGCGGTCTTCAATCTCCTTCATGGACATGAATTGCCTCTTAAGGGGAGAGAGAGGGAGGAGAGAGAAATACTGAAACTACATCTCCACAACCAAGTAGCCATTCGAGGATCGAAAACAAGTGATGAGGAGTGAAGATAGAGTGCAGACAAGGCATCCAATCAGTTGGGGGTTTTCTTTTAGGCTCCCCCACCCCCCTCTCCATCAATTGTGGCCACAACTCCCTGCATCTTTGCTGCCGTCGAAAAAAATGCCCCCCCTACAAATTCGTTTTTAGTTGGGGCTCCCAAAGGGAGCCCCCGAAAGGCATAACCTTTGAGCTCTCTAAAGTCTATTCCCACTTGCCCTTTTGGATCTTGGCCTCCCGAGCGCTCCCTCTTCCTTGTCCGGTATCCGATGCATGGTCCAAAAAATCTTGGGCATCCGTCTTGAAGTCTCTCATTGTCGGGCATCCCCCAGAGCCTCGTCTGACGTACCAAAAAATTGTGAAATTTCACCAATTGTCATTGAGTGGATCTTTTAAGTACTTTTGGGCATTACCGCTTAAAATCGTACTAATTGCAATCGCCACCTTCGACGAATTCTATTTTTTTCTTGAAATTTGGAAAATTTGGCTATTTTTAAGCACTTGTTGAGGGGGTTGCTTTCAGGCTCCCCAACCCCCCTCTCCATCAATCATGGCCATGGCACCCTCCATCTCCCAAAGCAAGCCCCCAAAAGGCATAATCTTTGGGCTCTCTAAAGTCTATTCCCACTTTCCCTTTTGGGTCTTGGCCTCCCGGGCACTCCCTCTTCCTCGTTCGGTATCCGATTTGCAATCCGAAAAATCCTAGGTGCTTGTCTTGAAGTCCCACACTACCGAGCATCCCCCAGAGTCTTGTCTAACATGCCAAATAATTGTGAAAATTCACCAATTATCATCCAATGGGTCTTTTAAGAACTTTCTAGCATTACCGCTTAAAATCGTACTGATGGCAACTGCTACCTTTGACAAAGTCTATTTTTTCCCTGAAATGTAGAATTTTTTGCTATTTTTAAGAACTTCTCAACATAAAAAATCATTTGTCATTGGTGACCATGGGATAAGGCGACTCAGTCCGTTGAATCCCACGAACAAATCTACACAAAAACAACCAAAGAAAGCATCAAGCTGATACAAAAAGATATGCATCAAAACACATCAGAGCTCTCACCCTATCCCTGACAAAACCAAGGCATGAAATCCACGAGGAGTAGGCCTAGCATAATCTAATAGAAAGCCTAAAGCTAGTCCCTAACCTGCTACTCCAACACAACCAAACTAAAAAGAACAAGTAGAGAAGTCATCCTAAGTGGTGGCCTGAACTACCTACCTAACTAAGGACAATTTAACTAGGAGCTCCTACTAGGTGAGGACTCCTATAGCCGAATCAACAAATATTATCTTTTAGCACATTGGTCCTTTAGCCTCTTGTGTTCCATACTCTAGTATGTAAAAAGCAGGGAGCTGAGCGTAGTGATCCAAGGGGAATAGGGCATCAGCCTCAGGTCTTGTCTTGTTACCGAAGAACCTACCAAGACCTCGCAAGGCGACACTTAATCATTTTTTAGTGCTCACTTTTATTTTCGCTCCAACCGTCTTTTATTCTTATGGTTTTAGCTAGATGCCACCCCTAGGAAGACAAGGCATCGGCCCCGGGTCTGACTCGTCCCCAAGAACCTACCATGCCTCCACAAGGCGATGATCAACTAATCAAAGATTTTGCTATCTTTCTTATTCTATATTTTAGAGGGGTTAGAACCCCTTTTTACACACCTCTGTATATTGATATATTTTGTTTCGGATAATTAGGGTTTTCCCTTTTGGGTATTTTTAATAGGCTTTGCTAACTATCTCACACTAAAACAAGACCTCCTAGATTAGCCGCATAGCAGGTCAGTAGAACAGGGTCACTAGAACGCCCATCTAAAACAGGTCTTTCAGCGCTCGACAATGCCTTTGCAGGAGGCAATGATTACTTAGACCTCCCACAGCCATACCGAGCCTAAACCTAGGACTTCATGCCTTGATTGTCATTCCCCAACAAACAAAAAGAAAGTAACCCTAACAAGCATATGTATCATTAATTGCTTAAGGGAAAAAAAACTTTAAAAGGGGACGAAACCACCTGGAATGGCCACAAGAAGCTCCTCCACAGCAAAGGTTTCCTCCAGCAACTTCATCAACCTACATGATGCAATCACTAAAAGACAAAACCCATTAAACGTACATGCACTAAACAAACATAGGGCCCTCTTGGCCTAAAGAAATAGCACATTTGTATTGCAAACTAACTGGCCCTCTTGGTCTAATGAAATCAAACACTACACGACAAAACTAACTAACCCTCTTGGCCTAAACAAATCAATCAAACTAGCTCATAAAAATCCCTCCTTGGAAGAAGGCAGATATGCAAAAATACACTCCATTCCAAGGAAAAATAGGGCTCTCAACCCTAAACTAAATGCATCAACTTGTGACCCATACCTCCTGCATATATAGCAAGAGGTGTATGCATAACATGTCATCGGATCAGCCTATGGGTCCAAGATAATAATGGTAGATGGGTCTCAACTACTCTTCGCATTATCCATATCAACTGTTTCCTGCCATATAATGTGTGGTCTGATAACGTTCCCCACAAGCGATCAGGTCCTAGCTCATTATCAATAACAACATCCACACTAGGACCACAGTTGAAGAAGAGATCCTCTTCATAAGAAAAATATAATGTGCTAGTCAAAATTTGTAAACAGTGATGGTAGAAAACTTCGATTTCTCACACAAAGGTCCCGTCTTCTTGCCCAATCACTTTGTATCCTTTGCTCCACCTGATAAACTTCCCCTGATAATATTGTTGCTCGAGATATGGGTGCTCCAGATAAGGGATTAACCGCCCCATCAAACAATTGAAGCTCTCTTGCAGGTCTCAATTTAGCCCCATCATGGACCTGCAAGACATTTAGCATGTTAACATACTCAGAAATAATAAGGTTTAATATTATTAAGATTAATCTTATTCTTAATTGTGCTTCACATTATTTTATCGACAAAGCCTCTTTATAGTAGGATATCACATGTAAGAGCATTGATCGTCCTCCTCATGGAAAGCATTTTGTAAGAAGGTTCTTATTAAATTTAAGCTTCAGGTGCAATAACAATGGGATGTCTTTCTGTATTTACAAAGCATGTTCTTGAAGATGCTACACATGAGCCATTGAAAAATGGAAAGAGTGTTACTCAGACCAAAGGGCATTTCTATGTATGCAAACACTCCACCATTTAACTATGAATTTCATCTTATACCAATCGTTTGGATGAACTTGCACATGGTTGTAGCCCAAAAATACATGAAGGAAGTTGGAATCTTTCATTCCATTCTCATGTAAATTACTAGCTAAGGTTTCTTACCCATTCTAGCTAAATTAACTTCCTTTACTTTGGCAAGTAGTCCCTGGATTGGCTTGCTAGTCTATCCTTAAAATTTTGCACCTAGCAACACTACTATCCAGTCTCTTGTTTTGAACTTCCTGACATTTTTAGGGAGATCTTGAGGTTTTCTGTGAGTTAGTGTCTAAATTCTTAGTAATCTTTTTCCTTTCCTCCAATATTTCGCACCATAGGTGGGCTAGAAGATCCCCTTTGGTGCATCAAGTCTTAGGTAGCAAAGGTATTTTTAGATGACCAATAGAGCTAACTTTTTATTTGGAGATAAATTTGCAGTTCTCCTCGAGAGAGGATGTTTTCCCCTATAATCATAGCTTGGACTCAACCCAAACAACATATAATGCCACTAGATCTACTTAGTTGAGTCCTACTCGCTCATAATCTAGCACCTTAAGGTACTTTAGCTAGGTTCTATCATAGTGTATTTTGACTACTCCATTGATGAGCAATGCATGTGTCTCTCTAGGTTTGGAATCAACAATAATTTGCTCTATCATGTGCTTGATAGTGTCATAATCGATCGTCTTAATTCTACAATTGAGGCTTCTTCCTTGAATTCACAATCAATGTAAGTGCTTTTCATGCAATTAGTCAATATTTATTACCCTGAAAGGCATGATTGAGACTATTAATTAGTAGACTATTCATTAATGTCTATATATCCTCTACACTTAATGTGACTATTCATTTTAGAATCATACACTTTATTTGACATTCTAGAATATTGATTAATATATATATACTCTCTACATCATGTGCATTGAAGGCTTATTTATAAATATCCTTATCTTTGAATTTATTTTTGAATAAAATATACTATAAGAATATAGGGGAATAGCGACAAGCAGTTGCAATGCATATTAGTGGTGGCATCATTATTTCTGTCGCAAATTGGCGTTGCTATTTGCGATGCAAATGCGACACAAATAGCGACGGTACTCAGATTAAATACAAACGGACCGAAACCCGAGCGCGTCATTTTTCTACAAAGAGCAAAAGACAGAGTGAAATAGATCGTGTGTTTGGGAGTGAGAGGGAGAAAGATAGAGAAGGAGAGGTTCTCACAACCACCACTGCCGTTCCCGAAGAAGAGGAGGAAGTGCATGAAGGGTGAAGAGGAGCTACCATCGCAAAGAGGAGACAAAGAATCCATCCTCGGGCCTTTGTAGTGAGTGTATTGCTCCCTCCTGGTTTGTTCTTTTTTTTTTCCTTTTCTTTTGTTTGTTTTTGTTGAGAGTGAGGGGCATTGAGTGAGAAAGATAGAGAGAGAGAGAGAGAGGGAGGGAGAGAGGGAGAGAGAGGGGAGAGAGGAGATGGGGAAACAGGGAGATATAGAGAGGGAGGAAGAGAGGAGAATGAGTGATAATATGAAATATAACAAAGAAATGGGGAAAGAGAGAGAGAGAGAAAAAGAGAGAGAGGGAGGGAGAGAAGAGAATGAGTGAGAAAACATAAGGGGGTGGAGAGAAACAAAGAGAGGGGCAACAAAGAAAGAGAGAGAGAGAAAGAAAGATAGGAGATAAGAGAGGAAGAAGAAGAAAGGAAGAGGAAGAGAGAAATCCTTATTATCGTGTTTTCTATACTCTCATTTTTGGAAATTGTTGAGCAATATATGAAATGTGGGGTGGTAGTAGTAGTAGTAGTAGTAGTAGTAGTATAGAAAGATAGGTTTGGTTAAAGGTGCACCTTGGGTGTGTTCGATGCTTCGGGAAGGTGTGGAAGGCTTGTGTCTCTAGGCCCGTAAAAGCAAAAGAGAGATTGGACTAGGAGGTGAATGGATGGTTTTCTTGACATGCTTTGCACTACCTCATCCTACACTCTACATATCAAGTGAGACACAACGGAAAAAAGGTGAAGAGGTCCCATGTAATACCATGGGACGGAGAATAGTCCACCCGTAGGGGGATGGCGAGAAACAAAGAGATGGGAAACAAATTAAGAGAGAGAGAGAGAAAGATAGAAAATAAGAGAGGGAGAATAAGAAAGGAAGAGAAAGAGAGAATAAACATGAAAGACAAATAAAACATGAAAGAGAAAGGGGAGAGAACATACAATCAAGAGCGCAAAGAAAGGTGCAAAGAAAGGGGGAGAAACAAAGAAAGGAAGAGAAAACCAAGACTTTAGTTTATGTTAATTTTGTTGAGTTGCAAGAGAAGAAGTCCCTTCTCAAACAATTTAAGAAAGAAAAAGAGAGTGATAACATAGACCAAACGGAAAATGATGAAGGCCATGATGTTCAAGATCACGAGGTGTATCTTAATTAGCGTGTCCTATGTCCTTGCTATCAATGCAAGTTGGAAATTAGAGGAAGAAGTCGATTGTCTTTAGAATATGTACAACACTTTGGGGAGTTTCAATTGGAGATTATTGATTAGGCAATCTCAGACTTTGAGTAAATGATAATAAAAGTGTATATCAAATCATGCATTGTATTCACAAACTAATTGAATATTATATACAAAAACATTGGATGTGATCGTAAAATTTATTAGAGGGAGGTAATGTCGCATTCCAAGGAAGAGTGCATCTATTGTAGCTAGTTAGAAGAGTTTGTGGGCATCTAATGGATGAAGTACCTGAGCTAATCCACCACTTGGAAGGAACTACCCAGTCTATACCGTCAATACCAGAGGAGACAGACAACCTTTTAGACTTTCCTACAATCTTGGAGCCTGAGATAAAGGCAATGATTGATGCATTGATACCCATGGATGCCGAGACATCTGATCCGCTTAGAGAGAAAGCATCCATACCAATTATATGATGGGTTTCGAGTATTTTTCCTGAAGATGCTACTTGCACTCCTAAGTGTGCAAGCAAATACAGGTGGAGCAATGCAAATGTGATCAAAAACCCATTACATAAATATTGCATAATCCATATTCGTGTAGGCATGGTTATCAGATCAAAAACCCATCTATAATGTATAGACAAAGGATAAATGCTTAACCATGGAGTACATTTGACACACATAACAAGTTTCAACAAAATGCTTTATGTCTCGATACATGTTTTGCCACCAATATTTCTCTTTGATCTTACTAAAAGTTCCCCATACGCCTCTATGGAAAGCCCACAGGCTTTCATGAATTTCCTTCATTATTGGTTCTTGTAATCTTTTGTTACTTAAAACTTAGGCAGGCGCTCGTTTATTCTTCTTTGCTTGTTTCCATAGATGCCCATTTGTAAGAAAGAAGCCATAAGATTTCCTCTTAATATGCTTGAATTCTTCATTAGTCCATGTCTCTTTCTTCTTCATTTTGCTCAAATATTGGCCGATCTTCATCCAATCTTCTTCATAATTTTCTTCAAGGAAATAAACTAGAACTTGAGCAATGCAATGACCATGTTGGCTCATAGTTTACAACTCTTCTTCCATAGTCCAATCTTTGATCTTTGTTGATGTTTGCTAAATTACAACAATACCTTGTGTTGTTCTTGCTGTACTCAATGCTGTATCATTAAAAAGATCAGCAACACTTGTTGTTTTTACCTTTGGATTTCTATGTGCAACTATTGAAAAGGTACTTTCAGTAGCCATGGAGTAAAAAACAAAAAATATAGACTCTTCAACTTCATCTTCTTCCATAAGCTCCTTTTCAGTGTCATTTCTTACACATGACAACATGTCAGCAACTGGACTCTACTTTCCTGCAATATGCTTTAATTCAGGGTTAGGAGATTCATTATATGCAATCCATCTTAGCATAGCAATGTCGGACCTATTCTATAGCGGACCTTTTGCTCTCTTTTGTTATTTCTTTCTTAAAATTCTCTCTTCTCTTTTTCTTTCTTTTTCTTTTGGATATAAGGTGTTTCATTGTGACTCATCATGTAAGATGCTAGTGTTGCTCTTGCATCCACCTAGGGGTCTAGTGGAGAGAAAAGGGTGGCTACAGCATGTTGTCAACCTACCAACATTCAAACTTCTAGTAGCTCAAAAGGGGATGCAAGTAATAGAGTGGTCAAAGAAGAAATGTCACCATGACATATCTATCAATACTTGAATTTATGATAAAAAATATGTCGGCCCTCTTTTTTCATTGCCTCTTTCTTATTGAGTACTTGAAGTAATTGTAAGTGGTTGCATGTGGTAATGAAAGCACATGCAAGACAAGTTGAAAAGTCATTGACAAACTACTTGAAAGAGGGTGTTACATCCTTCTCAGGGAACCTAAGGTTGTCTTTTGTCTTGTAAGGAAACCCAACATTGTCTTCCACAAACCACTTGAAAGAGGGTGTTACGTCCTTTTCAGCAAGAAATGTGATCTCTCAAGTGTCCCTCATCCCAAAATACCTATGTCATAGATGCTATGGTTTGTAACATCAATACCACTCTTCAAGCACAATTCAAGTGCAAATAGATGAAGACAATAAAATGTACCTTTAAATTTAATACTTATGATGGCATTAAAGATTATCATAAGATTCTCTCTTGGTTAAGTCAATTCAACTCATATTTTGATATTGAGAGTTATGCTAAAAATTATAAAATCAAGAGTGCTTTACATTATTTTATCGACAAAGCTTCTTTATAGTAAAATGTCACATGTAAGAGCATTAACGTTGTCGCAGCGTGTAGGATTGAAGGTCATCGCATGGGTTTGCCAAGAAAGCTAGACAACATAAATGGAGAAGTGTCTTCAACAGTTAAGTAGATTGCAGTGAGTGTTCAAGAGGTACTTCTTGGTCAATCATTGGGGTCTGAGAAAGAAGATTGTATTGGGGTTCAAGAGCTTAGACTCCACAGTTGGTTGAGATAAGAGAAGGGCAGACACAAGAATACTACCTCATAAGTTTAAATTCAAGTCAAGCTTGTTTCCTTGTAAGAGCAGTCACATATTATGAAATTAAGTACATGTATCATCAACAACTCTGCATCTCATCATTCAACTTTGTATGATTGCATTAAATGTAAACTAAAGCTTATGAGTCAATTACAAGGCTTGATGGATAAAGATCTTTACTTCAAGAGAGCTTCAAATAAAGCTACACATAAGATTAAGTTATCATAGCCAAGAAGTAAAGAAGGAAAGCTCCTCTTAATTCAACTCAAAGATAATATGAAAGGTCTTGGAACATTGCCCTGCCATAGGGGCTCATAAGTCACGCGTATTTTGATAGGATATCAACTATAAAGCAAGAAATGAATTAAAAGATTACCGCTCAAGCTAGCTCTCTGAATATGACTAAAGATAACAACCCCAAATCAACCCATAAACTTCTGAGATTCACCTATGATGATAGCATACACTTTCTCTAACATAGAGTGCATAGATTAATCAAATACAAGTGTAAATCATACCATATTAAGCAATAGAGAAGTAAAAGGATCTATTTTCCACAAATCATCGTGTGGGCTACCTATTTCAACCCATATACATAGCTTCAACCTTCCAAGAAGACACTTTGATGAAGCACAAAACAACCCTTGTATCCAAGAGCATGTAACAACTAAGAGGTAGCTCGCAATAGACATATAGAAGTATAAGAGAAGAAGGAATTCTTACTGCCCTTGTTTGCTTTGTAATTGGCGACCTATTTCAGCCTCAATCGTGTACATAGAGCAATCAAGATGCTCTCTTCCAAAATTCTTTATGCAATATCTACTTGCATCAATCATAGCAATGCCATGAATCTAGAAGAAGAGAGAAATAAGTGTTGCTGCCCACAATACTTAGCTTGGGCTAAAATATTCAGCCCAGTTTGGTGCCTGGCTTGATCAGCCTCTTTATGTGGAAGCTTTGGACAACTCTTCCCCTTCTCCATCCATGGCGCTTGCTCATCCGTGAGTTTTGCCCGCAAAATGCATCACAGTTCATGCCACCTCCTTGATCTCTCTATTGAATATTTCAGTCACATAAGCAATGCTACAAGTCATATACAATGTCTTATCCTTGGTTAACCTAGGTAGCTTCGTCTACCTTATGACTTGGCTTGTGAATATACTTAAAAACTTTGAAGTTTACAAGTGAAAAACCACTTCATTAGCTCTTGGAAAATGCAATCCAAGGGATCCTACCAAATGAACTACTCATTTCCATGTTTTATATTGTTCAATGTTCCATGACTTACAGAAATTGTAGCAATTCCATGTAAGTGTTGCGAAGAGAGTTAAAAGTAAGTAACCACATTTGTTCATCTTGTCAAGGACCCATGATAATTTTATTGTATTTAAATGTAGAGACACCCCATCTTGGCTTCACCATGCCATATGCTGGTGGACTGAGGATTAACATTTTATTGTACAAATCTCTTGTAGTTTGTCTAAATTACAAGTGACTAAGTAATATATGTAGAGTTTAAAAATCTTATGTTTAAACCATGGGCAAAGAATCTTATGACATTCACCCCCTCCTAAATTGCACATCCTCCGACATGTGCCACTTTATGTTGTTTTCATCTTTGGTCATGTCCTCTTCTCTGTCCTTGAAGTCATCTTCTTTCTCCATGTCTTTATGCTCTTGGATTATATCCAAGTCGTCTAACACATATGTTGAATTTTTTCTTCATTTCAAGAGCTTGATTCTTTTTCTAGCTATGGGTATCTTCATGCTTGTCCCATCCAATTCAGCCAATGAATATGTGGAATTGTCCTGAATGACCTTTACCAGATATGGGTCAAAGCAACCCTTTAGCGTCTTCCTAGAAGCACTGTATTGATTGTCTAGGCTATCGTCATAGACAAGCACCCAATCATTTTCTTGAATAGCTACTCGCCACAATCAATGATGCCTATCAAATCTTCTTTTATTCTTTAGTCTTGCTATTTTTAGCTTCTCAATAGCTACTTGAACATCTTCAGGCCTTCTTTCTAACTGCCATATGCGCAAAGTCAGCAACTCTTCTCTACTGGTTCCTTCCTCCCAAGGTAGAAGACTCCATGTGAGAATAGATTCTTCAATTGGCATAATTGGTTGCTATCCATGCATAAGTTCAGCCCGCATATAGCCAATTACGGAAAAATTCAGGTCAACCCATAATGTAAAAGGAAGCATTTCAGGCCATTCTTTGATTTTTCCTCTATAAGATTTTACTAGAGCTTTGAAAATAGGATGATGCCCTCTCTCACTTTTTCCATTGCCTTCAGCGTTGTAGGCTGGCGGTAAAGCCACTTTAATTCTCAATTCAGCAAAGAAGTTGCATGCCTTATCAGCATTCCAACTCCCCTATGTCTGTAGTTACTTTACGGACACAACAATATCTGCAAAACACTTCTTCAAACAAAAAATGACAAACAAATTGAGTGGTCTTGGTTGTTAAGGATTTGCCTTCAACTTGATTGGTTAGATCCTCTCTTGCAAGCACTAAATATTGCATATTCCATATTCATGTAGGCATGGTTACAAGATCAACAACCCATCTATAATTCTTAGACAAAGGATAAGTTGGTTGCAACCCATCTCGATGCTTAACCATAGAGTGGTTGTCTTAGTAGTGGTAGTGGTAGTGGTAGTGGTAGTGGTAGTGGTAGTGGTAGTGGTAGTGGTAGTGGTAGTGGTAGTTATTGTTTATTTCTTATTTTCCTGTTTGTTATTGTTGTGGTAGTCGTAGTAGTAGCAGTGGTAGTGGTAGTGATAGTAGTAGTTGTTGTTTAATTTCTTCTCTTCTAGTTTGATATTGTTGTGGTAGTCTTAGTCGTGATTGTAGTAGTAGTACTAATACTAGTAATAGTAGTTTTCTTGTTTATTGTTGTTATAGTAGTAGTTTTTTTCATTTTCTTGTTTATTGTTGTTTAGTTTTCTTGTTTGTTATTGTTGTTGTTGTTGTTATTGTTGTTGTTGTAGTAGTAGTTTTTTCTTCTTTTCTTGTTTGTTGTTATTGTAGTAGTAGTTGTTGTTATTGGTTTTTCTTCTTTTTTTGTTTATTGTAGTGGTAGTGGTTTGTTGTTGTGGTAGTCGTAGTCATAGTCGTAGTCGTATTCGTATTCGTAGTCGTAGTCGTAGTCGTAGTCATAGTCGTAGTCGTAGTCGTAGTCACCGTAGTATTAGTAGTAGTATTAGTAGTAGTAGTAGTAGTAGTAGTAGTAGTAGTAGTAGTAGTAGTAGTAGTAATAGTAGTGGTGGTGGTGGTTTTCTTGTTTGTTGTTGTTGTTGTGGTTTTTTTTTCTTTTCTTGTTTATTGTTGTTTAGTTTTCTTGTTTGTTGTTGTTATAGTAGTGGTAGTAGTAGTATTTTTTTCTTCTTTTCTTATTTGTTGTTGTTGTAGTAGTAGTTGTTGTTGTAGTTGTTGTTATTGTTGATTTTTCTTCTATTCTTGTTTATTGTAGTGGTAGTGGTAGTGGTAGTGGTAGTGGTAGTGGTAGTGGTAGTGGTAGTGGTAGAGAGAGAGAGTTGTTGTGTTGGTCGTAGTCATGGTTATAGTTGTTGTAGTCATAATTGTAGTACTAGTACTAGTACTAGTAGTAGTAATAGTAGTTTTCTTGTTTATTGTTGTTATAGTAGTAGTAGTTTTTTTTTTCTTGTTTATTGTTGTTTAGTATCTTATTTTTTATTTATTATTGTTGTAGTAGTAGTAGTTGTTGTCATCGTTATTGTTGTTGTTATTGTTTTTACTTCTTTTCTTGTTTATTATAGTGGTAGTGGTAGCGTAGTGGTAGCAGTAGTGGTAGTTGTTGTTTCTTTCTTATTTTCTTGTTTGTTGTTGTTGCGGTAGTCGTAGTACTAGTAGTGGTAGTGGTAGTAATAGTAGTAGTTATTGTTTAATTTCTTCTTTTCTAGTTTGTTGTTGTTGTGGTAGTCATAGTCGTGATTGTAGTAGTAGTACTAGTAGTAGTAATAGTAGTTTTCTTATTTGTTGTTGTTATAGTAGTAGTAGTTTTTTTTCTTTTCTTGCTTATTATTGTTTAGTTTTCTTGTTTGTTGTTGTTGTTGTTGTAGTAGTAGTTTTTTCTTCTTTTCTTGTTTATTATTATTGTGGTAGTAGTAGTAGTTGTTGTTGTTATTGGTTTTTCTTCTTTTCTTGTTTATTGTAGTGGTACTGGTTTGTTGTTATGGTAGTCGTAGTCGCGGTTGTAGTAGTAGTAGTAGTAGTAGTAGTGGTTTTCTTGTTTGTTGTTGTTGTAGTAGTAGTAGTTTTTTTTTTAAATTGTTCTTTAGTTTTCTTGTTTGTTGTTGTTGTAGCAGTAGTAGTTTTTTTTCTTTTCTTGTTTATTGTTGTTTAGTTTTCTTATTTATTGTAGTAGTAGTAGTAGTAGTAGTTTTTTCTTATTTTCTTGTTTATTGTTATTGTAGTAGTAGTAGTTGTTGTTGTTGTTGTTGTTATTGTTATTGTTGTTATTGTTTTTTCTTCTTTTCTTGTTTATTATAGTGGTAGTGGTAGCGTAGTGGTAGCAGTAGTGGTAGTTGTTGTTTCTTTCTTATTTTCTTGTTTGTTGTTGTTGCGGTAGTCGTAGTACTAGTAGTGGTAGTGGTAGTAATAGTAGTAGTTATTGTTTAATTTCTTATTTTCTAGTTTGTTGTTGTTGTGGTAGTCATAGTCGTGATTGTAGTAGTAGTACTAGTAGTAGTAATAGTAGTTTTCTTATTTGTTGTTGTTATAGTAGTAGTAGTTTTTTTTCTTTTCTTGCTTATTGTTGTTTAGTTTTCTTGTTTGTTGTTGTTGTTGTTGTAGTAGTAGTTTTTTCTTCTTTTCTAGTTTATTATTATTGTGGTAGTAGTAGTAGTAGTAGTAGTAGTTGTTGTTATTGGTTTTTCTTCTTTTCTTATTTATTATAGTGGTAGTGGTTTGTTGTTATGGTAGTCATAGTCGCCGTAGTCGCGGTTGTAGTAGTAGTAGTGGTTTTCTTATTTGTTGTTGTTGTAGTAGTAGTAGTTTTTTTTTTAAATTGTTGTTTAGTTTTCTTGTTTGTTGTTGTTGTTGTTGTAGTAGTAGTTTTTTCTTCTTTTCTAGTTTATTATTATTGTGGTAGTAGTAGTAGTAGTAGTAGTAGTTGTTGTTATTGGTTTTTCTTCTTTTCTTATTTATTATAGTGGTAGTGGTTTGTTGTTATGGTAGTCATAGTCGCCGTAGTCGCGGTTGTAGTAGTAGTAGTGGTTTTCTTATTTGTTGTTGTTGTAGTAGTAGTAGTTTTTTTTTTAAATTGTTGTTTAGTTTTCTTGTTTGTTGTTGTTGTAGCAGTAGTAGTTTTTTTTCTTTTCTTGTTTATTGTTGTTTAGTTTTCTTATTTATTGTAGTAGTAGTAGTAGTAGTAGTTTTTTTTCTTTTCTTGTTTATTGTTATTTAGTTTTCTTATTTATTGTAGTAGTAGTAGTAGTAGTAGTTTTTTCTTATTTTCTTGTTTATTGTTATTGTAGTAGTAGTAGTTGTTGTTGTTGTTGTTGTTATTGTTATTGTTGTTATTGTTTTTTCTTCTTTTCTTGTTTATTATAGTGGTAGTGGTAGCGTAGTGGTAGCAGTAGTGGTAGTTGTTGTTTCTTTCTTATTTTCTTGTTTGTTGTTGTTGCGGTAGTCGTAGTACTAGTAGTGGTAGTGGTAGTAATAGTAGTAGTTATTGTTTAATTTCTTCTTTTCTAGTTTGTTGTTGTTGTGGTAGTCATAGTCGTGATTGTAGTAGTAGTAATAGTAGTTTTCTTATTTGTTGTTGTTATAGTAGTAGTAGTTTTTTTTCTTTTCTTGCTTATTGTTGTTTAGTTTTCTTGTTTGTTGTTGTTGTTGTTGTAGTAGTAGTTTTTTCTTCTTTTCTTGTTTATTATTATTGTGGTAGTAGTAGTAGTTGTTGTTGTTATTGGTTTTTCTTCTTTTCTTGTTTATTGTAGTGGTACTGGTTTGTTGTTATGGTAGTCGTAGTCGCGGTTGTAGTAGTAGTAGTAGTAGTAGTAGTGGTTTTCTTGTTTGTTGTTGTTGTAGTAGTAGTAGTTTTTTTTTTTAATTGTTCTTTAGTTTTCTTGTTTGTTGTTGTTGTAGCAGTAGTAGTTTTTTTTCTTTTCTTGTTTATTGTTGTTTAGTTTTCTTATTTATTGTAGTAGTAGTAGTAGTAGTAGTTTTTTCTTATTTTCTTGTTTATTGTTATTGTAGTAGTAGTAGTTGTTGTTGTTGTTGTTGTTATTGTTATTGTTGTTATTGTTTTTTCTTCTTTTCTTGTTTATTATAGTGGTAGTGGTAGCGTAGTGGTAGCAGTAGTGGTAGTTGTTGTTTCTTTCTTATTTTCTTGTTTGTTGTTGTTGCGGTAGTCGTAGTACTAGTAGTGGTAGTGGTAGTAATAGTAGTAGTTATTGTTTAATTTCTTATTTTCTAGTTTGTTGTTGTTGTGGTAGTCATAGTCGTGATTGTAGTAGTAGTACTAGTAGTAGTAATAGTAGTTTTCTTATTTGTTGTTGTTATAGTAGTAGTAGTTTTTTTTCTTTTCTTGCTTATTGTTGTTTAGTTTTCTTGTTTGTTGTTGTTGTTGTTGTAGTAGTAGTTTTTTCTTCTTTTCTAGTTTATTATTATTGTGGTAGTAGTAGTAGTAGTAGTAGTTGTTGTTGTTATTGGTTTTTCTTCTTTTCTTATTTATTATAGTGGTAGTGGTTTGTTGTTATGGTAGTCATAGTCGCCGTAGTCGCGGTTGTAGTAGTAGTAGTGGTTTTCTTATTTGTTGTTGTTGTAGTAGTAGTAGTTTTTTTTTTAAATTGTTGTTTAGTTTTCTTGTTTGTTGTTGTTGTAGCAGTAGTAGTTTTTTTTCTTTTCTTGTTTATTGTTGTTTAGTTTTCTTATTTATTGTAGTAGTAGTAGTAGTAGTAGTTTTTTTTCTTTTCTTGTTTATTGTTATTTAGTTTTCTTATTTATTGTAGTAGTAGTAGTAGTAGTAGTTTTTTCTTATTTTCTTGTTTATTGTTATTGTAGTAGTAGTAGTTGTTGTTGTTGTTGTTGTTATTGTTATTGTTGTTATTGTTTTTTCTTCTTTTCTTGTTTATTATAGTGGTAGTGGTAGCGTAGTGGTAGCAGTAGTGGTAGTTGTTGTTTCTTTCTTATTTTCTTGTTTGTTGTTGTTGCGGTAGTCGTAGTACTAGTAGTGGTAGTGGTAGTAATAGTAGTAGTTATTGTTTAATTTCTTCTTTTCTAGTTTGTTGTTGTTGTGGTAGTCATAGTCGTGATTGTAGTAGTAGTAATAGTAGTTTTCTTATTTGTTGTTGTTATAGTAGTAGTAGTTTTTTTTCTTTTCTTGCTTATTGTTGTTTAGTTTTCTTGTTTGTTGTTGTTGTTGTTGTAGTAGTAGTTTTTTCTTCTTTTCTTGTTTATTATTATTGTGGTAGTAGTAGTAGTAGTAGTAGTAGTTGTTGTTGTTATTGGGTTTTCTTCTTTTCTTGTTTATTATAGTGGTAGTGGTTTGTTGTTATGGTAGTCGTAGTCGCCGTAGTCGCGGTTGTAGTAGTAGTAGTAGTAGTAGTAGTGGTTTTCTTATTTGTTGTTGTTGTAGTAGTAGTAGTTTTTTTTTTAAATTGTTGTTTAGTTTTCTTGTTTGTTGTTGTTGTAGCAGTAGTAGTTTTTTTTCTTTTCTTGTTTATTGTTGTTTAGTTTTCTTATTTATTGTAGTAGTAGTAGTAGTAGTAGTTTTTTCTTATTTTCTTGTTTATTGTTATTGTAGTAGTAGTAGTTGTTGTTGTTTTTGTTGTTATTGTTATTGTTGTTATTTTTTCTTCTTCTTTTCTTGTTTATTATAGTGGTAGTGGTAGTCATAGTCATGGTTGTAGATGTAGTTGTAGTTGTTGTAGTCGTGGTTGTAGTAGTAGTAGTGGTTTTCTTGTTTGTTGTTGTTCTTGTTGTAGTAATAGTTTTTTTAATTTTTTTTTAGTTTTCTTGTTTATTATTATTGTAGTAGTAGTAGTTTTTTTTTCTTTTCTTGTTTGTAGTAGTAGTAGTAGTAGTAGAAATAGTAGTAGTAGTTTTTGTTATTGTTGTTATTGTTGTTGTGGTTGTTGTTTTATCTTCTTTTCTTATTTATTGTAGTGGTAGTGGTAGTGGTAGTGGTAGTGGTAGTGGTAGTGGTAGTGATAGAGAGAGAGAGATGGTTTGTTAAAGGAAATTGGTAGTAGAGAGAGAAATATGTTTTATTAAAGGAAATGAGAGAGGGGGAGGAAAAGAAAAAGGAAGAAGGGATGAGAGAGAGGAAATAAACATACAATATAATAAATAAAGAGAAAAAGACAGAGAGAGATGGAAGGAGAGGAGATAATGAATTGATAAAAAACAAAGAGAGAGTGGTGGCGAGGTCCAATGCAATACCACGAGACAAAAAACACTCCGATATACGTTAATTTGTGGGTGGGTGGAGACTTTACATACATCAATTTTTGCTGAGTTACAAGAGAAGAAATCCCTTCTCAAACAATTTAAGAAAGAAAAAAAGAATGATAACAAAAACAAATTGTTTGTCATAACGTAGACAAAATGAAAATTGATGAAGGTCATGATGTTCAAGATCGCGAGGTGTATCTTAATCAGCGTGTCCCATGTCCTTGCTCTCAATGTAAACTGGAAATTAGACGAAAATGTCGATTGTCTATAGAATACAAACGACGCTTTCGCAAGTTTCAATCCGAGATCATTGATCAGGTTGTTGTTTATTTCTTCTCTTCTAGTTTGTTATTGTTGTGGTAGTTGTAGTCGTGATTGTAGTAGTAGTACTAGTAGTAGTAATAGTAGTTTTCTTGTTTGTTGTAGTAGTAGTAGTAGTTTTTTTTTTCTTTCCTTGTTTATTGTTGTTTAGTTTTCTTGTTTTTTGTTGTTGTTGTTGTTGTTGTTGTTTTTTCTTCTTTTCTTGTTTGTTATTATTGTAGTAGTAGTAGTAGTAGTAGTTGTTGTTGTTGTTGTTGTTGTTTTCTTCTTTTCTTGTTTATTGTAGTGGTAGTGGTTTGTTGTTATGGTAGTCATAGTCGTAGTCGCCGTAATCGCGGTTGCAGTAGTAGTAGTAGCGGTTTTCTTGTTTGTTGTTATTGTTGTTGTTGTTGTTGTAGTAGTAGTAGTAGTTTTTTCTTTTCTTTTCTTGTTTATTGTTATTTAGTTTTCTTGTTTGTTGTTCTTATAGTAGTGGTAGTAGTAGTAGTTTTTTCTTCTTTTCTTATTTGTTGTTGTTGTTGTTGTTGTTGTAGTAGTTGTTGTTGTTGATTTTTCTTATATTCTTGTTTATTGTAGTGGTAGTGGTAGTGGTAGAGAAAGAGAGTTGTGGTGGTCATAGTCGTAGTCATAGTCGTCGTAGTCGTGATTGTAGTACTAGTACTAGTGGTAGTAATAGTAGTTTTCTTGTTTGCTGTTGTTGTAGTAGTAGTAGTTTGTTTTCTTTTCGTTTTTATTGTTTTTTAGTTTTCTTGTTTATTGTAGTAGTAGTAGTAGTAGTAGTAGTTTTTTTTTATTTTCTTGTTTATTGTTATTGTAGTAGTAGTAGTAGTTGTTGTTGTTGTTGTTGTTGTTGTAATTGTTTTTTCTTATTTTCTTGGTTATTATAGTGGTAGTGGTAGTGGTAGTCATAGTCGTGGTCGTAGACGTAGTCGTAGTCATTATAGTCATGGTTGTAGTAGTAGTGGTGGTTTTCTTGTTTGTTGTTGTTGTTGTTATAGTAATAGTTTTTTTTGTTTTCTTGTTTATTGTTGTTTAGTTTTCTTGTTTGTTGTTGTTGTTATAGTAGTGGTAGTAGTAGTAGTTTTTTGTTCTTTTCTTGTTAGTAGTAGTAGTAGTAGTAGTAGTAGTAGTAGTAGTAGTTGTTGTTGTTGTTGTTGTTGTTGTTGTTGTTGTTTTATCTTCTTTTCTTGTTTATTGTAGTGGTAGTGGTAGTGGTAGTGATAGAGAGAGAGATGTTTTGTTAAAGAAAGTTGGTAGTAGAGAGAGATATATGTTTTATTAAAGGAAATGAGAGAGGGGGAGGAAGAGAAAAAGGAAGAAGGAACGAGAGAGAGGGAATAAACATACAACATAATAAAGAAAGAGAAAAAGAGAGAGAGAGATGGAAGGAGAGGAGATAATGAATGGATAAAAAACAAAGAGAGAGTGGTGGTGAGGTCCGGTGCAATACCACAAGACGAAAAACACTCTAACATACATTAATTTGTGGGTGGGTGGAGACTTTACATACGTTAATTTTTACTGAGTTACAAGAGAAGAAATCCCTTCTTAAACAATTTAAGAAAGAAAAAAAGAATGATAAAAAAAACAAATTGTTTGTCATAATGCAGACAAAATGGAAAATGATGAAGGTCATGATGTTCGAGATCGCGAGGCGTATCTTAATCAGCGTGTCCCATGTCCTTGGTCTCAATATAAGCTGGAAATTAGAGGAAAACGTCGATTGTCTATAGAACACGTATGACTCTTCGGCAAGTTTCAATCTGAGATCATTAATCAGGTGATCTTGGATTTTGAGAAAATGGTAAGAAAAGTTTATATCAATCATGCATTATATTTGCAAGCTAATTGAATACCATATACAAAAAGATTGGGTGTGGCTAGCAAATTTTCTATTTAGGGAGGTGACGTCTCGTCCCAAGGAGGAGTGCACCCTTTGTGGCCAATTAGAAGAGTTCATGGGCATGCAATACATGGAGTACCTGAGCCAATCCACCACTTGGAAGGTACTACCCAATCTATACCATCAATACCAAAGGAGACAAGCAGCCTTTGAGACTTACCTACAATCTTGGAGCCTGAGATGGAGGCAATGATTGATGCATTGATTCCCATGGATGTTGAGACTTCTGATCCACTTAGACAGGAAGCATCCATACCATTATATGATGGATGCCAAGTATCTCGCCTAAAGACATTGCTTGCACTACTAAGTATGCAACCAAAATACAGGTGGAGCGATGCGACTGTGACTGAGTTGATCAGGTACCTTGTATGTATGCTTCGTTGATTTCTTTTCGGCACTATCATTAAAAACATTTGTGCTTTTTCAAGGTGTTTTATGATTTTTTTAAAGGTTACTAAAGTATCATATATTACCACTTGCAAATACCATGCATGAGTCTCGTGATGATGCACGACATGTTTTACGAAAGCTTGGCATGGACTACAATAGCATCCATACATATATCAACGATTGCATACTGTTTCGAGGAGAATATGAGAATATGGAGACATGTCCAAAGTGTGGTTCTCACCCGTATCGACAGGACTTGCAAGGGAAAACCATCCCTCAAAAAGTTCTTAGACACTTTTCGCTTATCCTCTGCATAAACCACATGTTTCGTACGTCCCGCATGGTGAGCTTGACAACGTGGCATGCGCAGAATAGGTCCACAGATGGAGTTCAACAAATATCAGCGGATTCACGCGCATGGAGCCACATTGACTCTACCTTCCTAGACTTTGCTCGAGAGCCAAGGAATCTTTGGCTCGGTCTTGCAATGGATAGCATGAACCCATTTGGTCTGCGCTCAACTTCTTACAGTGTGTGGTCTATAGTCCTTGTCAACTACAATATCCCTCCATGGCTTTCTACGAAGAAATGACATCTCATCCAGCTTACTTGTTCCCGATCGCTACAAATTCAAAAATATGGATGTGTATCTTTGTGCATTAGTCGATGAGCTTAAGATTTTGTGGGAGGAGGGGGTCACCATGCAAGATATGAGCAAGCATGATGGTCAATGGTTTGCCAGTATTTGAGTCATTCTCATGTGGATGATGCATGACTTTTCGGGATTCGGAGAGTGCTCAGGTAAGTAGGCTTCCGTTATTGTTGGTAATATCTATCATAGTTTGTTTAACTTTGTATTCACTGGATAGAGATGTTGGGACAGGTTTGGTTACCTTAGGTTATCATGCATGTCCATTGTGCAGGCCACAGTTAGACTCCTAAGGGTCACGAACCATGAAGAAGATGGTATATCAAGGACACACCGCTTTCTTGCCACAGAGGGTCATGAACTCGGGGAAGGTTTTCTTAGATGACCTCCAACACGTATGAATGCCCAAAGTAGGTACGAGCTGAAAATGGTCCACACGGAGTCACATCCAGACGGAATGCGATGGTTCTCAATTTTCTGTGAGTTGCCATGTTGGACCCACTTACAGATCACCTACTTATTGGATCCCATCCATATTTTCAAGAACGTGGGTAGCTTGGTATGGGACCATATCACACAAAAGAGAGACACTATAGAGGTACAAATGGATTTGAAGGAGGTAGGCAAGATGGAGACGCTTTGGTTGCAATCAAGTGCTGATGGTCGCTTACAGCTACCTCACGCTTCTTGGGTTTTTTCCACTAACGAATAGCCTATTGTGAAGTAAATAGTCAAGTCTATCCGCACTCGGATGGGTATGATGCATTCTCTCATGTCTATGTTTTTTAAAGATGACCAATTATCAGGGCTAAAATTACATGATTGGCATAAGATATGTCAGATTTATACTACGAATGGATTGTAAGTGGCATGTGTATTTTGCTATTTGGAGTGTAGTCATTGTTTATAATGCTTTCTCATTTGTGGCAATTTGTACTATCGATCGTGATCACATGATTCCTTACTCCAGAAATACGGGGGGCAATTTTGCAATGGATCTCATAGAAGGAGATTAAGACGTCCTCTATTGAATCCACAAGGCAAGGAGCAATGGAGACGGCCTATCTCTTTGAGAAATACCTATCTACCACCATGCTCACGATACAAATTCACCTTCTTGTGCATCTTGTGAATGAAGTGGAGATTGCTAGACCTGTCCATACACGATGGATGTTCTTCTTAGAGCACTTCATGAAAACCCTGAAAGGCTTTGTGGGACAACGAGCTTGGCCAGAAGGTAGCATGACTGAAGGTTGGTTGGTGTCTAAGGCGCTAGTGCATATTTCACAAAGGCTACCAACGGTGGATTTAGACAATAGTATGCTATGGTCACTGAAGGACGATGATAGACTGACTGGATATGTGGTGGTTGGAAATGGAGTAGAAAAAAGAATGGATGCTACAATGGAGGAGAGTGAATCGCTTTTGTATGTTGCACCATGCCTCTATGGAGACGTGGCTTGCTAGGTACTAGCAAGCTAGGAAAGATCAAGAGGAAGCACGATCTGAATTTTGACGTAGTACGCGCCATTGACCAATTTGATATCTCGAGGGCATGGAGAAGATGCCGCCGTTTATGTCAACGCAATGGTTGCATGGAGCTTTGACTGCAGCTTCTCGCGAAGGGGTGGAGGTCTCAACCAAGGACTGGGAATTCTCAAGGGTATGTAGTTCAAAGGGGATGACATGTTTAGGATTTTTCATATCTATATTTTATATGTGATAACTAATTGAGTGTTTCAATGTACAGTATGAAATATATAGTACAGCGTGATCACACGGACGACATTTATACGTGGAGCATATTGACAAAATGCACTCCACAATAGATTGTGGTATTATGGCAAGTTTCGAGCAAGAGAGCTGACAACAAGCAACGGATCCAAACACGGTTATAGATTAGATGGAGTATTTTGGGAACTTGCAAAGTATTGTTACGGTGGATTACCATAGCTTCTCCATGTTACTACCGTAAATCCCTTTCCTCCGAGTTCTACACAAGAGGCCGACGTGACTCGAGATTGGATCTCGAGGCCCGCTTACTAGTCTATGGGCGGAAACTTGGAATACGATCCCTGAGGATTGCTGGAATTGCCTTCGGAAAGATTATGGAATTGCCTTTGGGAGGATTATGAAATAGCCTTCAGGCTAGATTATATGATGTATTCCAAAGCGTGATAAATAAGATCAATTGTTGAAAAGAAACTTGTTTGACATTCTTTTCTATGTTAGTGCTAAGATTACGTGAAGGAACCGGTGATTAATTGACTAATTAAGGAAGCTGCTTTTTCTTGTCAAACTAAATGTGGTAGGTAATTAGAAAACTAAATCAATCCTGAGGAAAGTGTGGTTGATGCAACCATGGGTCCGTCCTACGGAAGGGTAGTCCCGGTTGGCCAGGAACTTTTCTCGAAGGAAATTGACAGCAAAGAGCGATGACCTAGAATCTAGAGTACTAGAGTCCCGGTTTATGCTATTTTAGGGGAACAGAATGGGACTATGCCTTATGGGCAGAGAGGTCGAGCTTTGCATCCCTCTCATTTCCCATTCTCCTTGAACCAAGTGCAGCATGAATCCGCTTCGACCCTAAAGTTTCTGCGTAAAGTAGTCATCTTGGGTTCAACGCTAGTTACCTCCAAGGAACTTGACCATTAGGGAAACCTTGATTCAGGTCGGTCCTAAGTTGGAATGGGTGGAATGCTTCCGCTTCATGGCAGACTCGGGAAGACCTAGATTGCAAATCCGGTGACATTCCATGGGAGTTTCAGGCGACACTTTTTGGACTCTCTTCCCGATGGGCTGCTAAGACATGTCCTACGAGTAGACAAGTATACACGTTAGAGTTGGTATCAGAGAGAACCAATGAGGATCTAGTAATTACAAGAAAACTTGATGAGGGGAAGTAGAGCAAATGTTGATGTTAAGAACATTTTCTTACTTACTTATCGATGCTGGCCTACAGAGTCATAAAGCATGGAACAAATTTCTAGTATTCCAGGTTATGTTTATGATCGTGATGCGTGCTTCGAACTACCGATGGAGGCTAGGTATGATGAATATCCTAGACCGAATCTAGAATCCTTCGCCCATGTATGTGGAACTTGAAGAGAATCAAGTGGATGGAGGACTTAAAGATCGTGAAGTTGTTCATCTTTGTTGAGGCTCACGCAAATGCAACCCTACATGTCGGCGATCAAAAGGTCAAGCAGAACACGTATGTGTACGAGAAAGTGACTCAAATAATCCCTGTTGACAGAATCAAGGTGTTGGGACATTATGAAAAGAATGGTTATCAAAGGAAAGGATACCATAATCTTCCTATGACCTATCAATTCTTGAAAATCCATGACCCTAATCCATACTATTACACAGTTCCCGTAGCTGAATGTAACACAATCTTATTCTCCCCAAATTGATGTACCAATCAGCTTGTTTCATTTTCCCAAAAAAAATTGTACTCAAAAAGGGCTATACCCATATGAATGAAATAGACTTTTTTTATTGATGACTGTCTTGGTTATGAGCGTTGGTAAAGAAATTAAGTGATTTGGTCACTTGGCTAAAAGCTAAACTAGGCATGTTAATGTAATGTGGGAAACGTTAAGCAAGTTTTTAACGTAAAGAATTTCAATGCCCAAATGCAACCTCAGGTGGAGATCCCTAGTCCGACCCCTATACCAAGTATGGCCGTGATTCAGGAGAAGAAGTTTCTTCTCAAGCAAATCAAGCCACCAGAATTTGACGGCAAGGGAAGGACCCGTCCAAATTTATGCCGAGATCTGGATCAAATGCATGGAGAATTACTTCTAAGCAGCAGGTACTCCATCGTCCAACCAAGCAATGCTCGCCAAGCTGAAGCTTACCGGCAAAGCAAGACTTTGGTGGAAGCAATGGTGCAAGGACGAAGGAATCTCAGAAGGGTCTATTACTTGGAAAAAGCTTAAAAGAGCTTTGCGAGGAAGATATTTACCACCTGCCTACCACACGCAGAAGATAAATGAGTTCTATGAACTGAAGCAACTTGGTCTATCTCTTAATGCATACTATTCAAAATTCGCCTCTCTTTTGAAATACGCGCCACAAATGGATATGACACAACAGGTGTCGAAGTTTTGTGCTGGATTAAACCCATCTATAAACACCCGCCTCAAATCAATGCGCCCAACAGACCTTCAGAATGCGCTCATTCGAGCTCCACCAATAATACAAGAGGTGCAAACCAAGCCAAGAAATAACAAGACTTGGTCATACAAGGATCAGAACAAAGGAGTGTATAGTCCCAGGCAAAGAGAGCACAAGGCCAAAATCCGAGACAAAGGATGAAGGCTAGGACCAACACTGTCAATAATTTTGTTCCTACCCAAGGTAATAACCACAATCTCCATTGCTTCAATTGCAATGAGCCCAGTCACTTTAAAAGGCAGTGTCCCAAGCTTAACGGAGGACAATGTCAAGGACCATTCCAAGGAATCGTTCGTGGCCAAGGAGCTACCACCAAGGCCAGAGGAAGAACCGCGAGTGTTGCCAACAGGTAGAAGTACAATGAAGAAGATCCGACCATGGAAGCAGACTTAGAGAGGGCAACAGTCCATGCCACTCTTCACAAGAAAGGCCCGAATCACCAATTCTCGGTGATTCAAACTCCATCAGATTATCAAGGTAAAAGCTTCAAAACCTTGATTGATTGTGGCTGTACGCATTCCTTCATTTCACCAGTTTGTGCAAAAAGATTAGGAATAGCCACAAAAGATGCACCTACCTTGCTTGTGGAATTAGCAAATGGTCATGAGGTCACTTATACCAGGCAAACTGCTAAGGTGGAATTCCTACCAGGCAGAAAGTTGACTTTAGTCATATTCAGGGTTATGAACGTAAGTGTCTACGAGTGTTTGCTTAGAATGGATTGGCTTAAACCTAATGAGGCCCACATTCATTGTGGAAAGGGCCAAGTTTCCTTTCATTTTGAAGGAGAATTGCTCACAACTCAAGGAGAGGCTGGTATGCCAAAAATTCAACTAGCCAAAGCATCTCGGATAATAAAAGGAGTTAGGAAGGGGCTACCTGTCTATTTGATCAAGCTAAATAAGCTAGATCAGAATCAAGAGACTAGTGAAGAACCTTCGTGGTTAAAGGAATACGTAGACATATTTCCTGAAGAGCTGAAAGAGCTTCCTCCCCTCAAAGGAAAGTGGATCATGAAATCAAGCTAGCGCCAGGAGCTGCACCAATCGCAAAGAGGCCATATAGAATGTCCATCCCGGAAGCGATTGAGCTGAAGGAGCAACTCAAGCAACTGCTAGACCAAGGCTACATTTGTCCTAGCAGTTCACCATGGGGAGCTCCAGTGCTGTTCCAGAAGAAGAAGGATGGAACTCTTCAGTTATGCATTGACTGCAGAGGGTTGAATCAATCAACCATTAAGAAAAAGTATCCTATTCCAAGAATAGATGAACTTCTAAAACTCACCGGCGAAGCCAGACTTTGGTGGAAGCAATGGTGCAGGGATCAAGGGACTTCAGAGGGGTCCATTACCTGGGAGAAGTTGAAGAAAGCCGTGCAAGGAAGATATTTGCCACCTGCATATCGTACGCAGAAAATGAATGAGTTCTACGAGCTAAAACAGCTAGGACTCACCCTTGACGCATACTACTCTAAATTCGTCTCACTCTTAAAGTATGCACCACAGATGGACATGACACAGCAGGTGTCCAAATTTTTCGCGGGCTTAAATCCACCCGTAAATACCCGTCTCGAATCTATGCATCCATCAGATCTTCAGGATGCACTCATTCGAGCGGCGCCTATAATTCAGGAGGTGCAAGCTAGACCAAGGGGTAACCAAACTTGGTCCTATAGTGACCCGAACAGAGGAGCATTCAGACCTCAAATGAAAAGAGTTCAAGGTCGCAATCAGGGACAAAGGAAGAAAGCAAGGACAAATAACATCAACAACTTTGTTCCTACTCAAAGTAATGTGTTTTTAATCATGTTTATACATATATTTATACTTGAATTTTCTCTTCTGTAGGTGATACATATTTACTATAGATATTCATGAATTGGGCCCGCACCCCCTGTAGAAGAGCAACAGAATCTGTGATGATTATCATATCCTCATCATCTATCATTCTATAAGAGCTAGGTCTTGGAGGTAATATATCCATGCAATCAACTACCATTTTAACTTTCTACTACTAAAAAATATATTGTGGTTAATAATTGATTATGATTACTTAGAGCCATGCAAACATCTACAATCATGATGTGACGTCGACATGGAAACTTAGTTTGTTTAATGAATTACACATTGTGTAGGGGATTGGGAACTTGTGTAGCTTTTCATTATTATTTTAATATGCAATTAGTGTTTGTGTATGGATGAAGAGCTAATTCCTACATGCTTGAGTATTCTAGAACATCTTAGGATATATTGGGATGCATGGATAAAAAATTGTATGTATCTACTCGGAAGCTCACCGTAAGTGTAATCAATGTCATGCTAGACAATCTTTAACCTTTTAGTTTTCTCTCTCTCTCTCTCTCTCTCTCTCTCCCTCCCTCCCTCCCTCCCTCCCTCCCTCCCTCCCTCCCTCTCTCTCTCTCTCTCTCTCTCTCTCTCTCTCTCTCTCTCTCCCCTCCCTCCCTCCCTCCCTCCCTCCCTCCCTCCCTCTCTCTCTCTCTCTCTCTCTCTCTCTCTCTCTCTCTCTCTCTCTCTCTCTCCCAACCTTCATTCTATCATCATGATACAAATGCTAATTAAATTACATACCTCATCCAAAGGTTGAATGACTTAAGTGTGATCGCTATAAAACCACTCATAAAAATAATGTTTCAAGAAACATCTTCATCGACTTTGGAACCACCAATGTATCTCAAGAATATGCCCACAAAGAAGGCTCTTGAGGAGATGGCTGACAAGCCAATATGATAGACCAATGAACCATCAATGAAGTGTCTGGTCCGGCTCGATGCAAAACTGACATTGCTCACACAGGCATGAATTTACACGAACATTGGAAAACCTACAAATGAGCATTAAAATTTGTTAGAAAAGACATTGACCTAGGACGAGAAAGGACATAATTTCTCTCGCTACATGACCATTGTTGAGGAAATCACAAAGGTATGCCAAAAGACACAACTAGAGAATTAGATCTAGTTCCCTCCTTTTATACTATCCTTCATGAGACAAACAAGGAAAAACTAGAAGAAATGGAACAGAGAGAAAAAAGGCAAGGTGAGTTTGTGCACAAATGGCATTGTCATTGAACTCTAGTAGCTAAATTGGCCACCGACTAACGATAGTGGTGGTTAAGCAAAGGAAAGCTCTCTAGTCATCCTCCCATGACCTCTCATGTGTCACCCCTACATCCCTACGAGTATTATCAATTGTCCATGATGTTGAAATTTTAGCCACTGCCCAAAACTTCCCTTATTTAAGAAGCTTCTTGTTGAAGAAGATCTACATGTGACTAGTAGACTTGGAGTAGGAAGCATGGTGCTTGACGTTAGTAGATATGTGTTTTGCCTCACCCATGACTCAACAATCCTATATGACTACGCTTTGCTTCAATGCAATCCCAACTTCTTCAAGTGATATAATCCCAGCTGTGTGACATGAAACCTAGTCTAGCTCTTGATTTTTGCCCTAGTGTCTGGTGCTTCATTGAAAAATGAAAAGTAGAGTGACTTGCCTATGTCCTCATCCCCCACGATGACTATATTAGACAAGAGCAATCATCCTATAGTTCTAGACCAGGGACCCATACCTTGTTGAGATATCGAGCTCCACTCGTGATACGCCAGGGTGACCGTTGAGTATTTATGTCACCGACTTGTCAGTTGCAGACGCGGTTGGTACACCGCCGATGAATAATAGCTACATGATAGCTATCCTTATCTACTCTAGTTCGTGGCTCAGTTAGTATGCCACCTTAGTTAGTTGAGTTTGGTTTTGAGACCCATATAGGGTTCTTCTATTTCTTTGTAAGAGAGTTCTTTTGGCTTACACAACTAAGAAGAGGAAAACTGTTTTCAGCCTCCACCCTTGTGTGTCTTCCCCCATTGTGCAAGCAAGAAAGCTTCAAGCAAGACTCCTTCCTTCTCTCCCACAATCTTGACATGGTATCAGAGCCTTGTTCGTGGTAAGGAGCTCAAGAAAGCAAGCCAAGCTCGCGGTGTTCTGGTAAGAGGAGCAGTGTTGCTTTCATTTTCTGTTTTGGGAGCAGATCTCTGCAGGTAGCACAGCCGAAAAGTGCAAGAGTGCATTGTCTCAAGTTGAGACGCCCTTCGCGGTGAAGCAAGAGGGCAGTATATGCTGCGGGAAAGGGCTTTAGCCCTTGGCGACCTTGTTTTTTTTATTTGAGGCCATTTCGGGGCCTGTTTTGGAGGCGGAAGTTTTCTGCACGCACTCAGGAAAAGGCTCAGTTTTATGCTGTGCAGCCACTGTTCTACAGGTCGGTGAAAAGTTACTGTAGAAATTGCATCGTATGCTTGTGCGCAGAGACATTGGGAGTTTCAGAATCATCCTTGGTTCCTGTTTATGCAAAATCGTCACTAGGAAGTGACTGTGTGGTCAAATACCACTTTCGCCAGTTTTGCAGATTTGCCCTTGTGAGGGTGAAGCTGTGTTTATTGCAGTGACAAAATTTTTTGTAGTATTCTGTAATGGCGTCTGACTCTCTTTCACAGATTGTCACTGAAAAGCTTGACAAGAACAACTTCCAAGCATGGAAGTTTAGAATGACGAATTTCCTTATGGGAAAAGGATATTGGGAATTTGTTGCAGGAAATGAAGAAGAACCAGTTCTTCCTGATGTTCCCAATCAACAGCAAATGCAGGCATTCAAAGCATGGCATGAGAGAGCCAGGAAAGTTATGTACTGGCTGTCTATTAGTATTTCAGACTCTATGATTGTGCATATTCAGGATGCAAGTACGCCAAAGGAGGCATGGGATACTTTGTCAAAAATGTATAGCACAAATACTCAAGCCAGGAAAATGCAGCTCAAGCAAGAGTTGCACAATGTGCAAAGAGAAAATATGAGCATCAACGACTACCACATGAAGGTGAAGAAGATTGCAGATGCACTTGCTTCCATTGGGTCACCAGTGGAAGATGATGATTTAGTTTCTGTGACCTTGAATGGTCTAGAAAAGGATTATGCACAGTTTCGGACATCCATTTCAGTTCGTGAAAGATTTCCTGATTTTGAGGAGTTGATTGCTCTTCTAATTTCTGAGGAACAGAGAAATGGTGGTGCATCTTCTTCAGGAGAAACTTCAAAAGAAGCTGTCTTCTACTCAAATGCTGGAAGAGGTAGAGGCAGAGGTAGAGGAGGCCGATTTGGAGGCCGTGGTAGAAATCATAATATGCAGCAAACTCAAGAAAACCAGTCCTATGGAGGAGGACGTGGTAACTCTAGAGGCAGGGGGAGCCAAAGAGGTCGTGGTGGATGGCAAAGAGGTCAAAATGCAAACAGTAATGTTGAATGCTACTATTGTGGTAAAATGGGTCATATGGCTAAAGACTGCTATAAAAAGCAGAATGATATCATGAATGGAAAACTGCAACAAGGAAATTATGCATCTTCTAGTAGACAGGGTGATGACAGAAATGAGCATTTGTTTATGGTGCAGCACATGAACAATTCTGTGACAAATGCAGAAGAAAGCAACGATGTGTGGTATGTTGACTCAGGTGCATCAAACCACATGACAGGTCATGCAGAATGGATGGAGGATGCAAGGAAAATGGAAAAACCAGGATTTGTGGAGACTGATGATGATACTGCACATCCGATTGTGCAGATTGGAAAAATTCCTTTGTCTATGCAGGATGGGAAAAAGAAATACATGTCCGATGTATTTCATGTCCCCAATATCACCAAGAATCTGGTTTCTGTTGGTCAAATGATTGAACAGGGCTTGCAGGTCAGATTTAATCCTCATGGATGCTTTGTTGAGGATATGAAAAATAAAGGTCGCTTGATAGCAAAAGGAAAGAAGAAGGGCAGAATGTTTACGTTGGATGCAGACATGTCTGAATTGAGTGCAGCAATGTTTGCACATGGGACCGGTGTAGTTGCAGATATTGATATCTGGCATAAACGCATTGGTCATGTTAATGTACAGCGACTTAAATCAATGCAGGCCCAAAATATTGTTGCAGGATTGCCCAAATTCAAGGTTGCAGATATGCATAAGGTATGTGAAGCCTGTCAGTTTGGAAAACAGGCAAGGAAACCATTTCCTAGACATGTTCAAGAGAGTGAGAAGCCATTGGAATTAATCCACTCTGATGTGTGGACTACTAAAGCTGCATCTCTTGGAGGCTGTCATTATTTTGTCACTTTTATTGATGACTATAGCAGAAAAGTTTGGGTGTATTTTATGAAAAAGAAAAGTGAAGTTTTTGGGCATTTCAAAACTCTTAAAGCTATGGTTGAAAAAGAAACAGGCCTGCAGATAAAATGCCTAAGGTCAGATGGAGGGGGAGAGTACCTCTCAAATGAGTTTGCAAAGTTCTTGCAGGAGCATGGCATAAAGCAGCAATATTCATGCAGTTATACCCCACAACAAAATGGAATTTCAGAAAGGAAAAACAGGCATATTGGAGAGGTATCTCGTGCCATGCTCAATGAAAAAGACTTGCCAGATTTTTATTGGGCTGAAGCAGTTGCTACATCAGTCTACATAATGAACAGGACTCCCACTGCAGCAATACATGGAATGACTCCAGAGGAGAGGTATACTGGTAGGAAACCAGATATTTCTCATTTGAAAATTTTTGGTTGCATTGCCTATGTACATGTGCCAGATGAGTTGAGATCCAAGTTGGATCCAAAAGCTGAGAAGTGCATCTTTATTGGTTACTCTCTGCAGCAAAAAGGATATAGATGCTATAACCCTTCTACTCGTAAGTTTACAGTGAGCAGAGATGTTGTTTTTGATGAGATGAGTAGTTGGTATAAACCAGTAAATGTGATTGATGATGTAGATGCACAAAATGGTAATGCTGCACAGAATTCACAGCAGCAGTCACAAAATATTAGTGGACCTGGAGCGTCCTCTAGCAGTGGTTCACATTCTTCGCCATGGACAGGCAGATTGAGATCAGGAGAATCTTCTCAAAGTAATGCAGATAGTGGTATGCAGGTATCACGAAAAGGAAAGGAGAAGGTTGATCAACCCATGTTTGATGTGAATGCAGGTCACTCTTATGTGGATGGTGAATCCAGTGGCTCAGAACAGAGCATTGATGATGAGTTGGGTATTCCTTCTATTGTTACACCTGGAGTAAGGAAGACCAGGGATGTTTTGAGAGCACCTGGGAGTGAACCTACTTTGCGCAGGTCTACAAGAGCTAGGTATCCTGTGGATAGGCTGAAATATGATGGATTTACAGCCATTCACTATGCATATATGGTCAAAGTGATACAGGAACCAGAACCCACTTCTTTTGAGCAAGCCATGGGAAAAGAAAAATGGGAGAAAGCCATGGATGAAGAAATGGATGCCTTGGAAGCAAATGCTACATGGGAGTTAGTACCTTTGCCTAAAGGTAAGAATGCAATTGGCTGTAAGTGGGTTTATAAGGTGAAGCACAATGCAGATGGTTCTGTGAACAGATACAAGGCAAGATTAGTAGTCAAGGGGTATGCACAAACATATGGCATAGACTATGAAGAAACATTCAGTCCAGTTGCAAGGATGGCAACTGTAAGAGCAGTCATTGCTATGGCTGCATCAAAGGAATGGTCTTTACATCAAATGGATGTAAAGAATGCTTTCTTGCATGGTGACTTGCAAGAAGAGGTCTATATGGAGCAGCCACCAGGTTATGTGCATGATGTTCATCCTGAGTTTGTTTGCAGGTTGAAGAAAGCCTTGTATGGCTTGAAGCAAGCACCTAGAGCATGGTCTGACAAGATAGGACAGTATCTTGTCACTATTGGCTTTCATATTTCCAAGGCAGATTTCTCACTTTATGTGAGAAAAACAGAGAAAGGTATTATGCTACTTGTCATTTATGTTGATGATTTGATTATGACAGGTGACAGTGATGAAGATATCCTTCATGTGAAAATGCTATTGAAGCAGAAGTTTGAGATGAAGGATTTGGGAGAGCTGCGTTATTTCTTGGGCATTGAGGTGATTAGATCACCAAGTGGGATACAGCTCTTGCAGAGGCAGTATGGATTGGACATGCTGTCCAAATATGGGATGACAGGCTGTAAGCCTATTTCAGTTCCTTTGGAGCAGAATGTGAAGCTGAGCGCAGATGCAGGTGAGCTTCTGGAAGACCCTACTATGTACAGACGCATAGTAGGAAGTTTGATTTATATGACTATTACCAGGCCAGATTTGAGCTATGCTATTGGATTGGTAACTCAGTTTATCCAGGCTCCAAGGAAATCGCATTTGGATGCGGCTAGACGCATACTCAGGTATGTGAAGTCCACATTGCAGTATGGACTATTTTATGAGACTGGGGTTCAAATACAGTTGCATGGATACACTGATGCTGATTGGGCTGGTAGCATTTCTGATAGACGATCTACCAGTGGATATGTGTTCTCTTTTGGGAGTGCTGCAGTCACTTGGAGCAGCAAGAAACAGCCTACAGTTGCCTTGTCGAGCACAGAGGCCGAGTACAGGGGTGCAGCAATGGCTGCATGTGAGGTAGCTTGGTTGCATAAGCTACTTTATGATATGCATCAGTCTACAGATGGGCCAGTTGTCATTTATTGTGACAACATGAGTAGTATACACTTGGCAAATAACCCAGTCTATCATGCTAGAACAAAGCACATTGAGGTGCATTATCACTATGTGCGAGAGAGGGTTTTACTAGGTCTTATTGATCTAGTTTATGTCAGCACAGAGGATCAGGTAGCTGATATATTCACGAAGGCATTGGGCGCAGAGAAGCTGCGCAAGTTCAGAGACCTGCTTGGTGTGCAGGAATTGGGATTGAGCTCGAGGGGGAGTGTTGAGATATCGAGCTCCACTCGTGATACGCCAGGGTGACCGTTGAGTATTTATATCACCGACTTGTCAGTTGCAGACGCGGTTGGTACACCGCCGATGAATAATAGCTACATGATAGCTATCCTTATCTACTCTAGTTCGTGGCTCAGTTAGTATGCCACCTTAGTTAGTTGAGTTTGGTTTTGAGACCCATATAGGGTTCTTCTATTTCTTTGTAAGAGAGTTCTTTTGGCTTACACAACTAAGAAGAGGAAAACTGTTTTCAGCCTCCACCCTTGTGTGTCTTCCCCCATTGTGCAAGCAAGAAAGCTTCAAGAGAGACTCCTTCCTTCTCTCCCACAATCTTGACATACCTCCTAGAGGAACCCTTAACAAAGCTCTATTGAGCATGAATCACTTTCTTTATAGCAACATCCATAAGGAGTTAGAGCCCCTCAACCCTAGGAGTCATTCCAAACAAAACCAAGATCTAATATTGCAACTTTTTAGACCATTGACTTAGTCCTTACTACTTCCCATCAATGAGTGGAACCACAATAATTGCACTTCCCATTGGTGACTAGACCCACCCATTCTGCCAAGGAAAATATACCTACTAAAAGTCATGCAAGAGGGTGACAGAAAGAGATTATGGAGAAAGATTTCTCTTGCGAGAAGGCAAGCTCTCTGCAAAAATCACATTCTATGGCCCATCTCGGCCGACTTCACGGCTAGATTCCCAAGGCTTCAAAACTCGAAACCCCCCCTCTATCTCCGACAACTAGATTAGACGAGATCAATCATCCTATAGTTCAAGGAAAATGATCCATAGTGCAAGGCCAAGGATCAATAGTCCGAACTATCACACTAAAGTGTATAATTCCAATATGAATAAAGATTGAACAAACAATACTCTTTATTGCATTATATGCATGGGCCGACATATTACACCACAATCCAATGAAAGTAGAGACATAGTGATTGGACACATCTTTACGAATGTGTTTCTAATCATGTTTATACATATATTTATACTTGTATTTGGTCTTCAACAAGTGATACATATTGACTATAGAGATTCGTGAATTGGGCATGCACCCCTTATAGAAGATCAAGAGAATTCGTGATGATTATCATATCCTCATCATCCATCATTCTATAAGAGCTAGGTCTTGGAGGTAATATATCCATGCAATCAACTACCATTTCAACTTTGTACTGCTAAAAAGTATATTGTGGTTAATAATCAATTATGGCTGCTAATCAAAGCCATGCAAATATCTACAATCATGATGTGTCGACATGGAAACTTAGTTTGTTTAATGAAATACACATTGTGTTGGGGATTGGGAGCTTGTGCAGCTTTTCATGATTATTTTAATATTCCATTAGAGTTTGTGTCTAGATGAAGACATAATTCCTACATGCTTGAGTATTCTAGAACATCTTAGGATATATCTTGATGCATGGATAAAATTTTGTATGTATCTACTCAGAAGCTAACCGCAAGTGTAATCAATGTCATGCTAGCCAATCTTTAACCTTTTAGTTCTCTCTCTCTCTCTCTCTCTCTCTCTCTCTCTCTCTCTCTCTCTCTCTCTCTCTCTCTCTCTCTCTCTCTCTCTCTCTCTCTCTCTCTTTCTCTCTCTCTCTCTCTCTCTCTCTCGCTCTCCCCACCTTCATTCTATCATTGTTGTACAAATGCTAATTCAATGACATTCCACATCCAAAGGTTGAATGACTTAAGTGTGATCACTATAAAACCACTCATAAGAATAATGTTTTAAGAAACATCTTCATCAGCTCTGGAACCTCGAGTGTACCTCAAGCCTATGTCCACAAAGAAGACTCTTGAGTAGACGGTTGATGAGCTAGCACGATAGACCAATGAACCATCAATGAAGTGTCTCGTTTGGCTTGATGAAAAATTGGCATCACTCACACAAGCATGCATTTACAATGGCATGATAAAACCTACAAATGAGCATAAACAACACTTAGAAAATCCATTGACCTAGGATAATGAATGAAAAATTTTTCTTGCTACATGACCATTGTTGAGGAAATCACGAAAGGTATGCCAAAAGCCATAGCTAGAGAATTACATCTAGTTCCCTCATTTTATGCTGCCCTTTGTGAGACAAATAGGGAGAAACTGGAAGCAATGGAACATAAAGAAAAAAGGCAAGGTGCCTTTGTGCACAAATGGCATTCTCATTGAGCTCCACTAGCTAAATTGGCCACCGACTAATGATAGTAGAGCTGAGCAAAGAAAAGCTCTTGCATCCCTATGAGTGTTATCAATTATCCATGATGTCGAAATTTTAGCCACTACCCAAAACCATCCCTTGTTTGATAAGCTTCTCATTGAAGAAGATATTTATGTGGCTAGTATACTTTGACTAGGAAGCATGGTGCTTGACCTCGACTACAAGGATATCAGGCCATAGCGATGTCAATTAGCAACGATAAATCGCAGCCTCACTATTTGCATCGCTATTAGTGTTGCAAATGAGATGCAAATAGCAATGGTACCCAGAGAAAAAAAATACGGGCCGAAACCCGAGCGCGTTTTATTTTACGCATTCACGAAAGTTTTCGAGAGGGAGAGCGAGAGAGAGAGAGAGAGAGAGAGAGAGAGCGACCGTTTTGCTTAGAGGGAGAGAAAGACATAAAGAAGGCTTCTTACCGACGCGGCCACCGCCATCGTTTGCAAAGAAGAGGAGGAGGTGTACGGAGGGCGAAAAAGAGTTGCCGTCGCGAAGAGGAGCCACCAAACCGTTCTTTGAGCCTTTACAATGAGTGCATTCTCTCTCTCTTTTACTTGTTTAGGGTTTAATTTGTGTATATTGAGAGAGGGAGAGGAAATGAGAGAGAAAGAGAGGGAGAGGGAGAGGAGGGGGAGGAAATGAGAGAGGGAGAGGGAGGGAGAGTGCATTCTCTCCCTCTTTTACTTGTTTTTTGTATAATTTGTGTATATTGAGAGAGGGAGAGGAAATGAGAGAGAAAGAGAGGGAGAGGGAGAGGGAAAGAGAGGGGGAGGGAGGAAATGAGAGAGAGAGAGAGAGAGAGAGAAACAGGGAGAGTGAGAGGGGGAGGAAATGGGGAAAGAAGAGGGAGGGAGAGATAAAGAGAGGGGGAGGGAGAGGGAGAGGGAGGGAGAGAGAGAGAGAGAGAAAGAGAGGGAGAGGGAGAGGGGGAGGAAATGGGAAAGGAAGAGGGAGGGAGAGGGAGAGGGAGAGGGAGAGGGAGGGTTAGAGGGAGAGGGAGAGGGAGAGGGAGAGGAAGAGAGCAAAAGGAAATGGGAGGGAGAGGAGAGAGAAAAAATGAGAGAATGAGAGGAGAGAGAAAAATAGAGAAAAGATATTAAACATAATAGGGAAAGAGAGAAAGAGAGGGTGAGGGTGAGGGTGAGGGAGGGAGAGGAGAGAGAAAAAGAAATGAGAGAGAGAGAGAGGAGAGAGTAAAAGAGAGAAAAATAATAAAACCTAACCTAATAGAGAAAGAGAGAAAGAGAGGGTCAGGGTGAGGGTGAGGGAGGGAGAGGAAATGAGAGAGGGAGAGAAAGAGAGAAAAGGAAATGAGAGAGGGAGAGGAGAGAGAAAAAGAGAGAAAAATCATTAAACCTAATAGGGAAAGAGAGAAATAGAGGGTGAGGGTGAGGGAGGGAGAGGAAATGAGAGAGGGAGAGAAAGAGAGAAAAGGAAATAAGACCTTACAATAAGCTCATCCTAGGCTCATAGGGGTTAGGCCGATCCTCAACAAACCTAAGGGATATATGGCTAGAGAACCCTAGCACACTTGTACCTCCTAGCATAATGTTCTTCTTGCAAAGAGACCTCTCATATATGGGGCTTGTCCTAGCCTCCACCACGCAAGTATACAACGAAGACAATCAGCCTATCAGTTAGAAAAACATTCATTTTTCATAACGTAAATCCAAAAATAACTTTGGATATTCCATAAAAATCAATCTCTTCTTAAAAAGACAAATACAAAAAACTCAAACAGCATCATTCATATGCTTTGCAAAACTAAAACAGCATCACCACAAGATCTCTTAGGAAACTCATCTTAACCTATCAATTTTAATTAAAAAATATAATATAAAATCACTTGCAAGGAATGACACTCTTTTATCATTAACCCTCTTTCTTCCTTAGAATAGTCTTAGGAACAAATTTCTGCTCTAACAAGCATATATTTGAGCATAATAACTATTTTAAGGTTTATTCCATGAGTAGTAGTAGTATATATGCAACCATCAAGCTAGAGATCATGCTTTGGTATATGTGGAGATCCCAATCTCATGCCCTCATAGAGATTGTAGTGTGCAATAGTGTGGAGAGGAGGTGGGTGAGTTGTAAATGGTAAAGGAGAATTCTATTGATGATGGAGAGAAGATGAGGTGAATCACCAATCCTATTCTTAGTGAGTGCAACCTACCCATAGTATGGCATCCATGACCGATTGAAATCAGTAAGACTTTGAAATCCTACCTCGAGCATTATAACTATTGTTTTGTGGTGGATTTTCTTGCCATAATTCAATGTTAATTTGTGCTTGTGTTTTCCACGGTGTGTTGACTATGGGTGTCAAATGCTCTAGTCGCATCTCTCTCTCTTTCTCCTCTCTCTTCTCTCAACACTTCTCTCTCCCTCAATCTTTCCTCTTTCTCTCTTCCTATACTCTCCCTAAATCCTTATATCTCCCCCTATCTCTTTTCTCTCTCTATCGCTCTTTCTATTTCTACCTCTCTCACTTCTCTCCTCTTCTTCTCTAACTTTACTCTCTCCATAACTCTTGTCTCTCTCTTCATCTCTATATAAGTAGTCATAATCGTAGTCGTAGTCGTAGTCGTGGTCGTGGTCGTGGTCGTAGTCGTAGTCATAGTTGTGGTGGTCATGGTCGTAGTCGTGGTCGTGGTAGTCGTGGTCGTGGTCGTGCTCATCATAGTCGTAGTCGTAGTTGTGGTCGTGATCATGGTCGTGGTCATGGTCATGGTCATGGTCGTGGTCGTGGTCATGGTCGTATTCGTAGTCATAGTCATATTCGTGGTCGTAGTTGTAGTCGTATTCGTAGTCATAGTCGTGGTCATGGTGGCCATGGTGGCCATGGTGGCCGTGGTGGTCGTGGTCGTGGTCATGGTTGTAGTCGTCGTCCTGGTCATCCTAGTCGTGGTCGTAGAGGGGTAGCTTGCTAGACATCTACAAGCCTACTTTATCTTCTCTAAGAGGTTTGTGGGTATAAGTTCTTCTAGTTGTATTTTGACTTCAAGATGATTGCTTTGTCATTCCCCTCAAAATCCAGCCTCTTCTTTATCTTAACAACCAACTTTCCCTTATGATTAAGAAAGTTGTGGAGAGCATCAGCAAAGGACTACAAAACATGTGGAGGCCATCAAAACGAGAGCATCCATTCTCCTCTTCCATCATGATTGTCATCTCTTTTCTATGTTTGATCTTAAGTGTATTTAAAAAAAGAGAGGGATGGGGGTATCTCCCTCTATCAACATCTTCCCTTTAGTTGGATTTTCAAACCTTCAATCTTATTCGTCTCTTGAGCTATAAGAAAATCTTCAATATGTTCTACTAGGAGCCACATGAGAATAGCATCTAAGTTTATGATTAAGAGCAATATCATACAAAATAAACTCTTTACATCTAAAAATAGCAACCATATGTTTTCTTCTAAATGCAATTTGATCTCTACTATCTTCCTTTGAAAGTGCAATCTGATAAAAACATGTAGCCTTCTAACCAGCCTAGGCCAAAGCTTTTTTGGTTTACTCAATGAATTAATGTTTCTTTAGGAAGGATTCCTTGATTTGACATGGAGGGGATTTTGAAGACTACATCTATTGGACAGTGGTCAAAAGCCATGATAGCTAGGATAATCCTCACCTTGATATGAAGGGCCAACCACCAACCCATTGGCTTACATATGCTCTATTCAATCTTGCTACCCTCCATGATGAATCTTTATGGCAACTATGCCATGCAAAGTATTGCAAGAATGATTGATCGATTGCATGTAGTAGTACATCAATAAACCATGTTGCCTACAAAGTGCATCCTAACTTTCCCTTTCTCCCGATAAGAATGTATAAGATGCAAAAATCTATTAGTGCTCCAACATGTCACATTCTAGGAAAGTACATTTGTGCTTCATGCCCTGGACTTAACTCTTATTGCTTTAAGTGCTTCAAACCACATACATTTGTAACTACCTCTCACACATAACCTCAACTCACGCTCTACTAAAACCAATTACACCTACCTTTGTTATCCAAGAAATGATAAATGTAGATCAATATCGAGATGCAGCGAGAAAGGACTTACCTCTTTGTTGTAGCCTAGCTTCAAGGCTTACTATATGCATTTTGCAGAGGTTGAATACGTCATAATCAGATGTAAAGGTTGAATATGTTGTAATTAGATATGTTGGGGAAAACTACCTTGATGTTGCAATTTTCTCAAATCCCACCAACTGCAAGGATCTTTGAAGTATTTCATCCATAATGACTTTTCCTTTGCCTTCTTAAGATTTGATTGAATGCAAAGGGGAGCTATGGATTGCAAGACCAACTCTCTACTAAGTCTTGAATAAATATTGCTAGCAAGAATGATGATCTAATGGATGATCATGATGATGATACCTCAGATCCTTTCTACCATTCTAGCTCGAGGGAAGGTAGACCTACTAGGACTGTGTTGACCCTCTCTCTATGCCATGCTCGACATATATTCACACACACACACATACACACACTCTCTCTCTCTCTCTCTCTCTCTCTCTCTCTCTCTAACTCCATTTTCACAAAATAACACATTTTCACAAAATTACATGCATACACACTCTCCCTCTCTTCCCTTTGCAAAACAATTAATCTCCACAAAATTAAAGTGGGCTTCTAATCTAATTCATTCAAAGAGTTTGGAACACATGATAGAGTGAAGATTATTCTCTTTTTTCATTAGGGTTGAGAGGAGTGATTTAAGCTAAAATTCAATCAATGAACCCTATGTCTTGTGTACCATTCATGACATGCACGACCAAGCTAGCTAAATTTTTTCATTGCATCCATATTTGGTGGCCTAACATAAGAGTGTCTGATGAATGCTTTTCTTTTCTTTTCAAATATTGTATTCTTCTAAAAATTATGGTTGAGCATGAAGTTCATATCTCAAGCATACTTTTGATATTCCACATCTGCATAAGATCGCGAGATAAATCAAGGACCCAAAGACTTGAGGGGGGCTTGAGAAGCAATTGTGGCCCTCCCAAAACTAGCTATGAGGAGGATATTGGGTCTCAATCTTCAATTTGATCCTTGTAGAGATCATGGAGGAGGGTGTATCCTCATAGGTTGAAGAAAATGGTCTTATCATGTAGAGGATGATAAGGTGATGAGAAGAAAAATCACCCACTCATTGGTAAAAGTGAGGTCTATTTCAACAACACCGTATGGTACAATTTTGTAGGCATAATTTTTTCTTTTGTCTTTTTGTGGAGGGAAGGTACAATGCTATTTGAGAGTAATGAGTTTACAAAGAGAAAGCATAGGTTTTTTTCTTATAAACCAAATGCTTTTGGTTTGAATGAGAAAGGTACAAATTAATAGCTAACAATGGATGTTGAAAGAGGCATAGACTCCTTATGAAGTAGGGAGATTTCAAGCAAACATGCTAGTGATTTGAAAATAAACCAGAACTTTGTACACCAAGAGAAAAAGTGGTGGTAAGGGAGACATGACTTTTATTTGGGGCTCTCAAATACGCACATCTCAGGCTGATCCCCCCCCCCCCCCCCAAAATTTCCCCCCTATTGTGCCTCTAATAATTTTCAAATAAAAGCACCCATAATGTGAATTTACATTAAGCACATTTATAAATCCCTTCTGTTTTTAGAAAACTATAAGTCAACACAATAAATATATCATTTCTTTTGAACTCGTGTGGTATCTTACATGTTCTATAAGGTGGACTCCCCAGGACCATAAGTACCTCAAACCTTTTAGTTCTAAGAATTGTGTATATGTATGTATGAATACAAGAGTAAATGTAATGCTCAGTAATGTGTGTTGGGAGGGGTGTGTGTGAGTCATGTGTATGAGTATGTAAAGAAGAAGAAATGATAAGTAGTATGGGACATGTGTCTATGTATGTACTATGTATATGAGTACATATGTACATGTGGTGAATGTTTCTATATATATCCCATAACTTATCAATATTGTGACGAGTTAAAAATATTTATTTTAATGTTTCTTTTGCATGAATGGACTTTCAAAATCTTGATATGCCTTATAAATTTTGGTAAATAAAAAAATTTGGAGTTATAACTCAACCTACTCGAGTTTCAAAAAACAAAATCTGAATAAATAAAAGTATAGCCATTTCGTGACATATAGCCACTAAAATCATCTATGGTCACAAGGAAGATGCAGTTACCTAGGTTAACCAAGCATAAGACATTGTATAGGACTTGTAGCATTGCCTATGTGACTCAAATATTCAAGAGAGATATCAAAGGGGTAGTGTGAACTGTGCCGCATTTTGCGGGTAGAACTCAGGGATGAGCATGCACCATGGATGGAGAAGGGGAAGAGGTGTCCAAAGCTTCCACATAAAGAGCCTGATCAAGGCCATGCAACCACGGCTAGCTGCAGTCCACTTGACATGTAACTGCTACTCCTTCTGTGCTCTGACAAAAATGGAAAGCCACTCTTGGCTCAATTAACAGGGTAGAAGTGTGTATTTAAAGGGTAGTATCCCATACATAAAGGGGAGCTCGATTAGAAGTCTTGAGGAAAGTCTAGCCATGACCTGTGTATGCTGAATTAGATCTCTCATGTCAAGAGAGACATTAAATCCACTCTCTTGAGTCTTTAGGGACTGTTAATGGACTTCCTATCCTGTAAATTGAAGGACTGAAATTCATGATCTACTTGCTCTATTGATTATATTGATCTAAAGGGCTCATTTAGGCTCTTGGAAGCTCATTGCAATCTACCATAGTGGAAGCTTGGAGACAGGAGAGTCAAGAAACCCTCTTGACTTGCTTATGAGAAGAAAGTGGGCTGAATATTTCAACCCAAACTAAGTATTGTGGGTAGCAACACTTATTTTTCTCTCTTGTACATTCATGGCATTGCTATGCTTGATGCAAGTAGATATTGCATAAAGCATTGTGGAAGGGAGCATCTTGATTGCTCTATGTACATACTTGAGGCTGAAATAGGTGGCCAATTACAAAGCAAACAAGGGTAGCAATAATTCCTTCTTCTCTTCTACTTCTATATGTCTATTGCAATCTACCGATTACTTGTTACATGCTCTTGAATAAAGGGGTTGTTTTGTGCTTCATCAAAGTGTCTTCTTGGAAGGTTGAAGCTATGTATATGGGCTGAAATAGGTAGCCTGCACGATGATTTGTGAACAACAAATCCTTTTACTTCTCTATTGCTTCATATGGTATGATTTACACTTGTATTTAATTGATCTCTACACTCTATGTTAGAGAAAGTCTATGCTATCATCAGAGGTGAATCTTGGAAGTTTATGGGATGATTTGGGGATGTTATCTTCAGCCATATTCAGAGAGTTAGGTTCAACAGTAATATTTTAATTCATTTCTTGCTTTACAGTTGATATCCTGTCAAAATACGCATGATTTATGAGCCCCTATGGTAGGGCAATGTTCGAAGACCATTCATATTTTCTTTGAGTTGAGTTAAGAGGAGATTTCCCTCTTTACTTCTTGCCTATGATAACTTAACCTTATCTGGATCTTTATTTGAAACTCTCTTGAAGCAAAGATCTTTATCCATCAAGCCTTGTAATTGACTCATAAGCTTGAGTTTACATTGAATGTAATCATACAAAGTTGAAGATCTTTATCCATCAAGCCTTGTAATTGACTCATAAGCTTCAGTTTACATTGAATGTAATCATACAAAGTTGAATGATGGGATGCAGAGTTGTTGATGATACATGTACTTAATTTCATAATATGTGACTGCTCTTACAAGGAAACAAGCTTGACTTGAGTTTGAACTTATGAGGTAATATTCTTGTATCTACCCTTCTCTTATCTCAAGAAAGTGTGGAGTCTAAGCTCTTGAACCCCAATACAATCTTCTTTCTCAGACCCTAGTGATTGACCAAGAAGTACCTCTTGAACACTCACTGCAATCTACTTAACTCTTGAAGACACTTCTCCATTTATGTTGTCTAGCTTTCTTGCCAAACCCCTGCGGTGACCTTCAATCCTACATGCTATGACATTGGTGAACCTGATGTGAAGGTTGGTGTAAGAAAAATCCAAGATGGGGGATTCTTTAGGAGATACTCTACAACAATTGGTGCGCATACTATAGCAAACCTAGCAACAACAGATCCAAATGTTACAACAACACCAAAGGCAAGATGAAGAGAAGATTGATTCCAAAGCTCTTAAGCCCCTAGAAGAAGTTGGGCATGAATTGAAAATATTTAATGGTCAAAATGTCTTAGTATTCATTCATTTATATGTTGAGAAAATGCTCTTCTTTGGTGTACCACAACATCCGTGGAGCCATTATTTTGCCAGGCTAGCCAAGCATGCTCTTCAAGAAAGAATCCATGGTCTTTTCCAGCGAGATGCGGATTGGGATACATTTAAAAAAGCCCTATGTGAAGAATTCTTCTTAGAAGACTCTGGCCTAATGACGAAGAAAAGTTTCATAGATTGGGTTGAGAAACCCAACAAAGGTTTAGCTGCAACAACTCTATATCATGAGTTTGAGAGTAAATTTGGGCAACTTAATGCTAAAGACCAACAAAGTATGGAAGGTATGAACATTAAATTATTTTTTAATGCTACATATCCCATTCTGCAAGAGAATTTTGTTGATTGCTTAGAGGATGCTACCTCCAAATCAGGAGTTAAGAATGCATGGACAGATGTTACCAATGCATTTAACATGATTGCTCGAAGAGAGCAGATGCGACTAAGATTAGGCTCTTCTTCAACTCCAAAAACTCCATTGATGGAGCCTATTCCACCTTCAAAATCCCCTATTCCTTTGACAAACCAACTAACTCTTTCTTATTTTGTTCCTTCTAAAATTGATGTAATGCATAAACTCATTAAAAGCATGCAAGATCTTCATCTGAATCTTACAGAAATTAGTTCTAAGGTGGAGAGGCTAGATGTCAAAGTTGAGGAGCAAGGAGGATCATCAACTCAAAGACCCATGAGAGAAGGCTTTAAGAGGCATTGTATTTGGTGCAACAGCCAACAACATGACAAGAGGGAGTGTTCTGCCTTCCATGAAGTTGAAGCACAGAAGCTTGTCTTTTGGAAAGACGGGAAAATTCATGCAGTTGAAATTGGTCTTCCACTAGAGCCAAATTTTGGCAATGGTGGAATGAAGAAAAGATTAGAAGATTTAGCTGTAAAAGATGCCTACACAACAATTGATGCAACTACCTATGGGCTACAAATTGAACCAACTAAATCTAATTTGAAAGCATGTAAAGCTAATGTGCAATCTAAAGTATGGATGCATACATTAGATCAAATGGAACGTGTTAAGTAGCCAAAGATGATTTGTCTAACACTAGTTAGTATATTTGAGGTTTAATTGGTTGGAAAAAATCGGTAGATTCTTTTTCTTATTTTGCATATTTGGCTAACGTCAATCACAAAGAAGTCTTGATTGAAGAAAAGAAAAGAAGAGAAGATGAACTAGGGTCTTCCTCTTCTGGTTCTCCAAAACGGGTAACTAGAAGAATGCCTGCACAACCAAAGTGTGCTAAAAATATAACCCCAAACCAAGAGATGGAAGATGCGTCACAAACAAAGAAGCCCGAAGGCAAGAAGAAAGGCAAGCAACCAGGCTACAAATTGCAGTCTAATATAGAAATTGCAACTGATCTCAAACAAGTTCTAGAAGAACGAATTCTGAGAAGCAAAATTGAGTTCACCTCAGGTGAAATTCTTGGAATTGCCAAATGTGAATTCCATGATGTAATTATTAATGTAATCAAAAGAAAAAGAAAATATGTTGGTGATGATGCTGAAGAAATAGTGCATGCTTTTTTGCAAGCTCTTCGAGTTTTTGTGCAGGGATGAAGAGAAGCTTACTGCACAAGGAATTTAGCTTGAAGGAGTTAAAGAATTAATTGTAGCAATTGAAGCTGAAGATAAAGAAGTCATGGATGCAAAAATAAAAGAAGTAAAGGCTGAAAATGTAATGGTCGACTGGTCCAAACCAGTTGGGTAGCCCACCTCTCAAAAAGAAGGCCGTCTACAGCACATGTATGAGGAAGAAGCTCAATTCATTCCAAGCAGTCACTACTCACGTACACATTGAGAAAAAGCAAAAACAAAGACAGTCATCAAAATAGGAGAAAAAGAAACGTCGTGTATTGCACTCTTAGACCATGGCTTTGAGATAAACTTCATGGCAAGGAGTCTCCATGAAAGTGGCAGATGGCCCATAGATGTTGATCTAGGTTGGAAAATGAGGGATGCAAACAACTCTTCTAGGGAATTATATGCTGCATGTCCTAATGTGCAAGTAACTATTGGAGATATAAAAGACAATTTTTACTTCTTTATTCAAGACTCTTGTAGTTACCCTATCATTCTTGGACAACCCTATATTTTTGAAGCCCCTTTGGAAACAAAAGCTCTTGATGATGGTTCTTCCTATGCTCAAATCCAAAGCAAGGACAATGAAGGAGAGCTGTCCAAATTCTTACTGTGTGTGTTAACCATCATTGAAACAGGGATCGATTATGTGATTATCCTATGCCTCCTAATGCTCAAGAATTCAAGGGTTTTCGGGATGCATTGTTGTAAAAGGAGGCTATGGCAGTGCATCATGTAAAAAGATTGTACCTCCTTATGCTACAAAAACTGTGTCTTTAGCAAATATGTATGTATGTATAGCCAATAGTATGGGCTATTATAAGTCTCTTCCAACCATGACAAAAGCTGAAAGAAAATACTTATGTCATGTAAAAAGGGTGCTGAAAAATTTTATGCCATGATGGCTAAAAATGAAGATATTTCTAGTATGTTCTTTATCAAACAATTCAATAATTTGTTGAACAAGAATACATTGGATTACTCAACAAGACTAAAGCACAAGTGGAGACAAAATACAAAACGGTGGATAAGAAAGTCAAACATGTGGCAGTTCCACTACTTCGTGACAACAAAGGGCTAGCTGATAGGGCAACAAATTAGCCAAGTCTTCGAGATCCTTCCAACATTGGACACAAGTTTATATCTAAAAGTATAAAAGAGCTCAAAATAGGAGATAATTCTTTCCTTTCGTTGTTTGAAAAACACTCTCTCATGCAAATGCTAATGAAGCACAAAAAAGCTTTTGCATTTTAGCCAAGTGAAATAGGCTATGTGGATTTGCCAAAATCACTGGAACTTCTAAATGAAAATATTAGAATGAAGATTTTAGAGCCATCTTCAACACCTTACTCAAATAGATGGTTTATCATGCCCAAGAAAAATGGATCTTTACCATTTATTCAAGATCTACAGCCTCTTAACCATGTCACAATCCAAAATGTTGGTTCGTGTCCAATTGTTGATGAGTTTGGTAAAGCTTTTGTAGGGAGAGCACTTTATTCTATGGGCGACCTATATTCTGGATATTACCGATTTCAACTTTCATTAGAGAGCCAAGACATTACCACAATGAAGACACATCTTGGATTGGTCCGCATGTGCACTCTACCACAAGGAGCAATAAATTCCGCATACCATATGATGAACACCATGCATAAAGTCTTAAGGGACTTTATTCCATAACTTACTCTTCTATTTCTTGATGATATACTTATCGAGGGGTGTGAAGTCTATGAAAAGAATGAGGAGCTTGACAAAGATGGTTGTAGGACATTTGTAGTTTCCCATATTCATGATTGTGATAGGATTTTGACAAGACTCGAAGAGGTTCATCTTACCCTTTCTAGAGCTAAATCAATTTTTGGAATAGAAGAAGTTCTAGTGGTCGGACACTTGCATGGGCCCTAGGGACGTAAGCCTTCCCCTTAAAAGATTGATACCATTAGCAAAATGCAAGAAAAATGTACAAATATCTCTAAGGTGAGAATATTTCTTGGCACATGTGTATTGTATCTCATATGGATACCACATTTTACTAATGTAGCTGAAAATCTTTATCAACTATTAAGAAAAGGCCAAAGATTCTTTTGGGGTATAGAGCATACTCTCACTATACACAAATTAAAGAAGCTGTTACTTTCTGCCCCCACTCTTAAAAGGGCTGATTATTCAAATGGTCAACCCATCATCCTTATTTGTGGATACAAGTCCCATTGGGATAGGATGGGCTGTTGGCCAAGAAGATCTTGAAGGTAGCAGGTATGAAATTCGTTTTGGAGCAAAGCTTTTCAATGAATGTCAAAGAAGGTATGCACAAGTAAAAAGGGAATTGTGGAGAGATGTAACAACATTAAAATGTGATCGTGAATACTTTATAGGTGCTTTTGTAGTGGTAGAAACTGATTGTCTTCCACTCTTGGGCATGATTGCTAACTACACTACACTCGACATTGTTATGCTAAGATGGATTGCATATATTAAATCTCTCAACCCCAAATTAAAGCATATTCCAGCAAAGGAGAATCTAGTTTGCTGACATACTATCATGTGCAAGATATGACAATGAAGAGGAGTTGATGGAAGAAGATGAAGTTGAAGAGTCTATACTTACTAATTTTCATTCCATGGCTATTGCTGAAAATACCTTCTCACTAGCTACATATACAAATCCGAAGCTAAAAACAGCAAGCGTAGCTGATCTTTTTAATGGTACAACATTAAGTACAACAAAAACAGTAAAAGAAACTTCTGTAATTAAGCAAATAGCAACAAAGATCAAAGATTTGACTATGGAAGAAGGGTGGTCAACTAGAAGCCAGCATGCTCATTGCATTGCTCAAGTTCTAGTTCATTTCCTTGAAGAAGATTATGAAGAAGATTGGCTGAAGATCGGCCAATATTTCAACACAAATGAAGAAGAAAGAGACTTGGACAGATGAAGAATTCAAGTATATTAAGAGGAAAGCTTATGGCTTCTTTCTTCACATCAATTGGCCATCTACTAGTATCATATAAACTTCACACTATGACATTAATCTCGGAGCCATGATCCAAAAGAGCAACACAAGGAGTCTCCGTCTCGCCAAGCTTCACTATGTTCTTTGTAGTTGCACGATCCCAGTGACTACGAGAAAAATGACTTCGAGGCACCAATCTAGGCGTGTCTTCACTCTCATCATACTATACGGGCTAAAGTAAAGGATGAAGAGACTTCTTGGACTACATACATAGAGCTCCATCAGTAGACTCCTCAATAGTCTTCTCATTAGAATCAATCTCCTCAATCTGTAACCATAGAGAATAGCCTCAACAATAGCAAAAGCCTCTTGATGGATCATATCCTACATTAGCTCTTCAATAACTTGTCATTTTCTTTTTATGATATCGATGATAACATCATGAAATTCTCTTTTGGAAATCTCATGGACTTCTCCAAGAGTAAATTCAATTTTGCGATTAAGAATCTATTCCTCAAGTACCTTTTTCAAGTCCATGGTCATCTCAATGTTGGATAGAAATCTGAATCCGAGTTGCATCATCGGCTTTAGATCCTTTGTCTTTGGGGCCTTCTGATCTTCTTGCACTTTTGGCTTTTGTATATTAGCCATACTTTGCTCTGGTCCTGAAGAAGAAGGCTAAAGAATTGGATCACTCTTTCTAGTCACCCTCTTTGATCCTTCAGGTTTATCATTATCTCTTTTCTGATTTTCTTTAACAAGCGCTTCAAATCCTTGAGATTTTGCAATGTAAGCATAGATAGAAAAGACATCTACACGATAATTCCATCCTGTCTCTTTTTTTATTGCATCTCCTATGGTTGAAAGTTCGGATGTTGAAGCTTTACCTTTCTTTTTTGCATGCAGTGCATAGGACCATAAAGGAGATTTGTCCTTCGGAAATTGCTCTAATTGAAGACCACAGACAATAGCTTCTCTTGCCACCGCTCACGTCACATAAGAAGAACGCAAAAGAGATTCCTCCAATAATTACTTCATACCTCCTTTACCAAAATTTGGTTTAATCAGTTACTCTATATCTCTGAAACATATTATCTTGTCCTTCCAAACCACCAACTTCAGCCTTTTGGCCTCTTCAATGTCTTGACAATCCTTTCGCTCATGTTCTGGACTATCACACCACATGCAACAGCAAACACGATCATTTCTGAAAGAATTCATAGGAGTAGAAGAGGTTGGGGCAGAAACTAGGGCTGGGTTAAGTGGCTGTTGTTCTCTTCTAGTCATCTTAATTTGAAGATCTTTCAAGTTCTTTGAAATTTCTCCATCATGTCTTTAAGAATTGGTTTGGTAGATGGTCTGACAACCACAGTAGGAATAGGCATAGGCATAGGCATAGAAGTAGACATAGACACCAGATGAGAAATAGGAGAAGAAGTGGAAGGAGCAACACGAGAAGTAGGAGAAGTCCAGGTAGGAGAAGACATCGCTAGAGGTGTTTGCATGCCGTTCTGCAAGTGATCCTTCCATCTCCGCCTCTTTGTCAATGTGGAAACCGCATCAATTGCATCCTGCAAATTAGTCTTCAATCCCATAGGCTGCGTACGGTCTTCTAGAAGTGCAGGATCGGTCGCCTGCAAGATTAACTCTACTAATTTCTCCAAGTTTAGGGCTCTTTGCTCTATTGCATCCAACTGGTTGTATCGCTCTTCAAACTCCAGTAGCAACTCAAAAGCAACAAGACCTTTGTTGGGCTGATAGACCCACTCTCTGAATGTCTTCCACTAATCCTCCAAAAAATATTCATCTTTTAGCGCCTTCTTGAAAACATTCTAGTGTTTGAGTCTTGCACAAATAAATCAGTCACTCTAACCTGCAAAGTAGGTATGATAAGCCGTAGAAAATAGTTATTCCAGTTGGTAAGAACTCCGAAGAAGTGCATCTAGCTTTCAAAGGCTTTAAGATAGGCTGAAACATTCCGGGTATCAAATAATTTACACTCACTAACCACAGCCTCAATCGCCTTGGTCACACCATGTGTATGCTCTTGTTCTTGATGCAACACTCGTTGATCCAACTGCAGTTGATGTAACAGCTGCTCCTGCTGCATAGATAACTGCATTTGTTGATCCTTCATCATAATATCTGAAGAAAGAGTTTGTAATAAAGTCTTCATCTCATCGGTCGAAAAGGAAAAAGCAGACGATGAAGTGGGTGGATTATTCGAACAATCTCACATCTCGATGATCAAAAGCAACGGTTTCATGTCGGGTTCACCAGATGTTACACGGAATAATAAGCGTGCAGGGGTTCGTGGAAGTCACTCGCCGTAGGGACGCTTTGAGATGGGAGTAAGGATGAAGAAGAGTCCTCAACTCAAGATTAACATGTAGAATCCAAAAGACATCAAAATCTTTTTACAAGAGGTATTAATAAGCTAAATGGAGGCACATATGTTTGCATTATGTGCTTTGGATTCTTCTAAGGCTTCTCATCCTTTGGCTTGAATAAAAGGAGTACAAGAACATCAAACCCATATGGTCAGTTGTTTCGATGTCAATGTCGATATGATAGAGAATAGCTTCATCTCTTTCACAAATTTAAGTAGCTTCTGGCATCTTCATTCCCGTGTAAAAGGAACAACATGTCATCATTCCTTGTCATAGCAAAAGGAAGTAAATAATCTTAGCCTTTCATAAGGAATAATAAAGTTTATACAAAAAAGTTAAAAGTTAAGCTCATATAACTAAAATATTGTCGTTTTGAGGATAGTATGACTGTAGTTTCTCAGACCTTATGATAAACTCAAGTATCACTTATACCTTTCAGGGGCATCCAAGGAACTATTTGCATGTCCAGGAGAATAAACTATGGCAAGTCTCATTAAGGGCACTCACGGATATCAGGTTGCAAGAGGTTGAAAATTTTTTTGAAAGTCTTGATGCTGGGCTTCTTGATGGTCTACGGCTCCATCGACTGAAATATACAACTTTACAAGTAAGCATATTTTCACTTTTCTACTTTGTTTGCTTTCGGATCATCCTTTTATACGGATGCCTTCCTCTACACGCGGGTTTGTGTTCTTTTGCTTCCCGATTGCAGTGCATTTGCATCGCAATTCACTCTATAAATTTCTTGAAGACATGGCTCATCTACGTGAATACTATAAAGGCGCTTTTGGACGTAGATTGGAGGAATGATGAAGAGGAGAGTTGGAGGATGCTTCTAAGGATGATAACTCTTATGCTACAATCACTAGCAATGCCTCCACACCCGATGATGCGCAAAAACCATACCACATTCAATTGGCAATCCATATCTCTCGACTTCTCCTTTTTCATCGTCTGCTTCCGTCGTCACGCTTCCTTCCCTTATTCAAGTGTCATCACATCATCTTCCTTCATTGTAGCCTTGCGGCTCTCCCTCCAACGTTGTCGCTTCCCTTTGTTCGCCTCCCCCTTCTTCGGATCTCTGACTCCATCGTCTGACTTCGTCACCTCCCTCCTTGTCTCAGCTTGCCAGCTTCAGCTCCACCTTAGTCATCTTCATGTTCCGCCGTAGACTCCTTCCCGCCTCAATATGAGAGCCTCCTCTTCATTATCTATTGAACCATTGAGAGGATTCTCACCTTCTTCGGAGAGCGAGTTCTTCTTGGCAGTAGCCTTCTTTGCAGTAGTAGGAGATTTGGCTTTGCGTCCCTTCTTGGCACCCTTGGACTTGGCGGCAGGCACCTTGGCTTCGGCCTTGGCCCTCTTCAGCTTCTTCTTCTTTGTCGCCTGCCCGTTGCAAAGCTCGCCCTCCTCATCCTTTAATATTCAGCACACCACCCAAAATCTCGTGCCTTTCTTTTGACACGGGAAAAAAAGCTTCAGAAAAACTTTTGATTGTCATCAATCATGTCGCCACTTTTCTTGCCATCCAGTCCATAATGCGTCTAAGGACATAATCAGTGACATTTACTGCTGCTTTCGCCATCTTGCTTTCGTAAATGTTGTTTGTAACTCCTCAACTTTACCATATCAACTTGCCTTCACCGAATAGCTCCACTATAGCACCGTTTGTTGGGATAATTTCGTCTCTAGATCAAAACCTTACTGATCATAATGATAAGAGGAAAACATGCTATAATTTTTTGAACCAAAGTTTCGATGCTCCTTCATAGACAATTTGACAAGAAACATCTATCACTCCTCTAGTTTAGTAGCAAGATCTTTTTTCAACTCCAAGTCTATATTGCCCCACTAACTTACTAACTTTCTCTCCTCATTTTCTCCTCCAAAATCAAACCCATTACACAAGTGTAAGTCCGCTTGATCAGTCCAAACAACTTCAAGTCTAGGGAATGAGCCTCATCCTTGACTACATCAATATATCATTCATCAACAAATTCACATTGATCTATAAAATGTGCAGCCTTATCAGGTTTGTGCTTCAGTAAGAGCAGCAAGTATGCTTTCTCTTCTTCCATTCTATGTCAAGAATCACGTGATAGGGGGATGTGCTTGAGCTGTTGCGCCAAACACACACCGTATACACAAGAGGAAGCTCACTCAACAACACAAGAAGAGAAATGAAGGCCAAAACATTTTCTTGCTGGTTTTTTTCTTCTTCTTCCACACACTATACAATGTACACAAGGTATAGATAAGATATAGCATAAAGGAAAGTGGCCTTCTAAGTCAAACAATGCATAGTCAACTACACTAATCGGCTGGCGCTATATCTTTGCCAGCTGTAGGTAGTTGTAACAAACTAAATATAATAAGTGATAAGTCAGTGGCCATGTGAGTATCATAATGACCACCAACGTGTTAAGTGTAGACGTGCGGACCTATCTAGCCAGGCGGTCCATCATCAATGTTCACACTTGTTGAGCTTGCCATCTCAACACTCCCCCTCAAGCTCAACTCTATCTCTGCAACTCCAAGTAAGCTTCAGAACTTTCGAAGCTTCTCTGCACCCAATGCCTCTGTGAAAATGTCAGCTATCTGATCATGTGTGCTGACATATACCAAGTCAATCTCTCCTACAAGTATCTTCTCTCTCACAAAGTGGTAGTGCACCTCAATGTGTTTTGTCCTAGCATGGAATACTGGATTTCTAGCTACTTGTATGCTGCTCATATTGTCATAATGAATGACAATTGGACCATCTTCCTGCACGTCCAAATCACCTAATAACTTTTGTAGCCATATCACCTCACATGCTGCCATAGCATCACCTCTATACTCAACCTCTGTACTTGATAAAGCAATTGTATGTTGCTTTTTGCTGCTCCAGGTAACTGCTACACTACCAAGGGAAAACATGAATCCACTTGTAGATCTTCTGTCTAGCCCAATCTGCATCTGTGTATCCAAAGACCTATACGTCCTTACCTGCCTGATAAAAAAGTCCATAATGTAAAGTGGACTTCACATACCTCAATATATGTCTAACTGCATCCAAATAAGGCTTTCTAGGCATCTGCATAAATTAACTGACAAGGCCAACAACATAGCTCAAGTCTGGCCTTGTGATAGTCATGTAAATCAAACTCCCTACTATCTTCCTAAACATAGTAGGGTCTTTTATCTCATCCCCAACATCAGCACTCAACTTCACATTTTGCTCCAATGGTACAGAAAGAGGCTTACATGCTATCATACCATACTTGGATAACATATCCAAGCCATACTGCCTTTGGGACAGTCATATACCATTATCACATCTGATCACCTCAATACCAAGAAACTATCTCAGCTCACCCAAATCTTTCATCTCAAACTTCTTCTTCAAGAAGTCCTTAACTTCACCAATCCCATTGTCACTATCACCTGTAATAATCAAGTCATCCACATAGATGACTATAATAACCAAACCTGCATCTCCCTTTCTCACATAAAGTGAGTGATCAGCATCAAAAATATAAAATCCAATATTGACAAGATACTCTCCAATCTTGTCATACCATGCTCTAGGTACTTGCTTCAGCCCATAGAGCACCTTCTTTAACCTGCGGGATGCTCTAACTCCTTATAACCTGCTGGCTGCTCCATATACACTTCTTCTTGCAATTCACCATGCAAGAAGGCATTCTTAATATCCATTTGCTACAAACTCCAACCTTTGGCTGCTGCCAAGGCAATCACACACCTAGTTGTTGCCATCCTAGCAACTGGACTGAATGTCTCTTCATAATCTATGCCATATGTTTGAGCATAGCCTTTTGCAACCAACCTAACCTTATACCTGCTAACTGAACCATCTGCATTATGCTTGACTTTGTAAACCCACTTACAATCAATAGCTTTCTTACCCTTAGGTAAGGGTACCAAATCCCAAGTCTTATTGGCTTCTAATACAGCCATCTCCTCATCTATTATTTGCATCCCAATGAGCATGACCAACAGCATCCTCAAAACAAGTGGGCTCAACATCCTCAACTAGTTTCACCATATAAGCATAATGGTGAGCTACATAACCTTCAAAACCAAATCTTTTAACAGGATATCTGACCCTGCTAGATCTGTGTACCACCGGATCACTCAATGGAGCCTTTACATTACTATGAGCTCTCTGTACACCTGGTGTCCTGACTGAAGGAATGCCAAGCTCATCATCCAAACTCTCCGAACCACTAGAATCTCCATCAAATCCCAAATGACTGATAGATCCATCATTACCATCCAGCACTTTCTTCTTTCCTTTGTCCTTCCCTGCAACACTAATAGATCTACCTGAAGGTGTGGGGCTACTCCTTAGTCTCCCAGACCAAGGGCTCATTGTAAATGCAGTACTAGATTATGTTTCTGGTCCTCTAAGACTCTCTGATTCTTGTTCATCTTTCTGCACATAGCTGTCCTGATCATTATCATCATCCAAAACTTTACCAACAAGTGTATACCAACTTCCCATCTCATCAAAGATAACATCCTTGCTTACTCTGAACTCACCTGTGACAGGATTATAACAGCGATACCCTTTCTACTCTAAAGAGTATCCAATAAAAACACATTTTTCTGCCTTTGGATCAAGCTTCTTCCATAGCTCATCTCGCACATGAACATATGCAACACATCCAAATACATTTAAGTGCGATACATTAGGCTTCTTGCTAGTAAAGCACTCTTCAAGAGTCATCCTATGAATCGCATGTTAGATATGATCAATGCCCCACCCTCATTAGGTACTACCAATGATCCATGGTGCTCAAAGTTGTAAGGCCCCCATTATGAGGAGAAGCCAAATGTGAGCCCGGACATTGGTTGAGTCCTGACTTGTATATCAGATGAGGTCTATGTGACCGGATGGCAAAAAGGTGACTGTTGTGGGTCTAATCTTTGGGTTAGACGGAGTGGTTAAGCTGGTAGCAACTCGAGGCACATTGCATTGAGTTGTGTGGTAAGGGAGTTAAAAGGGGCCCCTATTGTGGGGTCCGGGGGCCGCGGAAGCGGCCCCTGGCTGGGGGGTCCCAGGGGGGCCAGCGGCCCCCCTGGCGGGGGTCCGGGGGCAGCGCCCCCGGCCCGATGGTAAAGGGAATATTCCCTGGAATATTCCCTGGCCGACTAGTGGAGGCTCATATGGTAGGTCGGTCAGCAGGCCGACCTAACGACCTTCGCGGGCTATAAAAGCTAAACCCCTTCGCAGCCATCTTACACTCATCTTTCACCCAGTCAGAGTTGTTGTTCCAGCTAGCCTTAAGCTCTTCACCTATCTTCTGTCTAGATCGCCATCTAAGCTTCACACAGTGGAAGCGCACGGGTGGACAGAGCCATCTTTGTATCAGTTGTTTGGAGTTAAAGAATTTTACTGATTCTCCTCTTATCTATTGTGTACTCTCTATCTCTTTCTCAGATTCTGTTCGCTGCGCCGTGTAATATTTTACATGGTATCAGAGCCCAGGGGGCTCTAGAGATCGGAGAGAGTGCAAGAGGCAAAGGCTTCAACAGCAAAGAGAAACGATGTCGACTCCGGGAAGCAGTTCTGGCGCATCAGGAAGCGGTGCAGGAGGTGGTGCTGCTGTACCGGCTATTCAAACACTGAGGATTCGTCCACCAACCTTCAGCGAAGGCAAGTTAGATGGTACAAACTACACCTTGTGGAAGTTCAAAATTACTACTATCCTTGATTCTTATGAGCTTCTGGAGACTGTGCTGGGGACTGACGCAGAACCACAGCCTACCCCCGACCCATCAAATCCTAGTGTGATGATTCCTCCGAATGCAGATCTCCTACGAGCTTGGAAACGAAGGAATGCAGATGCATTGTGTGCCTTAGTTACAAGCTGTTCTGACAGTGTTTTGACTCTGATTCAGCATACAACCAAAGCGTCAGAGGCTTGGAATGTACTAAGGAGTCAGTATGAAACACGAAACCAAACAAGGATTCAAAACTTGGAGAATCAACTAGCAGCGGAGAAGTTTGCTGAAGGAGAGACGGTTGAAGCATTCATCACTCGGATTAAGAATCTGCGCGACCAGATGGCTGGCGCTGGGATACAAAAGACTAGCGAAGAGCTAGCTCGGAGGTGTCTTCGGATTTGTCCACAAAAGTTTGATGGACTAGTAACTGCCCTTAATACTCAGGTGAGACCTCAAGCTTTGACTTTTGAGGAGTTTTGTGCATTATTAATGGAGGAGGAGTTGAGGCTGAAAGCCCGAGAAGGAAGCAACAATGGAGATGCTGCATTCTCTGCCAATGCAAAAGGCAAAGGTGTTTCCTCCACCAAAAATGATGGTGACAAAAAGAAAAAGGGCGGCAAGAAGAAGTTTCAAGGAGAGTGCTTCTACTGTAAGAAGAAAGGACATGCAATTGCAGATTGTCGTGTCAAGAAGGCAGATGAAAAGAATGGTACCCTTAAAAGTAAAGGGAAAGAGACAGCCAATACGGCTGAAGCAGAGTTGGAATTATTCATGGCGACCATTGAGGAAGTGTGCTCCTCGGCGCAAGAAGAATCTACCACTGACTCTTGGGTGTTGGATAGTGGGGCCTCCCGTCACATGACCAACAAGAAAGGTCTATACAGTTCTATGCAGCCTCTACAAGAATCCATCACTGTGACGGTTGGAAATGATGCTAAATGCCCTGCTGCGGGCACAGGTACTATTTCTTTTGTTGCTGCAAATGGTGAAGTCAAAAAGCTTTCAAATGTGTTGTATGTTCCCGAAATCAGAAGAAATCTCTTATCAGTTGCTGCCATAACTGATCTTGGTCATGAAGTAAGGTTCAAGAAGACAGGTGCAGAAATTATTGATAGTGCTGGCACAATTGTTGGCAAAGGAGAAAGGAGGAACAACCTGTATGAGCTAAGTGCTCTTACAGCCACCGCTGGAGTGGGCACAAGTAAGCTTTGGCATGAAAGGTTTGGACACATCGGATTTGCAGTATTGAAGGAGATGCAAAAGCAAGGTATGGTTGCTCACCTACCTACAATAACTGAATTGAAGGAACCATGTGAAGCTTGTATGATGGGCAAGCAACAGAGAAAGGCATTTCCACAAGAAAGCAAGAATAGAGCACATGCTCCTCTAGAGTTGGTGCATGCTGACTTGTGTGGTAAGATGCCTACACAGGCCTTGGGGGGATCTTCTTATTTTATGTTGATTGTCGACGACTACAGTAGGAAGATGTGGGTGTACTTCCTTCGTGATAAGGCTCAAGCTTTTGGTAAGTTTAAAGAATGGCTAATACTTGTTGAGAATGAAACAGGGAAAAGTGTGAAGAAATTTAGAACAGATGGTGGTGGTGAGTTCAACTCAAAGGAGTTTGAAGGCTTTTGCAAGAGCAAAGGGATCAAGCGTCAATTGACGACGCCTCACACACCTCAGCAGAATGGTGTTGTGGAACGCAGGAATCGTACCATTGTGGAGATGGCAAGATGCATGCTAAAGGGCAAGGGATTGCCTAACCATTTTTGGGCTGAAGCTGTTAATACTGCAGTCTACATTCTAAATCGGAGCTACACAAAGGCTCTCAAGGGAAAAACACCTCATGAGGCTTACACTGGTAAGAAACCATCTGTTTCACATTTCAGAATTTTTGGATGTGAATGTTATGCACATGTTCCAGATGAGAAGAGAAACAAGTTACAACCAAAAAGCAGAAAATGTATCTTCTTGGGTTATAGTGATGAGCAAAAGGCTTACAAGTTATATGACCAAGAGGCAAAGAAGATCATCGCGAGCCGTGATGTGGTGTTCAAGGAGGAGCCGCATACAGTGGAGGAGGAGAAGGCAAGGTCTTCCACTTTATCATCAAGCGAAGAAGTAGTCCACTATGAACCTGTCCCGAGAGCTATCCCTATCCTTAAGGAGGACGAAGCATCATCTTCAGATGATGAGGAAAAAGTTCACCAACCTGACATCACCCCACCGGAAAAGCCATTGCCGCGCTGGGTGAAGCAGCTCTATGACCACAATAATCCTATGCCTGCATCTGTTGAGGAGAAGGCAGACGGACCAAGGAGGTCTCAGAGAATAGAGGAGCAAAGGAGGGCTTCTGCTCACATAGTCAACATGGCCTTGATGGTTGAGATTATGAGAGAAGTAAAGGAGCCAACTGACTTAGAAGAAGCACTTGCAGATCCATCATGGAAGGCTGCTATGCAGGCGGAGTATGACAGCATAATGAAGAATGACACTTGGGAGCTAGTGGATCGGCCAGCAAAGCGGAAGATTATTGGCACCAAGTGGATCTGGAAGGTAAAGTACAAGGCTGATGGTACCTTAGAAAAGTACAAAGCTAGACTGGTTGCCCAAGGATTTTCACAAGTTGAAGGGTTTGATTTTCAAGAGTCATTTGCCCCAACTGCCAGAATGACCACTATTCGCACGGTACTTGCAGTGGCTGCCCACAAGAAGTGGCCAGTGTACCAAATGGATGTTAAGTCAGCGTTCTTAAATGGTGACCTCAAGGAGGAGGTGTACGTGGCTCAGCCACCAGGGTTTGAGGCCCCCCATTCTGAGAACAAAGTGTGTAAACTGAAGAAGGCATTGTATGGGCTGAAACAAGCCCCCAGAGCATGGTACCAGCGGATAGATAGGTTCTTTTTAAACCTAAACTTCAAAAGATGTGCCTCAGATGCTAACTTGTATGTTTACAGGGATGGTAAAAAGTCTGTAGTGATTGTCCTATATGTGGACGACCTTCTTATTACAGGTGACTATGAAGATATGATCAACCAAACTCGAAAGGCTTTGAGTTTTGAGTTTGAAATGACAGACTTGGGCTTGCTGCACTATTGTTTGGGGATTGAAGTCTGGCAAGAGCCAGGAAAGATCTTCATCTCTCAGAAGAAGTATGCATGGGAGATCTTGAAGGCATTTGGTATGACCGAGTGCAAGGAGATAGCTACACCTATGGAGGTGAATGTAAAGTTATCCGTTGAGGATACATCAGCACTAGCAGACATTGGGAGGTATAGGAGGTTGGTCGGCAGTCTAATCTACTTGTGTAACACCAGACCAGATATCAGTTTTGCTGTTGGTGTTTTGAGCAGGTTCTCAAACAAACCTCATGAGAGTCATTGGAAGGCTGGGATGCGGGTGCTCAGATACTTGAAGAAAACTCTTGACTATGGTATCACATACAGTTTCGGAACTTCTCTTGTGGGGAACTGTGACTCAGATTGGGCAGGAGACATTGATTCCAGGAAGTCAGTTTCTGGTTATTGTTTCTCTTTGGGTTCAGGAATTTTCTCTTGGATTAGTAAGAAGCAACCAACAGTGGCATTGTCTTCTACCGAAGCAGAGTACAAGGCAGCTTGTTTTGCTGCATGTGAGGCCGTATGGTTGAGAAGGATTCTATGGCATATGGGAGTGCAGGATGAAGAACCAACTGTGCTGAGATGTGACAATCAGAGTTGCATCGCCATTGCCAAAAATCCAGTGTTTCATGCACGCACCAAACATATAGAGATCCAGTATCACTATGTGCGTGATTTGATGGAGGATGGGATAGTGGAATTGGTCTACTGTCCAACAGAGGAGAATGGAGCAGATATCTTCACCAAAGCACTTACGAAGGATCTGCTTCAAGTTCATCTTCAGAGACTCGGCATTGGGCCGAGGAGATAGTTCACCTATGGGTGGACATTGAGGGGGGGTGTTAGATATGATCAATGCCCCACCCTCATTAGGTACTACCAATGATCCATGGTGCTCAAAGTTGTAAGGCCCCCATTATGAGGAGAAGCCAAATGTGAGCCCGGACATTGGTTGAGTCCTGACTTGTATATCAGATGAGGTCTATGTGACCGGATGGCAAAAAGGTGACTGTTGTGGGTCTAATCTTTGGGTTAGACGGAGTGGTTAAGCTGGTAGCAACTCGAGGCACATTGCATTGAGTTGTGTGGTAAGGGAGTTAAAAGGGGCCCCTATTGTGGGGTCCGGGGGCCGCGGAAGCGGCCCCTGGCTGGGGGGTCCCAGGGGGGCCAGCGGCCCCCCTGGCGGGGGTCCGGGGGCAGCGCCCCCGGCCCGATGGTAAAGGGAATATTCCCTGGAATATTCCCTGGCCGACTAGTGGAGGCTCATATGGTAGGTCGGTCAGCAGGCCGACCTAACGACCTTCGCGGGCTATAAAAGCTAAACCCCTTCGCAGCCATCTTACACTCATCTTTCACCCAGTCAGAGTTGTTGTTCCAGCTAGCCTTAAGCTCTTCAAACTATCTTCTGTCTAGATCGCCATCTAAGCTTCACACAGTGGAAGCGCACGGGTGGACAGAGCCATCTTTGTATCAGTTGTTTGGAGTTAAAGAATTTTACTGATTCTCCTCTTATCTATTGTGTACTCTCTATCTCTTTCTCAGATTCTGTTCGCTGCGCCGTGTAATATTTTACATCGCAACTGTGGGAATTCTATTCATAATGTAGACAACTGTATGGACAGCCTTTGACCAAAAAATTTTGGGCATATTCCTTTCAGCCATTAATGCCCATGAAACTTCTGCAATATGCCTATTTTTTCTTTCTACAACACCATTTTGTTGTGGGATATACCTACAAGTAAATTGCCTCTTTATTCCATGAGTTATCAAGAAGCCACTAAACTCATTAGAGAGGTACTCTCCCCCTCCATCTAATCTCAAACACTTCACTTTTAAGTCTATTTCTGTTTCAATATTTTCCTTAAAAGATTTAAAGTGCTCAAATACATCACTCTTTTCCTTCATAAAGTATATCCATAGCTTCCTTGAACAATCATCAATAAATGTGACAAAGTATTTGCTGCCACCAAGAGATACATTCTGCGTAGGCCGGCAAACACTTGTATGTACTACATCAAGTATATTTTCGCTTACTTCTCTATCATGCGAGAAGGGTTGTCTCGACTGCTTACCAAACTGGCATGCTTCATAGACTTTATACAATTTTGGAACTCTAAAAGAGGGAAACCCTGTAACCAATCCTCTAGATTGCATTAATTTCAACCTTTGCACATTTGCATGTCCAATACGTTTATGCCATATTTTAATATCTGCAACTACTCCTTTTCCTTTAACATACATAGCAACATCCATTGCAAGAATTCCAGCATCTAAAGTGAACATTCGGCCAACTCTACTTCATTTTGCGACCAACCTGCACTTATCATTAAATTCTTCTATAAAACAACCTTTTGCATTGAATCGGACCTGCAACCCCTACTCTACCATTTGGCAAACAGATAGTAGACTCTTTGTAATTGATGGCACATTTAATACATCTGTTAGACTCTTTGTCTAGCCATCATACAAGGACAAGGGAACCTTTCCAATGTGTGAAATTGGGTGGCATGAATCATCACCCGTCTGCACATAACCTGGGTTTTGTAAGTCTTGCATCTCTCCAAACCATTCAACATGACCGGTCATATGATTAGATGCACCTGAATCGACATACCATACATCATCATGTATCCCCTTTCTTGTAACGGCATTCATCATATGCTGTATAACAAACAGATGCTCATTTTTGTTTTCATTCTATCGTGAAGACAATGCATAGTTTCCTTGCTACAATCTACCACTGCGAATAGCATCCTTCTTTGCATAGCATTGGGCTGCAATATGGCATGTTTTGCCACAATAATGGCAAACAATAGCAGAATTTCAAGAACCTCTATTCTTCCATCCACCTCTTCCTTTAGAGCTCCCCTTGCCTCTAAAGTTTCCTCTACCTCCAAAAACTTGCATTTTACGAAACTGTTGATTAAACCTGTTTTGCTGGTTATCGCCAGCGTGTCCCATACCACGGCCTCTCGAAGAGGATCTACCACGTTCGGACCCACTATCACTACCACTACCACTACCACAACAACCACAAAAATAACAAACAAGAAAATAAGAAATTAATCTCCAACTACCGCTACCACTACCACTACCACTACCACTACCACTACCACTACCACTACCACTACCACTACCACTACCACTACCACAACAAACAATAAGAAAATAAAAGAAGAAACAAAACAACAACAACAATAACAACAACCTCTCCCTCATTCTCTCTCTCCCTCCCTCTCCCTCTCCCTCTCCCTCAGTTTCTCTCTTTCCCTATTATGTTTAATGTTTTCTCCCTCTCTCTCTCGTTCCTTCTTTCCTTTTCTCTCTTCCTCTCCCTCTCTCATTTCCTCTCCCTCCCTCTCCCTCTCTCTCTCCCTCTCTTTCTCCCTTTCCCTATTATGTTTAATGTTTTTTCCTTCTCTCCACAAAAATTGAATAACACCCCTTGGAGGAAGGTAGATTAGTAATGAAGTCCATTAACATAGATGGACAAGGGTGATTAGGAATAGGAGCACCGATGAGGTTGATGGCAAGGGATTGTTTCTCTATTACATGTACCACATGTCTAGACAGATTCTTTGACTAATTTCCAGATGTGAGGCCACGAGTAGTCTTAAGAGATTAGTTCTATTATTTTATTGGCCCATAAAACTCTTGTAGTGTGAATGTCATGCCTTGTTTGGAGTATATGTAACTAAAGTAATCTCAGTACTATATAAAATAGCCCTCGATAATAGAGTAGGCCTTCAACTTTCTAGAAGCCTTCAACAGTTGTACATCCTTGTTGAATTTTTTTTCTTGACATTTTAGGCAAAGGGATCCTTGGAAAGTTTTCTCTAGTTTTGTACAAGGAAGGACTAGTCTTCTAGAACTTTACTTATTATTGTGCAAACTTCTTATGGATGAAACATGCAAAGGCTTCACAATCTAAAAGCACTTTAATGTCTAGTTAGTATAAAATCTTATCAATAATATTAAACTTGAAGTAGCCTTAGTAGGTAAGGAGGAGCCTTCTAAAAGTTCTTGATTTGTCATTGAGGTGCATGTGGTCCCTAATGTGGCTAGGTATCCATGTTCGCTGAAAATTGGAGATGAGTGCATATTGCCCCTTCATACTTGAAACCTCTTATTATGACCACATTGAGCAATATGCCCAAGTCATCCACAATAGAAACATAATCCTCAGGAGCACCACTGCTACTTTTCTTCTGCTAATAATGACTTGAATTGAGTGGAATCAATTTGCATAGACATGATATTGATTTGTTATCTTCCTTGGAAGGTCATTATTTTCATGGCATCTAGACTTAAGGAAGCCTCATGGAAATTCTCTTGGTATCTCTCAAATAGTTATTTGTAATATTCTATTACTTAAGAAATGAAGTCGCTTAATGTGTGAACCTTTAGCATTGTCAACTGAAAATCTTTCACATCATCATTTAGTCTCCAACAAAATTGGCTAATAATAAATTAATCATCATGCCAAGTCATATCACAAGTGAGTTTTTGAACATCATATGCATAAAATAATGCCAAAATAGTTCATGGATGTAGACTTCTTATTTTGGTGTGGGCAACACTAGGTCTATCAATCTCCAATGGTAGTTGCGAGTTCTCCAACAAAATCTTTGAAATCATAAAGTAAGAGGAGATTCTTTCTCAAGTAAGTGTGTGAGCCAAGAGAGGGATATACTTGAAAGGAGTATGCAAATAATCCCCACTTAAGAAGCATCATTAGGATAGCATTCAAATTGCATATGGTTGAGCATCTACACCTATAATTTCTAAAACACATATTCTAGTAGGAAATTATATACAACACTTGTGGTTTTTGTCCTCAAAGCCCAGCCTGCAACGTTGTTTGTAAGTTTGCCATGAGCAAGTACAATATTTCTACCATAGATATCAAGCCATGCTCACTAGATCTACAACCCATTTCTAATGCATCATGAGAGGTTACATAGGATGAAACCCATCTCTGTGTCTCAGAGAAGAACAAAACTGGCTTGTTTTGCAAGTCTCTACAATCTATGAAACATCCTTATACATTTCCTTCCACTAGTGTCTCTCTTTCATCTTCTCAAAAGTAGCACATACTTCCCCACGTCCTTCCCATATTCTTTCATGATATTCACCCATAACTTGTAGCTTTTTAGTGTCCATGTCAAATACAACTCATAGTGGGGTGCCTTTTCTCTACTTTGGATGCTTCCAAATAAGGCCAACTTTCACGAAATAGCCTATGCTTTTCTCCTAATCCTCTTTATTTCTTCATCTATCCATTCATCCTTCTTGGTCCAAGTACTTAGATACTATCCATTTTGAAACTATTCCCCATCATAGAGCCCTTTTGCAAAAGCTTCAACTGAAGATACATGGCAATCATGAACAAGTAGAGTACCTACAATTTCAACTTCATCATCATCAACCATTAACTCTTCCTCACCTTCATATCTTTCCTTGGATAACATGTGAGCCACCATATTATCTTTTCGTGCTACAATGTGCCACAATTCTGAATACATTGATTTTATATAGCTAATCCACCTCAACTTAACTATATCTACAGTACAAAAACTTGTATTCATTGTTAGAAGTGGACGACAATCAATCTCCACACTGATGCTCCAATGAAGTATTCTTTGTCACATTTGAGAGTTGTTATAACTCTCATAGTTCTCTCTTGATTTTTGGAAACCTTCTCTATCTTTTATTTAATACCTTTGCTCCAAACCTGATTACATGTCTCTTTCCCTTATCGTCATCACTCCAGTAGCCCAACCAAAGCCAATGGGGCTTCTATTGTAATATTTCCGTTTGAAAAAAATGTTACTAAACCAACCTCCCACGCACCGTGAACTCGTGCAAAGGTTATTCCTAGTGCGGGCAGCTTATCTATATCCACACGCGAGATGGAGAACTCCATCTTGGAAAATAAGGCCGGGGATTCAAACCCGCATAGCCACGGGGAAACATCCTCTTGGGAGGAGGATAAGAGGATAATGTTGAAATAAAATTCAAAAAAATTTTATTATTCCTTCTCCCCCAGCTGATGCACGGCTGGAGGAGAGGGAGTGTGGGGGGATGGGCCGGTAGGGCTGCATGAGGACGTGGGGGGAAGAGGACTATGCAACGGGCCACGTGGGGGGGAGGTCCCCTCTTCCCCCTGGACTATAAAAACCCCCCTTTTGGTGGGAGTAACCAGGCAGGTTGAAGGAGGGAGAGACTGCATCAGGTTGCATAAGATCGTCGTGTGAGAGGAGGCGGAGTTGAGGATAGTCGTGAGAAGAGGGGGAGGGAGGCTGCCTTGAACTTGCAATCGCCGCCATAGAAGATAGAAGGAGGCTACGCAAGGGTTGGAGGGAGCCGCTTGAGGCCTGGTACGCCACCGCTTGAGGCTCGTTAGTCGCCGCCAGCTTCACCATAGGCTTCCATGCCGCCACCATCCCAAGTCAAAGTCCACCCTTTCCCATCCGGATGACCGTCGTCATTTCAACCCACGATGTATCAGGCTGTTGTCCGTGATCAGAAGCTCCTAGAAGCTTCTTATTTGGAAGCTTCTAAGGGGCTTCCATAACACCCCTTCCTACCAAATTACTCAATAAGCCCATCTCGGGGTTTGAAGAAAAGGAAGATACAAAGGCCCTTCCCACTAGATTTCCCACCAATCATCCCCCCCCCCCCCCCCCCGGGGCTTTGAAGAGGAAGCCTATAAGGCCTTCCTACCAAATCTCCCATAAGCCCTCTAGGCCCTGGGTCTTGTAGAGAAGAAGAGGGCTTAACCCCCCCACCCCCCCTCGAGATTTTGAAGAAAATAAGTATAAAGCCCTTTCCACCAATCACCCACAAGCCCTAGGCTTGGGATTTAAAGTTTCCTTTTCCGCAAGGCCCCACAAAACCATTCCTAACCCCGGAATTTCAAGGAGAAGAATAGCTCTCAAGCCTCCATTTTTGCAAGGCCTTCACAAGATCCCTTCACAAAATCCCTCTTTTCCCGAAAGAAAGAAGGCCCAAGCTCCGAACCCTAGGGCCTTCCAAAGCCAAATTCCGTAAGTCGGTACTTCTGTCAAGGAGCCGTACCTCAAAGGGAATTGCACATACGAGGGAGACGGCTAAAGATCATAAGGCTGCGAACCAAGGCAAGTAGTTCGAATCCACGAAGGCAAACCAGAAGCCGAAATCAAGATGGCCCCTAAAAAGTCACAAGGTGCACCTGCAGGAGGATCATCTCCTAATATTCATGTGGATATTTCACCGAACCCACAAGTCTATTTTTTTTCCTATTTTTTATTTATTTATTTACATAGATGTGTTGCAGTTATGCATGGTTATTTCATGGAATTAGGATGCACTTATGCATGTCAAATCCACCTAGCTAAATGCGATTGAAATAAATTGGCTACTTGAAATTTACTTAAAGCAATTCATGATACAAAGTTGGTCATTTGTATTTTCAGTGGAATGAACGAAAAGAACATAAGGTGTCGATGCATTTTAGTTGCTTTTGGTGCATTGCAAAGTGACGAGTCTAGAACAACTAATGACTATCATTACAAAGTCAAAATTATTGTAGTACACCTTTGATTATGCATGGAAAGATTAAATTGCATACGAATCTTCTTCATAATGATTCATTAAAAAAGTCGTTGTCAACCATAGGAAATTGCAAGGCATGGAAAAGATTCTAAGGCTGCATGAAGTAGCTTAACTCTAGCTTCAATTGGCATAAATCTCATTTAACGACGTAGTAGTTAGAAAAGATTGCATAATGCACATTCATCGTAAGAAGAATTTCATTCATCAAGAGATGTGGTTAGGTAAAGGCTGCATGGTTCATTTTAACATAAAACCTTAAAAGATTAGTGGCATAAATCGTGAATGCAAGCCCTAGTAGGATCAATGGAAATTATGTTGTAATTTAACATGTGTTTTGGTCTTAACAAGTAAAGTTAGGGATTTTGAATCTACTCGTACGTAGAGGCAGTGAATCGCGTGCTTACGTGAATTATGACGTAATGCGACTAGTTAACATCCCTAGGATTGGTTCGCCCTTGTCATAAGACAAGTAAACTGGATTACCCAAAATACCTAAACCGCAAAGGATTCGCATAGGATGGTTAAATCAATACAATATTCTCCAAGTGCTAACTAGGGTTTAGCACATTAAGGACTTGACCTAGTTTCACACTTGTTGCCAAGTCGAAACCCTCATACCCAAAGGTCTTGCCCACATTCACGGAATGTAGGGACAACTGGACGTACTTGCAAGAAACGATCTAGGGTTTCTACCCTAAGGATCACTTGTTCAAAAGATGAAACTCGGATTGAGTTGGAACCCCTAGGACCAAACGATGTCAGCCTAGTGCAATCGAGAATGGATTGGATATGAAGACACCCTAAACCCTGTTTCTTATCTGATCATGATTCCTTGACTAGAAGACGCCATTCGATGGGTGAAATGATCCCATGGAATAGATGCAACACTTGTGCAACAAGTTGCAATGTCGCATGATCTTGTGGGTTGATCACAAGAGAATGACCAATTCCTCGGAATGAGATTGGCAGATTCTTGTGCAAGTTTAACTTGCAAGAGGATGAGTAGTCATCCTGTTATATTACCTTTCTTGGGAAAAGTTGCCAAGATAAGGGAATTAGATATTTGCTTGGAAGTAAAGGACCAATCAATAATTTGGAGCGAGATGGTCGCCATGATTTACTGTTAATAAAAACCTAAGGTATTGGTTAAGTTGGGTTAATAGAGTACGGCCCTAACCCAAGGACATAAGGGTTAACAAACAAACCCTTGGGGATCTTGCCAAGTCGCAATTGATCTCGAATGGAATACTGGATGCATTCGGAGAGAAGGATTCACTCCTTAGCAGTTGGCCAAATAACAACCACTGGATATGATTGTGCTTGTAACAGTTTAGAGAGCATTGTTTACTTTGTTTGCTCAAGGAACTAAAGGATGAAAAGATATCTAATGCTTCAAGTTGAAGGCCTGAAGGGAGAGGCAGCCTCAATTACCCCCGACTGTCTGCCTGACCCTAACCAAGGGGGTTGTTAGCGGCACTGGGAAGGTGGACCAAACCCGTCACGTGAGGTCTCTCCGTTGAGTGCTACTTGGAGCAAGAGGACAGCTGGGTGCCAAGGGGGGCTCTAGCCATAAATCCCTTGCCTTTCAGGCCCTACACAAGAGGCCAACGTGACTCGGGATTGGATCTCGAGGCCCACATACTAGTCTACAGGTGGAATCTTGGATTAGTAATCCCTGTGGATTGCTGGATAGCCTTCAAGCAGATTATGGATAAGCCTGCGGGCTGGACTTTTTGAATGTATTCCAAAGATAAATATGATAACCTGTTGAAAAGGAACTTGTTTGACACTATTTTTCTATGTCAAGTGCTAAGATTATATGAAGGAACCGGTGTCTAATGGTCTAATTAAGGAAGTTGTTTGATACCTATCCAAGTAAGTGTGGTAGATAATTAGACAACTAAAGAAACCTTGAGGAAAGTGTGCTCGATGTGGCCATGGGTCTGTCCTACGGATGGGTGGTCCCAGTTGGCTGGGAACTTTTCTCAATCATAATGGACAGCAAGGAGATCTTCTCAAAGGAAATGAATAGCAAGGGCACTGACCTAGAGTCTAGGTTATAATAATCATGTTTTATGTTGTTTTAGGGGAACGGAATGGGACTATGCCTTATGGCAGAGAGGTCGAGCCTTGCATCCCTCTCGTTTCCTATTCTCCTTGAACCAAGTGAAGTGTGAATCCGCTTCGGCCCTGGCGTTTCTGCTTAAAGTAGTTCGCTTGGGCTTCGACGCTAGTTGCTGTTTAGGAAATGACCATTAGGAGAAACCCTGATTCAAGTCAGTCCTAAGTGGGAACGGCCAGAATACTTCCGCTACGTGGCAGACGCGGAAAGTCCTAAATCGCAAACCCCGTAACATTCCATGGGAGTGCCGAGCGCAGCATTCTAGACCTCCTTTCCGATGGACTACTAAGACATGTCCTGAAGGGAACAAGTGGACACATTACATGTATTTATATTGATGATAATGGGTCTTCCACCTATACAGCCTCCTTTCCTTAAAGTAGGTTGAATCATTAAACTCTCTCATAGCCTTTGTATGCATCCTATCCCATTGGAAATTTTGTGCCTTTCTCAACAATTGGTACAAAGCATCTGCAATGTGTGCAAAATGTGGTATTTAAATGATATAAAATACTTAAGCTCCTAGAAACCTTCTTTCCTTTGAAACTTAGAAACAAGTATCTTCCATCTTTCCAATAGCATCCACTTGTGTGGATGAATGTCTTTTGCTATACAATCTAGACATGATCTACAATCAATACTTCATTTACCCCAAAGATCGATTTTTGATCTAAAAGGGTAAGATTCACCTATTTCAACCTAGCTAAGATCTTCTCACAATTAGCACTAATCCCAATGGATTTCTCATGGTAGTAAGATCTCTTCTTTCAATTGCTGATATAAACTACTCATAGCCCAGAAATTCTCCCAACGAATAGATAGCTCTTCCAGCAAAGGATTCAATAAACTCATCAACCATTGTACCTACTCTTACATTACTAATAGTCACCTATATTGACTAGCTGCATAACGTGTATAAACCTCAAAGTTCCATTCTTCTCTGGCACTGTGAACCACCTATTAGGGTAAGGAGCTGAGGAAGGTTCCAAGATTCCCATTCTAATTTTCTTGTACTACAAATCTGTCAATTTTTACAAATGGTCCTTTAGCACTCGAATTGGCTACAAATTTTATGGTGTAACAATATCTAGATCTACATAGCCAATATCTTATGATTGAAATGTGATAGCCATGCTATAGCTAGACAATATCTTTTTAAATCATTACTTCTTTCTCAAAAAAAGAAACTCATTGCATTCTATTTTCAACTCTTTGAGAGAATATGAAGTAAATTTATGGAAAATCTTCTTTGGATCTCTTAGGTTTGGTTGTCAAGAAGCCAACTCAATAATTTCCTCACTATTTGGATAAAGTGGCATTGAATCATTTTTACTTCTTTATCTACTATCTTATACTTTGTGTCAACTTTAGCTTCAACCCTATCATTTAAGCAAAGACCTTCTTGTAATACAAAATGTACAATTACCTAGTACATGTCCAAATAATTTACCTATATTATGTTATTTCTAGGCTTTTGCTCAGAATTCAACATAGCTAAAATTTCAATTAGTATATCTACATAAGACAAACAAGCATATATGCTAGAAATACATACATTTGATTCTAACTATCCATGCCCTTTCATAGTTATAGTGTACATTGGTGATGGACCGCTTCGTTAAATGGGTTTACACATCTACACTTAGCACATTAGTGGTCATTATAACTCTTACATGGCCACTAACTTATCACTTATTATATTTGGTTGGTTATATTACCTACAACTTTGCATTGTTATAGCGACAATCGATTAGTATAATGAGTTATGCACTATTTGACTTCATGGACCACTTTCCTTTAGGTTATATCTTATTTATACTTTGTGTATATTGTATTGTGCATGAAATAAGAAGAAGAAACCAGCAAGAAAAAGTTTTGGCTTCCATCTCTCTTCTTGTGTTCTTGTGAGAGATTCCTCTTGTGTGTATAGTGTGTGTTTGATGCAACAGCTCAAGCAAGTATTTCCACAACGCGATTTTTGATATGGTATCAAAGTGATACTACTAAGAGAGGATGGTTTCGAAGGCTAAAGAAAAGTATATGATAATGTAAAGGCTCCACTAAGTGATACAATGGTACATAGATCTTACAAAATTAGATATCGTGTTAAAAGATTTTGTTTTGAAGATTATGCAATTGACCATTATGATTATATGGTAAAGGTGATTGAGGATATAGAGCCCACTTGTTTTGAGGCTATTGTCAGTCATGGTCATTGGGATGTGGTAATGGATAAGGAGATGGCAACACTACTAAGAGAGGCGAGTTTCGAGGGCTGAAGCAAAGTACATGGTAATGTAAAGGCTCCACTAAGTGATTCAATGGTACGTAGATCTAGCAAAATCAGACATCCTATTAAAAGATTTTGTTTTGAAGGTTATGCAAATCACCATTATGATTATATGATAAAGGTGGTTGAGGATATTGAGCCCACTTTTTTTGAGGCTAATGTTAGTCATGCTCATTGGGATGTAGCAATGGATAAGAATATGGCTACACTAGAGACTAACAAGACTTGGAATCTCATACCATTACCTAAGGGCAAGAAAGTTATTCGATGTAAGTGGGCTACAAAATTAAGCATATTGAAAATGGTTCTATTAGCAAGTATAAGGCTAGGCTAGATCTTAAAGGCTATGCTCAAACATATAATATAGATTATGAAAATATATTTACTCTAGAGCTACTAGCACTACAAGATATAGACCTTATAGCGACGTTTAAAGCGACGAAAATACAAACAACAAAATTTGCCCCCGTCGTCGCAAAAAGCGTCGTTATTGACGACGCCATAGAATCGTCGCTATATGCGTCGCATTTGCGACGTAAATAGCGACGTATATAGTGACGGTTACAGAGAATTTGCGACGCTGATAGCGACGACAATAGCGACACGTGCAGTAAATTTGCGACGCAAATAGCGACGGTAACAGAGAAAAAAAAATTTGTGGCCCTGCCACATATAGCACTGTGTGCTGTATGAGAGCCATACAAAATAGTTTCTGCGCTGATGCATACAAAGCGTTTGCAAACAAAAAGAATGTATACTGAAATCATAAAACTGATGGATGAAATAAATATATGATATCGCATAAAATGCGATTGGTACAATCATAAAACAATATCACTAATACATAGAAAATGTCTATATAGATCGGGCGACTAAAAACTAAAGGTATGTGAGCTTTAAGGATCCAAGGGCGAGCTACAAATCGTCGTCCCTCGAAAGCTCTTCCCGCTGTAAAGGAGCATCAAACGGATTCTGTAGAAAAAGAAACAACATATCAATCCACCATACAATAATGCATTCAAATATCTCATGGTAACTACGGACAAGAAAGATGAGTGACTTATTGGGCCGCCGCGTCTATACAATCGGTCAATCAATGATCTGAGACCGTGCCTCTCCGCATATCGAGTCTCAAGGCCTTGCGGATCGCGATTTGTAATGGAGTGCTGCAAAGAAAACAAAATGCTAACTGTTAGAAACATGATTGTCAGTACAAAGAATATCTCAAAAAAACAAATAAGCAAAACAAAAGAGAATCTTACAAAGTCCTCCAAATATGTCCTGTGGCCGCCACTCCCAAGATGATGTACCGATCCGGCCTCGATTCGTGCCCTCGCCGCCTCCCGCTGCTGACTCCAACGTCCTGGCGAATTTGTAGCCTCCTCCCTCAGTCGGTGCCAGTCGTCTGCATCTAACCACTCGGGCTTTGGAGCCCCACTCTTGATTGCCTTGCGTGCGTCGGATCGTCTATGTGACATGTATGCATGCATGCAATCCATCATCCAACCCGTAGAGAATCTATCCACTGCGGCTGGCACCGGGAACTCCTCGTGCAAGGATGCTACTATGTACTCCTTGCTCCCCTCCGGTATGTTCCTCCAATGATCCAGGACGTTGTGCCGAAAAACTTGTTGGCACAACTCCCTCATGCGAGCCATTACCCTCCTCCCCTCATCATTCATAATGATGGCTCCTGACCTGCCATCCACTAGGTATCCATAATCCCTAGGAGTGTGCCTTGTATGGGCCCTCTCCCATCTCCGTCCACGCTCCTGGGCATATCCAGGAGACCCCTGAACATCCGGTGTACCGACGGGGGTACCCTCTCCCGGAGTGCCACTCAAAGGGGTGCCACCAGAGGGTGTGCCACCAAAAGGAGTGCCACCAGAGGGGGTGCCACCAAAAGGAGTGCCACCAAAAGGCGTGACATTTGCCGATGGCTGCGCAAAAGCCGGAGTAACTGGAGTGGACATCCCCACAAGTGTGACAAATCCTGGAGGTGACCGAGCTCCAGCTGAACGATGAGACGGAGACACCGCGTCCGTGTCTCCACAGCAGCACCCCCCTGATCCTCCTGCAGTCGCAGTCCCTCCCTCTGGCCCAAGTCGCGAGCGTCGAGATCGTCTGCTCGAAGCTGAAGCATCTGATCGCGCTGAAGCTGATCTAGTAGAGCGCCTTGACGAAGAACGAGACAGCTCCTAATCTGCTATCTCTCTGAATCTCGCGAGCTGATCTAGAGACATACGTGCCATCATCTCCTGAAACTCCTCATCGCTCATCCCTCGACTCATCCTGAAAATGTCGATACCTGCACAGATAAAAAATAATGTTAGAATAATCAATTTAAACTATACAAAGCACATTAATAAAATAATTTTTGAAAAATCCCTCTTAAAATGCATATCTTATCTACCTTTATGGAAGATCTAAACAACGAATTGAGTAATACAATTCTCCAAGAATGAAGTATTCTATGGTCCCATGTTAATCTCCTGACACAACTCTGCATACACTGGAAGGTCGATAGACATGTCACCACAAAATAACGAGTCTGTCTCGTTCTCAAAAAATTCTACGACTTCTGTATTTCCATCATTGCTAGCTGATGCGGGCTCCAAGCTTGCGGTGGCCTCCACCCCTTGTAATTTCGATCCCTCTATTTGCATATTTTCTTCATCTATGCCTGGAACATCGCTTTGATCGTATACTCTCGCACCTCGAGGAGTTGAAGGTATAACATACCACCATCGAGATTGTCGGGGATTTGGATAGAAGATTACATGTTTACAAACACTTACAAACCATCTTCAAACCATTGTGACATAAACCATGTCGTATTACAATTAGCAAGCAAATGCCTAGTTGCACCTGTTCACAATGGGTCGGCAACACAAAGGTGTCGCGCAAATCCATCCATTTTTTTTCGGAATCTATTTCGAGAAATCTAGATGGACCTCGTCGAACTGTTGCGCCAGCTCCTCCAAGTACCACTTTGAACCACTGCACGTTGAATATTATCATGGAGAAGCTACGGTAATCCACCATAATAATACTTTGCAAATTCCCAAAATACTCCATCTCATCCACAATCATGTTCGGATCCGTTACTCGTCGCCGGCTCTCTTGCTCAAACCTTGCCATGACACCACAGTCCATTGTGGAGCGCATTTTGTCAATACGCTCCACCCGAAAATGCCGTCCGCGCGACCACGCTACACTATATATTTTGTACTGCACATTGAAACACTCAAATTAGATGTAGCAAGAAAATTTAGATACGACACATTCTAAACCCCTCATTACCTTTGGACTACATCCCCTCGAGAACTCCCACTCCTCCATTGAGACCTCTGTCCCTTCGCTGGATGCTGCGGTCAAGGCTCCATGCAACCATCGTGTTGACATAAACCGCGGCATCTCCTCCATGCCTTCGGGATATCGAATCGGTCGGTGACGCGTACTGCGTCGGAATTCAGCTCGCGCTTCCTCTCGATCTTGCCTTGCAATCTGGTACTTGGCGAGCCACGTCTCCATGGAGGCATGGTGCAACATACAAAAGCGATTTACCTTCTCTTCCATCGAGGCATCCATTCTTTTTTCTACCCCATTTCCAACCACCACATCTCCAGTCAGCCTGTCATCGTCCTTCAGCGTCCATAGCATTTCATTGTCTGGTTCCACCGTTGGTAGCCATTGTGAGATATGCACTAACGCCTCTGACACCAACCAACCTTCCGCCATGCTACCTTCCGGACGAGCTCGTTGTCGCACAAAGCCTTTCAGGGTTTTCATGAACCGCTCCAGGAAGAACATCCATCGCGTATGGACAGGTCCAACAATCTCCACTTCATCCACAAGATGCACAAGAAGGTGAACTTGTATCGTGAGCATGCTAGTGGGCAGGTATTTCTCAAAGAGACAGACCGTCTCAACTGCTCCCCGCCTTGCAGATTCAATAGAGGACGTCTTAATCTCTTTCTGTGAGATCCATTGCACCAAAGTCGACAGCTTGTAAATGGCCCCACAAATTTCTAGAGTTAGGCATCCCGCGATCGGTAGGACAAACTGCCACAAATGAGAAAGCATTAAGAATAATGGTCACTTTTCAAATTTCAAAATGTCCACGCTAATTAAAATCCATTCTTTTCACAAACCTGACATATCTTATGCCAATCATGGGATTTTAGCCCAGAAATCTGGTCATCTTTAGAAAATGCGGACCTGAGAGAACGCATCATACCCGTCGGAGTGTGGATAGACTTGATTACTTGCTTCACAATGCGCTCTTCTTTGGTAGACAAAACCCAGGGAGCGCGAGGAAGCTGCACTCCCCCTTCAGCACTTGACTGCGGCCAAAGCGCCTCCATCTTACCTACCTCCTTTAAATCCATTCGTGACCCTATAGTGTCTCTCTTTCCTGTGATGTGGTCCCATAGCAAGCTGCCCACATTTTTGAAAATATGCATGGGATCCAACAAGTGGTTGACCTGTAAGTGGGTCCAATATGGCAACTCGTAGAAAACTGAGAACCGTCGCATTCCATTTGGATGTGAATCCGGGTTTACCATTTTCAGCTCGTACCAGCTTGCAGCGTTCATACGTGCTGGAGGTCATCCAAGAAAACCTTCCCTGAGTTCATGATCCTCCGGCAAGAAAGCGGCGTGTCCTTGATATACCATCTTCTTCATGGTTCGTGACCTTCGGGAGTCTAACTGTGGCCCACACAATGGACATGCATGATAACCTGAGGTAACAAGACCTGCAAGGCGATCCACGACCTAATGAATACTTGATTGAATGAAATAAAATATAGATATTACCGGCGAGAACAAGGGTCTGCTCACCTGAGCACTCTCCCAATCCCGGAAAGTCATGCATCGTCCACATGAGAATGGCTCGAATGTTGGCTGACCGCCGACCATCGCGCCTGCTCATATCTTGCACCGTGACCCCCTCCTCCCACAAAATCTTAAGCTCATCGACTAATGGACGAAGATATACGTCCATATTTTTTACTTTGTAGCGGTCCGGGATGAGCAAGCTAAGGATGAGATGTCGTTTCTTCGTAGAAAGCCATGGAGGAATGTTGTAGTTGGCAAGCACTATAGGCCACACACTATAAGAAGTCGAGCGCAGACCGAATGGGTTCACACCATCCATGGCGAGACCGAGCCGAAGATTCCTTGGCTCTCGCGCAAAGCCTGGGAAGGTAGAGTCAATGTGGCTCCATGCGCGCGAATCTGCTGATATTCGTTGCACTCTATCTGTGGACCTATTCTGCACATGCCACATTGTCAAGCTTGCCATGGCAGACGTACGAAATATGTGGTTTATGCGGGGGATGAGCGGAAAGTGTCTAAGGACTTTTTGAGGGATGGTCTGCCCTTGCAAGTCCTGTCGATACCTGTGAGCACCACACTTTGGGCATGTCTCCATAGTCTCGTATTCATCTCGAAACAATATGCAGTCATTGATACATGCATGGATGTTATTGTAGTCCATGCCAAGCTTCCGTAAAACATGTCGCGCATCATCACGAGACTCAGGCATGGTGTTTGCAGGTGGCAATATATGATATTTCAATAACCTGAAAAAATCATAAAACACCTTGAAAAATCCATCCATGTTTGCAATAATACTGTTTTTTTTTTAAAATAATGAAGTCTGTGTGCAAGGTACCTGAATAACTCAGTCACACTCGTATCGCTCCAACCGTATTTTGCTTGCACACTTAAGAGTGCAAGCAATGTCTTCAACCGAGATACTCGGCACCCATCATATAATGGTATGGATGCTTCCTCTCTAAGCGGGTCAGATGTCTCAACATCCATGGGAATCAATGCATCGATCATTGCCTCCATCTCAGGCTCCAAGATTGTAGGCAAGTCGGGAAGGTTGTCTGTCTCCTCTGGCATTGACGGTATAGATGGGCCTTGCGAGTGGTTGATTGGCTCCTGCAATCCATCCATCGCACGTCCACGAACTCTTCTAATTGGCCGCAAAGGGTGCACTCCCCCTTGGGTCGAGACATCACCCCCCTGGATACAAAATTTGCCAACAAGACCCAATCTTATTGTGTATGGTTTTCAATTAGCTTGAGAGTACAATGCATGAAAAATGCTAACTTCAAATTACCGTTTGCTGAAAGTCTGCAATCGCCTGATCAATGATCTCAGATTGAAACTCGCCAAATCGTCGTACGTGTTCTATAGACAATCAGCGTTTTCGTCTAATTGCCAACTTGCATTGAGAGCAAGGACATGGGACACGCTGATTAAGATACGACTCGCGGTCTTGAACAATAGGACCTTCTTCGTTTGCCATCTTATCTACATTATAGCAAACAAGGCTTAAATGGATAGCTTTATGGAGATGTATGTCAAGTTGCAAGTTGACCATAAACCTTGCATTGTATATAGTAGTCGAGAGATTTTCCGATGTTATATCTCGGCCTTGTATCATGCTCAACGATTTGTTTGTCCCGGTAGATAATTTTTTGTTATATCTCGGCTTTGAGTATAAGTAATCCATTTTAAAATTAATGCGCACCATCTATGAAATTTTATAACTATAGTAATAAAATTTATTTCAATCAATTCTACTCATAGTCATAAGACCTGTGAGAAATTATCCTATACTCAATTTAAGGGTTTCTTCTTCTATAACAATAATTTTGGGTTCATTTTGATGAAGTACGTGGCCGTATGCAAAGCACATTGCATACCATTATCAATACGTATATTATCTTAAATTTCCTTCCCTTCCCTCTCCCTCTCTTTCTCTCCCTCTCCCTCTCTTCCTCTCTTTCTCTCATCCTCTCCCTCTCCCTCTCGTTCTCTTTCTCTCCCTCTCTCATTTCCTCCCTCCCCCTCCCTCTCCCTCTCCCTCCCTCTTTCTCCCTCTCCCTCTCCCTCGCTCCCTCTCCCTCCCCCTCCCTCTTTCTCTCCCTCTCTCATTTCCTTCCCCTCCCCCTCCCTCTCCCTCTCCCTCTCCCTCTCTTTCTCTTTTTCTCCCTCTCCCTCTCAATCTCTCTTTCTCTCTCATTTCCTAAACAAGCAAAAAATAAAGTGATTTAAACATCCTCCAAGCAAAAGGGAGAGGGAGAGATACAATGCACTCTCCCTCTCTTTCTCTTTCTATCCCTCTCTCATTTCCTTCCCCTTCCTCTCCCTCTCACTCTCTTTCTCTCTCATTTCCTCTCCTAAACAAGCAAAAAATAAAGTGATTCAAACATTAAACAAGCAAAAGGGAGAGGGAGGGAGAGAGAGAATGCACTCTCCCTCCTTCTCCCTCTCTTTCTCTTTCTCTCCCTCTCCTATTTCCTCCCCCTCCCTCTCCCTCTCCCTCTATTTCTCTTTCTCTTTCTTTCCCTCTCCCTCTCCCTCTCCCTCTCTTTCTCTTTCTCTCTTACTCTCTAGTTTCCTCTCCTAAACAAGCAAAGAAGAAAGTAATTTAAACATTAAACAAGCAAAAGGGAGAGAGAGAGAGAATGCACTCTCCCTCTCTTTCTCTCCCTCTCCCTCTCTTTCTCTCCCTCTCCCTCTCCTTCTCTTTCATTTCCTCTCCTAAACAAACAAAAGAGAACGATTTAAACCTTCAACAAGTAAAAGAAAGAGAGACTCACCAATGAGATATGGCAAGCGTGGGCGGCTTCTCTTTGCAACGAGGGCTCCTCCTCTCCTTCGCGAACAACGACGGTGGCGGTGGCGGCGGCGGCGGCGGCAGCAAGTCTCTTCCTCCTCTTTTCTCACAAAGCCTTGGCTCTCTCCCTCGCTCTCTCCCTCGCTCTCGCTCTCAAAAGGCGAAGAAAACAAAATGAAAACGGCGCTCTAGTTTCGGCCGCGCTTTTTTTCCCTGCAGCGTCGCTATATGCGTCGCTATGCGATGCAAATAGCGACGCATATAGCGACGCCAATTGCGACGCCAATAGCGACGCCTATAGCGACGTCGATATCCACCGTCGCTAATCGGCGTCGCTATTGCCCCATTCCCTTGTAGTGTAGGATGGCAACATATAGTATAGATTATGAAAAGATATTTACTCTAGAGCTACTAGGATGGCAACTATTAGATGTGTTATTGCTTTGGTAGCAGCCAAAGATTGGAGTTTGCAGAAAATGGATGTAAAGAATGCCTTTTTGCATGGTGAATTGCAAGAAGAGGTGTACATGAAGCAACTAGTAGGTTATGAGGATTTAGAACATCCCATATATGTGTGCAAGTTAAAGAAGGTGCTATATGGGTTGAAGTAAGCACCTAGGCCATAGTCTACAAGATCAAAGAGTATCTTTTCAACATTGGTCTTTATGTTTTTGATATTGATCACTCACTTTATATGAGAAAGGGAGGTGCATGTTTGGTCATCATGGTCATCTATGTGGATGACTTGATTGTTACACATGAAAGTAACAGTGGAATTACTAAATTCAAGGAGATTTTGAAGAAGAAGTTTGAGATAAAGGATTTGGGTGAGCTAAGGTACTTTCTTGGTATCGAGGTTATTGGATGTGATGATGGTATATGCCTATCCCAAAGGTAATATAGCTTGGATATGTTGTCCAATTATGGTATGACAACATGTAAGCCTCTCTCAGTGCCATTGGAGTAAAATGTGAAGTTGAGTGCTGACGTTGAGGATGAGGTAGAAGACCCTACTATATTCACAAGGATAGTATGAAGTTTGATTTACATGACTATCGCAAGGCCAGACTTGAGCTATGAAGTTTGATTCACATGACTATCGCAAGGCCAGACTTGAGCTATGATAGTATGAAGTTTGATTTACATGATCACAAGGCCAGACTTGAGCTATGATATTCACCTTATTAATTAGTTTATGCAAATGCTTAGAAAGTCTCATTTGGATGAAGTCATACACATATTGAGGTAAGTGAAGTCCACCTTGCGTTATATACTTTTTTATATGAGGTAGGTAAGAATATGCATGTGTTTGGATACACAGATGCAGATTGGGCAATAACATGTTTCAAAGAAGATCTACAAGTGGATTCATGTTTTTCCTTGGAAGTGCAATAGTTATGTGGAGCAGCAGAAAGAAACCTACATTTGCTTTATCAAGCACAGAGACTGAGTACAAATGTGCCATTATGGTAGCATGTGAGGTGAGACATCACAACAAAATTAGGCATGGATACACCCTTAAGGAGTACACATCCTTTTTTATTACCAGATTATAACTTGAAGATTTTCTCAACCAACCCAATGATATTAGTGGTTCTTGTCAATTTTTCTCTCTTCTCTCTCTTTTCTTTGATTGTAAGCCTACTCTTGAAGACCAAACAAATAAGCTAATTCCATCCACACCAACAAAAACACTTCATAACCCCCCAACACCGGCCACATAGGGCTTACCACTCGATGGTAGAGTAACATGGGACTGCCACATGTTTAGGAGGGGGTAATATTAACCCTCTCTAGAAAAGCAAGGATGAAGAAAATGCATGTAAGTGTAACTAAACATTTTCTTTAAAAAAAGAGACAAAAATAAGAGTGTCTATTATGCACTTGTAATTATTAACAAGAAATCTATGTTATACGTCATTGGAAGAAGAGACATGCTAACTCTCATGCAAATAGCAATGACATTTTGAGTAAGGCACAGGTCTACAAGTCTTTCTCAACAAGCTACTAGAAGGGTTTGTAAACGGATAATGTGTGCACAAAGGGAGAAAGGCTAGTTTAAGCTAATAACATGGAAGGGTATCCAAAAAGTCAAGGGCATGTGTAAAAGCTAAGAAATGAAAGGATAATCTCATTCTTGTTGATATATAATTTTTTTAAATGCCGAGAAGTGCTTAAAAATAGCCAAAATTATGAATATCAGGGGAAAAATAGACTTCGTCGAAGGCGGCGGTGGCAATCAGGACGATTTTAAGCAGCAAGTCCCTAAGGTGCTAATGCTTATTTTCATGGAAATCAAACGACGGCGGCGGATGGTCGAGCTGGAATTTCCCTAGATGTAAAATGACGTCAAGAATCCAAGCAAGCGTCAAATCTCCATTCCGAGATTGTTTGATCTCCCATTTAATCCCCGCAAGGTTTGGGGTTGTGAAGCAACTATTGGATCAAGAAGCCGAGAAGAGTGTGACGAGGCCCAACTTTGCAAATTTTGACACCACGGAGCCACCCGTCTAGACGGATCTCGAATCCAATGTCGAGGCGTCAGTTTTTTGCACCCACTCTTTTCTCCTCAAATGATGCTTTTCTGACTGGGTGAATCAGGAGGAATGCTCTTGGGCTTGGAATACTTCTATCCTTCACCCTCCATCGCCACAAATCAATCAAGAGATGATGCACTAAGTGAAGAGATAAAAAACCATTCTTTCTCTCTCCTCCCTCTCTCTCTTGCATAGAGGCTATTCATGTGCAAGGAATGAAGAAGAAGAGGGACTGAAGAATGCTTGTTCAGTTGTGATCCGATTGCTTCAAGATGAAAAGGAGGCTGAGGAAAAAGGTTCAGCACTGAAGAGTGGTTGTTGGTCAGTCTGTGGGCTACTCAGAATAATTATTAAAAAACCCACAACACGCAAGACACGCCGTATGCTTCAATTTTACAAATAAATTTGATTGTTTTGTTGTTTCATGGTCCAAATGTTGTTCATATGCAATGAAATTTTTTTTAACCTTTTTTACATCATGATTAAGGTTGGAATTACAGAAATACAGAACCCGTGATGATTTAGAGTCATTATTAATTCTTTAAAACCCGTAAAATGTCGTTTTTAGTGGAAATTAGTAGTTTTTTTTCGATTTTGAGTTGGAGAAAAGGGATGATAGTGGGATAAAATCAAAGAAAATGTTAAGTTTTAGTCGAGATGATAATCCAATATAAATAAATCAGAAAATATCTATTTTTCATGAATAATAAATAGAGAAAAATAGCAAAAAATGAGAAAATTTGGATTTTTCATGCTCAAAAAATATGAAAAAATAATATTTATTTGTGTGAATGTTTGGCAAGGTTAAAGTGTTACAACTATATATATCATCTCTCACTTGACTTGGGTCTCACCTATATATACTAACTCTACATCAATATGAATCATTCTTTGGGAGCATGTCTTATGTATCTCTCTCGTACTCTCTCTCTCTCTCAACATGGTATCAGAGCTATGGATGTGTAGCAACAACAAGGAAGTGATGATTTGATACATAAACTTGTTCAAATTAGAAGTATTAGTTAATTTTGTCTTTAAAAACAAAACCAGGTCCAGGTGCGTAGCTCTCGTCATGCTCTCGAATCCTGTCAAAACCGCTTGTCAATCGGAGTTCTGGATCAAAAGTTATGACAGTTCAGGATTCAAGACAGCAATTCTGCTCGAATCTCCGATTCTTTATTTAAAACTGTATTATATTTGATGAGAAGACTATGGGTGGCACATGGTCGTCAGATGTTTCAGATGATACACAGTCTTTGCTTAGTGCATTTCCTTACTTGCTGAGTGATTCTACTAATTCTGATGATCATAAACCTCCTTCACCTCCAAAGAAGATTGATGAAAATTTGGAGATCTATGTTGATCTTCCTATTGAGATAGAGCACGGATTCTATTCTATTGAATATGATGTCTTTGATGATGCTATGTCTATCCAAGAGGATCCAATATCATATATGGAAGCTATCAATTCATCTCAAAGGGATCAATGGCAAGAAGCTATGCAAGCTGAGTACGATTCTTTAATCTCCAAAGGTACATGGATTCTTACTGAACTCCCCCCAAATCGTGTTCCTGTCAAATGTAAATGGGTTTATAAAACCAAGACCAAAGCTGATGGCTCGTTTGATAAGTTCAAAGCACGACTTGTTGCAAAAGGTTACTCACAGATTGCAGGAGTAGATTATCAAGAAACATTTTCTCCCGTTGTGCGCTCCACAACTGTTAGTATGATTTTGGCTTTTGCAACACTATTTGATCTAGAAATTCACCAAATGGATGTTAAAACGGCTTTTCTCAATGGAGATCTTGAAGAAGAAATCTATATGGAGCAACCTGAAGGTTTTATGATTACAGGAAAGGAGCATCTTGTATGCCAGCTTCATCGTGCATTATATGGATTGAAGCAAGCCTCTCGTGCTTGGTATATTAAGATTGATCAGTTCCTCACATCTAAAGGTTTTGTTGCATGTTTTGCTGATCCAAATCTTTACATCAAAAGGGAGGATAAATATTTTATTATTCTTGCTCTATATGTTGATGATACTATTCTTGTGTCAAATAATATTGCTTTCTTGGATGCTATGAAGAAGCTATTATCGATTGCATTTGAAATGGTGGATCTTGGTGAGATACATTCTTGTTTGGGTATTCAAGTTCAACGACACCGACAACAAGGCATTCTTCTTCTTCGCCAGACAAAGTTTATTAATGATATTGTTAAGAAGTTTGGGTTGACAAATGCGCACTCTGCCAACACTCCCATTCTTTCAAGCTCTACCAAGGGTACATCTACAACACACAATGAAGAATCAGCCATTCATCAACCTTTTGCTAATCTTGTTGGTTGTCTTCAATTTATTGGTTTAAACACAAGACCAGATATTTTATTTGCAGCTAACTTTTTGGGACAGTATCTTTCTTCCCCTTCCACTATTCATTGGAGTGCTGCAAAACGTATTCTTAAGTACCTCAAGGGTACGAAGGAATTTGGTCTTATTTATCGTCGTCGAGAGGATTCTTCTTTATCTTCTTCAACTTCTCTTGACCTTATTGGATATACAGATGCTGATTGGGCAAGTTCACACTTATCCATGCGATCTACAAGTGGGAATTGTTTCTTTGTAAATGGATGTTTGGTTTCTTGGTCCAGCAAGAAACAACGATGTGTTGCGATTTCTACAACTGAAGCTGAATATGTTGCTGCATCATTAGTAGCTCGCGAGCTAGTTTGGCTTCGACAACTACTTGCAGATTTGGGACATCGTTCATCATCTAGTACACCTCTTCGATGCGATAACCAAAGTGCTATTAGTCTTACCAAAGACTATATACAACATAGTAAATCAAAACATATTGCTATTCATTATCATTATGTTCGACATGAAGTCAAGAAAGGTTCCATTATGGTGGAGCATTGTCCTAGTGATCAAATGGTTGCAGACATCTTCACAAAAGCTCTTAGTGAAGCTCGCTTTAGCTCATTAAGACATGCACTTGGTATTGTTCCAAGTTCTTGTCTCACTGGTTGAGGCATGTATCATTGTATTCAAGAAAACTTTATAGTAAATTATTTTTGTATCGTAGGTATGTGTAGGGGCTCGGGTTTTTCCCTTGTTCTCCCCAAGGGTTTTTTCACTCGCAGCCAAAGACCTTTATTTGAGTGGGGATGTTACAACTATATATATCATCTCTCACTTGACTTGGGTCTCACCTATATATACTAACTCTACATCAATATGAATCATTCTTTGGGAGCATGTCTTGTGTATCTCTCTCGTACTCTCTCTCTCTCTCAACATAAAGCATGAGGTCAAGCCTCAGTTTAGCCTTGTCCTTTATGTTATAGTCCATGTTTATCGCTTTTTACATACAAAAATGATACAAAACAACCATTTACACCTATGCACCGCAGCAACACCTAAACGGTAAGGGAGGAATGAAGATTGTGTGATGATCTAATTGCTGAAAAGATACAAATTTTGATTTCCCTCTTTTTATATAGCATTTAGGGATCATTCCATAATTAAATAGAGGTGACTAGTAGCACGAAAGTTCCGGTGCTAGTCCCTAAAGCAGCGCAACACATAACGCTTAGTTAAAATTAACATCATATTCGGGAATATGGAAATTTCCAATAAGTTTGGGACACGTGGTCAAATCTTTGGATTTGTCATAACTTGAACACTATAACTCCAAATTGAGCGCTCTATAGCTCAATAGATTCCATTTTTCAAGTGCTTTCCAATGATAGGTCACATCATATGGTTTTGAGAAACTTATGGGTATGTTATCTGGGTGCCACCTTTTTAGTATTCAAAAAATAGGAATTGGGAGATTCCCAAACTCACTAATATTGTGTTAATTCATGAAAGGGCTACTTTCCACACCTCACATGGCTAGTTTTTTTAATCATAAAATGGTTATGCACAATTGTCATACACCTTGCATCAAGCATACCATGTGGTATCTCCTAGAATGCATTGCACTTGACTGATAAACTTTGAACAACGTTGAGAGGATAGGAAACCTAAGTCATAGTTTAGACGGATGCTTCCGTTGGGAAAAGTTTTGTGAGGCAAATAAAAATCTCCTGGAACGCTGAATTATGAAAGAGTGGAGTTTGTACGAATGTTTTATGTGTTAACGACGCATCTTGGGGCTAATCCCTGAGGTGTAGGAGAGTCGCAATGGAGCCACAACAATCAGCCGAGAGGTGCTTCCTTATGTGTGTATTACAAGGCATTATGCCTATATGTTATGGGATCTCCTTCTAAGGAGAAGGGAATGTGAACGTTGGACTACATATTGGATACAAACGCAAAATCGTCATAAGTATTTAGTGCAAAGTGAGTTTTAGACGCACCTGGCTCGTGAGGCCGTGCGGTGGGGTTGTCTATCATATTTATGAGGCCCGGATAGTGCCATAGCCAGTGCTGGCCCATTTTAGGTCCCATCAGTGGTGCATCTACCGGGAGCCGCCAAGAAGTGGTGGTTCTCGAATCTAGGGTTTTTAGGGACCAAATAGTTGGTTTATGTCCTCTGACAAGGACCATCAAGCCGAAATACAAAAAGCAGAATGTGCTAAGAGGGCTAGATGGCGGTTGGAGATTGTAAGACGATATTCTCCTCAAAGGAGCAGCCCGTTACGCATAAGTGGCAATGGTTCTAGTAACCTAGGTGTTACGAGTAGCTCTTTGAGTGCAAGTGGAAGTCTTGGTACTTTCTTATTTCCATTTAATCAACCCACAACAAGTGGGAGTATAGTGTTTCCTACACAAACTCCTGTTGTCAATCTGGCTGTAGCCATGGCACAACCTATTGCAATTTCAGCAGGTACACCCGATTTACCAGAGCAGCGTTGCCCATTTTCCATGGGTTAGCAGAAGAAGATGGAGAACTCCACATTAAGGAGTTTCAAATGCTCATGCTCAACTATTGAATCCAAGATGAAGGACACCTAATGATGTTCTTCAACATGATATTAAAAGGAAGAGTGGCAATGTGGTATCACGGTCTAGAAGCCGGAACCATAACTAGCAATGCCCGATTCTTTATGGCTTTCTATAGGGATTTTTCCCCTGAGAAGGGTGGGCAGTAATATTGATTGTGTATTCTAAATGTAACATGCCAAGAGCCAAATGAGAATGTCTAGGCATATGTCAAGAAACTAAAGCAAGTTCTTCGCAAACTTAACGTTTATATTCCCATTCTAGCTATTGCATAATTGCAATATTTTCTACATGGATTGGATTTTAATATCCAGGTGCAGCTGACTAGTTTTGCTTTGGCCAATATCGACAGTGCCATTACCCAAGCAGAAGGAGTAGAGTCACGCTTACAAATGGCTTATGCAGCAAGGATCAATTGGAATGGTAATAATTTGGCCTTGACCAATGGGAGTCAAGGGGACCCCATGTTAAATGTGGGTGGCAGAGGGAATATTATATCGAATCTACCTATGTTACCATCTCCTCCTAGTATGACTATGCCTATGGCTAGTCAGGCAGCCTCACTAAATAGCGATGTAAACCAAATAATGAATCCTAATGTTGTCCCAGTTGGTCTAAGTGGATAATTCTCAATCAAGTGGTTAGGCCCATGGGACGACAGACTGACGATCGCGGCTATGAGTCGAGTGCTTCTAATGTCCTTGGTGAAGTTAAGGATATGATGAAGCACTATACTGATATGATCTCTAAACAGTACAAATAGCAGTGGATGTCAATTTCCTTAGGAATCAGCAGAATTTGATAGGGAGCCGATGCCGTGAAAATAGTGGCCCCTCAAGATTCAACTGTAAGTGGTGTGGTGGCCAACATTTCCCTAGGAATTTCCCGAATGTCAAATGTGATATTTGTGGGAAGTCTAGCAACTTAGCTATTACCTGTTAGAGTAAGATATATTCTCTCCAACAAGGGAGTAAACAAGTGGGTCCAGTTAACCATTGCGTGCAAGGAAACAATCTCCAGCAAGACGATGGACCAAGGCAAATGATGCAAAGAGGAAAAGCTATTGTAGAGAAGTTACCTCATGGCAGTGGAGTCAGCCTTATTGAGGCTGTACATGTCAATGATGCTGAAACTTCTAATCTACGAGCCGTAATAAGAGGCCAAAAGGCTAAAGAGGGTGAAAAAGATAATGCAAAATCTATTGAGGGAAGCCCTAAGCAAGATCCTAGGGAAAAGCAAATCCTGAATCTTGATAAGGAAGGTGGACTGTTAAGACTTTTTGGTAGTAAAGTCGATCCCAAGGAGGATAAAGGATTGCCAAGAAAGAAGATAAAGGCTAAAAAAGAGGCACCGAAACCCATGGGAAGACCAAAGGAGAGAATGGTTTGGCACGAGAAGAGAACTTTGGTTAATTACTATGACTTTGATCTAGCAAGTTCCCTTTGCGAAGTCAAACCAGACGTGAATCTCCTGCAATTGATTAAACTTTCTCTAGGAGTACGCAAGGAATTCAAGAAAATCCTGCGTATAGGGTATATAGTAGAGCTTTGGGCATAGCTAGAGTGGGGGAAGATTAGTTCGATCATGCTGAAAAGCATTGCCCTAGGGTTCCAGCATATGTGGATGGAATATTAGTGGAGCACGCTATCCTGGACACTAAATCCTCTGTCAATATCATAAGTTCAGACTTGATGGAGAGGTTAGGTCTAGAGATCCAAAAAGACGGCTCCACACTTCTTAGGATGGCTGATGATAGTCTAAGACAACCAGAAGGTTGCATTACTAAGGTCCACGTTAGTATAGTTGTGAGCGTGGAATGCTATCTAGACTTTAGGGTGATAAGGTTTGCAGGACGTCCTAGCTATCGAGTTTTGCTAGGTAGGCCATGGATTCTATGGAGAGACTATCAAGTCAATATACCCGCTGGTCGAGTGATTCTAGGTTGAGGTGCCCATCATGTAATAGTGGATGCTTACCCTGAGTCTCCTTAGAGTGAGAGAGCTCCCCTATCCTCCATTGAACTAGAAATAGTAGATGATCCATCTGGTAGTGAGACGTCATCGAGCAATGGATCTAAGGAAGGGTCCACTAAAGAGGATATCTATCAGATAACCTTGAATGAGCCAATAGATCCTCATGATCGAATAAGAGACGCGGACATTATTGAGCTTGATCTTGGTACGCTGAATGATTCGCGGCCAATTAAATTAGGGTCCATGCTCAATGCGGAAGAAAGAGAGAATTATGTGTCCTTAATTCGAGAGTTTCGCGACATTTTTCTTAGAGCTATGACAAACTTTGGGATATTCCTCCCCATCTAGCCATGCATACTATTCCTGTAAAGGAGGGTACCTTCCCTGTACGTTAGAAAGTAAGGCGTATGCCTTTTGAATTAAGGGATGGGTTGTACAAGGAACTACAGAAGTTGCGGAAAGTAGGTTTGATCTTCCCTGTTCAGCATACGGAATGGTGCTCACCAATTGTGATCAAGAAGAAGAAGAATAATCAAATCTATCTTTGTGTAGATTTTAGAGATTTGAATAAGAAGGCTGTTAAAAATTACTACCCGTTGCCATTTATTGACAAAATTTTGGATCAACTAGCGGGTAGGGAAATCTATTCATTTATGGACTGCTTTTCAGGGTATAGCCAAATGGCGATTACTGAGCAAGGCAAGCTAAAAATGATATTTATTAGAGTCTTCGATACCTTTGCGTACCATGTGATGGCATTTGGGTTGTGTAATGCACCTAGTTCGTGGCAGAGAACAGCTGACAAGACCTTTGGTGACATCTCCCCAGAGGAGCTGAAAGTATTCATTGACAATCTGGGGGCAGCCACCGTAAGGGATAGAGAGTTGATCATTTTGCGGAAGTGTTTTGAGTGTTGCAGACAATTTTGCATAGCTCTTAACCCACGGAAGTGCGTCTTTGGAGTCCCTTATGGGCTCTTGTTGGCCCATGTGGTCATATCCATAGGGATTGTGACTGATCCTGAAAAGATCAAGGTCATAGTCGCCATGAGTCCGCCACGTACTCCAAAGGAAGTGCATAGCTTTCTGTCCTCAGTAGGGTATTATCAGAGGTTTATCAATGCATTGCAAGTCCTTATTCAACAACAATCGAATAGATGCCGTATCAAGATAAAAACCATTTCTAAATATACTAACATGCTAAATGCATTGCAAGTCCATGCTGGGGCTGATTTGAGACCTGCAGGAGAGCTTAAATTGGTTGATGGGGCGGTTAATTCCTTATTCTGGAGCACCCATATCTCGAGCAAAGATATTATCAAGGGAGGCTTATCTGGTGGAGCAAGGTATATAAAGTGATTGAGCAAGAATACAATACCTTTGTGTGGGAAATTAAAGTTTTCTGCCATCACTGCTTACAAATCTTGACAAGCATTCCTCTCGAGTTTAATGATGAAGGTGCGATGGAGCCATCAATTCATCCTCTAAATATGTTGAACTTTGACTATCATAATTATGAATAGGGGAGTTCTTGGTGGCTAGCTGTGTAAACCCATTATGGACGTATATATTATACTTTGATGGAGCATCCAGGGGCCCTAATAGAAAAGGAAGTGTTGGGGTAGTTATCCGCGATCCCCGACGTAGAGTTACAATGAAATTAGCTGCTTACATCCGGGTAGGATTCACCAACAACATGGCCGAGTATAAAGCCCTGATTATGGGATTGAATATTGCTAAGAAAGGTGGCATTAGGCGGTTGTTAATAAAAGAGGATTCCCAGCTGATCTTAAATCAACTCAATGGGACATATACAGTCTGGAATCCTCTCCTTCGTATGTATCATCTCACTGCTATAACCCTACTTGATGAATTTGAGAGCATATCTCTTCAGCTGATTCCACGTTATTGGAATCAGTTTGCGGATTCCTTAGCTAATTTTTCTTATGAAGAGGACCTCTTTTTCAACTGTGTTCCAAGTCCGGATGTTGCTATTGATAATGAGATAGGACTTGGTTGCTTGTGGGGGGATGTTATCAAACCACGCATTATATGGCAAGCGATGGTTGATATGGGTAATGCAAAGAGTAGCTGAGACCCATCTACCATTATTATCTTGGACCCATAGGTTGATCTGACAACATGTTATGCATACGCCTCTTGCTACATATGTAGGAGGTATGGGCCATAATTTGATGCATTTAGTTTAGGGCTGAGAGCCCTATTTTTTCCCTTGGAATGGAGTGTATTTGCATATATTTACCTTTTTCCAAGGAGGGATCTCTATGAGCTGTTTTGTTTGATTTCGTTAGGCCAAGAGGGCCAGTTGCTTTAAGTCATTAATGTCTAATTTATTAGGCCAAGAGGGCCCTTTTTTTTCAAGGTTAATAATCTATCTCTTTAGGCCAAGAGGGCCCATTAGTTTGCCGTGAAATGTGCTATTTTTTTTAAAGGCCAAGAGGGCCCTATCTCTATTTGGTGCAGGTACATTTAATGCTTGTTGTTTTAGTGATTGCACCATACAGGTTGACAAAGTTGCTGGAGGGAGCCTTTGCTGCAAAGAAGCTTCTTGTGGACATTCCAGGTGGTTTCGTCCCCTTTTCTAGTTTTTTCCCTTAAGAAATTAATGATATATGTGCGGGTGAGGTTTACTTTCTTCTGTTTGTTGGGGACCGGCAATCAAGGCATGAAGTCCCACGTTTAGGTTAGGTATGTCTAGGGGAGGTCTGAGTAGTCATTTCCTCTTGCAAGGCATTGTCTGGTATTGAAATACCTATTTTAGATGGGAGTTCTAGTGACTCTATTCTGTTGATTTGCTAGGCGGCCATTCTAGGAGTTCCTGTTAGTTGTGAGGCAGTTAGAGAAGCCTGCTAAAATAATGATGGAAAGAGAAAAAACCCTAAAGATCTGAAAGAAAGTATAAATATATACAAAGGTTTGCAAAAAGGGGTTCTAACCCCTATAACAATAGAAAAGAAAAGAATAAAAATACTTGAGCTGTTGGTTATCACCTTGCAAAGGCCTGGTAGATTCCTGGGGATGAGTCAGACCCGGGGCCGATGCCTTGTCTTCCTTGGGGTGACATCTTGCCATAAAAGAAGAAATGGAAGACGGTTGGAGCGAAAATAAAAGTGAGCGTTAGAAAAGGATTAAGTGTCGCCTTGTGAGGGCTTGGTAGGTTCTTGGGTACCGATACAGGACCTGAGGCCAATGCCCTGTTCCTTGGGTCACTACACTTGGCTCCCTCCTTTTTACACGCCCGAGTATGGAAAGTAAAAATTTAAAAGAAAAGAAGTAATGTGCTAAAAGAAACTATTTCTTGATCAAGCTATAAGAGTCCTCGCCTAGTAGGAGCTCTTGGTTGAGTTGTCCTTAGTTAGCTAGGTAGTTCATACCACCACTTAGGGCGACCTCTTTGATAGTTCTTTTTAGCTTGGTTGTGTTGCAATAGTTGGTTAGTGACTGGCTTCGGGCCTTCTATCAGATTATGCTGGGCCTACTCCTTGTGGATTTCATGCCTTGGTTTCATCAAGGGGTAGGGTAAGAGCTGTGATGTGTCTTGTTGTATTTTGTATTAGCTTGATGCTCCTTTTTGTTGTTTATGTACACATCTATTCATGGGATTCGACGCGTTGAGTCGCCCTATCCCATGGTAGCCAATGACAGATGATTTTTAATGCTGAGAAATGCTTAAAAATAGCCAAAAAATTATGAATATCATGGGAATAATAGACTTCGTCGAAGGTGACGGTGACAATCAGGACGATTTTAAGTGGCAAGTCCTTAAGGCGCCAGTCCTTATTTTCATGGAAATCAAACGGTGGCGGATGATCGAGCTGGAGTTTTCCTAGATGTAAAATGACGTCAGAATCCAACGCAAGCGTCAGATCTCCATTCCGAGATCGTTTGATCCCCCATTTAATCCTCGCAAGGTTTGGGGTTGTGAAGCAACTACCGGATTCGGAATCCGAGAAGAGCATGACGGGCCCTGGCTTTGTAGATTTCAACGCCACGGAGCCACCCGTCTAGACGGATCTCAAATCCGATATCGTTTGCCCCCTCAAATCTGAAAAAACCATTTGACCAAGAGTGTGAATGCAAAAGCATGAACTAGATATTTTGGGCATTTAGTTTAAAGCTCTAATTAAAAGAGCTTATGGGCAAGAAATGCCCACGATTTGAAACGATGGTGGAGGGGGGGGGGGGGGGTGGGGGCGGAGAGGCATCAGTTTTTTGCACCCTCTCTTTTCTCCCCAAATGATGATTTTCTAACCGGGTGAATCAGGAGGAATGCTCCTGGGATTGGAATGCTTCTATCCTTCGCCCTCCATTGCCACAAACCGATCAAGAGATGATGCAATGAGTGAAGAGATAAAAAACCAGTCTTTCTCCCTCCTCCCCCTCTCTCCTGCATAGAGGCTATTCATGTGCAAGGAATCAAGAAGAAGAGGGGCAGAAGAATGCTTGTTCGGTTGTGATGATCGGATTGCTTCAAGATGAAGAGAAGGCTGAGGAAAGAGGTTCAGTACTAAAGAATGGTTGCTGGTTGGTCTGTGGGCTGCTCAGAATAATGATTAAAAAACCCGCAACACGCAAGATACGCGGTATGCTTCAATTTTACAAAGAAAATTGATTGTTTTTGTTGTTTCATGGTCCAAATGTTGATCATATGCAATGAAATTTTGTTTGAGCCTTGTTTACATCATGATTGAGGGCTAGAAGTACATAAATACAGAACCCATGATGATTTAGAGTCGTTATTAATTCTTTAAAACCCGTAAAATGTCATTTTTGGTGGAAATTAATGGTTTTTTTCGATTTTGAGTTGGAGAAATGGAATGAAAGTGGGATAAAATCAGAGAAAATGTTAAGTTTCAATCAATATGATAAGAAAATATAAATAAATCAGAAAATATCTATTTTTCATGAATAATAAAAAGAAAAAATAGCAAAAAATAGAGAAATTTAGGTTTTTTGTGCTCAAAAAATATGGAAAAATAAGATTTATGTGTGTGAATATTTGGCAAGGTTAAAGCATGAGGTCAAGCCTCATTTTGGCCTTTTCCTTTATGTTATAGTCCGTGCTTATCGCTTTTTACATACAAAAATGATACAAAACAACCATTTACACCTATGCACCACAGCAACACCTAAATAGTAAGGGGGGAATGAAGGTTGTGTGACGATCTAATTGCTGAAAAGATACAAATTTAATTTTCCTCTTTGTGCATAGCATTTAGGGATCATTCCATAATTAAATAGAGGTGACTAGTAGCATGGAAGTTCCGGTGCTAGTCCCTAAAGCAACACAGCACATAACGCTTAGTTAAAATTCATGAAAGGGCTATTTCCGTACCTCACATGGCTGGTTTTTTTAACCATAAAATGGTTGTGCACAATTGTCATACACCTTGCATCAAGCATGCCATGTGGTATCTCCTGGAATGCATTGCACTTGATTGATAAACTTTGACCAACGTTGAGAGGATAGGAAACCTAAGCCGTAGTTTAGATGGGTGCTTCCATTGAGGAAAGTTTTGTGAGGCAAATAAAAATCTCCTGGAACGCTGAATTATGAAAGAGTGGAGCTTGTACGAATGCTTTATGTGTTAGCGACGCATCTTGGGGGTAATCCTTGAGGTGTAGGAGAGTCACAGTGGAGCTGCGGCAATCGGCCAAGAGGTGCTTCCTTATGTGTGTATTACAAGGTATTATGCTTATATGTTATGGGATCTCCCTCTGAGGAGAAGGGAAGGTGAACGATGGACTACATACTAGATACAAACGCAAAATCATCATAAGTATTTAGTGCAAAGTGAGTTAGCCAGTGCCGGCCCATTTTAGGTCCCATCACTTATAGTGTGAAAATTTTCAAAGCTCTCTTCTTCCTTTTTGCTTGTATATTGTTTGAGAGAAAGAGATTGTGTATGTGTATGTATGTGTGTTTGTGTGTGTGGGATAGAGTGAGGGATTTATGCAAGTGAAGCCCTTACTTCCTCTTCTTCTTTTCCCCATTTCTTTCCCTTCTTTTTCATCTTCTTCTACTCAAATCTCATGCAATCATTGAAGGCTATGGAGGTGGAGCTTGCTTAAGGCACATCACATTGAGTCATGAGGTTGTTGAGACCTCTCCTGATAAACTATAATGCAAAGGTAAATTGGTGAGTTTGCTATGTTTATTTTGATGGTGTGCAAGGTTTATATGAGAGGTAGCCATCACCATGTTGGTTGAAGTACTTGAAACAATAGGCATTCCATCAAGTTTGGCATTCATAGCTTATGAATGGTACAATATTTAGGGTATTTAACATTTGATCTTTTAGCTTTTTCAACTTGTGATGGATGGCTTGTTCTACCATCTTCATTATGTGAAAATCTATTGTTACCTTGAAAATTTTGAATGACTCTCAAAGATCATCGATAAATTCTCCATAATCTCTTTTTGTCACCATCCTACATCACTCTTTCTTGAGCTAATAGGTATATTTTCCTTGGCAGAGTTGGTGGGTTTAGTCACCATTGGGAAGTGCAGCTACTATTGTGGTTCCACTTCTTGATGGGTAGTAAGGACTAAGTCAGTGGGTTTGGACAATTACGATCTTAGATCATGGTTTTGTTTGGAATAATTCCTAGGGTTAAGGGGCTCTTATGTGTTTCTAGCTCCTTGTGGATGTGCATGTAAGGGAAGTGATTTGTGCTTCATAGAGCCTTTGTTAAGGGTTCCTCTAGGAGGTATGGATCCTTGGCCTGGAACTATAGGATGATTGCTCTTGTCTAATCTAGTTATGAGAGGTGAGGACATAGGAAAGTCACTCTACGTTTCATTTTTCAAGGAAGAACTAGATAACACTAGGGAAAAAATTGAGAGCTAGACTAGGTTTCATATCACACAATGGAGATTAAATCACTTGAAGAAGTTGGGATTGCATTGAAGCGAAGCGTAGTCGTCTAGGATTGTTGGTGGGTCATGGGTAAGGCAAAACACGGATACACTGACATCAAGCACCATGCTTCCTACTCCAAGTTTGCTAGCCACATGTAGATCTTCTTTAATGAGAAGCTTATCAAACAAGGGAAGGTTTTGGGAAATGGCTAAAATTTCAATATCATGGATGATTGATAACACTCATAGGGATGTACGAGCAACACATGAGGGGTTATGACTGTCAATGAGAATGCGGTCTACGCACAAAGGCACCTTATCTTTTTCCTTTCTATTCCATTGCTTCTAGTTTTTCCCTGTTTGTCTCATAAAGGGCAGTATAAAAGAGGAGACTAGATGTAATTCTCTAGCTCTAGCTTTTGGCATACCTTTTGTGATTTCCTCAATAATGGCCATGTAGCAAGAGGAAATTTGTCATTGTTCATTATAGATCAATGGCTTTTCTAACAGCTGTTTATGCTCATTTCTAGGTTTTCCAATGTCGATGTAAATGCATGCTTGTGTGAGCAATGTCAATTTTGCATCAAGCTGAACTAGACACTTCATTGATGGTTCATTCATCTATCGTGTTAGCTCATCAACAATCTCCTCGAGAGTCTTCTTTGTGGGCGTAGGCTTGAGGTACATTGGAGGTTCTAAAGGTGACAAATATGTTTCTTGAAACATTGTTTTTATAGCAATCACACTTAAGTCATTCAACCTTTGGACGAGGAATGATTGAATTATCATTTGTACCACAATGATAGAATGAAGATGGAGAGAGAGAGAGAGAGAGAGAGAGAGAGAGAGAGATAACTAAAAGGTTAAAGATTGGCTAGCATGACATTGATTAAACATTGTTAGCTTTCGAGTATATACATACAATTTTTTATTCATGTATCAAGATATATCCTAAGATGTTCTAGAATAGTCAAGCATGTAAAAAATAGCTCTTCATCCAAACAAAAACATTGATTGCATATTAAAATAATCACAAAAAGCTACACATGTAACGTGCCCACCCCTCACATGCGGGACACGTCTTAGCAGTCCATCGAGAGATCAATCTAGAAGACACCGCCCGGCACTCCCAAGGAATGACATGGAGTTTGCCAACTAGGGTCTCTCGAGTTTGCCTCGCAACGGAACTTATTCGACTGTTCCCACTAGGATTGATCTGAAGTCTGAGTTCCTAGTAGTCGAGTCTTCCTAACAGCCTTCTAGCATCGATTGATAGCATGTTCACTTTGCGTAGATACATCTGGACCAAGGTAGACTCATACCACCCTTGGTTCAAAGAGAATGGAAAATGAGAGGGATGCGTCACTCGACCTCTCTGCCCGTAGGGCATAGTCCCATTCCGGTCCCCTAAAATGGTATGAATCAGGGTTCTAACCAACATTGTCTAAAGTCATCGTCTAACTTTTCCTAACATTTCTCGTTAACATTTCCTTTGAGGAAAGCTCTCGACTAACTGAGACCACCCTTCCGTAGGATAGACCCATTGGTCACATCCACCATGCTTCCCTCGGGGGTTTTTTTAGTTATCTAATTACCTACCACATTATATTTGACACATAAAAGCAGCTTCCTTAATTAACCAGTTAATCACAGGTTCTTTTACATAATTTAGGGCACAAACACTAAGACAAGATAAAACAAGATCAAACACTTAACTTATCTTCAGATTAATGTTTGTCTCCCACCCATACAGGAGAATTAAGTGTCCCTTTCTGCGCAGAAAAATCCTTCCGTCTCCCGACAATAAAAACCCGAAGGTTTATCCTACCAAGATTCTGCCTTGTAACTAGTATCAACACCTCAAGATCCCATCTCGAGTCACGTAGAACACTTGTGTAGGGTCCGGAGGCATTAGGATTTACGGCCGGAGCCCCCCTGGCACCAAGCGTTCGGAGGCATTGGGATTTACGGCCAGAGCCCCCCTGGCACCAAGCGTCCTCCTACGCCAAGTAATTTCCACGGAGAGACCTCTCGCGGTGGGTTTGGTCCACATTCCCAGCGCAGATTCATAACCCCCTTGGTTACGGTTTGGCGGTTTGCGGGGGTAGCTAGCTCCATCCTTCCTTAATTATCCCTTTAGGAAATCATCCACAACTGAACCAACCAGTCTAATAACATTTACTAGGGAAAACATCCCTTTTGTTCCCATGGCAATTTATCCTTACAGTTCCCACCATGAAAATATAATAACTTGGATATTCATCCAAAACAACAGCCAATCCTTAAGTATCCTTTCAGGAACAATCAAGTTGAAACAACCAGCCTAACATTCTTTAACTAAAACATCCTTTCCTAATCTAGCAAGTAACCACTCTGCTTACTAACCTCTTTTCCATCTTAAACAAGGTCAACCCTCATTAGAAACATCAATGGTAAACCATCTCAACACTTCTAAGAAACATGCTTAGCATAAATCAACTACCATAAAGTTTTCTCTCCCCCTTGGGTTAGGGCTTCGCAAGGTCAATTTAACAAATTCCTTCTAGATCCTTTAAATGATCTAAGTGGTCTTCCCCTTTATCTTGATTTGATCAAGGCCAACATTGCCCTATTGTTTCAAACATAGACAAGTTTGGTGGTTTGTACAACATTCATGTGAAGTTCCTTTCCTAAATACCCTCAACATTCTTCCTTAGATCGATTGCAACCCGCAAGATCCGATACCTTGGGAATTGGGGTTTTCCCTAAGTTCGCCTTTGCTTGTAAGGAACAAGAATCTACATAGTCGAATGGCAATTTAACTCATGCTTTTTAAGTTATGGACTGGTGATCCACCCTTTCCAACGATCTTAGCATCGACTAGGTCTTCATAGGAATTTTTCCCTAGATAGTTTACCTATCTAACTCCTAAATGTTGTTGCGCATTGAGTCCACTAGGACGTCCTTACCCTAGTATGTAAGTCTCCCCTTCTTGGAAGAACAAGAGAATTTTTTCGTCCCAAGTTCTAATGCATTTAAACTATATTTATGAACTTATAATTTACCATAAATCTCGGGTCTTAGAAAAACCTGATTTTGATCCGCAGGTGTTGAGACATTAACAGTTCCACTTGATTCGATCTGCTTCTTTTCCCCTTTCACAGCTCCCACTCTCGTACTTCAATCACGTCGGACGAGCTCTTGTCCTCCTTCCTCAAAGTGCGAACCTTGCAAGGAACTCCATAGCTTTGCTAGGAATTCGGCAGCCCTTAATTTGAAGGGAATAGTGGCAATGTTCCCACGGTTTAAGTGAGGGGGAAGGATGAGTAGGAACAAGGCTTGAGAAGGGGGGAGACCTTAGAAGATTCCAGAACCTTCTCTTTCTCTCTCATTCTATCTCTTCTTCTTCTGCTTCTTCTTCTCCTCTCTCTCCCTCTTCTTCTCCTTCTCTCTCCCTCTTCTTCTCCTTCTTTCTCTCCCTTCCTCTTCTTCTCCTTCTTCTTCTCCTCTCTCTTCTTCTTCTCATTCTCTCTCTCCCTCTTCTTCTTGTTCTTCTTCTCCTCTCTGCCTCTTCTTCTCCTTCTCTCTCTCCCTCTTCTTCTTCTTCTTCTTCTCTCTCTCCCTCTTCCTCTCCTTCTCTCTCTCGCTCTTCTTCTTCTTCTTCTTCTTCTTCTTCTTCTTCTTCTTCTTCTTCTTCTTCTTCTTCTTCTTCTTCTTCTTCTTCTTCTTCTTCTTCTTCTTCTTCTTCTTCTTCTTCTTCTTCTTCTTCTTCATCATCATCTCTATTCCAGTTACACAATTTATTGCTTCACTCATAGTTTTGCTCTGATATCAACTGTAATGTGCCCGCCCCTCAAATTGCGGGACACGTCTTAGCAATCCATTGAGAAATCAATCTAGAAGACGCCGCCTGGGACTCCCAAGGAATGACACGAGGTTTGCCAACTAGGGTCTCTCCAGTCTGCCTTGCAACGGAACTTATCCGGCCGTTCCCACTAGGATCGACCGAGTTCCTAGCAGTCGAGTCTTCCTAACAGCCTTCTAGCGTCCGTTGACAGTCGCTCCACTTTGCGTAGATACATCTGGACCAAGGCAGACTCATAATGCACTTGGTTCAAAGAGAATGAAAAATGAGAGGAATGCATCGCTCGACCTCTCTGCCTGTAGGGCATAGTCCCATTCTGCTCCCCTAAAATAGTATGAATCAAGGTTCTAACCAACATTGTCTAAGGTCATGGTCTGTCTTTTCCTAGCATTTCTCGTTAATATTTCCTTTGAGGAAAGCTCTCGGCTAACCGAGACCACCCTTCCGTAGGATAGAGCCATTGGTCACATCCACCACACTTCACTCGGGGGTTGTTTTAGTTATCTAATTACCTACCACATTATGTTTGACACATAAAAGCAACTTCCTTAATTAACCTGTTAATCACAGGTTTCTTTACGTAATTTATGGCACATACACTAAGACAAGATAAAACAAGATCAAACACTCCTTACCTTATCTTCAGATTAATGTTTGTCTCCCGTCCATACAGGAGAATTAAGTGTCCCTTTCTGCCTCTGCAGAAAATTCCTTCCGTCTCCCGGCAATAAAGACCCGAAGGTTTATCCTACCAAGATTCTGCCTTGTAACTAGTATCAAGGCCTCAAGATCCCATCTCGAGTCATGTAGAACACTTGTGTAGGGTTTGGAGGTATTGGGATTTACGGCCACAGCCCCCACTAGCACCCAAGCGTCCTCCTACGCCAAGTAATTTCCACAGAGAGACTTATCGCAGTGGGTTCGGTCCACATTCCCGACACGGATTCATAACCCCCTTGGTTAGGGTTTGGCAGTTCGCGGGGGTAGCTAGCACCATCCTTTCTTAATTATCCCTTTAGGAAATCATCCACAACTGAACCAACCAGCCTAATAACATTTACTAGGGAAAAATATCCCTTTTGTTCCCATGGCAATTTATCCTTACAGTTCCCACCATGAAAATATAATCACTTGGATATTAATCCAAAATCACAGCCAATTCTTAAGTATCCTTTTGGGAACAATCAAGCTGAAACAACCAACCTAACATCCTTTAACTAGGAAAACATCCTTTCCTAATCCAACAAGTAACCGCTCCTCTTACTAACCTCTTTTCCATCTTAAACAAGGTCAACCCTCATTAGAAACATCAATGGTAAACCATCTCAACAGTTCCAAGCAACATGCTTAGCATCAATCAACTACCATAAAGTTTGCTCTCCCCCTTGGGTTAGGGCTTCACAAGGTCAATTTAACAAATTCCTTCTAGATCCTTTAAATGATCTAAGTGGTCTTCCCCTTGATCGTGATTTGATCAAGGCTAACATTTCCCTATTGTTTCAAACATCGACAAGTTTGGTGGTTTGTACAACATTCTTGTGAAGTTCCTTTCCTGAATACCCTTAGCATTCTTCCTTAGGTCGATTGCAACCTGCAAGATCCGATACCTTGGGAATTGGGGTTTTCCCTAAGTTCGCCTTTGCTTGTAAGGAACAAGAATCTACATAGTCGAATGCCAATTCAACTCATGCTTTTCGAGTTATGGACTAGTGATCCGCCCTTTCCAACTACCTTAGCATCGACTAGGTCTTCATAGGAATTTTTCCCTAGATAGTTTACCTATCTAACTCCTAAATGTTGTTGCACATTGAGTCCACTAGGACGTCCTTACCCTAGTATGTAAGTCTCCCCTTCCTGGAAGAACAAGAGAATTTTTCCATCCCAAGTTCTAATGCATTTAAACTATATTTATGAACTTATAATTTACCATAAATCTCGGGTCTTAGAAAAACCTGATTTTGATCTGCAGGTGTTGAGACATTAACAGTTCCACTTGATTCGGTCTGCTTCTTTTTCCCTTTTGTAGCTCCCACTCTCGTACTTTGATAACGTCGGACAAGCTCTCGTCTTCCTTCCTCAAAGTGCGAACCTTGCAAGGAACTCCATAGCTTTGCTAGGAATTCGGTAGCCCTCAATTTGAAGGAAATAGTGGCAATGTTCCCGCGGTTTAAGTGAGGGGGAAGGATGAGTAGGAACAAGGCTTAAGGAGAGGGGGAGACCTTAGAAGGTTCTAGAACCTTCTTTTTCTCTCTCATTCTCTCTTCTTCTTCTTCTTCTTCTTCTCCTCTCTCTCCCTCTTCTTCTCCTTCTCTCTCCCTCTTCTTCTCTTTCTTTCTCTCACTTTTGTTCTCCTTCTTCTCCTCTCTCTTCTTCTTCTTCTCCTTCTCTCTCTCCCTCTTCTTCTTTTTCTTCTTCTCCTCTCTCCCTCTTCTTCTCCTTCTCTCTCTCCCTCTTCTTCTTCTTTTTCTTCTCCTCTCTCTCCCTCTTCCTCTCCTTCTCTCTCTCCCTCTTCTTCTTCTTCTTCTCCTCCTCTCTCTCTCTCTCCCTCTCCTTCTTCTTCTTCCTCTAGGCAACAGGGTGGCATTATTTTTTATCACGCAGGGGGGGGGAAGGGGGCGGTGTGGAAAGTCAAGCTCAGTACGTACGTCTTTATGTGTGATCGACATCTGTGACAGCTAGGTGTGTGCTGTCTCCATGTGACTACATTGAATAAGTCGGGTTTGTGTTAGTAGATGACTTGACTAGAGTTAGTCAGTCTAGTCAACACTAAGACTAGGTTACTTTACATTGTATTTGAGTGCTTCTCAGTTAGTGTGAAATAATGAAGAAAGCTATGGGAACCTGAAGGTTCATGGAGATTGAGTTTCCCTGTCTCTCTCTCTCTCATCTTTGAACATGGTATCAGAGCATTGCCAGGTTGAGCTCTTGGGAGGAGGAGGAAGTCAAGAAGACTTGCAGGAGTGGAAGATCAAGGGTTCTCAAAGATCAAACAAGCTGTCATTGTGATGGAAGGTAGGCATTGTGTGATTGCCTACTCTATGGTTCAAGCTACTGTCTATGGCTTGTTTAGAGCCTTGTGAAGGGGGTATTAAGCACTAGTGTGTGATTCATCATCATCACCATCATCAAATCGAGTTGCTGGAGCAGAGGACAGATCTACGCAAACTACATCTGTATTCTACAGACATCTTCGTGGCTGAAAAACATCATATGCAAGTGATATGAAGTGGCTAAATGCCTAACAGAGACTAGTGGAAGGTACTTGAAGAGTACAAGGTGTAAATGCTTATGTGAGAGCTCACCTAAAAGCTGAGAACAGATACTGTAGGTTTGCAATAAACAGTAGCCTGCTGTATACAGGCATTACAAAGCATGTATGCATTTATGACATGAATCTAGAGCCCTCAAACATACCCAGAAGCATCGATGGAGCAAAGGTATATGCCAGGAGGACATATGTACTTAATGAAATGCATTTGAGCTGAAGTTGCTCACTGAAATCATTCAGATCTGAAATATGTTAATGGCTGAAAACTGTCATACACAGTGAATGAGAAGCATTGTATCTTGCTGAAGCAATACATGTCACTTTGGAGCTTCTATCACCTATATGAACTGACATATGCATGCTTAATGTATGGAGGATTGAGGAAAGCATTGGATGCTGCTGAATATTCAAATCTGAACCTAAAATAAGTTCCTTGACAGTGCTTGGGCTGGTTGTGAATAGTCATGGTTATGAACAATCATGTACTCTTTGACAGTGATTAATGAAGACAGGTTGTCTATGCCTACTCAAATGCTCATGTATTGAACTTGCCACTACAAAGTAAATGTATGACATGTCTTGAGGACTTTTGAAGCTGAAATACATCTTGGTTGCCAGAATATTGGTTGTTGGTGATCTGTAAGCAAATTTATGTCACTTATACTTGCTGGTTATGCATTGTTTTGTGCCTCTGTGCTTATGTCTTGACTGCCAAATGTACTAGCAGCTATCTGGGAAGTTTTGGGACATGTATGATATGAATACCACTCAGTTTTGACCTTGGAATTGCTGCTGGTTACTCACAGTTTATAGTTTTCAGACTGCATGTATTCACCCTGGCAATGAGGTTGCAGAAGCTTAAGCTGAAGCAAGTACATAGCTTATGTATTGACAGTTATACCTACAGCTGAGACCACTTGTTTGTGGGCTGTTTTGGGTTATCAGTGGGCTGAAATACCCTAGTTTTTTACTGCAATTAATTGTAGAAAACTGTCATAAACTGTTGTGGACTGAACTTGGTCAGTGACACTTATCGACTTGCAAGGAGTCAGGCACTTGATATACAGTCTATTGCATCATGGCTAATGCACATGGGATTGACAATATCACTCAGATAGTTGGAGAAAAGTTAGACAACAAGAACTTTGCATTATGGAAATTCAGGATGAAAAACTTTTTGGTTGGCAGAGGTTATTGGGATCTATGTACAGGAGATGAGGCTGCTCCTGAGTTGCCTGCAACGAATCCAACTAATGAACAGAAAAGAGCTTATAGGCTATGGAATGAGAGAGCATGCAAGGTGCTGCATTGGTTTTCTCTATGTATATCTGATGCTATGGTAATTCAAATCATTGGATGTGAGACTCCGAAGGATGCTTGGGACATACTGATGAAAAATTATTGAACCATGACACATGCATGAAAGATCTAGTTGAAACAACAGTTCAACAACATGTCTAGGAATGGCAGGAGCATCCAGGTGTATACCACGGAGATTAAGACCATAGCTGATCAACTTGCTACCATTGGCTCAAGTGTATCAGAAGATGATATGATTGATGTTGCCTTGAATGGATTAGGGAAAGAGTACAAAGCTTTTGAGACATCCATCTCTATTAGAGAAGAACCCCCTACCTGGGAAGAGCTAGTTGCTTTGTTGCTGCATGAGGAGGTCAAACTTGGTTTGAATACAAGTTCTAGTGCATCTCAGAGTAGAGACACTATGGTATAATCTAGCCAGCATGGCAGAGGATTTAGAGGTCATGGTTCATTTTGAGGTTGTGGTGACACTCATAATGCTTATGGACAGCAGCAACAGCAGGGTAATTTGCACGGTGCAAATACACAAGGCTAGCGTGGATCTTGTGGGTTTAGAGGCAAGGGGAGATCACCCCCAGGTAGAGGTGGTGGATCTGGTTCATGGCAGTCTTCTGATCAGTCCAACTGGGACAAAGATTGCCATTATTGTGGCAGGTATGGGAACATTGCAAAGGATTGCTACAAGAAGCAGGGAGATATGAAGGCAAAGGGCAGACAGCATGGACACTATGCATCTTCCAGTGGTGCTCATGATGAGCAAGTTGATAGACTCTTTGCCATGTAGCATGTATCCAAAAATGCATCGAGACATGATAGAGACGATAGATGGTACATTGACTCTGGAGCGTCAAACCACATGACACCGCCCGCATGGAGAGTGGTTTGATGAGATGGTTGAAGGTACACATGGTCATGTATGTACTAGGGATGACACCCAACATGACATAAAGCATAAAGGGATTGTTCCTCTTATGATGCCTGATGGCAAGAAGAAAGGCCTGCATGATGTATTACATGTACCAACTATAACAAAGAATCTTTTGTCTGTGGGTCAAATGGTAGAACAAAATCTGCAAGTGAGATTTAACAAAGATGGATGCTTCATTGAGGAGTATGGAAATGGCTGCAAGTTAATTGCCAAGGGCAGAAGGGATGGCAGGATGTTTACATTGGATGCGACCATTCCGGGACTTAAGGTAGCCATGTTTGCTCATGATGAGAGTGCCATTCGGGATGTAGAGATTTGGCACAAGCGGATTGGACATGTCAATGTATAAAAGCTGAAATCTATGCAGCAGAAGGAAGTAGTACTTGGATTACCTAAATTCAAGTATAATGACTTTGTTCATGTATGCCCTGCATGTCAGTTTGGGAAGCAGGCACAGTTTCCTTTCATGAAACATGTAAAAAACAACACTATGCCTTTACAGTTGGTGCACTCTGATGTATGGGGTCCTTCACATAATGCTTCTTTTGGAGGTGCACGGTATTATGGCTCATTTATTGATGACTTCAGTAGGGTACACTTGGCTTTATGTTTTGAAGCATAAAGATGATGTGTTTGATGCATTCAAAGACTTCAAGAAGCATGCTGAAAATGAGTTGGGCTGCTACATATCCTGTTTGAGATCAGATGGAGGAGGTGACTATGTCTCTAATTACTTTGACAGGTATCTTGCTAAATATGGGATCAGAAGACAGCTCACATGTAGCTATACACCGCAATAAAACAGTGTTTCAGAGAGGAAAAACAGGGTCTTGATGGAATCAGCTAGAGCTATGCTGAATGAGAAATGTCTGCCAAATGGTTATTGGGCTGAAGCAGTGATGACTGCTATCTATGTGCTGAATCGAACCCCTATAGCAAGGATTCATGATGTCACTCCATATGAGAGGCTGTATGGTCATAAACCTGATACTTCGCACTTGAAGGTATTTGGCAGCATTGCATATGTGCATATACCGAATGAAAAGAGGAAAAAATTGGATCCTAAGGCAGTGAACAGTGTGTTTGTGGGATATGCATAGGAACGGAAAGCTTATAAGTGGTATGTACCTTCTACGCATGAAACACTCATAAGTAGAGACGTGGTATTTGATGAGTTAGCATCCTGGTATGGGAATCCTGTTGCAATGCCTACTGATGGCTCACCCAATATGAGTCATGCTGAAAAAACTCCTGCAGAGAGTACTTCCATGAGTGGTCAAACAGGTGATGTATTATCTACAGTGAGTCCTTGGACAGGACGATTGCGCAGTCACACTACTGCATCCAGTGACACGGATATGTCAGTGAGGGGGAGAACAGATAAGGGAAAAGAAAAGGTTTTTGAAGATGTAACAGGTCCACTCACTGCAGGTTATGATTCATCTAGCAGTGACAGCTTAGACAGTGAATTGGGGATTCCGTCTGTTATGACGCCAGGTGCTAGGCAAAGTCGTTATGTGCCGCCTCATGAGAGGCAAGCTCACAGTGAGCCACAGCTCAGGAGATCAGAGAGGGTCAGACGACCTGTTGATAGGTATACTTACACTGGATATTCAACCCGTCATTATGCTTATATGAAGAAAGTAACAGGTTTTAGAGGACCAAGTAAGTTTGATGAGGCAGAGATACAAGGCCAGGCTGGTTGCAAAAGGGTATGCGCAGCAGTATGGTCTTGATTATGAGGAGACTTTTAGCCCTATAGCAAAGATGGCTACAATTAGAACTGTGATTGCTTTGGCAGCAGCTAGAGTCTAGAAACTATGGCAGATGGACGTAAAGAATGCCTTTCTGAATGGAGAGTTATAGAAAGAAGTTTACATGGAACAGCCTAAAGGCTATGTGCATCCAGAATTTCCAGCACATGTATGCCGGCTGAAAAATGCATTATATGGGCTGAAACAGGCACCCAGAGCATGGAATGCTCGCATCAGCAGTTATTTGCAGCAACATGGTTTCTGATTGGGTGATGCTGATCATAGTTTGTTTGTGAAGAAGACAGATCGTGGCTATGTATTTCTAGTGGTCTATGTTGATGACTTAATCATTACAGGAGATGATGAAAGTGAGATTGTTGAAGTAAAGACGTGTTTACAGGCTAAGTTTAAGGTCAAGGACCTAGGAGAGCTGAAATATTTTTTGGGGATTGAGGTTGTCTCTACACCTCAAGTGCTTCTCAATTAGTGTGAAATAATGAAGAAAGCTATGGAAACCTGAAGGTTCATGGAGATTGAGTTTCCCTGTCTCTCTCTCTCACTCATCTTTGAACGGGGGGGCGTACGCTATACTCCAGACAGAGGGGGGGTGCTGTGTCCTCCAGCCCCACGAGGGGGCTCCCTTTTTAATGGGGGAGGGAGGTGGTATGGGGGAGGGAAGATGGCTGTTCTTAGCCACCACCCTCCACTTGGGGGGCTACATGCCCCCCCTCTCTTCCTTAACTCTCTCTCTCTCTCTCTCTCTCTTCCCCCGCAATGCATGCTGCAGGGGGAGAGAGGGGGAGAGTAAAAAAAAAAATTAAAAGGGGGGAAGGGGTTCTCATTGGGGGGGGGGGGGGGGGGGAGGCATGGGGGTCATGGGGGGGATATTACAGCACAAGGGGGAGGGGTTCTCATGGGGGGGGAGGGGGGGAAGGCATGGGGGTCACGGGGGGGATATTACAGCACAAGTTCCTAGTCCCCAACACAATGTGCAATTCATTAAACAAGCTAAGTTTCCATGTCGATATATCATGATTGTAGAGATTTGCATGGTTCTTAGTAGTCATAATCAATTATTAACCACAATATATTTTTTAGCAATACAAAGTTGAAATGATAGTTGATCGCATGGATATTTTACCTCCAAGCTCTAGCTCTTATAGAATGATAGATTATGAGGATATGATAATCATCACCTATAGAAGACCAAATTCAAGTATAAATATATGTATAAACATGATTAAAAATGCATTCTTAAATATATGTCCAATCACTATGTCTCTACTTCCAATGGATTGTGGTATAATATGTGGGCCCATGCATATAATACAATAAAGAGTATTGTTTGGTCAATCTTGTTACTTATTCATATTGGAATTCTACACTTTAGTGTGATAGTTTGGACTATTGATTAAAATCTATATACCCTCTATATCATGTGCTTCAATGCTTATTTGTAACTATCCTTATTGGTGAAATTTCTTAAATACAACACCCTTTTTTATCCAATATGTAAATTACTTCTTAATATACAACCCTTCTATATGTAAAAAATGTGTAAAAATGGTATTTGAGAAATCCCTTATGTTGAACCTATGTGATACACATATATATTTTTTAGTGAAACTCCTTTCCCCCTCCCCCTTGCTTTCCCCCCCTCTCCCCCTACCTAGGAAAATGAGGCATATTATGTGATTGGCGTTTGTGACGCAAATAGCGATTTTACTCTCAGGAAAAAAAGTGGGTGAAACCCGAGCGCGGCATTTTGCTACAAAGAGTTTGAGAAAGAACAAAAGAGAGAGCAAAAGAGATCGTGACTTTTGGAGGGAGAGGGTGAGGAAGAGAGAAAGAGAGACAAGGAGAGCTTCTTACCACTACCATTGCCATTTCCATTTGTGAAAAAGAGAAGGAAGTGCACGAATGAAGAAGAGGGGCCGTCGCAAAGAGGAGATGAAGAAGCCATTCTCTGGCCTTTTCGGTGAGTACATTGCCTCCTCTTGGTTTGTTCTTGTTCTTTCTTCTTTTCTTTTGTTTGTTTTTCTTGAGAATGACGTGTATTGAGGAGAAATAGAGGAAATGAGATATGAAATGAGAGAGGGAGAAGAAGAAAGGGAAAAAAAAGAGAATGAGAGAGAGAGAATAAACATGAAAGATAACAAAGAAAGAGAGAAAGAGAGAGAGAGGGAGAGAGAGAGAGGAGAATGAGTGAGAAAACATGAGGGGGTGGAGAAAAACAAAGAGAGGGGCCATCATGAAGAGGAGACAAAGAATCCATCCTCCAGCCTTTGCGGTGAGTACATTGCCTCCTCTTAGTTTATTCTTGTTCTTTCTTCTTTTTTCTCTCTCTTGAGAATGAGTTTCATTGAGGGAGAAAGAGAGAAAATGAGAGAGGGAGAAGAAGAAAGGAAAAGGAAGAGAGAATGAGAGAGAGTGAGAGAGAGAGAGAGAATAAACATGAAAGATAACAAATAAAGAGAGAGAGAGAGAGAGAGAGAGATAGGGATGGAGAGAGGAGAATGAGTGAGAAAACACGAGGGGGTGGAGAGAAACAAAGAGAGGGGCAACAAAGAAAGAGAGAGAGAGAGAAATAAAGAGAAGGGGGAGAGAACATGAAGCAAAGAGTACAAAGAGAGGTGGATAAATTGTGTTAGGTTAAATAGAAAACTAAAGCTACTCTTCAAGGGAAGGGGGTGTTTAAATTGCCCATGGATTTTTTATGCAACAAAGTGGTCTTGGTTAGCCAAGAGAATTCCATTAAAAATCTGAAATGCTAGATTAGGTCAAGTTAGGAATGATCAAATGTCAACTATCCTAGTGTGTCATCCTAGATCCAAATCATTGTTATTTTAGGGGGACGTGAGTTGAGACTATACCTTATTAATAAAGTGGTTGATGTATATTACTCCCCTCATTTCTCACTCTCTTTAAACCAATGCAATGTTCTAATTAATTTTGAGAGATGATAGCAAAGTAGTTATCTTAAGCTAATATTAATAACCATGGTAGGAGACTATAGTCATGATTAAGGCTTGCTTTAGGTTGATCCTTGTGGGGTTGAGATGGAACTTTCCCTACAAAGTAGACTTAAGTGGTTCAAGGTAATGCAGTTTGATTATTACAATGGATTTTTGAGCAGAAGTTACATTGATTACCTCTTAATAAATTTGTTCCATTAGGATTTGGCGGATAGACATGTTACAAATATATATATGCACCTACACAAGGAGCTTTTGAATAGTTCCTACATAAGAAAACTCTTAGAATGTAGGAGATTCTCTAAATCTTCCTAGGTACATGTATATAGATTCTCTATGTATAACTAGGGAATTACTTTCCCCATATCCCATGCTAGGGAATCCTAGGCATGCATGTATGAACTCCTTATGTATAACTAGGAAATTTATTCTTCAGATCTTAAACTAGGGATTTGTAGGTCGTATAACTAGGAAATTTAATTCTCCACATCTTAAACTAGGGATTTGTAGGTCATATAACTAGAGAATCATGTTTCCCGTGCAACATAGTAGGGAATTCTAGGCCACACAACTAGGAAACTCGCTTCCTCACATTTCATACTGGGAAATTACAAATAGCCATATCAAGAACATATATATACTTCATGCAAAATTACAAATACTTTATGGGAAATGGTTGCTAAAAAAATTAGGCCTAAAATAAGTAGTCACTCAATAATATAACATTGCTTCTCATCGGTTTTTACTAAATTTTGCAAAATTATTCTCTTTATTTCTCTAAAGATTAATTGGTAATGCACCAGCACTATAAACGTAACTATGTTGATCAATAATTTAATGTTGAGAGCCATGTGAGCTATCTCAATATTTATGGAGAACCAATTGTAGTGTGCCATTTGTGCATATTCTTCAACACATTTCTAATACTTGTGCATTGTAAAAAGAGATAAAAATTATCCTCTTTCTCATAAGGTAAATTTCCTAAAATAAGAATTAACATACTAAGTCCACCTATGAAAAACTTCAACATAACTAGATTCCAAAAAAACATATTAAAATTTATAGAAAGATGTGGCATTCTATATTGATAATGTTAATTTTTTGCATTTTTCTCACATATGTAAATTTATTGCACTTAATGTGATTATCCCAAATTAGGTTAGAGTTTAAAAACATATTACACATATCACTTGTAATCAAGCCTACTTGAGGTTGAGTTAAAGGACACATTGCCCATGTCACCTATAATCAAGCCTAATTGAGGTTAAAAATACTAAGGATTGTAATGGACAAAGTGTACTTGGAGATCAAAGTCGTGAGTCAAATGGATTGGATTCTCAAGGCAAATATGTTTCGGCCCACTTTCTTTCACATCAAGGAGTACTTGAAAATAATTAGCTACAAATATACCTAGTTAATTTCTTGTAATCCCACAAGCTTTGTGAAAGTTCATTTCCTTTTGAGAAATGATAGGCCAATTTAGGATTTTTCTTAGTGACAAATATATCCTCTTTGAAGCCCAAAGCATTCAATCAAATAGATAATCCAACTCATGAATCAATCCTCTCGAAGGCACTTAGCCAATCTTGAGTATTTCAAGCTATGGCTATTGTTTTTTCATGGGTAAATACCCCCTAAGGAGGAGATTTTACAATGGGTCAAATATAGTTTTATTGGAAAGGGCTTTATTCATGCTCAATTAGTGTTTGTGGACAGATCTCACATATGATCCAACCTAGTTGAGGTAAAAAATACAAATGTATTGTAATGGAAAATGTGATAGAGATCAAATCCTTAAGGCAAATGGTTTGGTTTCTCAAAGCATATGTATTTTCACAAACCATGGGAAGTAGTTAGGATATAAAATTGACCTTAATATCCCATGCTAGTTACATGGAGCTCTTTTATTCATTTTCATGTGCACTTGGTACAAAATTTCTCCTCCTTGGACATTTTGCCAAATTCTTCTTCTTACACCTCTAAATATTATGGTGGTATACCAAGACCTATGAAGGTATACTATAATTGATCAAGAATTTAATGTAGACCACCATTTTACCTAGCTCAATACATATAGAAACTAGGAACCAATTGTGGTTTACCATTTGTGCACCTTCTTCCACACCTTTTTTATGCATATGCAATACCAAAAGAGATTTAAAGAATTCTCTTTTTCAACATGGCACAAAGGGCAATGTGTAAAAGAGTCATCAACTTACTAAGACTATAGTAGCTATGGAAAAATCAACATAACTAGCCTCCAAAGAAACATATTAAACTAACCAAAAAGTGTGGTATTCCATGTTATAAAAATTAGACTTCTGCATTCACTCACATACACGAGTTTTTTTGCTTTGACCTCAAAATGTATATGGCTTGAGGAGCTACTCATTTGCCTTAGGCCTTTGATTTTTCTCACATTTTCTATACCTTGATAGCCCAAATAAGTTAGCCAGGATTGAGCTTGATCCTAAGCAAGGCTCAAACTTTGATCTAATTTGGGTTAATCAATCCATTTCCTATGACATTAATAGGGAGTATGATAATTATTTAGGTACAATGGCACCTAGTTCATTTCTTGTGATCCCACAAGTTCTCCCAACATTTCATTCCCTTTTGTGAAATATAATAGGAAAATTTAGGATTTTCATTAACAAAAAATATATTCTCCTTGAAGAGAACCCAAGAATTTAGCCAAATAGACAATCCAAGTGACTAATCAATCCTTGAAGAGCCATCTAACTAGCATTTAGCCACATAGACAATCCAAGTGATAAACCAATCCTTTCCTAACCACCTAGCTAATGTACAAGTAAATCCATTAACAACACCAAGTCCAACTTACATAGTGATTGGAGCTTTTCTTTTTCTACTAAATGAAAAACTATTGTTGAAGCTTCCTGATAATAAATGAAAGCTTTGTGAGCTTCTATAGAACATGGCCATTATGCCTGTCATGGTCCCTTCAATTATGTACTATTGTTATTGAGTTGCAATGTTTTAAGGCATTTCCTTGAACATCAAGTGCTTGTAACTCTACTAAAGATGTAGCAAAATGAGTATTTGAATTACAGCAAGAGATCATGATGACAAGTAGGGTGAATTTCATTCAAAAGTGAGCACTTAAATAGATTTTTTTTTGTTTTGGGTTGGGGTGGGGGGTTGGGTTTCGACAGTGGCAAGCTACTTTTCTAGGCTTTTGATACAAGAGACAGAACTTTGAGAATAAAGAAGAATGACTTTTGTGGCTTGGATAATTTAATCTTTGTGCAAAATAGAGCAATCAAATGAAAAATTTGTTGAGACATTTCAAAAGCAAGGAAGCTTCTCTTACAAAGTTGGAACTCTTGCCCCATGACTGCTTAAGGTGCCTTTTTGACACATATTTTACTTCTAAGCAGTGCTAGGATAAATTAAAAGTACTATTAAGGGTTTACTTCTGAGCTGTGTGTAAAATGTAATAAAATAGCTTGGGTCTTAACATTAGTTTTTCCTTATGGGATGTATTGAAGGGTTGGAAGGCTATAACATCTAAGGGCTTGAAGGTCCTTGAGTATGTTGGGAGGGAGGCTATAGATCTTGATGATAGTACTCTACCATGTTGTAGAGCCTTGATGTGAGTGATTTGTGATAGTCCTTGAGTATGTTCTAGAATGTAGCAGTTCTCCTTACTATAGAAATTCATTTGAACTTGATGACAGTATTCTACCATGTTGTAGAGCCTTTATGTGAGTGATATGTTATTATATCATTACCTTATCCCAACTTAGAAAAAGATTAGAGATGGTAGCCACTTAAGAAGCTGTTAGCTTATTGACTTTGCCTCTCATTTGGTCTTGCTTAGAAGCTTCTCTTTGTATGCTTGGATCTTTAATAAAAACAATCCTAGGCATCTTTGGTTCTCGTATTCCATCTCACTGTGGAGATGCCCAAATCCCTCCTTAGAGAGAGAGAGAGAGAGAGAGAGAGAGAGAGAGAGAGAGAGTGAGTGTGTGTGTGTGTGTGTGTGTGTGTGTGTGTGGCAAATGTGGAAGCCCATGGACAAGATTGAGAGACAATGAACATGAGAAAAGAGGGAGAGAGAAAAGAGACAATAGAACGTAAAAATCTACAATAGATAAATGTTGAAATGAAAAATATAAATATACAAACGGGTTGTCAAAAGTATCTTCGCGAGCTGATCTCTCTGTCCACTTAAGAATGACAAATGAATTGGGCTAGCCAAAAGCTACAAATAAATAGCTAAAAATAGCCCAATAAAAAGACCAAGTCTGGTAAGCAGCTATTGGAAATAGCTAACTACACATAAAATAAGTATAAATTTTGTGATTTGTAATGCCGCACTACCGCTTGCCCAGTGTATGTCTGACAACCAGCCCAGTGCATAGTTCCTCCTTTGTTTGCTTAACCTTTTGGACATGGTCACTTATCAAGATGAGATCAACTATATAAAGCACATACAATGTGTGCCCTCTAACTGAAGTGTGGACATACAATTGGGGATTGAAAGAGGAATTCCAATATTCTAACTTCCCTTAGAGAAACAATTCTATCTTCTCATTCCAGGCACGTGGAGCCTATTTGAGGTCGTAAAGGATCTTCTTCAATCTGTACACCTTGCCATTGGATGAGAAAAAGTGAGGTTACTCAACATAGATCTCCCCTTGAAAATCTCTATTAAGGAAATCAAACTTCACATCAAACTATTCAATTGGCCAACTCCTATAATGGCTAGCTAAGGCAAGAATGGTGCTAATGGTAACCATCCAAGCTATAGGTGCAAAGGTGTCATGGAAATCAACCCTTATGTTCCTGACAAGGAACATAGTAGGGAACATGCCTCCTATTTTGTTTCTTGTCAAGAACATGGATAGGAAATGCCACATGGCACCAACTTACCTAGGTTGATTGCCCACCTGATTTGCACTTACTCACACTCACTTTCGCTTGCCTCAACTCTCCCTGATTGTTGTGCTCTTGCTCTTGCTCTCACTTCATTGACCAGTGTAGCAAGTCAATAAAATTATGTATATATAAGATTTTTTGTGACATAGGAAAAAAAAATCCTATATAGGAAAATATTATCTATTTAGGAACTTTTTCTTGATAGTGAAAAATTATTATCTATTAGATGTGTATTATGTTGTCCTATTTGAATTGAACTAAATAATCTCTATATAATTTTCTAGTTGAAAATTTTCTACTTAGAAATTCATATAAGTAGGAATATGAAAATTAAGGAAAATGTAATATTTTCAAGTTAGAGAAAAATTAGAATCACATAAGAAATTTTCTATATAGGAAAATTACCATATGTAGGGAAACGTCCTTATGTAGGGAAACATAGGAAAGATAAGAAGGAGAAAAAAGGGAATTTCCTATCAATTTCCTAGTTAAAATTACACATAAGTAGGGAAAGTAAACAATAGGAAAAATGAAACATTTCCTAGTTAGAGAAACCAGGGATGCATAGGAAATTCCCTACGTAGAATTTCATATGCGATTTCGTAGTTTCTCTAACTAGGAAATGTTCCATTTTCCCTATTGTTTACTTTCCCTACTTGTGTGTTTTTTTAACTAGGAAATTGATAAGGAATTTCCTTTTTTTTCCTATGTAGGAAATGATTAAAAGTTCCTTGTGTTAGATATGACTACAACAACATCCATGCATGTGTCAATGATTGCATGCTATTTTGAGGAGAGTACGGGACTATGGAGACATGTCCAAAGTGTGATGCTCACTTGTATCTATAGGACTTGCAAGGACAAACCATCCCTTAGAATTTCTTAGACTATTTCCACTTATCCCCCGTATATGTCACATGTTTTGTACGTCGAACATGGTGAGCTTGACAACATGGCATGCGCAAAATACATCCACAAATGGAGTCCAACAAATATCAACGGATTCACGTGCATAGAGCCACATTAACTCTATCTTTCTAGGCTTTGCACGAGAGTCGAAGAATCTTTGGCTTGGTCTTTATATGGATGGCGTGAACCCAATTAGTCTCCGCTTGACGTCTTACAGTGTGTGCCATGTAGTCCTTGTTAACTACATCCCGCCATGGCTTTCTATGAAGAAAGGACACCTATCCTTAGCTTGCTCATTCCTCGCCGCTACAAAGTCAAGAATATGTACATCTATCTCCATCTATTAGTCAATGAGCTTAAGATTTTGTGGGAGAAGCGGGTTGCTATGGAAGATATGAGCAAGCGCGATGGTCGATGGTCCGCTTTTTCTAAAGATGACCAACTATCAGGGCTAAAATCCCATGATTGGCGTAAGATATGTCAAGTTTGTACTTGCCTCAATTGTAAGTGGCCTGCATATTTTGCTATTTGTACTCTAGTTAGTGTTGGTAATGCTTCTTTATTTGTTTCATTTTCTACTAATGATCACAATTGCACATGATGCCTCAGTCTAGAAATACAGGGGGTGATTTTCAGGTTGTCAAATTTAGTGCAATGGATCTCATAGAAGGAGATCAAGACATCCTCTATTCAATTCACAAGGTGAGGAGTAGTGGAGATGGTCTGTCTCTTTGAGAAGTACTTGCCCACCAACATGCTCACGATACAAACCCACCTCTTGGTACATTTTGTAGATGAAGTGGAGATTGTGGGATCTGTCCATACGCGATGGATGTTCTTCTTGGAACGCTTTTTGAAAACTCTGAAAGGCTTTGTGCAACAATGAGCTCAGCCAGAAGGTAGCATGGCTGAAGGTTGGTTGGTGTCAAAGGCGTTAGTGCATATTTCATAGTGGCTACCAATTGTGGATTTAGACAATAGTATGCTATGGTTGCTAAAGGACAATGATAGACTGACTGGAGATGTGGTGGTTGGAAATGGGGTAGAAAAAAGGATGGATGCTACAATGGAGGAGAAAGTGAATCGTTTTTATATGTTGCATTATGCATCCATGGAGACGTGGCTCACTAGGTATGAGCAACCCACGAAAGATTGGGAAGAACGCGATCAAAATTTTGACATAGTACGTGCCATTGACCAATTCAATATCTTGAGGGTATGGAGGAGTGCCGCGGTTTATGTCTATACAATAGTTACATAGAGATTTGATTGCAACCTCTCTCATGAAGGGGTGGAGGTCTCTACTAAGGAGTGGGAATTCTTGAGGGGATGTAGTCCAAAGGTGACCACATGTTTATTGATATCAGTGCATATGTGTTTTGCATCGCCCATGACTCAACAATCCTAGGATACATACCTCCTATAGGAAACCTTAACAAAGACTCTATCAAGCACGAATAACTTTCCTTACAGTGACATCCACAAGGAGCCAGAAACACATAAGAACCCCTTAACCCTACAAATCATTCCAAATAGAACGATGACCTAAGATTCCAATTGTCCAAACCCACTGACTTAGTCCTTACTACTTTCCATCAAGGATTGGAACCACAATAGCCGCACTTCCCAATGTAGTGACTAAACCCACCAAGTCTACTAAGGAAAATATACCTACTACCTTAAGAAAGAGTGATGCAAGATGATGGCAGAAAGAGATAATGGAGAAGTTATGGAGGACCTTTGAGAGTCATTGAAATTCTTTGAGGTAACAATAGATTTTCACATAATGAAGATGGTAGAAGAAGCCATCCATCTCAAGTTGAGAAAGCTAAAAGATCAAATGTTAGATACCTTAAATATTGTGTTGTTCATAAGCTATGAATGTCAAATTTGATGAAATGCCTATTGTTTCAAGCACTTCAAGAAACATGGTGATGGATACCTCTCATATAAACATTGCACACTCTCAAAATAAATATAGAAAACTCACCAATATACCTTTGCATTATAGTCTATTAGTTAAGGTCTCAACAGCCCCATGAATCAATGTGATGTGCCTCAAGCAAGCTCCACCTCCATGGCCTTTAATGACTATATGAGCTTTGAGTAGAAGAATATGAAAAAGAAGGGAGAAAAAGGGGGAGAAGAAGAAGAGGAAGCAAAAGCTTCAACCGCATAAATCCCTCACTCTACAACATACACACACACACACACACTCTCTCTCTCTCTCTCTCTCTCTCTCTCTCTCTCTCTCTCTCTCTCTCTCTCTCTCTCTCTCTCTCTCTCTCTCTCTCTCTCTCTCTCTCTCTCTCTCTCTCTCTCTCTCTCTCTCTCTCTCTCTCTCTCTCTCTCTCTCTCTCTCTCTCTCAAACAATATACAAGAAAAAAGGAATAATAAAGCTTTGCAAATTTTCACACCACAAGAATGAGATTATCATTTCATTACTTAGCTTTTACATATGCCCTTGATGTTTTGGATACCCTTCCATATCATTGGCTTAAACTAGTCCTTTCTCACTTTGTGAACACATTATAATTTTACAAACCCTTCTAGTAGCTTGTTGAGCAAGATTTGTAGACTTATGCCTCAATCAAAATGTTATTGCTATTCACATGAGAGTTAGCATGTCTCTTCTTCCAAAGATGTATAACACAATGATGGGACCTGAAATGGGCCGGCACTAGCTATGGCACTAGCCGGACCTCATGCTCATAATAGACAAACACACCCTCACATCCTCGTGGACCAGGAGCGTCTATCTACTGTTAAAGGACTAACTGCCCTAAAGCCTAATCTATGCGTTTATAGTTTTGTAGTTTTGTAGTCCAACGTTTCCCTTTCTATAAACTCCACAGGGGGAGAACCCATACACATTGGCAATAAATGCCACAATCACATACATGGAGGCAACCTCTCAGTAGAAACACCACGGCCCCACTGCAGCTCTCCTACATCGTAGGGATTGGCCCCTTGATGCGCTACTTGACATATAACACAAACGAACACAAACTCCTCTCTTTCATTTCGAATCTAGGAGATATACATGCTTCCTCACCAAACAGTCCCTTAGGAAACTGCCCCTCTATCCTACAGCAAGGGATAACCTCACACTCTCAATCGTGGGTCAAATTCCTAAGAAAACAATTGTTATGCAGTCCAGGAGCTTTTCCGTTGATACCATGAACTATGCATAGTGCATAATGTGAACGGTTTAGTGCACAAACGGAAGAAAATCAGCATTGTGTATCGTGTGAAACCAATCTTTTCATGATTTCCATGCTAGCGTTTATGTAATGAGAAAAGACACTGAGCCTTACGCTCATGCTGTCTTTCTTTTTATTTTAAAACAACATCCTATAGGCATGATGCAACACATAAACCAGATTTTAATTTATATTTTGGCACTCAACCTCCCCTCTCACCCTACCGTTTAATGTTTTGCATTCGTTGATAGGTGAAAGAGTCGTTTTATGTATATTTCCTTACAAAGAAAGCGATAAACACGAACGAAAACATAGAAATGAGGGTAAACCGAGGCCAAACTCATGCTCTACCTTCTTATACGCTGCACAAACACACCTGTAATTTTTTGAAATTTTCCTTTTACCATTTCCTAATTTTCTCCCATTTAAAATCCATTTTTCATCATTTTTTTGTATTTTTCCTCTATTTTCTTCAGTAAAAATGACTAGAAATTAGGATTGATTGTGGGCTGTGGCCCTTAGGTTCCTTGATAGAAAAATTTCAGGTTTTGTAGGTGTTATGTCTCATATTTCCCATTTATTTTGCAAAAACCCCATTTTTACCCCTTAAATGCATGTTTTTCGGGTTTTATAACATTAATTTCAGCCAAATCACTTATGATTTTCTGATTTTCAGAATATAAACTGTTGAAACTCATAGAAAACAACATCATAATGCATATTCAGCCCGTGGGAACAATGTTTCATCAATCAAATGGCATAAAAACTCATTTTTTCTTCATAAAAATTGAATTACCGCTTACGCTCCGTGTCTTGGGATCTCGGTTTTGGTGCAGGACTGCGGTGTCAAGTGTTTTTCTAAAAACTAAAAAGCCCTAGTCAAACTGTAGTTAGGTTTGACTTTTGTTAGCTTAGTTTTTTGCGTAACTGTTTGTTTTGTTGTTTCCCAATTGGATTTCTTGTGTTTGTCTAGCTTAGGATTTGTTTCTGTCAATTTGTTTGATTTGTTGAGTGTGAAACTTGATAGCCTTGGTCGAGCTTGGTATTTTTTGGAACAGGATTAAGCTTGTATTTGTCAATAGCTACAGAACATTGAGGAGCTAGGTATGTTTTCTTGTTGAGACTTTTGCACATCACGGGGATAATGGGTTCACGAGCACTTCACGTTGCACTAGTTGATGCACTACACTCGGGGGTCTTCTCCTATTCTTATCAAATACTTCCATGCCATGGGTTGGGATTATGCACATTTTGCACCATCATTGAGCACTAGCATGGCATGAGGTCCGCTGCAACTATATGCAATAAATTTTAGATGCACGCGCACATGAGAGAGCACCTGTCATTAAGCACGCACATTTCTTACACGCACCATTTGGGATGTTCATCACAAAGCTAGGAACCTCTGGTTGAGTGTGTAAGGAGGTTGGGTGAGTTCGAGGGTCGTGAAGGATGCCATCAATTGTGAGATTGGTTATTCTTATTTGGTCAACATCTTGAGGACCACCATTTCCTAGAGTGATCGTGAGATTTTGGATGGGTGGAGCGGAGTATATCATATCTTTTCTATGAGAGCTGAGAGGTGAGGATAAGGAATTTTAAATTAATAATAAATTCTATTTGCATCTTGCATGACGCACAATCACATCTAGATAGGCTAGGTACAACTTCTTCAGTGCATTCATAATTTTTGTGTGGAACATTGATTGATTGGTTGCATATCATAAATCCAACATTGCATATTTTTCTAAATCATGAATGATTGAGCACGGAGTTCATTTCAAAAAACCATATTTCTACTAGGACACATTGCATAAAAAACAGGTTCATATCCAGAGAATGCCTATTTTGAAGACTCGAGGATGAAAGGAAAAGATCGTACGTCTTACATCGTCAGCGAGTATTTCTTGAAGGAAAAGAGGACACATGTGGTGAAAGTGTGTGCAATTACAAGAACAATAGGCCAAGGAAGGGAATAAGTCATCCAAGTTAAAATATGGAGAAAAAATGATGCGATTTACGAAAATCTATATTTTTGCTCAGTTCTGATGGATTTTCATAATTCTGCCCGCGTTGGCTTGTCGACCAGATGTGTTCCGATTGTTGTGAGTATCCAAATGACTATATTCGGAGTTCAAATGATGAAGTTATGATCCAAACAAGTTACAAACAGGCATAAAGCAGAAAAAACGAAAATAGTAAAAAGCAGTAGAAAAGCAAAAGCCAAAAGCTGAAAGCAAAAAGCCTAATGTATGTGAGTGTGGATAGAAAACTATATAAGGAGAGGAGATTGAAGAGTTAAGGGCCTTCCCCCTTGCTTACAATTGTATTATGTGAGAGAGGAGAGTGAAGGGTCGCATGCTAGAGTGAGCTCTTGTCATGCTAATTTGAAAGTCGGAGCCTTTGGATGTCAAAGCGTCGAGTATCGGATTAAGGTTGTTAAGGTATGAGAATATATTTCTCTTGGTTTGTTTTCGAATTATTGGTATTTCCATTGTGTGGTTATGTGATGCTCTACCCGCATACGGGTTTTAAATTTTTTGTGAGCTATAAGAAGCATTGTTTTTAGTCTTATTTTGTGGTGTTTTATCAAATATTTGAATTTTTCAAATTGAGTTGTGCATTCGACAAAGTCAATTATCCCAACCGGCACTCCTTAACATCTCGTTATCGGGTTGTGAATGAGGCTTGCTCTCAATCACCGCTCGCGTAGCAGTGGGTCTCAGCGCACATTCAATATCCAGCATCTTCACAATCAACAATCTTCATGTCTACATCGATCCGGAAGCAATCCAGTCCCAACCGGACAAGCTTTCCTTCACCATTCTTCATTTTCCTCTTGCACACAAGAACAGCCCCTTAGGGGAGAAAAAGGGAGGAGAGAGAAAGACTAGATCTGGTTCTCTTCATTCCCACAGCCATTTCACGGGCGAAGACATGCGATAAGACCGGCAAAGAGGGAGAAGATCGGGGGTAATGTCAGTTGCATAGGGTGTTTGTAACCTGCCAATCATGGAGGCACAAATTTTGGTGATGGCACCTTCTTCACGTTTTCATCCTTCCATATTCTCTCTCCATGTTTTTTGATAAGGGATGCATAAAATTTTTGGGGGGGGTGGCCAAAGGCTCCAAAGGGCACCCCTTTTGGTCTTCTCCAATGTCCACCTTTTCATATCTTGCCCCATTTGTGGCTATTTCCCCGTCCTGGCTCCTATTCGAGTGCTGTAAATTTTTGTGCATCTGGCTTTACATCTCGCATTGACTGTCAACTCCTCACAACCCACACGGCAGTCTGAAAAATTATCAAAAATCCACAAGTGTCGCTCGGGCGCCTTTTAAAAGTCGTCTTTTACTTGGTGCTTAAAATCGTCCTAGTTGGAGCCGCCGCCTTCGATGTTAAATATTTTTTCCCTAAATTTCATAGTTTTTGGCAAATTTTAGGCACATCCCGAGCTCAAAACTCTGCTCTCATTCGTGACCACGGGATAGGGCGACTTAGCCTGTCAAATCCCATAGCAGTTCTGCACAAAACAACCACAGGAAGCATCAAGCTGATACAAAATAGATACATATTAAAACACAACACAAAGCTTACCCTACCCCCTGACAAAACCAAGGCATGACATCCACAAGGAGTAGGCCTGGCATAATCTAATAGAAGGTCTGAAGCTAGTCACTAACCGACTACTCCAACACGGCCAAACTAAAAAGAACTATCAAAGAGGTTGCCCTAAGTGGTGGTCTGAACTACCTACCTAACTAAGGACAACACAACCAGGAGCTCCTACTAGGCAAGGACTCATATAGCCTGATCAAGAAGTATTTTCTTTTAGCACATTTCTTCTTAGGTTTTTAGTCTCTTCCATACTCAGGCATATAAAAAGAAGGGAGCTGAGCGTAGTGACCCAAGGAGAATAGGGCATCGGCCTCAGGTCCTGTCTCGGTACCCAAGAACCTACCAAGCCCTCGCAAGGCGACACTTAATCCTTTTCTAATGCTCACTTTTATTTTTGCTCCAGCCTTCCTTAATTTCTTCTTTTCCAGCAAGACGCCACCCCTAGGAAGACAAGGCATTGGCCTTGGGTCTGACTCGTCCCCAGGAATCTACCAGGCCTCCACTAGGTGATGATCAACTACTTATAAATTTTTCTTTCTTTTCTTTTCTAATTTTATAGGGGGTTAGAACCCCTTTTTACACACCTTTGTATATATTTATTTTCTTTCAAATATTTAGGGTTTCTCCTCTCTATCATCATTATTTTTCTTCTGGCAGGCTTCTCTAACTGCCTCACAACTAACAAGAACTCCTAGAATGGCTGCCTTAGTAGGCTAGCAGAACAGAGCCACTAGAACTCCCTTCTAAAGCAAGTCTTTCAATGCCTAGCAATGTCTTTACAGAAGGCAACGACTACTCAGACCTCCCTCAGACATACCTAACCTAAATTTGGGACTTCATACCTTGGACGCCGGTCCCCAATCAAGAAAAGAAAATCTCCTACAAGTAACAAACATATATAGCATAAAAACATAGTACTCATAATGGAGAGATATCACCTGGATAGGGCCACAAGAAGCTTCCACACAACAAAGGCTCCTTTGAAGCTCTTCTTTGAGCCTGTCTAGCACAAGACTCAACCAAGAAACCATTAACTGCACGTGCACTAAACAGACGACTGGCCCTCTTGGCCTAGTGAAATAAAGCATTTAAAACCTCACAAAACTAGCCCTCTTGGCCTAATGAAATCTGGACGTAATATCCAAAGTAGCTAGCCTTCCTAGCTTAAAACTAGATAGATCATTTTAGTCCACATAATACTGATGTCCTTGGCACATACATCACACCCTATCAGACTACCCAGGGTGCCAAGGATATCAGAGGTCGACTAGCCCCATGCTACTCATGCAAGTTAGCTAAAAGCTTGATCTTTTTATTTTTTATCTTAGGTCTTTGTAGAGCTACAAGTCCAAGCCTTTCCAAAAATAACTCATCAATAAGGCCGATCCCTTCTTGGGCACTATGAGCTAAATGAACGGCTTCAGTGGGCTCGCATGTCCCACATTTATTGTCATCCGAATAAACTGGTCGTTCAAGCGACTAAGTGGCTCCTTTAGCAGAAATAATCATAGCTTTGTACTCATTCGAACCTCCCCTATTTGGGTTTTCACGTAAGTCAGTGATGCGACCCAAACTAGGTAGAGCTTCAAGCCTAAGCACATCACATGGGTGTATCCCAAGGCAATGTATATTGTCAGATGTATATCCAGTCTTATCCTCTTGTGGGTTCGACAAAATATATCCAAATGGGATCCTTGGCCTTGCATCTGACACTCCTGCCATACTTTTGGAGATTTTGGGTCTCCAAACCCATCTCACATTTCCCGTAATATTCTTGCATTCCCTCAATTTGCTACACTGGTCTAACGAACTCAATGCAAACTTATCCCTATGGCCAAATGGCCTCACATCCTTATGACCTTTGTGAAGCACAGGTGGACTTTTAGCATTTTGCATCCTCTTTACAAAAGGTGTCTTTACTTGTTTACGTCCATACTGCAAATTTCTTTCCATAAGAACCACGCTTTCACTAAAGGGAACAACATCCACTCGGAAGCAGGATTGCAACACCAAAGGTCTCTCAAGAGCCTTACTAGCAACAAAATTAGAACCACACACAGAATGCTTATCAACACTCATAGGCCCATTGGTTCTATCCATGTTGCCATCACAACTACCTCTCGTGGAAGTGTTGTAAGCCCTAATGGGACTTACATGGCTTGGAACCTTTTCACTAAGAGGCATGTCATTACTACGCATAGGATGGCCATTTTCTGCTTTGAAATTTTGGCCACCAAGGTTCCCCTCATAGGCTACATTGGTATCAACAAGTGAGCTGTCTCCTTGCATAAATGGTTGGCAGCTAGGATGCACTTGTATTGAGCGGGGAAAACTCCAAAAGTTTTCCCAACATCTCTGTATATGACTCTCATAATCAATGGCATGCATTTTTGCTTCCCTTAACGACTTAGGATTCCATAGTTCCACTTGGATTTGCGTATTAATCTCTAAGCCATTCAGAAAGAGCTCACATAGCACATCATCTGGTAATGCACTGTCTCTTCTTGGCCAAAGCCTAAGAGTACTATCAAAGGCTCTAGCATACTCTTTAACAGAAAGATAAGACTCCTGTCTACACTCCATAAGCTGCCCTAAGACCTGAATCATAGGGAGCTTCTTTTCATACTCATCTAGAAATCTATCACAAGACTCATCAAATGATTTGATCAACCCTCTTGGGAGGCTCCAGTACCATTTCCTTGCCTCTCCCTTTAGGGTACTTGGGAATACGAGCATCCGATGTATATCGTCGAACCCACTTGCAATGCAAGTTAGGCCATATTCTCTTAAATAAAGCATCGGATCCTCATTTGGCAACCCATAAAACACTGGGAGATCCCTATAAAGAGGAGGACATTTAGTCCTCCCCTTTGGGATCAACACCGGGTCATTAAAATCTTCATATTCATCATGATTTGGGTCTAGCCTCTTAGGATCTTTAACCTCTTCCATCCCCACCCTTTTCGGTGTAGGGAGGTTAATATTCTCATTGACATCCCTTTCTACTAACTCACTGAGTGGTCTAGGGAGTCCTATAAGTTTCAACATGTCATTTTGATCCCCTCTTAGAGGGTCTTCCATACCTTTCCCTTTAAAAGGAAAGTCCATAAAGGGTTTATATAAGAGCTTTTGGTCCTTATCTAAAGCAGATTTATCATTACCACTTCTTAAAACTTGGGAGCCGTGCCTTTTAAGCAACAGTTTTCCCTTAACAGCTAGGGCTTCTAACATCCTTATGATGCTTACTATGTCGTCGTGGTGGCCCATTACACGGGATGTTTCAACCACAAGCATATTCCATCGTATATCAGTACTTTCCTATGGCATTATGGTTTTAGCATGATGACCTGTTGATACCATGACTACCCTAGTTTCCAACATGCTTGTTTCATGCCCTCTAGGTTGATGGATGATTAAACATGATTTCTCTTGGGTAGTGACCACACCAAGGCGAACCTCGGCCCATGCCATCGTATTAGAGGATGGGATAACCACTAATTGGCTACTCTTTTCATCACATAAATTATCTTCTACAGAGGACTCATGCTCTACATAACTAACTAACTCCATTAGTAAGTTTTATATGGGGAAAGCCAAGTTTTTCCATCCTTGAACAAACCCCATTTTATGGATAATTTAGGGTCCCTTTAAACCCTAGATTCGAAAACCGCCACTTATAAGCAGCTCCCGGCAGACGCAACACTGATGGGACCTGAAATGGACCGGCACTGGCTATGGCACTAGCCAGATCTCATGCTTATAATAGACAAACACACCCTCACAGCCTCACACACCAGGAGCGTCTATCTACTGCTAAAGGACTAACTACCTTAAAGCCTAATCTATGTGTTTATAGTTTTGTAGTTTTGTAGTCCAACATTTCCCTTTCTATAAACTCCACAGGGGAAGAACCCATACACATTGGCAATAAATACCACGATCACATACATGGAGGCAACCTCTTGGTAGAAACACCACGGCCCCACTGCAGCTCTCCTACATCATAGGGATTGGCCCCTTGATGCGCTACTCGACATATAACACAAATGAACACAAACTCCTCTCTTTCATTGCGAATCCAGGAGATATACCATGCTTTCTCACCAAGCAGTCCCTTAGAAAACCGCCCCTCTATCCTACGGCAAGGGATAACCTCACACTCTCAATCGTGGGTCGAATTCCTAAGAAAACAATTGTTATGCAATCCAGGAGCTTTTCCGTTGATACCATGAACTATGCATAGTGCATAATGTGAACGGTTTAGTACACAAACAGAAGAAAATCAGCATTGTGTATCGTGTGAAACCAATCTTTTCATGATTTCCATGCTAGTGTTTATGTAATGAGAAAAGACACCGAGCCTTACGCTCATGCTGCCTTTCTCTTTATTTTAAAACAACGTCCTATAGGCATGATGCAACACATAAACCAGATTTTAATTTATATTTTGGCACTCAACCTCCCCTCTCACCCTACCATTTAATGTTTTGCATTCGTTGAGAGGTGAAAGAGTCATTTTATGTGTATTTCCTTACAAAGAAAGCGATAAACATGAACGGAAACATGGAAACAAGGGTAAATCCTCGTGCTCTACCTTCATTATATGCTGCACAAACACACATGTAATTTTTTGGAATTTTCATTTTACTGTTTCCTAATTTTCTCCCATTTAAAACCCATTTTTCACCATTTTTTGGTATTTTCCTCTATTTTCTTCAATAAAAAATGACTAGAAATTAGGATTTATTGTGGGATGTGGCCCTTAGGTTCCTTGACAGTAAAATTTCAAGTTTTTTAGGTGTTATGTCTCATATTTCCCATTTATTTTGCAAAAACCCCTTTTTTACCCCTTAAACGCATGTTTTTTGGGTCTTATAACATTAATTTCAGCCATATCACTTATGATTTTCTGATTTTCAGAATATAAACTGTTGAAACTCATAGAAAACAACATCATAATCCATATTCAGCCTATGGGAACAATGTTTCATCAATCAAATGGCATAAAAACTCATTTTTTCTTCATAAAAATTGAATTACCACTTAGGCTCCGTGTCTCGGGATCTCCGTTTTGGTGCAAGACTACGGTTCAACCCACTTTCAATGTCCAGCATCTTCACAATCAACAATCTTCATGTCTACATCGATCCGGAAGCAATTCGGTCCCAACCGGACAAGCTTTCCTTCACCATTCTTCATTTTCCTCTTACACACAAGAACAGCCCCTTAGGGGAGAGAGAGGGAGGAGAGAGAAATACTAGATCTGGTTCTCTTCATTCCCACAGCGCCTTTTAAAATTTGTCTTTTACTTGGTGCTTAAAATCGTCTTAGCTGGAGCCACCGCCTTCGATGTTAAATATTTTTTTCCTAAATTTCGAATGTTTTGGCAAATTTTAGGCACATCCTGGGCTCAAAACTCTGCTCTCACACATTTTTCTTGCGAAGAATTACAAATGCATCATAGACACTCTTATTTTTTTCTCATTTTTCCAAAAAATGTAGTTGTTCTTACATGCATTGCCTTCATCTTGGCTTTTCTAGAGAGGGTTAATATTACCCACTCTTAAACATGTGGTAGCTCCATGGTTCTCTGCCATAAATTGAGTGTTTGAGTGCCTAATTGCACAAGCTTTTGTGAACACATTATGTGAACTTAGGGGTCCAACTAAATGCACCTAGCAAAACTTGAATCCACAACCTCATGATTATGAGCAGAAGTATCAACCATTAGGCCTTACATTTGGGATAAATTAAAGGTTAATTTGATAATAATAACCATAAATTTTTAGTTTCAATGGTGGGAAATTTACATTAGAAAGTAAGTTATGTTAAGATTGTCATGAAGCTATATGATTGAGTAAGGGTCATATTTGGTGCATGGTGGGATGCATAAAATAGTTAATTTTGAGTGAGAGAGAATATTAAAACCTAGGCATGTCTCCTTGGAATCAATGCACAAGACTAATTGAGTGTTATGTATCTTTGAGTGAGTTTTTCTAAGTGAAAGATGATTTAAGCAAATCCCTCCAAAGAGAAGGCACGTCATTACAAGTTTTTAGGATTGAAAACATTGACTAAGAGTAAGGTGGGAGGTGCAATCCTATTTAGAACATAAAAATTGTATACCAATTTTGTAATTATTGTGCCTAAAAATATTCTATTTGTGTGTGTATAATGTATAGGAGCACACACATGTGTTTACAACTTTTAGACAAATTAGGACATGAATACCAAAAAATGTGGTTTTGGAATGGTGCTTGAAGTACTCAAAAAGCTTGTGGAAACATAGTCTTTTAGAATATTCTACTTAGTGAAAAACAAGCTTAGACATGGGTTACTCAATGCACTATGGGAAGCAATACTCTTCAAGGCACTTATGTTTGTGTAGTATTTCTATGGAATTTTCTAAGCAAGATGTAAGTAACAATTGGAGTTCAAACATAATGTTCTTAGATGTTAGAAACCCTAAAATTGATGGATCAAGGATTGAAGACACATGTGCTTTTGCTAAGGGATTATGCGATTTTCAAATATGTATGAAGGCCTCAATTCATGTTTACTATACATCAATATTGTTTGCATATGATTAGACTCCTATTATTGATGTGCATATTCACATAAATTTTGATAGTGGTATAATCTACCAAGTTCTTTACTAGTTATGGTTTGGCTTTTGCATTGTATAAACCTACTTGGTTGGGTTTTTTTATGAGGTATGATGTTGGGTTAACAATGTGACATTGTTTAAGAAATATATAACAATATCTTAGGAAGGTTGTAAGACTAAACATCTTTTGGGCCATGAAAATTAGAGTGAAAGATGCCTTTCTATTACACCTTATGTTGCTTTTGGGTTTTAAGCCCTTTCTTTCCTACGTTTATCTCAAACCATACAATGTGGATCTTAGTAAAGTGAGAGCCTCCAATTTTGATAGCAAAAAGACTAAAAGGATGTGGTTATACATAAACAAAATCCACATTCTCTACAAAATTTATAGCATGTATACCTTTGTAAAATTCTTTATGTCACATCTATACTATCTATCATTTTTAACATACATTTGGTGATAGCCAAACCATAAAAAACCTTTTTGAGCCTATCATTAAACTTGAATTGAATTTGAATTTTGCCTTTGTTCCATCTCTGTCATCATGGCATTGAGTTGATCATCATCAATGGACTCTCCCCCTCCCCCTCCTTGGTTCTCCTCTCTCTCTTTGGGGCTTAGATGACATCATTTGCCCTGTGCGTGCATGCGTGCGTGCGTGCGTGCGTGTGTGTGTGTGTGTGTGTGCGTGCGTGCCAATGGTGGCCAATAATAAGCAAGCGCAATGGTAGTCATGATGAGTGTTAGCATGCACGATAGCATGGCAAGCATGTGGTGCAAGCATGAAGTCTCAATGTGGAAGGTAAGCATAGCTATTACTAGATCTAGGATGGTGGAGTAGATGATGGAGTGGATCCAAGATGGTGGAGAGAGAGAGAGAGAGAGAGAGAGAGAGAGAATTTCAAGGAGAAAGAAGCATGAATGAATGAAATATATATTAACATCTTCTGAGGCCAAAATCGACCCAAGAGACAAAACCATGTACAATGTTGATCATCACTAGACATCACAGTGTGATGTGCTAAAAGATTATCAATAACATACTGTGAAAAGAACCTACAATGATGTACAAGACAAAATAGTGCCCATTTAGGGATACAATAGGAGGATGAAGGAGTACATGTCTAGCTATGTGGCTAAGTGAAATCCATATATGTAGTTCAACCTAGTCAGGATTAGTGGATAGAGTATGTCTGATGAAATACTAGGAGGGTAATATCTCGGCTGAGCCCTCAACTCTGGCATGTGTTGTTCATGTCGTTGGCGGATGTCCCTCATCTCCTTTTGGTGTAGCATCTATGTGTGGTATCCCTATATCTCTGGTCCAGCAAGCTAACTCGAAACACTTTACTAACTAGACATTTCCTTTTTTTGTTTGTTAAGTCACGAAAACTCCGTCTCCTCAACTCTCTATATTTTCACTCTCTATGTGTAGTTATTGTATGTGGAGTTAGTGTTTGGAAGAAATCTGTAAGCTATCTTGTAATAATGATGTGCAGAGTACTCCATTGATGAGCAATGCACATGTCTCTCAAGGTTTCGAATCAACAATAATTTGCTCTATCATGTGCCCAATAGTGTCATAGTTGATCATCTTAATTCTACAATTGAGGCTTCTCCCTTGGATTCAAAATCAATGTAAGTGCTTTTCATGCGATTGGCCACTCCTTTAGTACCCTAAAAGGCATGATTGTTGGCCAATGTAACATTGAAGCATATAGTTTCTACTAAGGGATTATCCCAAGCTTATAGAACTATATGGCCGAGTATATTATCTCATACCACAGCAATAGTTTGACATGACCAATCTCGATATTCTTTATTCATTCTCACTCTTGAGATTTATTAGTTGACATAGGGTATCTTTATCTCATAATACAAGTACATCTCTGAGCTACTATCATAGTTTGTTATGGCTGGGTGTAATTCTATCTCATCCCCCATGGACGTAGATTTGAAGTTAGTTTCTACCAAAGATCCTTTTCTAGATGCCACAGAGTATAGGTGCCTTGTTGGCTCCTTGATCTAGCGTATTCATACTGAGCTTGACATCTCATTTGTTGTGACAATGTTGTCCTATTTTACATGAAGACTCCCATGCAAGCTCACTAGAGAGCCACTTTGCACGCGACTTACAAGGATGAGGTCCTATGTGATCATGTATGGGAGCCACCCTTATTGGTTAGATTGACTCAAATTGGGATGGATATGTCAATGATTAGGCGACTATGAGGCTACAGTTATGGTAGTGAGCTTTGAGGGGTATTACCTAATATGTTGCTTGAGGTGAGAACTATTGCAAAATGGACCACATGGCAAATCTAACATCTCAGATATTACATACAAAAAATGTTATGAAATATAAATGAATGAAATAAGTTAACAAATTCAGAATGAACAAGAGAAAACACATGATAGGGCCTAACCTCCCCCGTGCCAAAATCCATGATTTGCCATTCTCTATGATGAAATATTGATTACGTAGGTATTTAACAAAGAAAATACAAATATCTATCAAACTATAAAGTCTTATATATTAATACATTTCATGTAGTTTGTTCTAGTTGATGCAAAAAGTTCAATGTCTCGAATCATGGCATCTTGATATCACTATCACATTAAAAATATTCCAAAACCCCCAAAACGACTCTGAAAGCTGTGAATGGTGATTGTAGATAAGGGAGAAACAACAAAACTAGGTTTTCACTATGTTCTTATATTTTGCGTGTGATCTTGCTTTGTTTGCAAAGAAAGCTAGGGAAGCTTAAATCATATAAAGAAAATAGAAAAGTGTTCCATAGAGAAAGCTTATTTTAATAAAAGTATATTTAAAGATATGAAATCAAATAATAGAATAGTAAAGACTAATAAATCATTTGAAATTATCACTAAAAAAGCTTAAATTTTAATTCAAAAACAAACTAATAATGTAATATCATGTAATATTTATAAGTAATTTAAGACTAATGTAGTATCATGTAATAATTGTGATTTATTTAAAATTATAATATTGTGTGAATACATATTTTTATATATTATGTCTATTATGTATATTCACTTAACAATTATTTTTTATAATAATTTACTCGTGACATCAAAAGCATATTAGTATCCTTTCATCTATTGTTAGACATAATGTGACCAGTATCACACATGTGTCTCATGGGATAAGTCATGGATCATTTGGTAAATAAATAAAATCCACAATAAATAAAATCAACTTGTTTTTATAATGAGTTTCAATACATATCATGATAAGTATAATTCCATAACATTTTATGGGGATAAAAAGTACTTGTTCCTAGTTAATAACATGAAGAAAAATACAAGGGTGATCAACCTCTTGCATTATTGCCTCTTATGACAAATTTGCACCTTCCTATGGAATAAGGTTCCATGGATTTTACATGAAATATTGTCTCTTGCAGGCAAATCTATGCCTCTGAGATATTTAATGTGATTGTGAGTGGTAGACAATTATTAGATAAGAATATTAATGGGGTTTACTTTTTAAATAAAGCTAAGATAAAACTTAAACATATTAAAATAAATAATAGCCATGTAATTTAAAGAGATTAAACAAATAATAGTTGCTTAATGCACATATATAAGTGTTAATTTATTTTGGTTATTGAAGTAAATTTTGACTTATGGATATCTTAAGATTATAATAACTTTAAAAAATAATTAATAAGTAGAGTACTATATATCAAATAAGACTTTAGATTTTCCAATGATCTACAAAATGCATCCAACTAAGTATGATCTAAAAACAAAGAACAATTGACTATGCCTATTTAGTCAAAACCAGTTTGAGTTGTAAAAAGTTTGGGTTAGTTTGAAAGTCTACTTTTGAGGCAAATGACTTTCTAAGTGTTTAGATTTAGTTCAAGATGATAACAAAAGAGTTATGGATAACAAAAAGTTTTATAAATCATATTCTATTGATGACTTGCTAATTCAAAAGATAAGGGTGAGAAAATAGAGCCCAAAGTTTGCCAAAATGTAAAATTTTGCATACTATTGTGAAATATGGATTTAGGGTTACTTTAGGACTAAAACATCTCATTAGATATTTATAATTTTAAAAATGTATCTCTAATAAGAATTTTAGATTTTTTCAATCTCTAAATTTTTTTTCTAAATGTCATCCTAAAATTCTAAATAGAAAGAAAGTTACACTACTTAGAAAAAATAGCTCTATAGGAGGATTTGGGACTAAAGTATAGTCATGATGATGACTTTGATATTTTGGAGTTTAAATAACCCATATAATCATTTAAAATTCACTAACTCTTTCTAAAATCTAGAGATAAGAAATACAAACCAATCAACGTAGTAGTTAAGTAGTGAAATTGAGGATTTTGAAGCATGAGAAACATGACTATAGTTTTTTAAGTATAACTTCTGTTTGAAACGATTTGCCTTATAGATCTTGATTGTGCTACAATACTCACCTTCACATAAGATTAAGAATGATTGAAAGTTGGGGGAGCGTAGCCAAGCTTTGATACCACTGTTGCGAAGTAGACCATATGGCAAATCTAATATCCGGAATATTGAATACAAACAACGTTATGAGATATAAGACACACAATAGGGCCCAACCTTCCCTGTGAAAAAAGCTCTGGTTTACCATAATCTATTATGAAATATTGATTACATGGATATTTAACAAACAAAATACAAATATCATCAAACTATAGAGTTGTATGTATTAAAAGGTTTTCTATAGCTTGTTGTAGTTGATGCAAAAACTTATGTGTCCCGAATCATGGCATTTTGACACCCCCATTGCATTTGGAAAGTGGGAAAACCCCCAAACCACTTTGAAAGCTCTGAATTTTGACTCTAGATGAGGAAGAAACAACAAGACTAAGTTTTTACCATGTTCTCCTATTTTACGTGCAATCTTATTGCTTTTACAAAGAAAGCTAGGAAAGTTTAAACCATATAAAGAAAATATCAAAAAAATTCATAATGAAATATTATTTTAATATAATTATATCTTAAATTATTATTTTAATATTATTTATATTGAAAATATTAAATCAAATAATTTAATAGTACATCATCGACTTCTGCAATCCTGTTAATGGCCCTTGCAATGGGACCTTGGATCTCCCCAAGGAGCTCTTTCAGAGGATGCCACCTCTTGACACTAGCAACATCATAATCTCATACAACCACATCTAGTGATCATCATATTCAACTTCTTCTGCACCTTCTATACAATTAGTGATGATCATCCTATCCTCATCATCTACCATAAGTATATATACGAGCTAGAACCCAGAGCAACTGATATATCCACACAATGAGCTACCATTTCCACTATGTACCGCTAAAAAAATAAAAGATAATATGCAACTAGTGTTTTTGTTTGGATTAAGAGCTAATTATGCATATGTGCTCTAATATGTGGAGTACTCTGGAACATCCGAGAATATTCTCCTGATGCATGGATTTGATGCACAACATATGTACTAGGAAGCTAACTATAATTAGTGTGATCAATGTACTACTGGCCGATTTTTACCCATTTAGTCACACACACATATATATATCTCGCCCCACCTTCATTCTACTGCCGTGGTGCCAATGTGGCTAGTAGGTCCTTGATCCCCATCATGCGTTCAAATCCCTTCACCATTCTTTTTCAATGTCATTCCTCCTCCAAAGGTGGATTGACTTAAGTGTATTTAAAATTTAAAGGCATATGGAAGGCCTCAATCTCACAAACTATTCCAACCAATCACTTTTGGAAAAACCATAAAAGAAGTTTGATTGGTTGGTTTTAGACCTAAAACTTTGAAGGGATATTTGTGGAACTTTTCTTTAAGAGAAAACCACATCTATACTTGCATTGATATGTGCATCTCTATTTTCATTGAATTTGTAAGGGGAACAAGCTTATAGACATGGGTCTTTATACATGCATATAAATACATACATAAATGCATCTACAAGTTTTCTTTATTTTTCACAAGACTCATCTATTAGCACATCAATAGGAATATTTCTTATAGCTTTTAGAGAAAAATTTTACATCAATCAAAAGACTATTGGGCGATGCTTGATATCTTCAAGTTAAAGGACTTAGCTATATTTCTTGAGAAACTTGTGTGCATCGTTCTACCTTGAGTTTATCTTGCCAAACCCTTTTGAGGCTACCCAAAACTTATTCCTTGTAGCTATGCCACATAAAAGAAGTCATAGTTGAGATTTTGTGAAAATCCTTATTATACTTGAAAGGAAAATTAAATCTTATTGCTATCCCATAAAGGACGTTCCACTATTTAGCTAAGTTTTCATTTAGCTTCCAAGGTCTTCAATTATTGCATTGCTCACATCGACTTACTTTACCATGGAAGCCAGCAAGTTCCATCAACCTCTTTAGTAAATTATTCATGTTGTTTGCTTCTTAACGCTCCCACAATAAATGCTAAAATGTCTCATTTGATTTGGTATACAAGACACACAAATGTGAAACTTTTCTTATCTTGCACAATCTCTCTCTCATGGGAAAGTTTCTCATTAGATTCTTCCATAAAAACTTATCTAGTTTCCTAGAAGGCTACCACCCAAATCCTCCTAATTCTCCTCTTCCATATTCTCGGGACATTTCTTCATCTAATACTCAACCACTTTGATGATGCACCACCTCTCAAAGCAGTGGAAGTTTCTCCTCTTGGGAACATTTCAAGTTTACTTTGCATTTCTAAGTTTTTAAATACTTGAGACAATATATGGAGTTGACAATATAGAAATTCAACTAGTTATCTTTCTTTTGTGGATCCAAAGGTTTTCTCAATTAGCTAATATCTTCTCATGTGCAATTTCTCTCAAGTTGGGCTAACATAGGTGATTCTCATCCATATATCTACCCATATTCTTATGCCTTTATCATAGAGTGCGTTTGAGAGTCAAATGAATGTAGGTGCTTTTCATACCACACATCCTCCCATCCTTTTATACCTTGAGCGTGTTTAAGAAATATCAATCAAAAATAGGTATATGGTTGTTACCAAAGGCTCTCTCAAAGAGTCATATCATCTACTATAAGTGTGACACCTCTCACAAGTCATCCCTTCCACCCAACAAATCCATTGATTCTGGCTTTCCATGTGTATTAAACGGCTGTGTAGTTAGGTATTTTCACCTCAATCATTATTGAGATATTCGGGTTCCTCAACACGCAAGCTACTTCATTGAAGCTTGAAAGTTATCACATTTAAATCCAATCACATGCTAGTGATGTCCATCTCCATGGTACCAGAAGAACTTCCTAAAAGATATCTCTTTCACGCTTGAGGATGAAGTGCTAATTCAAAAAATTGAATTTAAAAAATAAGTATAGTTGAAATCCACATGCTAAGCCAACATAGAGTTAAGCACTAGGTTTCCACTACTAGAGAGGACCTCATTTGATTTCTAGATCTTAGCAATAATTTAATCTAGTAAAATCTATAGCTCTAAGTTGAACTCATGCCAAGAGGTAAGCCCAAGTGTAATGAAACTAGATCTCACTCTTCTTCACCAAGTACACTTTGAAACCATAACTCTAAATCCTATGAGCATAACATCATGACTAAATCATAAATTTTATGTTTTACTGTGGTGGCTAAACAATGAGTCTAAGAGTTTAGATAAGCACTAGAGTGTATCTTTTAGAGTGGTGAGGACTACGTGATCAATTCTCACAATGTTGTAAGTGTCATCACCAAAGAGCTCTTGGACCAAGTGTTTCAACATTTGGACGGTCTCATCCCTTCAAAGTTCCGAGTCTAAACTAGCCAATCAAAGTTCCCTAATGGTTTTTCCAAAAGTGATTGGTTGGAATAGCATGTGAGATCAAGGCATTCCATATGTCTTTAAATTTTAACTACACTTAAGTCAATCCACCTTTGGAGAAGGAATGACATTGAATTAGTACGTCAAAGGGATCTAATGCATGATGGGGATCAAGGACCTACTAGTCACATTGGCACCACTGGGATAGAATGAAGTTTGGGTGATATATATATATATATATATATATAAGGGTAAATATGGGGCGAGTAGTACATTGATCACACTAATTATGGTTAGCTTCTCAATAGATATGTTGGGCATCGAATCCATGCATTAGGAGAATATTCTCAGATGTTCCAAAATAATCTACATATTGGAGTACATACTAATAATTAGCTCTTAAAACACCATATAGGGGAATATGGGAATTTCCCATAAGTTTGGGACACGTGGTCAAATCTTTGGATTTCTCATAGCTTGAACACTATAACTCCAAATTGAGTATTCTATAGATCAATAGATTCCATTTTTCAAGTGCTTTCCAATGATAGGTCAAATCATATGGTTTTGAGAAATTTATGGGCATGTTATCCGGGTTCCACCTTTTTAGTATTCAAAAAATGGAAATTTGGAGATTCCCAAACTCACTAATATTGTGCTTTAATCCAAACACAAACACTAATTACATATTATTATTATTTTTTTGAGCGGTACATAGCTGCTCCGAGCTCTAGCTCTTATATATAGTTGTGGTAGATGATGAAGATAGGATGATCGTCACTAATTGTGATGATCTTCTGCAGCAAGTGCGGAATTCATGTATCTCTATAGAACAAATGTAGAACAACGTGCAAAAGAAGCTAAATATGATGATCACTAGATGCGATTGTATGAGATGACGATGTTGCCAATGTCAAGAGGTGCTATCCTCTAAATGAGCTCCCTAGGGAGATCCAATGTCCCATTGCAAGGGTCATTACCATGATTGCAGAAGTCGATGATTGTGACAGTGAATGCCTGAGTGTTTGTGCAACATGGTCCCTCGTTGTTGGCCCGGACACAACTAATCTAGTAGCATGCACCATGGTATCATATCTATGGTCTACTCTACCTACACCTACTCCATTTGATCAAAAAACTTAAATGCAAATTTGAAGTTTTTTGAAGTACCTTTCAATTTACCAAAATTAAGCATCCTACTATCTTGAAATCCATGTATGGTCTACGTAGTATCGATGAAAAATGGCAAACATGTGTCATGTGGTAGATGTAAAGTTTCTTTTCTTGTTTTGATGGGCAAGTCAATAGCCCAAAATTGGCACCATAGCCATCAAATCTAGGCCAACACCCCCACACGTGCTATTGGTTGGATCGAGCTCTTTTGGAGAGGATTTCCCTCCATCTGCTGGCCTAAGGAGTAGGTCTTGAAGTAGTACTTTTTGTTGTTTACTTCATTGACTAGTGCATTACCCCTAATCAAGTTATGCTCAAGATTAGGAGGTATCATTGACTCAAGGCAAGAATCCTTTGGTGCATTCAACCCTTGCATAAATAGGCTACTTGCTAAGGTATCTTTACCGGAGGCACACAACTTTTTAGAGTCACAAAAAAAAAGTAATGTACCTCCTCAAATCCCTAAAATTTTTTTCAACCTGATGGAGTCATTCATCTTTATACACTCAAAGGAGTGGTGGAAGATACCACCCTTGCATAGATTCTTTGATCTACTCCCAAGTGTGAGATGCTTCAATTACCATCTCATCCTCAAGGCACCAATGTTTTGACCACAAACAAGCTTTTTCTATCAAGAGTAGCTCACTATTCATTGAACAATCCACAACACTAGTTTCTATTGTCTAAAACTAGTCTTCCATGGTCCCTATCTAGACATTGGTGTCAATCTCCACATTATAGCCTTCACTATTGAAATGAGGTGCCTTTATTTTCTTAAGGAGGAAGTTTCCCTTAAAGCTTAGCCACATTGTGAGTGAAAAAATGTACTTTGACCAAGGACAAGGTCTAAGGCAACTTGTAAAAAAACTTTGAGATGATATATTACTAGTGAGCACAAATTCTTATTCCTCCTTTCTTATCTTTCTTTACTCATAGTCATGTTTATAGCTTGAGCTCACTCAGTGGAGCTAGCAAGACTTTTTACAAGATTCATGGGTCCATTTAGTTACGGAATTCTTCAATGTCAATACTTCATCAATGTACTACTATTCTATTAGGAGAAATTACTTGTTTCCACTACAAGGGAATGGGGCAATAGTGACGGCCATTTGCGACGCAAAAAAAGCGGTGTCACTAAAAGCATCGATGCAATGCAAATAACAATGCAAATAGTGATGCCAATAGCAATGCTAATAGCAACAGCAATAGCAATTCTAATAGCGATGTATATAGCGACAGTAATAGAGATGTAAATAGTGACAGAAATAACGACGCTAATAGCGACACCGATCTGAGAAAAAATTTTCGAAAACTCAAGTGTGACATTTGCCGAGAAAACATTTGTGAGAAAGAATAAAAGAGAGAACGAGAGAGCTAAAAACTTTGAGAGGGAGAGGAAGAGAGGGGGAGCTCATCACCACCATCACCGCCACCGCTACCATACACAAAGAAGAAAGAGAAGTGTGCAAGGGAGAAGGGAGGGAAGGTGCGAAGAGAAGGCACAAAGGGTTGGATCTTTAGGCCTTTGCGGTAAGTACATTTCCTCTTCTTGATTTATTTTGTATTCTTTTCTTTTCTTTTTTGTTTTTCTTTGCAAAGATATGCATGGAAAGGGAGGGAGGGAGGGAGGGAGGGAGGGAGAAGAAGGAAGGGAGAGGAAGAGAGAAAGAGGGAGCGAAAAAGGAGAAAGGAAACAAAGAGAAAGAGAAAGAGAGAAATGAGAGATGGAGGGAGAGAGGAGAATGAGTAAGAGAAAAAATGAGGGAGAGAGGGGGGAGAAACAAAGAGAGAGGAAACAAAGAAATAAAAATAGAGAGAGAAAGAGAGAGGGAGAGAAATAGAGAGAGGGAGAGGGAAAGTAGAGAGGAGGAGGAGGTAGAAAAGAAGGGTGAGGTAAAGAGAGAGAGAGAGAGAGAGAGAGAGGCCACCACCACCACCACCATCCAGGAAGAGGGAGGAGACAAGTTAAAGGAGAAGCAAGGAACTCGCAAAGGAGAAGAAAAAGGAGGGAAGTATGAAGGGATTCTTCTTCAAGCTTTGAGGTTAGTGCATTATCTCTTCTCTCTTTGTTTTTCTATTTTCTTTACTTCTCTCTTTCTTTTTGTTGATGAAGAGATGTATAGAGAGAAAAAGTAAGAGAGATCAAGGCAAAGGATATTGAGAGAGAGAGAGAGAGAGAGAGAGAGAGGCCGCTGCCATCACCAATCCACCACAAAAAGAGAGGGGACAATTGCAAAGAAGAAGGAGGGAGCCCGTGAAGGAGAAGAAGAAGAAGGAGAGAAGTGCGAAATGATTTTTCTTCAAGCTTTGAGGTAAGTGCATTCTCTCTTCTCTATTTGTTTTTCTCTTTTCTTACTTCTCTCTTTCTTTTTGTTGATGAAGAGATGTATAGAGAGAGAAGAAGGGAGAGAGATCAATGCAAGGGAGATTGTGAGAGAGAGAGAGAGGCTGTTGTTGCTATTGCATCCACTAAAAGAGAGGGGAAAACTACAAAAGAGAGAGAGGCTGCTATTGCTATTGCATCCACTAAAAGAGAGGGGAAAACTACAAAGGAGAAGGAGGCAACCCATGAAGGAGAAGAAAAAGAAGGAGGAGAGAAGCACGAAAGGATTCTTCTTCAAGATTTGAGGTAAGTGCATTCTCTCTTCTCTATTTATTTTTCTCTTTTCTTTACTTCTCTCTTTATTTTTGTTGATGAAGAGATTTATAGAGAGAAGAAGGGAGAGAGATCAATTCAAGGGAGAGAGAGAGAGAGAGAAAGAGACAGAGGGTACCGTTGCCACTGTATCCACTCAAAGGGAGGGGACAACTATAAAGGTGAAGGAGGGAACCTGTGAAGAAGAAGAACAAGAAGGAGAGAAGCGCGAAAGGATTTGTATGTAATGGTGATGATACACAACATGATATTCAGCATATAGGTATGGTACCATTGCTCATGACTTCTGCATGATGGCAAAAAGAAGAGCCTACATGATGTACTACATGTATCTTCTATTACCAAGAATCTACTATCCAGCTGATCCACATGGCTGTATATTTTGAAGCACAAGGATGAGGTGCTTGATGTCTTTAAGAAAATGGGTTTATATAGTGAAATGCAAGTCAAATGGTTCGTTGAAAATGTATAAATCCCGGCTGGTTGCAAAGGGATATGCATAGTAGTACAGCCTAGATTATGAGGAGGCTTTCAACTCAATTGTCAAGATGGCAACAATGAGAATAGTCATTGCATTAGCGGCTTCTAAGGGCTGGAAATTATGGTAGATTGATGTCAAAAATGAATTCTTGAATGGTGACTTTCTTGAAGAGGTATATATGGAGAAACCTGAGGGTTATGTACACCCTGACTATCCGACATATGTGTGTAAACTAAAAAAGGCATTATATGGGCTGAAACATGAACCAAGAGCATGGAATGCTTGCATAAGCACTTATTTGCAGTAGCTTGGTTTTCAAATAGGTCATGCAGATCACAACCTGTTTACAAAGAAGACAGAGCATGGTTATGTTTTTCTAGTGGTTTATATCAATGATTTGATCATTAATGGAGATGATGATCATGGAATTGTTGAAATTAAAGCAATGTTACAAGCTGGATTCAAAGTCAAGGATCTTGGTGAGTTGATGTACTTTCTTGAGATTGAGGTTGTGTCTACACCTTAAGATATATGGTTGTTGCAAAAAGAATATGCTCATGATATGTTGCTAAAATATAGCATGATGGAGTGTAAAGCCATGGAAACACCATTGGATTGGAATGTCAAACTTGCCCATCCTAACTTGAGTTATGTAGTGGGGTTGATTAGCTAGTTTATGCAAAAACCTCGTAAGCCACACTTAGATGCAGTTAGAAGGATTATGCGATACGTGAAGGGTATTACTGATTATGGGTTGTTTTATGAGCATGGGAAATCATTTGAATTGACAGGTTATATGGATGCTGATTGGGCTAGTTGTGTCTATGGTAAGAGGTCAACTAGTGGTTGTGCTTTCATTTTGGGCAGCAATATGATCAGGTAGAGTAGTAAAAAGCAACCCGCCATTTCTTTTTCTAGTATACAGAGGCAAAATACAGGGGGGTCTCTATTAGCATCGCTATTTATGTCGTTATTTACATCGCTATCTTAATTAGCAACGCAAATAGCAATGGAAATAGTGATGCCAATAGCGATGCAAATAGCAAAGAATTCATCATGTTGCTAATAGCGACACGAATAGCGATGATAGGGATAAATTTTTCCATGAATAATTTGTCACTTTAAACGTTTCTATTGGGTCTATATGTTGTAGTGTTCGCTCTCTCATAGACATAGTGATCGTTAGGATCTCGTCAGGAAGAAATGTTAAGTTTGCTTTGGATTCCTAGAACAAGAACAAGCATGATAGCTTCAACTATTCCATCCAATAAATGCATGTTGGATTACTATCCAAGTAAGATCATTTGCTACCACCAATAAATCAATACTTTCTTTTACCATTCCATAGATCCATGGGATTTATAATAAGGGAGCAACTGAAAGTGCTTAGTTCCAAATGACCTTGAAGTCTAGTATCAATCTTTCATATTAGGTGTTTGGAGTAAGTACAATCTTGCAGAAATTTGAGTAATTGGTTTTTTTTTTCTTGTATTCTGGTTTACTCTGTATCAACTTGCATATGAGCAATAAGAATATGCCTAGGGTATTAAGGTACACTTTGATTTTCTAAGCTATATTAATCTAGGTTGCATGCAACGCTTTGATAATTAAGTAATTCTCAAACATTATCTACTTAAAATTTTGATATTTAGTTAATTCATTAGTTGCTTGGTTGTTCTTCTTTCTACTCTACCTAAGTATTAGCTAAGTTTATGAGACATGGGCATTCATGAGCTCTTGTTTAGGGTAAAAAATCAAACAATTGGCAATAATGAGATCATACACATATTAGAAGAGAAATGCAAGAGACGGATAGGAGACTCACTATCCTAAGTGTCCCACTCATCTGTACATTCGTATTCTCTCCCTCACTAATTGTTAATAACCTCGATACCCTATGGTAGTATATAATTTAGCTAGGCAATGTCGAAGTCATCTAGAATTGTTGAGTCATGGGTGAGGCAAAACACATATGCACTAATGTCAAGCACCATCTTCCTACTCCAAGTCTACTAGTCACATGTAGATCTTCTTCAACGAGAAGCTTATCAGAGAAGGGAAGGTTATGGGCAGTGGCTAAAATTTCAACATTATGGATGATTAGTAACACTCATAGGGATGTAGGAGTGGCACATGAGGGGTCATGCAAGGATGTCCAAAGAGCTTTCCTTTGCTTAGCTACTATCATTAGTCAGTGGCCAATTTAGTTGCTAGAGTTCAATGAGCATGCCATTTGTGCACAAAGGCACCTTGCCTTTTTTCTTTCTGTTCCATTGCTTCTAATTTTTCCTTGTTTGTCTCACAAAGGGTAGTATAAAAGGAGGGAACTAGATCTAATTTTCTAGCTATGGCTTTTGGCATACATTTTGTGATTTCCTCAAAAATGGTCGTGTAGCGAGAGAAAATTTGTCATCGCTCGTCCTAGGTCAATGGCTTTTCTAAGAGTTGTTTATGCTCATTTGTAGGTTTCATGCTTGTGTGAGTGATGTCAGTTTTGCATCAAGCCGTCGGACCAAACACTTTATTCATGGTTCATTGGTCTATCGTGCTAGCTCATCAGCCATCTCCTCGAGTCTTCTTTGTGGGCACATGCTTGAGGTACATTGGAGATTCCGAAGGTGATGAAGATGTTTCTTGAAACATCATTTTTGTGAGTGGTTTTATAGTGATCACACTTAAGTCATTCAACCTTCAATGAGGAATGAAATTGAATTAGCATTTGTACAACAATGATAGAATCAAGGTGGAGAGAGAGAGAGAGAGAGAGAGAGAGAGAGAGAGAGAGAACTAAAAGGTTAAAGATTGGCTAGTATGACATTGATTACACTTACGGTTAGCTTCCAAGTATATACATACAATTTTTTATTCATGCATCAAGATATATCCTAAGATGTTCTAAAATACTCAAGCATGTAGGAATGAGCTCTTCATCCAGACACAAACACTAATTGCATATTAAAATAATCATGAAAATCTACACAAGCTCCCAATTCCCTACACAATGTGTAATTCATTAAACAAACTAAGTTTCCATGTTGACACACCATGATTGTAGATGTTTGCTCGACAGTCATAATCAATTAGCCACAATATATTTTTTAGTAGTACAAAGTTGAAATGGTAGTTGATGACATGGATATATTACCTCCAAGATCTAACTCTTATAGAATGGCATATGATGAGGATCTGATAATCATCACGAATTCTGTTGATCTTCTAAAGGGGGTGTGGACCCAATTCATGAATCTCTATAGTAAATATGTATCACCTAAAAAAGAACAAATTCAAGTATAAATATATGTATAAACACGATTAAAAACACTTTCATAAAGATGTGTCCAATCACTATGTCTCTACTTCCATTCGATTGTGGTGAAATATGTAGGCCCATGTGTATAATGCAATAAAAAGTATCGTTTGGTCAATCTTGTTACTTATTTATATTGGAATTATACACTTCAATGTGATAGTTTGGACTATTGATTAAAGTATATATACCCTGTATATCATGTGCTTAAAGGATTATTTGTAACTATTTCTATTTTTTATTTTTCTCTTAAATAAAAACCCTTTTGTATTCAATATGTAAATTACTCCTTAATATACCACCCTTCTATAAATAAAAATGTGTAAACATGGTATTTGAAAAATCCCTTATGTTGAACCCATGTGATACGCATATATATTTCTAAGTGAAATGCCTCTCCCACTCCCCCCTCCCCCCTACCCAAGAATATGAGGCATATTATGCTATTTCATATGCTGGTTAGGCTCATTATAATGTGTCTCTTATAAGGAATAATGTAAAGTATGTATAAAGATATGGAAGAAACTAGGGAATGGTCGGTTGTATCATGATAGCTCTAGTCTAATTCCAGTTGTAACAACAAAACATGAATTTTATGATTCGGTCATGGTGCTATGGTCATAGAATTTACAATTATGGTTTCAAAATGTACTTGGCAAAGAAGGGTGAGATCTAGTTTCATTACACTTGGGCTTACCTCTTGGCATGAGTTCAACTTAGAGCTATAGATTTCAGTGGATTAAGGCTAATTGCTATGATTTAGAAATCAAATGAGGTCCTCTCTAGTAGTGGGAACCCAATGCTTAACTCTATGTTGGCTTAGCTTGTGGATTTCAACTATACTAATTTTTTGTTCTTCAATGTTTTGAATTAGCACTTCATCCTCAAATGTGCAAGAGATATCTTTTAGGAAGTTCTTCTAGTACCATGGAGATGGACATTAGTGGCATGTGATTGGCTTCAAATGTGATAACTTTCGAGCTTCAATGAAGTGGCTTGTGTGTTGAGAAACCCAATTAGGATAAGGCTAAGAGACTCCTCTTCGATCTTATATACAAGAGATTCCACCAAGAGAATACATGGATAGACAATATACTTCGATGTTGCCTAGCTAAAACATATACTACCACAGGGTACTAGTTTGAAACTTTGTTGAATAATGCTTGAGGTGAAAATACCTAACTACATAGATGTATAGTACATATGGAAAGCGAGAGTCAATGGATTTTTTGGGTAAGGGATGACTTTCGAGAGGTGTCGCACTTCCATATAGTAGATGATATGACTCTTTGTGATAGCCTTTGATAACAACCGTATACTTGTTTTTATTGAAATTTCTTAAACACGCTCAAGGTATAAAAAGAACGGAGGATGTATAGTATGAAAAGCACCTACATTCATTTGACTCTCAAACACTCTTTATGATAAAGGCATAAGAGGATGGGTAGATGTGTGGCATGAGAATCACGTATGTTGGCCCAACTTGAGAGAAATTGCACATGAGTAGATATTTTCTAATCGAGAAAATCTTTGGATCCACAAAAGAAATGCAAAGTAAACTTGGAATGTTCCCAAGAAGAGCAACTTCCATTGCTTTGAGAGGTGGTGCATCATCAAAGTGGTTGAGTATTAGATGAAGAAATGTCCCTAAAATATGGAAGAGGAGAACTAGGAGGATTTGGGTTGTACCCTTCTAGGAAACTGGATGAGTATTTGTGGAAGAATCTAATAAGAAACTTTCCCATGAGAAGGAGATTTTGCAAGATAATAAAATTATCACATTTGTATATCTTGTGTACCAAACCAAATGAGACACTTTAGTATTTGTTATGTGAGGGTTAAGAAGAAAATAGCATAAAGAATTTCCTAAAGAGGTTGATGGAACTTGTTGGCTTCCATGGCAAAGTAAGTCGATGTGAGCAATGCAATAATTAAAGACCTTGGAAGCTCAATGAAACTTAGCTAATAGTGGAATGTTCTTCGTGTGATAACAATAAGGTTTCATTTTCCTTTCACATATAACAAGGCTTTTCACAAAATCTAAACTATGACTTCTTTTATGTGGCAGAGCTACGAGGAAGAGATTTTGGGTAGCTTCAAAAGGGTTTGGGAAGATAAACTCAAGGTAGAATGATGCACAAAAGTTTCTCAAGAAATATAATTAAGTCCTTTAACTTGAAGATATCAAGCACCCCCTAGTAGCCTTTTGATTTGATGTAAAACTTTTCTCTAAAAGCTCTAATAAATATGCCTCTTTATGTGCTAATAGATGAGTCTTGTGAAAAATAAAGAAAAATGATAGATGCATTTGTGTATGTATTTATATGCATGTATAAAGACCCATGTCTATTAGCTTGCTCCCCTTACAAATTGAAAGAAAAAAATATGCATATATAAATGTAAGTATTGATGTAGTTTTCTCTAAAAGAAAAGATCCACAGAGGTGCTACTTGTAAGAATTACAACTAAGACTAGAGCTATCATGATGCAACCAACCATTCCCTACTTTCTTCAATATCTTTGCACATGTTTTACATTATTTCTTATAAGAAACATATTATCACTACAAGATACATCCCTCATACCAATGTTCAAAGTGACAAAAATGTTCATTAAAATTTTTACCTCCATCATGGCTAAATGGGTCGGTATTAGCGTCTCCATGAAACCGTCGCTATTGGTGTCAGTATGGGCATTGATATTTGCATCGATATTTGTGTCGCAAAAATCGATGCAAATACCAATGCCAATAGTGACGATTTGTGACGTGTATTTCTATGCCAATAGCGACACATACAATAAATTTGTGATGCTAATAATTATGGTTACAGAGAAAAAACAAATTTTGTGGTAGGGCAGCTTGTAGCACTATGTGTTGTATTTATATTCTACAAATGGATTACATGTTAAGTGTGCAATAGTCATCAAAATGAGCACAAAATGTACTTGAACAACCCACAAGACCAATACATAGAATAAATATAAGATCACTGATGAAAACTCACAGAATCATGGCAAGATAAAAAGAATGATAATAACATAGTATATAGAATATGCCTGTATAAATCACAGGACCAAAAAGAAAGAGGATGTGCATTCCACGAATCCAAGCGTGAACTATAGATCCTCACCATCCAAAAGCTCGTCCCGACGCAAAGGAGCATCGAACAGAGTTTGAAAAAAAAAACAACTACACATTAGTCCACCATACATAATGCATTTTAATAAAAATAGTAACTATGGACAAGAAAGATGAGTGACTTAGTGGGCGGCCACATGCATACAGTCTATCGATCAATGCAGTGAGACCGTGCCCACTGCATATTGAGTCTCTAGGTCGGTGGGATCGCAGTTTGTAATGGACTATTGCAAAGAAAACAAAATAAAACTGTTAGAAACATGATTGTCAGTACAAGTGATATTGCAAAAAAGAAAGTGACAAGAACAAAAGAAAAACTTACAAAGTCCTCCAAATAAGTCGTGTGGCCACCACTCCTAAGATGATGGACCACCCTTGCCTCCAGTCATGCCCTTGTTGCCTCATGTTGCTATCTCCAATGTCTTGTGCCACCTACGGACAGTTGAGCAAAAGCTTGAGTCACTAGAGTAGATGTCTCCATAGGTATGACAAATCCTACAAGCTGTGACACAACTCCACCAGAATGATGAGATGCAGACACTACATTGGTGCCCCTCCACCACAACCGACCCCAGGCTCACCACATCCATGTCTCTACAACATGCCCCAGAACCACTCCCTCCATCCGAGCCCAATCTAGAGAGTCGACCTCGTCTATTGGAAACTGAAGCATCAAAGCGTGCCAAAGTAGATCTAATGAAATAGCCTGATGGTGTCTAAGATAATACTTGGTCTATCATATCTCTAAATTGAGCCATCTAATCTAGAGACATACGTATGAATATCTCCTACAACTCCTCGTTGCTCATCCCTTTACTCTTGTACTCTCCAAATATTGTCAAAGGTCACATGCACATAGATAGAAAGTGATGTTAGCATAATCAATATAAAGATTCAAGAAAAGCACGGTAATATAACTCTTTAAAAAATAATATTACTTAAAATGCATATTCTAAAGCTGATTCATCAACAAATTGAGAAGGCGGATGCTGCAATATGATGTAGCCTATGGTCCCATGTCAATCTCTTGGCATAAATCTGCATACACTAGAAGGTTGATAGGCAGGTCACCACAAAAGGATGAGTCCACCTCATTCTCAAAGAATTCCTGGTCGTATGTCTTTCTGTCATTGTTACATGATTCTTCCTGCTCTACACTCTCCAAGTCATCTTTGACCTCCACCCCTTGCAATATCAACCCCTCCATATGCATAATGTCCTCATCTACGCTAGGAACATTTCTTTCATCATACACTCTCACACTTCGGGGAGCTGAAGGCACGACATACCACCATTGAGGTTGTCAGGGGTTTGGATAGAAAATTACATGTTCAAAATCACATACAAGAGAGACTCAACATTTGTGACGTATCTGTGTCATAATAAAATTTAAAAAAATAATTCATGCACATGTTCACAATGGGCCAGTAAGACAAACATGGCACATAGATCTGTCCATATTTTTTTGGAATCTTTTTTGAGAAATCCAGATGGACCTCATCGAACGGTTGCTCCGGCTCCTTCTAGTACCACTTTGAACCACTACGCATCGAATATGATCATGGAGTAGCTATGGTAATACACTGAGATAACACTTTGTAAGTTTCCAAAATAATCCATCTCATCTATAACAGTGTTTGGATCTGTGGCTCAACGTCAACTCTCTTGCTCGAGTTTTCCCATGACACCACAATCCATTGTGGAGTGCATTTTGTTGATACGCTCGATGTGAAAATGTCACCCGTGCAACCATGCGGCATTGTATATTTTGTACTGTACATTGAAACGGTTATATTAGTTATCACATATAAATCTAGATATGACATCTTATAAAACATGTGGTCACCTTTGGACTATATCCCCTCGAGATTTCCAATTCCTCAGTAGAGACCTCCACCCCTTTGTGAAAGAGGCTACGATCAAAGCTCCGAGTAACCATCACATAGACATAAACTACGGCATCTCCTCCATACCCTCAGGATATTGAATCGGTCAATGGCGTGTACTGTGTCGAAATTTTGATTGCACTACTTCCCAATCTTTCCTAGCTTGCTCATACCTAGGGAGCCATGTCTCCATGGATGCATGGTGTAACATACAAAAACGATTCACATTCTCCTCCATTGTAGCATCCATCCTTTTTTCTACCCCATTTTTAACTACCACATCTCCAGTCGATCTATCTTCGTCCTTCAACAACCACAGCATAATGTTCTTTGAATCCGCCATTGGTAGCCACTATGAAACATGAACTAATGCTTTCGACACCAACCAAACCTTCAATCGTGCTAACTTCTGGGGCCAAGCTTGTTATCACACAAAGCCTTTCAGGGTTTTCATAAAGCTCTCCAAGAAGAACATCCATCGTGTATGGACAAATCCCGCAATCTCCACTTCATCTAGAAGATGCACCAGGAGGTGGGTTTGTATCGTGAGCATGCTGGTGGGAAAGTACTTCTCAAAGAGGTAGATTGTCTCCACTACTCCCCGCCTTGTGGATTCAATAGAGGATGTTTTGATCTCCTTCTATGAGATCCATTGCACTAAATTTGACAGCCTGTAAATCGCCCTGCGTATTTCTAGAGTGAGACATCCTACGATTGTGATCGATAGTACAAACTGCCACAAATGAAGAAGCATTACAAACACTAACTAGACTCCAAATAGCAAAATATGCAAGCCACTTACAATCAAGTCAAGTACAAACCTGACATATCTTATGCCAATCATAGGATTTTATCCCTCATAGTTGGTCATCTTTAGAAAAAGTGGACCGTCGACCATCATGCTTACTCATATCTTCCATAGCAACCCCCTGCTCCCACAAAATCTTAAGCTCATCAACTAATGGATGGAGATAGACATCCATATTCTTGACTTTGTAGTGGCCAGGAATGAACAAGCTAAGGATTAGGTGTCCTTTCTTTGTAGAAAGCCATGGCGGAATGTTGTAGTTAACAAGGACTACATGCCACACACTATAAGAAGTTGAGCGGAGACCGAATGGGTTCACGCCATCCATAGAAAGACCGAGCCAAAGATTCTTTGGCTTTCATGTAAAGCCTAGAAAGATAGAGCCAATGTGGCTCCATGCGTGTGAATCTGCTAATATTTGTTGGACTCCATTTGTGGATCTATTATGTGCATGCCATGTTGTCAAGCTCACCATGCGCGACATACAAAACATGTGATATATATGGGGGATAAGTTGAAAATGTCTAAGAAATTTCTAAGAAATGGTTTACCCTTGCAAGTCATGTCGATACATGGAGCACCACACTTTGGACATGTCTCCATAGTCCCATACTCTCCTCGAAATAGCACGCAATCATTGACACATGCATGGATGTTGTTGTAGTCATATCTGGGTGCATATATATATTTGTAACATGTCTATCCATCAAATCATAATGACACATATTTATCAAGAGGTAATCAATGTAACTTCTACTCAAAAATCTATTGTAATAATCAAACTACATTACCTCAAACTACTTAAGTCTACCTCGTAGGGAAAATTCCACCTCAATCCCACAAGGATCAACCTAAAGCAAGCCTTAATCATGACTATAGTCTCCTACCATGGTTATCTAATATTAGCTTAAGATAACTACTTTGTTATCATCTCTCAAACTTAAGTAGAACATTGCATTGGTTTAAGGATAGTGAAAAATGAGGGGAGTAATATGCATCAACCACTTTATTAATAAGGTATAGTCTCAACTCAGGTCCCCTAAAATAACATTGATTTGGATCTAGGATGACACACTAGGATAGTTGACATTTGATCATTCCTAACTTGACCTAATCTAGCATTTCAGATTTTTAATGGAATTCTCTTAGCTAACCAAGACCACTTCGCTATATAAAAAATCCATGGGCAATTTAAACACCCCTTCACCCCCTTTCCTCGAAGAGTAGCTTTAGTTTTCTAACTAACCTAACACAGTTTATCCACCTTCATGTTCTCTCCCCCTTCTCTTTCTCTATCTCTCTCTTTCTTTGTTGCCCCTCTCTTTGTTTCTCTCCACCTCCTCATGTTTTCTCAATCATTCTCCTCTCCCTTCCTCCCTCTCTCGCTCTCTCTTTCTCTCTTTCTTTGTTATCTTTCATGTTTATTCTCTCTCTCTCTTGTTCTCTCTTTCTTTTCCTTTCTTCTTCTCCCTCTCTCATTTCCTCTCTTTCTCCCTCAATGCACCTCATTCTCAAAAAAAAAAAGAACAAAAGAAAAGGAGAAAGAACAAGAATAAACCAAGAGGAGGCAATGTACTCACCGCAAAGGCCTGAGGATGGATTCGTCATCTCCTCTTTGTGATGACCCCTCTTCTTCCTTCATGCACTTTCTCCTCTTCTTCGCAAATGGCAATAGTGGTGGCGGTGGTAAGAAGCTCTCCTTCTCTCTCTTTCTCTCTTCCTCTCCCTCTCCCTCCCAAAGCCATGATCTCTTTCGCTCTCTCTCAAACTCTTTGTAGCAAAATGCCGCACTCAAGTTTTGCCCGTTTTTTTTCTCAGAGTGCCATCGCTATTTGCATATCTATTTGGGTTGCAAACGCCCGCTATGCCCCTATATCCTTGTAGTGTATATCAAACCTAATCAGCATATGAAATAACATAATATGTCTCATTTTCCTGGGTAGGGAGGAGGTGGGGAAAGTAGGGGAGGGGGGAGTGGGAGAGGGGTTTCACTCAGAAATATATATGCGTATCACATGGGTTCAACATAAGGGGTTTCCCAAATACCATTTTTACACATTTTTTACATATAGAAGGGTTGTGTATTAAGGAGTAATTTACATATTGGATACAAAAGGCTGTTGTATTTTCAAGAAAAAATCATCAATAAGGATAGTTACAAATAAGCCTTGAAGCACATGATATAGAGGGTATGTAGACTTTAATCAATAGTCCAAACTATCACACTAAAGTGTATAATTCCAATATGAATAAGTATCAAGATTGACCAAACAATACTCTTTATTGTATTATATGCATGGGCCTACATATTACACCACAATCTATTTGAAGTAGAGACATAGTGATTGGATACATCTTTAAGAATGCATTTTTAATCATGTTTATACATATATTTATACTTGAATTTGGTCTTCTACTAGTGATACATATTTACTATAGAGATTCATGAATTGGGCCTGTAACCTCTGTAGAAGATCAACAGAACAGTGACGATTATCATATCCCCATCATCTATCTCTATAAGAGCTAGATCTTGGAGGTAATATATCCATGTGACCAACTACCATTTCAACTTTGTATTGATAAAAAATATATTGTGGTTAATAATCGATTATGACTACTAAGAACCATGTAAATATCTACAATCATGATGTGTCAACATGGAAACTTAGTTTGTTTAATGAATTACACGTTATGTTGGGGATTGGGAGCTTGTGCAGCTTTTCGTGATTATTTTAATATGCAATCAGTGTTTATGTTTGGATGAAGAGCTAATTCCTACATGCTTGATTATTCTAGAACATCTTAGGATATATCATGATGCATGAATAAAAAATTGTATATATCTACTAGAAAGCTAACCATAAGTGTAATCAATGTCATGCTGGCCAATCTTTAACCTTTTAGTTTCTCTCTCTCTCTCTCTCTCTCTCTCTCTCTCTCTCTCTCTCTCTCTCTCTCTCTCTCTCTCTCTCTCTCTCTCTCTCTCTCTCTCTCTCTCTCTCTGGTACAAATGCTAATTCAATGTCATTCCTCGTCCAAAGGTTGAATGACTTAAGTGTGATTGCTATAAAACCACTCATAAAAATAATGTTTCAAGAAAAAATTTCGTCACCTCCAGAACCTCCAATGTACCTCAATCCTATACCCAGAAAGAAGACTCTTGAGGAGATGGCTGATGAGCTAGCATGATAGACCAATGAATCATCAATGAAGTGTCTAGTTCAGCTTGATGCAAAACTAACATCTCTCACACAAGCATGCATTTACAACAACATTACAAAACCTACAAATGGGCATAAACAACTCTTAGAAAGGCCATTGATCTAGGATGAGCAATGACAAATTTCCTCTCATGAGGAAATCACAAAGGTATGCCAAAAGCTAGAGCCATATGATTACATCTAGTCTCCTCCTTTTATACTGCCCTTTATGAGACAAACAAGGAAAAACTAGAAGCAATGGAACAAAAAGAAAAAAGGAAAGGTTCCTTTGTGCAAAAATGGCATTCTCATTGACCCTCATGACCCCTCATGTGTCATTCCTACATCCCTACGAGTGTTATCAATCGTCCATGATATTGAAATTTTAGTCATTGCCCAAAACCTTCCCTTGTTTGATAAGTTTGTCGTTGAAGAAGATCTACATGTGGCTAGCAAACTTGGTGTAGGAAGCATGGTGCTTGACGTTAGTGCATACGTGTTTTGCCTTACCCATGACCCAACACTCCTAGATAACTATGCTTTGCTTCAATGCAATCCCAACTTCTTCAAGTGATTTAATGCCAGCTGTTTAACATGAAACCTAGTCTAGCTCTCGATTTTTTCCCTAGTGCTATCTAGTTCTTCATTGAAAAATGAAACTTAGAGTGACTTGCCTATGTCCTCATCTCCCACGACTAGATTAGACAAGAAAAATCATCCTATAGTTCCAGGCCAAGGATCCATACCTCCTAGAATAACCCTTAACAAAGGCTTTATCAAGCCCGAATCACTTCCCTTATATCCACATCCACAAGGATCTAGAAACACATAGGAGCCTCTTAACCCTAGGAACCATTCCAAACAGAACTAGGATCTAAGATTGCAATTGTCCAAACCCACTGACTTACTCCTTACTACTTCCCATCAACAAGGAGAGGAACCACAATAGTAGTTGTACTTCCCAGTGGTGGACTAAACCCACCAACTTTGCCAAGGAAAATATACCTACTACCTCAAGAAAGAGGGATGCAAGATGGTGACAAAAAGAGATTATGGAGAAGTTCTTGATGACCTTCGAGAGTCATTCAAAATTTTCAAGGCAACAATAGATTTTTACATAATGAAGATAGAATAACAAGCCATCCATCACAAGTTGAAAAAGCTAAAAGATCAAATGTTAAATACCCTAAATATTGTACCTTTCATAAGCTATGAATGGCAAACTTGATGGAATGTCTATTGTTCAAGCACTTCAACCAACATGTTGATGGCTACCTCTCATATAAACATTGCACACTATCAAAATAAACATAGAAAACTCACCAATTTACCTTTGAATTATTGTCTATCAGGAAAGGTCTCGACAGCCCCATGACTCAATGTGATGTGCCTCAAGCAGCAAGCTCCACCTCCATAGCCTTCAATGACTACATGAGCTTTGAGTAGAAGAAGATGAAAAAGAAGGGGAAAAAATGGGGAGAAGAAGAAGAGGAAGCAAGAGCTTCACTCGCATAAATCCCTCACTCTACCCCACACACACACAATCTCTCTCTCTCTCAAACAATATAAAAGCAAAAAGGAAGAAGAGAGCTTCACAGATTTTCACACCACAAGAATGAGCTAATCCTTTCATTTCCTAGCTTTTACACATGCCCTTGATTTTTTGGATACCCTTCCATCTCATTTTCTTAAACTAGTCTTTCTCACTTTGTGCACACATTATCAGTTTTCAAACCCTTCTAGTAGCTTGTTGAGAAAGATTTGTAGACTTGTGCCTCACTCAAAATGTTATTTCTATTTGCATGAGAGTTAGCATGTCTCTTCTTCCAGTGATGTATAAACATAGATTTCTTGTTAAGAATTACAAGTGCATAATAGAAACTCTTATTTTTGTCTATTTTTTCCAAAAATGTTTTGTTACTCTTACATGCATTTCCTTCATCCTTGCTTTTCTAGAGAGGGTTAATATTACCCCCTCTCTAAACATGTGGTAGCCAGGGTCTTTTACTTCTGAACTCTCCCACAACAAATGCTAAAGTGTCATCTAGTTTGTTACAAACATACATAAACATGGCAATTTTCTTATCTTCCACAAACTCTCTCTCATGAGAAATTTTCTCATTAGATTCTTCCACAAAAACTAATCTAGTTTCCTAGAGAGAGAGAGAGAGAGAGAGAGAGATTGCAATGATATCTAGTATCCATTATGGCTAAAAGTACAAGACAAGTTACATAAGTGTTCAAGAGAAAATAGGCATGCATGCAGAGGGGTAACATCAGTGAATATTTTTTCCAATGCAAAGGAAGGTTATTTGTGTCTGAAAAATCACATGGCGGGGAGACTTGCTTGAGTTGCTACACCAAACATACACCATACACACTAGAGGGAGCTCATTCAAGAACACAAAAAGAGAGATGGAGGCCAAAACATTTTCTTGTTGGTTTCTTCTTCTTGTTTCATATACAATACAATATACACAAAGTATAGGATACGACATAAAGGAAAGTGGCCTACTAGGTCAAACAATGCACAACTGACTATTCTAATCAATTGGTCCTATAACTATGCAAGCTATAGGAACATGCAACAAATCAAATATAATAAGTGATAAGTTAGTTTCCATATAAGACTTGAAAGGGATTATAAAACCAAATAAAGTAGTCAAGACATGTGATTATGATTCAAAAACCTTAGATATCATAGGATAAGTGCATTTGCTTTGCCTTGACCTCTTACAATTTCAGTTTTGCTAAGACAACCATGAATAGTAGGATTTCAAATGTATTTGGGGAGTTTATTTGTATTGAATATTTGTGCCCTATGAAAAACAAAAAACGTTTTCTTTGGATACAACATGTTTAATAATATTTGGGTTGATCTTAAAAGAGTACAAGTTATAATGTAAAGTATATATAAATATGCTATGCAAGAATGTGGTGGTATTTTAAAGTTTGTGCTAAAGTTGGACAAAGCACAAATTCAGAAAAAACAAAAGATTGAAAGATTTAATATTTTTATCATAAATAGGTAACTAGAATACAGTAGTAGTAAGGGACATGAACAACACCCTAAGATTTAGTTTGAGATAGACATCTAGTGGATTTGTGCTGCTGAAGTACTAGCTATAAGTCATCAAATCTTAAAATTTTTGCTCTCTCATATAGGTATTCTTGATATTATTAAGTCTCAATGTTAATGGAAAATACCATCCATGGGATTGGTGCTGCTGAAGTACTAGCTATAAGTCATCAAATCTTAAAATTTTTGCTCTCTCATATAGGTATTCTTGATATTACTAAGTCTCAATGTTAATGGAAAATACTAATACTTGATGGAGTTGGTAGTTTCAATTTAAAATGACATATTAGTACTACATTAAAGACTATCAAATTTATGCTTAGGATATGAAACGGGGCTGATGCAAACTACCCTTGTATTTTTTGCATGGAAAGCATGGGGTCTAAAGATTGGAGTAATTTACAATTGATAAGAAGAGCCCAACTAAACAATTTGTACATTTAAGAAAATTTAAAAATAATAGAATAATTAATAACATTCTTAGATTGCACCTTCACTATGCATATTGCATTAAGCTAATATCCTTATCGAATGATTGCACTGATAAATATGAGGCATTACTCTTAAGAATGGGATTTCATGGGAAACAAGCACGATAGCTTCACGCAAAATAAGAGATATCTTAGTATATGTCTCTATGGGAGGCTCAAAAGCTAGAAGGATTCCTGGAAATCACAATGAAAAATAAGTAAACATGGGATAGGAGTGTTGAAGAGAGTTGTATAAGATCCAATGTCAAATGTGGCCAACATGCCCCAAGTTGCATTTTTGTGAATGGAGGTTTGGAGATATCTTGAAATATTTTTGAAAGTGCTCATGCAACAACAAACATTGTTGAAGTATCCATAAGGGTATAGATGAATCTTATTCAAGAAATAAAGAAAGCATAGGGATTTGGTCCATCCCTCTTATTTTTAGTTTGTTTTGGCAATGGTTTTGGGGCTATTTTTGTAGGTATTACAATAGTCTGTTTGGTCTATGTTGTGCCTCTTTTTCCTACAATATGGTTGGTCATTCAAATGACATTGCCATCTTCAACATTGAAAAGTTAGATAGCAATAATGATGGCTACTGGAAGACCAAAATTTGGCAGGTTTTGGTGCAAAAATTTGAGATTAGGCCTATCAAATGTAAAAGCATTAAGCCTAAAGGTCAAGATCAAGATGTATGGGATGACTTAGATGAGCTTTGCAAGTCCACGATTATCATGTCCCTCAACAAGTAGGTTTATTATAATGTTGTCATAGATGGGTAGTCTGCATGAGATCTTTGGGAGAATATCCATAATATCTATGATAAACAGAGCCCTGCTTCTTAGAGTTATTGGCTAAAGCAACTTATGGACCTTTGTATGAAGGAAGGTACCAGTGTTTCTCAACATTTGAGTGAGTTTCATGGTATCATTAGTTAGCTATCATCGCAAGGTATTGACTTTAAGGAAAATCTTCCACCGTTGTTCTTGTTGGTCACACTGCCTGAGTCTTGGGACATATTTCATACTACTATTATGCAAATATGCTCAAGAATGGGCTGAAATTGTCTGATGTAGAGGGTGCGGTGCACTCTTGATAAAGGAGATTAATAGGAAGAATGTGGATGCTTCTTGTACTTCTCATGCTTTGACTGTTCGAGGTCACCGTGATGGCAAGAGTAGGAATGACCACCATGGTAGAGACTTGCAGAAGTCTCATTCTAAGTCCTCTGAATAGTCTCACAATAAATCCCATGGGATGTAAGTCCGATTTAACATGCCATTATTGTGGAAAAGCAAGACATATCAAGCCTCAGTGCCATAAAATGCACAATGACAAGCACAAGGAAACGGAAAAAGGAAAAACACAAGAGACAAGTCTAATGATTGTAGCATTGTTCGTGCTAAGTCAAGTATTAAGACCAAAGAGATCAATGTAGTGCAACAACCTAACTTTGATGATGATTACATACTTACAGCTTCTTCTTTGGATGAGTCACAATAGTTGTTTGATGCCTTGCCTGATTTAACTGAGTATTGGTTGATGGATTCAAGAGCTTCCTTTCATGTGGCTCCTTATAGAGAGTGGTTCCACTCCAATCACAATATGACTGGATTTTTCTATTTCGAGAATGACTTGGCATTGTAGATAGTTGGTATTGGTGATATTCTGCTATGGGAATTGGCCTATGATGGAATTCTACACTACACTAGGGCCAAAAATATTTTAAAAATGACACTTGTAAGAAAATGATTAAGTTGCTAATTAAAATAGATTTTATAGTAATAAAATCTTCAAATTTTTTATTCAAATGTGATTAATAAGGGAATATATAATTCGTTAAAAAGGTTGGCCATTAAATGCATCCATTCTTTAATCCATGTCAAGGGTCACATTTTCAATCATCTTACTTTTATAACTTACAAAATTTTATATATTTGATATTTTCACACAAAAGTACATTTTTTCATTTTTCATGTTTATTTCTTAGGCTATTCTCTATTCTACACTTGCGTTTCTTCTTTGTGATATTATTGCATGGTTAATTGTATTCTACTAAAATGTCTAACAATACCTCTTCAAGTAGCACAAGTACAAGTGCATGCAAATATAAATATTGCTATTCAAATATATCTAGTTTATTCATCTTGGAGAAGTATATATCATTAAGCATTATTGGACAAGGATGATGTTAACAAGTTATAACAGAAAGAAAATAAGCATATAGATTTGTGGGTAGATGAAAATATTTATCAAGGAGACCTTTTAATAGATAAGCCTCCAAGTGCGCTATTCAAATAGATCTAGTTTATTCATCTTGGAGAAGTATATATCATTAAGCATTGTTGGACAAGGATGAGGCTAATATGTTACGACTCGAAGAAAAGAAGCATATAGATATGTGGATGGATGCAAATATTTATCAAGAAGACCCTTCAACAAGTAGGCCTCCACCTTTACTCAATATTTGCGACTTCATAAGATATGTTGGAGATGATTGTGATGGAATGTTGGGTATTGCATGTGGTTATGTTTTGCATGTTTTGCATGTATAAGATAGATGCTTCAAATGAGAGAAGAATTAATAACTGCAAAAATAACTGCTTCTTCTAAGCTAATGAACAAGGTTAACATTCTAGAAAACACTAACAAGTCCTTACAATAAAAATTATTATGCTAAAAGTAAACTCTTCTAGGATTTAGAGAAAGAAAAAGGCCACTAAAAAATATATTTAAATTGTGTGAATGGATTAAGAAAAGGAGACTAAATCTTGCAAAGAGATTTGTCTCTAGTATTTGAAGCATTGATATCGGAGAGAATGAGGAGAGAATCAATATTTTAAAAGAAACTATGAACAAAAGTATGTTCAAGGATTCTTTGATCACCAGAAAATATAGATTTGAGAGGTTGAGCTTTGAAAGAGTTAGTGAAAGTAATGACCATGATGTGCTAAGTGTAGACATGTGAACCTATCTAACCAGGTGGTCCATCGTGAATGTCCGCACATATTGAGCTTGCCATCTCAATACTCCCCCTTAAGCTCAATTGTATCTTTGCAACTCCAAGTAAGCTTTGAAATTTTTGAAGCTTCTATGTACTCAATGCCTTTATGAAAGTGTTAGCTATCTAATCTTGTGTTTTGATATATCAAGTTGATCTTATTTATAACTACATTCTCTCTTTCAAAGTGGTAATGAACCTCAATCTATTTTGTCCTAGCATAGAACACTAGATTCTTAGCTAACTGTATGCTGCTCATGTTGTCACAAAGAATGAAAAACCTACCATCTCCCTGCACCTCCGAATCACCTAATAACTTTTGCAACCATATCACCTCACATGCTACCATAGTAGCACATTTGTATTGAGTCTCTGTACTCGATAAAGCAACTATAGGTTGCTTTTTGCTACTCTATATAACCGTTGCACTTCCAAGGAAAAACATGAATCCACTTGTAGATCTTCTCTCAAACATGTTATTAGCCTAATCTGCATCTATGTATCCAAACACGTGTATATTCTTACCTACCTCATAAAAAAGTCTATAATGCAAGGTGGACTTCACTTACCTCAATATGCATCTGATTGCATCCAAATGAGGCTTTCTAAGCATCTGAATAAACTAACTAACAAGTCAAATATCATAGCTCAAGTTTGGCCTTGTGATAGTCATGTAAATCAAACTTCATACTATCCTTGTGAACATGGTAAGGTCTTCTATCTCATCCCCAACATTAGCACTCAACTTCACATTTTGCTCCAATGGCACTGAAAGAGGCTTACATGCTAACATACCATAATTGGAAAACATATCCAAGCCATACTACCTTTAGGATAGGCATATACAATCATCACATCCAATCACCTCAATACCAAGAAAGTACCTTAGCTCACCCAAATCCTTTATCTCAAACTTCTTCTTCAAAACCTCCTTAACTTTAGTGATTCCAATGTCACTTTCATGTGTAATAATCAAGTCATCCACATAGATGACTATGATGACCAAACAGGCAAATCCCTTTCTCACATAAAGTGAGTGATCAATATCAAAAACATAAAAATTAATGTTGAAAAGATACTCTGTGATCTTGTTAGATTATGCTCTAGGTGCTTACTTCAGCCCCCATATAGCACCTTCTTTAACTTGCACACATATGTGGGATATTCTAAATCCTCATAACCTACTAGTTGCTTTATGTACACCTCTTCTTGCAATTCACCATGCAAAAAGGCATTCTTTATATCCATTTGCTACAAACTCTAACATTTGGCTACTACCAAAGCAATCACACATCTAATAGTTTCCAACCTAGCAGCTAAAGTGAATATCTTTTCATAATCTATACTATATGTTTGAGCATAGTCTTTTGCATCTAGCCTAGCCTTATACTTGCTAATAGAACCATTTTCACTATGCTTAATTTTGTAGCCCACTTACACCCAATATCTTTCTTTCCCTTAGGTAATGGTACGAGATTCCAAGTCTTGTTGGTCTCTAGTGTAGCCATCTTCTTATCCATTGCTACATCCCAATGAGCACGATTGAAAACAGTCTCAAAACAAGTGGGCTCAATATCCTCAACCACCTTTACCATATAAGCATAATGGTGAGTTGCATAACCTTCAAAACAAAATCTTTTAATAGGGTATTTGATTTTGCTAGATCTAAGTACCATTGGATTACGTAGTGGAGCCTTTACATTATCATGGACTTTGCAGTCTTCGAAACCAGCCTCTCTTAGTAGTGTAGCCATCTCCTTATCCATTGCTACATCCCAATGAGCATGACTGAAAATAGCCTCAAAACAAGTGGACTCTATATCATCAACCACATTTACCATATAATCATAATGGTCAGCCTCATATCCTTTAAAATGAAATCTTTTAACAAGATATCTAATTTTGCTAGATCTACATACCACTAGATCACTTAATGGAACCTTTACATTACCATGTACTTTTCTTTAGCCTTTGAAACCATCCTCTCTTAGAAGTGTCACTTTGATACCATATCAAAAATCACATGGTGGAAAGACTTGCTTGAGCTATTGCACCAAAAAACACACTGTAGACACAAGAGGAAGCTCTCTCAAGAAGCCAAGAAGAGAGATGGAATCCAAAACTTTTTCTGCTAGTTTCTTCTTCTTCGTTCATGCACAATACAATATAAACAAAGTGTAAATAAGATACTGCCTAAAGGAAACTAGCCTACAAAGTCAAACAGTGCATAACTCATTATACTAATTGATTGGCACTATAACAATGCAAGTTATAGGTAAGTATAACCAACCAAATATAATAAGTGATAGGTTAATGACCATGTAAGAGTCTTAATGACCACGGACGTGCTAAGTTTGGATGTGCATACCCATTTAACCAAGCGGTCCATCACCAATGTACACTATAACTATGAAAGGGCATGGATAATTAGAATCAAATGTATGTATTTCTAGCATATATGCTTTTTCGTCTTATGTAGATATACTAATTGAAATTTAGCTATGTTGAATTCTGAGGGAAAGGCTACAAATACCATAATATAAGTAAATTCTTTGGACATGTACTAGGTAATTGCACGTTTTTTTATTACAAGAAGGTCTATGCTTAAATGGCAGGGCTGAAGCTAAACTTGACACAAAGTATAAGATAGTAGATAAAGAAGTAAAAGTGATTCAATGTCATTTTCTCCATATAATGAGGAAATAATTGAGTTGGCTTCTTGACAGCCAAACCTAAGAGATCCAAAGAAGATTTGCCATAAATTTACTTTATATTTTCTCAAAGAGTTGAATATAGAATGCAATGAGTTTCTTTTTTTGAGAAAGAAGTAATGATTTAAAAAGATATTTTCTAGCTATGGCATGGCTATCATATTTCAGCCATATGATATTGGCTATGTAGATCTAGATATTGTTACACCTATGGTGATTTTTCACTATTCTACATGTACCATAGAATTTGCAGCCGATTTGAGTGCTAAAGGCCCATTTGTAAAAATTGACAAATTTGTAGTATGAGAAAATTTGGATGGGAATCTTGGAACCTTCCTCAACTCCTTACTCTGATAGGTGGTTCACATTGCCAAAGAATTATGGAACTTTGAGGTTTATACACGTTATGCAACTAGTCAATATAGGTGACCATTAGTAATGTAAGAGCATGTATAGTGGTTGATGAGTTTGTTGAAGTCTTTGTTGGAAGAGCTATCTACTCATTGGGAGAATTTCTTGGCTATGAGTAGTTTATATCAACAATTGAAATAAGATATCTTACTACCATAACTCCATTGGGATTAGTGCTAACTATGAGAATATCTTAGCTAGGTTGAAAGAGGTGAATCTAACCCTTTTAGGTCAAAAGTCGATCTTTGGGGTAAATGAAATATTGATTGTAGATCATGTCTAGATTGTAGGGTAGAAGACCATCACCCACACAAGTGGATGCAATTGGAAAGATGGAAGAGACATGTTCCTAAGTTTCAGAGGAAAGGAGGTTTCTAGGAGCTTAAGTATTTTATATCATTTGAATACCACATTTTGCACACATTGCAAATGCTCTATACCAGTTGTTGAGAAAGACACAAAAGTTCCAATGGGATAGGATGCATACAAAGGCTATGAGAGAGTTAAATGATTCAACGTGCTTTAAAGAAAGGAGGCTATACATGTGGAAGACCCATTATCATCATTATAGATACAAACCCCATTGGCTTTGGTTGGACTATTAGACTGATGATGATAAGGGAAAGAGATATGTAATCAGGTTTGGAGCAAACGTAATAAGTCAAAGATGGAAGAGGTTTCCACAAATCAAGAGAGAAGTATGAGAGTTATCACAACTCTGAAATGCAACAAAGAATACTTCATTAGAGCATCATTGATTGTCGAGACTAATTGTCTTCCACTCCTAGCGATGATTACAAGTTGTTATACTCTAGATATAGTTAAGTTGAGGTGGATTAGCTATATAAAATCAATGTATTCAAAATTGTGGCACATTAACTAACATGTTATCCAAGGAAAGATATGAAGGTGAGGAAGAGTTAATGGTTGATGATGATGAAGTTAAAATTGTAGATATTCTACTTGTTCATGACTATCATGTATCTTCAGTTGAAGCTTTTTCAGAAGGGCTCTATGATGGGGAACGGTTGCAAAATGGACAGTATTTAAGTACTTGGACTAAGAAGGATGAATGTATAGATGAAGAAATCAAGAGGATTAGGAGAAAATCATATGGTTATTTTGTGAAATATGGCCTTATTTCGAAGCATCCAAAGTAGAAAAATGGACCCCACTATGAGTTGTACTTGACATGGACACTAAAAAGCTACAAGTTATGGGTGAATATCATGAAATCATATGGGCAGGACATGGGGAAGTATATGCTAATTTTGAGAAGATGAAAGAGAGACACTAGTGGAAGGAAATGTACAAGGATGTTTCATAGATTGTAGAGACCTACAAAACAAGCCAGTTTTATTCTTCTCTGAGACACAGAGATGGGTTGCATCCTATGTAACCTCTCATGATGCATTACAAATGGGTTGTAGATATGGTGACCATGCCTAGGTATCTATGGTAGAAATATTGTACTTGCTCATGGCAACCTTACAAACAACATTACCGATTGGGCTTTGAGAACAAAAGCCACAAGTTTTGTATGCAAGTTTCTACTACAAGATGTCTTTTGCAATAGGTATAGATACTCAATCATATGCAATTGGAATGTTATCCTAATGATGCTTCTTAAGTGCAGATTATTTGCACACTCCTTTCAAGTACATCCCTCTCTTGGTTCACACCCTTACTGTCAAGATTGTGGGAGAGAAGGAAGGAGTCTCGCTTGAAGCTTTCTTGCTTGCACAATGGGGGAAGACACACAAGGGTGGAGGCTGAAAACAGTTTTCCTCTTCTTAGTTGTGTAAGCCAAAAGAACTCAAGTACAAAGAAATAGAGGAACCCTATATATGGGTCTCAAACCAAACTCAACTAACTAAGGTGGCATACTAACTGAGCCACGAACTAGAGTAGATAAGGATAGCTATCATGTAGCTATTATTCATGGGCAGTGTACCAACCGCGTCTACAACTGACAAGTCGGTGACATAAATACACAACGGTCACCCTGGCGTATCACGAGTGGAGCTCGACATCTCAACACTCCCCCTCGAGCTCAATCCCAATTCCTGCACACCAAGCAGGTCTCTGAACTTGCGCAGCTTCTCTGCGCCCAATGCCTTCGTAAATATGTCAGCTACCTGATCCTCTGTGCTGACATAAACTAGATCAATAAGACCTAGTAAAACCCTCTCCCGCACATGGTGATAATGCACCTCAATGTGCTTTGTTCTAGCATGATAGACTGGGTTATTTGCCAAGTGTATACTACTCATGTTGTCACAATAAATGACAACTGGCCCATCTGAAGACTGATGCATATCATAAAGTAGCTTATGCAACCAAGCTACCTCACATACAGCCATTGCTGCACCCCTGTACTCAGCCTCTGTGCTCGACAAGGCAACTGTAGGCTGTTTCTTGCTGCTCCAAGTGACTGCAGCACTCCCAAAAGAGAACACATATCCACTGGTAGATCTTCTATCAGAAATACTACCAGCCCAATCAGCATCAGTGTATCCATGCAACTGTATCTGAACCCCAGTCTCATAAAATAGTCCATACTGCAATGTGGACTTCACATACCTGAGTATGCGTCTAGCCGCATCCAAATGTGGTTTCCTTGGAGCCTGCATAAACTGACTTACCAATCCAACAGCATAGCTCAAATCTGGCCTGGTAATAGTCATATAAATCAAACTTCCTACTATGCGTCTGTACATAATAGGGTCTTCTAGAAGCTCACCTGCATCTGTGCTCAGCTTCACATTCTGCTCCAAAGGAACTGAAATAGGCTTACAGCCTGTCATCCCATATTTGGACAGCATGTCCAATCCATACTGCCTCTGCAAGAGCTGTATCCCACTTGGTGATCTAATCACCTCAATGCCCAAGAAATAACACAGCTCTCCCAAATCCTTCATCTCAAACTTTTGCTTCAATAGCATTTTCACATGAAGGATATCTTCATCACTGTCACCTGTCATAATCAAATCATCAACATAAATGGCAAGCAGCATAATACCTTTCTCTGTTTTTCTCACATAAAGTGAGAAATCTGCCTTGGAAATCTGAAAGCCAATAGTGACAAGATACTGTCCTATCTTGTCAGACCATGCTCTAGGTGCTTGCTTCAAGCCATACAAGGCTTTCTTCAACCTGCAAACAAACTCAGGATGAACAACATGCACATAACCTGGTGGCTGCTCCATATAGACCTCTTCTTGCAAATCACCATGCAAGAAGGCATTCTTTACATCCATCTGATGTAAAGACCATCCCTTTGATGCAGCCATAGCAATGACTGCTCTTATGGTTGCCATCCTTGCAACCGGACTGAATGTTTCTTCATAGTCAATGCCATATGTTTATGCATACCCCTTGACTACTAATCTTGCCTTGTATCTGTTCACAGAACCATCTGCATTGTGCTTCACCTTATAAACCCACTTACAGCCAATTGTATTCTTACCTTTAGGCAAAGGTACCAATTCCCATGTAGCATTTGCTTCCAAGGCATCCATTTCTTCATCCATGGCTTTCTCCCATTTTTCTTTTCCCATGGCTTGCTCAAAAGAAGTGGGTTCTGGTTCCTGTATCACCTTGACCATATATGCATAGTGAATGGCTGTAAATCCATCATATTTCATCCTATCCACAGGATACCTAACTCTGGTAGACCTGCGCAAAGTGGGTTCACTCCCAGGTGCTCTCAAAACATCCCTGGTCTTCCTTACTCCAGGTGTAACAATAGAAGGAATACCCAACTCATCATCAATGCTCTGTTCCGAGCCACTGGATTCACCATCCACATAAGAGTGACCTGCATTCACATCAAACATGGGCTGATCGACCTTCTCTTTTCCTTTTCGTGATACCTGCATACCACTATCTGCATTACTTTGAGAAGAATCTCCTGATCTCAATCTGCCTGTCCATGGCGAAGAATGTGAGCCACTGCTAGAGGACACTCCAGGTCCACTAATATTTTGTGACTGCTGCTGTGAATTCTGTGCAGCATTACCATTTTGTGCATCTACATCATCAATCACATTTACTAGTTTATACCAGCTACTCATCTCATCAAAAACAACATCTCTGCTCACTGTAAACTTACGAGTAGAAGGGTTATAGCATCTATACCCTTTTTGCTGCAGAGAGTAACCAATAAAGATGCACTTCTCAGCTTTTGGATCCAACTTGGATCTCAACTCATCTGGCACATGTACATAGGCAATGCAACCAAAAATTTTCAAATGAGAAATATCTGGTTTCCTACCAGTATACCTCTCCTCTGGAGTCATTCCATGTATTGCTACAGTGGGAGTCCTGTTCATTATGTAGACTGCTGTAGCAACTGCTTCAGCCCAATAAAAATCTGGCAGGTCTTTTTCATTGAGCATGGCACGAGACACCTCTCCAATATGTCTGTTTTTTCTTTCTGCAATTCCATTTTGCTGTGGGGTATGACTGCATGAATATTGCTGCTTTATGCCGTGCTCCTGCAGGAACCTTGCAAACTCATTTGAGAGGTACTCTCCCCCTCCATCTGACCTTAGGCATTTTACTTGCAGACCTGTTTCTTTTTCAACCATAGCTTTAAGAGTTTTGAAATGCCCAAAAACTTCACTTTTCTTTTTCATAAAATACACCCAAACTTTTCTGCTATAGTCATCAATAAAACTGACAAAATAATGACAGCCTCCAAGAGATGCAGCTTTAGTAGTCCACACATCAGAGTGGATTAATTCCAATGGCTTCTTACTCTCTTGAACATGTCTAGGAAATGGTTTCCTTGCATGTTTTCCAAACTGACAGCTTCACATACCTTATGCATTTCTGCAACCTTGAATTTAGGCAATCCAGCAACAATATTTTGGGCCTGCATTGATTTAAGTCGTTGTACATTAACATGACCAAGCGTTTATGCCAGATATCAATATCTGCAACTACACCGGTCCCATGTGCAAACATTGCTGCACTCAATTCAGACATGTCTGCATCCAACGTAAACATTCTGCCCTTCTTCTTTCCTTTTGCTATCAAGCGACCTTTATTTTTCATATCCTCAACAAAGCATCCATGAGGATTAAATCTGACCTGCAAGCCCTGCTCAACCATTTGACCAACAGAAACCAGATTCTTGGTGATATTCGGGACATGAAATACATTGGACAGGTATTTCTTTTTCCCATCCTGCATAGACAAAGGAATTTTTCCAATCTGCACAATCGGATGTGCAGTATCATCACCAGTCTCCACAAATCCTGGTTTTTCCATTTTCCTTGCATCCTCCATCCATTCTGCATGACCTGTCATGTGGTTTGACGCACCTGAGTCAACATACCATACATCGTTGCTTTCTTCTGCACTTGTCACAGAATTGTTCATGTGCTGCACCATGAACAAATGCTCATTTCTGTCATCACCCTGTCTACTAGAAGATGCATAATTTCCTTGTTGCAGTTTTCCATTCATGATGTCATTCTGCTTTTTGTAGCAGTCTTTAGCCATATGTCCCATTTTACCACAATAGTAGCATTCAACATTACTGTTTGCATTTTGGCCTCTTTGCCATCCACCACGACCTCTTTGGCTCCCCCTGCCTCTAGAGTTACCACGTCCTCCTCCATAGGACTGGTTTTCTTGAGTTTGCTGCATATTCTGATTTCTACCATGGCCTCCAAATCGGCCTCCTCTACCTCTGCCTCTACCTCTTCCAGCATTTGAGTAGAAGACAGCTTCCTTTGAAGTTCCTCCTGAAGAAGATGCACCACCATTTCTCTGCTCCTCAGAAATTAGAAGAGCAATCAACTCCTCAAAATCAGGAAATCGTTCACGAACTGAAATGGATGTCCGAAACTGTGCATAATCCTTTCCTAGACCATTCAAGGTCACAGAAACTAAATCATCATCTTCCACTGGCGACCCAATGGAAGCAAGTGCATATGCAATCTTCTTCACCTTCATGTGGTAGTCATTGATGCTCATATTTTCTCTTTGCACATTATGCAACTCTTGCTTGAGCTGCATTTTCCTGGCTTGCGTATTTGTGCTATACATCTTTAACAGAGTATCCCATGCCTCCTTTGGCGTACTTGCATCCTGAATATGCACAATCATAGAGTCTGAAATGCTGATAGACAGCCAGTACATAACTTTCCTGGCTCTCTCATGCCATGCCTTGAATGCATGCATTTGCTGTTGATTGGGAACATCAGGAAGAACTGGTTCTTCTTCATTTCCTGCAACAAATTCCCAATATCCTTTTCCCATAAGGAAATTCGTCATTCTAAACTTCCATGCCTGGAAGTTGTTCTTGTCAAGCTTTTCAGTGACAATCTGTGAAAGAGAATCAGACGCCATTACAGAATACTGCAAAAAATTCTGTCACTGCAAAAAACACAGCTTCACCCTCACAAAGGGCAAATCTGCAAAACTGGCGAAAGTGGTATTTGACCACACAGTCACTTCCTAGTGACGATTTTGCATAAACAGGAACCAAGGATGATTCTGAAACTCCCAATGTCTCTGCGCACAAGCATACGATGCAATTTCTACAGTAACTTTTCACCGACCTGTAGAACAGTGGCTGCACAGCATAAAACTGAGCCTTTTCCTGAGTGCGTGCAGAAAACTTCCGCCTCCAAAACAAGCCCCGAAATGGCCTCAAATCAAAAAAACAGGGTCGCCAAGAGCTAAAGCTCTTACCCGCAGCATATAGTGCCCTCTTGCTTCACCACGAAGGGCGTCTCAACCTGAGACAATGCACTCCTGCACTTTCCGGCTGTGCTACCTGCAGAGATCTGCTCCCAAAACAGAAAATGAAAGCAACACTGCTCCTCTTACCAGAACACCGCGAGCTTGGCTTGCTTTCTTGAGCTCCTTACCACGAACAAGGCTCTGATACCATGTCAAGATTGTGGGAGAGAAGGAAGGAGTCTCGCTTGAAGCTTTCTTGCTTGCACAATGGGGGAAGACACACAAGGGTGGAGGCTGAAAACAGTTTTCCTCTTCTTAGTTGTGTAAGCCAAAAGAACTCAAGTACAAAGAAATAGAGGAACCCTATATATGGGTCTCAAACCAAACTCAACTAACTAAGGTGGCATACTAACTGAGCCACGAACTAGAGTAGATAAGGATAGCTATCATGTAGCTATTATTCATGGGCAGTGTACCAACCGCGTCTACAACTGACAAGTTGGTGACATAAATACACAACGGTCACCCTGGCGTATCACGAGTGGAGCTCGACATCTCAACACTTACTTGAGAAGGAATCTCCTCTACTTTATGATTTCAAAGATTTTGTTGGAGAACTCTCAACTACCTTTGGAGACTGATAGACCTAGTGTTGCCCACACCAAAATAAGAAGTCTACATCAAGGATCTAGTTTGGCATTATGTTATGCATATGATGTTCAACAACTTACTTGTGATATGACTTGGCATGAGGATTAATTTATTATCGCCCAATTTCATTGGAGACTAAATGATGATGTGAAAGATTTTCAATTGACAATGCCAAAGGTTCACACATTAAGTGACTTCATTTCTTAAGCAATGGAATGTTACAAACAACTATTTGAGAGATACCATGAAAATTTCCATGAGGCTTCCTTAAGTCTAGATTCCATGACAATAATGACCTTCCAAGGAAGATAACAAATCAATATCGTATCTATGCAAATTGATTTCATTCAATTCAAGTCATTGTTAGCACAAGAACAGTAGTAATGAAGCTCTCAAGGATTATGTTTCTATTGTGGATGACTTGGGCATATTTCTCAATGTGGTCATAATAAGAGGTTGCAAGTATGGAGTGGCAACTCATCTCTAATTTTTTGGCAAACATGGATACCTAGCCACAGTAGGGACCACATGCACCTCAATGAAAATCAAGAACTTTTAGAAGGCCCCTCCTTGTCTTCTGAGGCTACTTCAAGTTTTATATTATTGATAAGAGTTTATACTAACTAGACATTAAAGAATTTTTAGACTCTGAAGCATTTGCATGTTTCATCCATAAGAAGTTTGCACAATAATAAGTTCTAGAAGGCCCGTCCTTCCTTTTACAAGTCTAGAGAAAACTTTCCAAGGATCCCTTTGCCTAAAATGTCAAGAAAAAAATTCGACAAGGATGTGCAACTGTTGAAGGCTTCTAGGAAGTTGAAGGTCTACTCTATGATCAAGGGCTATTGTATACAGTACCAAGATTGCTTCATTTACATATACTCCAAACAAGGCATGGCATTCACACCACAATATTTTTAGGGGCCAATAAAATAGTAGAACTAATTTCTTGAGACTACTGGTGGCCTCACATGTGGAAATTAGTCAAAGAATCTATCTAGGCATGTGATACATGTAATAGAGAAACAGTCCCTTGCCATTGGCCTCATGGGTGGCTCCTATTCCCAATCACCCTTGGCCATCTATGTCAATGAACTTCATTACTAATCTACCTTCCTCCAAGGGGTGTTATTCCATTTTTGTGGTGGTTGATAGATTTACCAAGATGACATGGTTTATGCCCACCTACAAGACAATTAGTGTCAAAGGCACAACTCAAATTTACCTTGAGCATATTTTACCATTGTCATGTGTTATGAGATGGCATTGCTTCATATTGAGGACCACCATTCGTATCAAGTTTTTGGAGAAGTCTCCTCAATCTCCTAGGTGTCAACCACCCTCAAAGTAATTGATAATAAAAGAGTAAATCAAATCTTAGAATAGCATCTCTAATGTATAATCAATTAAGATCATGATAGCTGGATGGACTTACTTTCCTTAGCTGAATTCACCTACAATAATGCTAGTCATATATCTACTAGAGAAATCCCATTCTTTGCCAACTATGGAAGGCACCCTAAAATGGACATGTATATAAGTCACCAAATGAATAAGCCAAGTATTCTTGATTTCATAAACTCTTGTGGAAAGCTTGAACACCTTGTTGATTGGAAGGAATATGATTCTAGTGAGAAAACATGGAAACCAGCCTCCCATCCAATTGCCCAATATCTACTAAAGTAAAGGAATTTCATTAGCATTATCCATTGAAGGCAAGAGTCTTACCAAGAAACCTCAGTGCTCCTTGTCAAACTTGTCAATGAAGGAAGGGGTATTGTTATGGGCACAAGAAACCCGAATCTTCTAGAAACTTCTAGAAGATTTGAGAAAGTCTAAAAGATTCTAAGAAGGTTTTGAAACATTTGGAAGGTTTTAGAATAGCACTTCTATCATTACTTGCATTAACATCACTTATATCATGAATGATGTCATTATCTAGAAGCTTCTCCTTAACCTCCTTAACTCTAGTATAAATTGGCTTCTTTGGCTACAAGTCCTTTGTTCTTGCCAACACTAGTTATTGTGAACATCATGTGAAGTAAGTCTTGTCTAGTTCCAATTCAAAGCAATGTATCTCTAGTTCTTGTCTTATATTGTCTTGTATTTGATCTAGTCTTGCATCAAGGTCTTATCTTATATCAATCTTTTATGAAGAAATATATTATTGTACTTTATCCTTTTATAATGATGAAATAAGTTCTTCTTCTTCTTTAATTTATTCTCTTGTAAGTTGTGAGAGGCGATAGCCTTCTTTCTTCCCAAGCTCTTGGCGCCCTCATAACAACATCAAATATATTTTAATCTATTCAATGTAAGCCCAAACTAGATCCAACTATTCTAAGGTTAAAACATTGATTAAGAGGACTCCTCATGAACCATAAGAGTGGATAGGGCATCTAAGATGGGTGGAAACCCTAACCAAAACCCTAATGTATACAAGGTAAAAAGAGAATGGAGGAACTTGTTCGTGTGTGTGCAAACTTTGAGCAACCACTCTTTTGATTCTTGCCCTCAAACTTGGGTAAATGTTATTAACAATCAGTGAGGGAGAGAATACGAATGTATAGATGAGTGTGACACTTAGGATAGTGAGTCTCCTATCCATCTCTTGCATTTCTCTTCTAATGTGTATGATCTCATTAATGCCAATTGTTTGATTTTTTACCTTAAAAAGAGCTCATGAATGCTCAAGCCTCATAAACTTAGCTAATACTTAGCTAGAGTAGAAAGAAGAACAAACAAGCAACTAATGAATTAACTAAATATCAAAATTTTAAGTAGATAATGTCTGAGAATTACTTAATAATCAAAGTGTTGCATGCAACCTAGATTAATATAGCTTAGAAAATCAAAGTGGACCTTAATACCCTAGGCATTTTCTTATTGCTCATATGCATGCTGATATAGAGTAAACCAAAAGACAAGAAAAAAAAACCAATTACTCAAATGTCTACAAGATTGTACTTACTCCAAACACCTAACATGAAAGATTGATACTAGACTTCTAGGTCATTTGGAACTAATCACTTTCAGTTGCTCCCTTATTATAAACCCATTGATCTATGGAATGGTAAAAGCAAGTATTGATGTATTGGTGGTAGCAAATTATCTTACTTGGATAGTCAAAACATGCATCTATTGGATGGAATAGTTGAAGCTAGTGTGCTTATTATTGCTCTAGGAATCCAAAGCAAACTTAAACTTTCTTCCTGAGGAGATCCTCAAGATCACTATGTCTATGAGAGAGTGAAGCAAGTCATTCCTCCTAATAGAATAATAGTACATCGATGAAATATTCACATTGAAGAATTCCACAACTAAATGGACCCATGAATCTTGTAAAACTTCTTACTAGCTCCACTGAGTGAGATCAAGCTATAAACATGACTATGAGTAAAGAAAGATAAGAAGGAGAAATAAGACTTTGTGCTCACTAGTAAGATATCATCTCAAAGTTTTTTTGCAAGTTGTCTTAGACCTCGTCCTTGGTCAAAGTTCATTTTTTCACTCACAATGTGGCTAAGCTTTAAGGGAAACTTCCTCCTTAAGAAAATCAAGGCACCTTATTTCAATAGTGAAGGCTATAAGGTGGAGATTGACACCAACGTCTAGATAGAGACAATGGAAGACTAGTTTTAGACAATAGAAACTAGTGTTGTGGATTGTTCAATGATTAGTGAGCTATTCTTGATAGAAAGAGCTTATTTGTGGACAAAACATTGGTGCCTTGAGGATGAGATGGTAATGAAGCATCTTGCACTTGGGAATAAATCAAAGAATCTATGCAAGGGAAGTATCTTCCACCACTCCTTTGAGTGTATAAAGATGAATGACTTCATCAGGTTGAAAACAGTTTTAGGGATTTGCCTAATTATGAAAGGGTTGAATGCACCAAAGGATGCTTGCCTCGAGTCCATGATACATGCCAATCTTGAGCATAGCTTGATTAGGGGTAATGTGCTAGTCAATGAAGTAAGCAACAAAAAGTACTACTTCAAGTCCTACTCATGAGGCCAAGTAGATGGAGGGAAATCCTCTCCAAAAGAGCCTGAGCCAACAAATAGCACGTGTGGGGGTGTCGGCCTAGATTTGATGGCTATGGTGCCAACTTTTGGCTACTAACCTGCTCATCAAAACAAGAAAAGAAACTTTACATCTGTCACATGATACATGTTGTTTGCCATTTTTCATCGATACTATGTAGACCATACATGGATTTCAAGATAGTAGGATACTTAATTTTGGTAAATTCAAAGGTACTTTAAAAAACTTCAAATTTGCATTTAAGTTTTTCGATCAAACGAAGTAGGTGTAGGTAGAGTAGACCATAGGTTACAATATCATTGGCACTGTGCATTGCCTTGAAGGGCCTATCATCGCTTCATAGTGCCATAAACGCATTCAACAACTTGACTAGCTTAGCTTGACTCGACTTTTTTGTGCCCCATCCTCGACAGCATGAAGAGCATGTCATTGCCTCATAGCGTGATGGCTAATGTGACAGCTTGACTAGCTTGGATTGACTCAACTTTTTTTGAAGTCCTTGTTATTGTGTAGCACTTAGTCTAGGCAGCTATCTAAAGTCATCGATCTGGCTCAACTCTGATCTAATATTGTGGCATACGTAGAGATATAAAATGGGGACATTGAGAAACCAGCATGGTAGATTGTAACCCATCAATTACCTATTGGCCATAATATAAGATAGTTATCAGTTGGGGGCAGTTGATTATTCGTAACTATCAGTTAAGTGCCTGGCTAGTGACCTCCTGTACCAGGTGCATTATTAATCTACATCGATCATGGAAACATCTGGTAAGATATTTAAGAAACACAATATTCATGATTCTCTGGCAGTGGTTTTGCTTATATTTACTGTACTGGTCATACTTTTTAACAATGATATGGTTGCCGCCGAGCAGGGTACCGCTACATGGTATCAGGGGAATCATGCGAATAAGTGCTCGACTACTAATTAAGAGCCCTCTATCCTTTTGATGGCTCGGAGACTCCATGTTCATCTCTTTTTTGCCCCCTTTGTTTAATCCCTTCTTTGTTGGCATAATGTTTGTAGAAGCGAACACAAGCTCTACCGCCAAGACCCACGGACCGCTTATTGTTTCAAGCATTCCAAGCCGAGCACTAATGGCTACCTCTCACATAGCCAACGTGTCATCCATCTCTACGAGTGTAGTGAGGTTACCTCCATGCATGATCAAGTTGCCTCCTCTCCCGAGCACTCCAGTAGCTCCATGATCCAAGTGCAAGCTTCAAGCGAGCTCCATCCTCAAGCTCCATGCTCCAAGCTCCATTGCTACGACCAAGACAAAAGAAGAGAATAGAATAGAAGAAGAGAGGAGAAGATGGAGAGCTTCTCCACCACTGTCCCTCACCCTCACACACTCACACTCTCACACTCCCTCTCTCAAGCACAAGCTCAAGCAAGCAAGAACAAGAAAAAGAAGAAGAAGAAAATAGCTACTTTTGGCCTCACACAAGAATGAGCTTCTCATTCACTTTTCAACTTTATATACAAAGCCCTAAATCCATTTTGGGCAGTCATCCCCTTATCCCCTTTTTTACATGCCCGCCGTGGCAGCCCTTTTTCCCATTGTCCTCCTATCTTTCTATCTTCCTAGCTTCCTTCCTATCACCCATCTACTTTTACAATTTGCACGGGTGAGAGCCTAATGCTCTTAAAATAAATCATGGTGTGCCTTGCGTTCTTTTACAAAAGTATTAACTTGCACTTTTTCTTGTGTGCCTTTCTCCTTGATTTAGGACTTTTTAGCACTTCTTGTGTTTCCATATTTTTCTTGGTGCCCCTTCGTCCTCCGTTTCACTTTTGCCTTAGCCGTGTCTTCCGCTTTAGATTTTCTAGATTTTCCACCTTGCTCATCTAAGGGTTGACATTACCCCCCTCTTAAACGAGTGCCAGTCCCATGGCACTCACCATCGTGGGTACCAGGCTTTAGCATACATGGAAGATGTGGGTGGAAGGGACTGTTGTGATTTGCCTTGGAGTTTTGGTGGTGTAGATGAAAGTGGTTGGTGGCCTGATTGGTTGGTGATAGGGTTGTTGAAGTTGGTAATAGGGCTAGTTTTTGTTGGGAGTTGCACTCATGGGTTGGCACATGTGTTGATGTTCTAGGGATTCTGTGGTGGCGGGCGACAATTCTTTGGTGGGCTTTCAAGATGATAAAGGATAAGAATTCAAAGCTGAGTGTTGATGAAGATCTGACAATACTTTCGTTGGAGTTTGCAATACCTACGATTGAAAACCTCTCATACGTGGTATTTCCCTAGGGATAGTGCTAGTCTTCTTATCGTACACAAGACATGGTTTGATTAGTTTGGGAGATAGGTCAATGCTAAGAGTATTGTCTTGTACCTAAGGACCCAAACTGTGTATAGATTGTGCTGCAGATATTATGTGAGTGCACATGCATACTTAGATATTACGTAGTTAGAAGGCTGCTGGTCTAGTTTCTCGTAGCAATGGGTGGATGAAGCAAGGGTTCAATGGGGTGGGAAAATTTGTCGATGTTGAGGAGAAGTATACTTGAAGGCTTCTTGAGACATCATTTGTGATTTTGACAACATGATGTAGCATAATTGAGCTCATTGATGCCTTATCTTTGGTAGCTAGTGGCTACTTGTAGTGGTTAAAGAGTACAATGTACTTTCCATGGTCTTCCATGCCTTTCTTACCACTGTTGATTGCAAGGCACTAAGATGGAGTGCGAAAAAGAATTGTGCAAATAGTTCAAAATGATAGGTACGATCTCGCTAGGTATGTCATGCCCTTGATGTGCCCTAAAAAATTGTGGGGGATGTGTAAAAGGGCTAGGGGATTAGGGACGGAGCCAGTTAACCAAGGTCACTGGACGTACCTAATTTGAGGACCCCTAGGTGCTATGTTGTGATCATGAGTGCTTTTTTCTTTTCTTTTCTTTTCTTTTTGTTTTCTCTTCTTCTTCTTCTTCTTTCCTCTTTTTTTTGGATAAAATGCATACAACCAATACAATGCATTGAGACTATCAGCCTTTCATTTGGACTGAGAAATGTTGAGATCCAAAGGCTATGAAAAATGGATATTACAAGGATGATTGTGTTACTAGCCTCGATACTAGAGGAACAGTTGTTGAGATGGAGAGATACACGAGATTTTGCAAACGTCTTTGTAACATGTGAGATATTGGTACAATTGAGGTAGCAACTGCAGTGAGCCAAATGTAGAGTTTGGCCAAGCAAGAGAGAGTAGCCAATGACTATGCTTTAGGCCATGCTCATATGCAATGTGGGCTTTGTGCAAGGGTGATTTTCCCTTCCAGCACTGGGGCTTCCATCATAGCTCTTTGTTCTTGGTATTTCTGTTGCTTTTTTTGTAATGGCTCTTTGTGGGGTTGGTGGTCTTGTGGTAACTTGGACATTGAACGCTTTCGTACAGAGACCTGTATCATCCTGTATCCACTTGACAACTCGTGAGAGTAGATTCAAGCCATATGCTTCAACTATAATGAACAAGTGCAACTCAAAGAGACATCACTTATCTAAATCCCATGGTGTTGACTTCAATGCATATCACCTGCGCTTAATTATCATTGCTTGTGTGTGTGCTAACTTTGTTTTTTCTGTTTTTTTTTTTGTATTATCTATACATAGTCACAAAACTCATTGTTCATTTATGTACACATTTATGAATCCATGTCACTTCGTTAGGATAAAAACCAATTGTAGAACTCAGATTGTATTGGAATGTGGCACATGCATCCAATACTCGTGGCAGCGTCCTCAATAACAATAGATATTTTGCAACATCGAGTAGCATGGTACCTTTTTTTAGTCTACTCGCAACATGTAGCTCCTCCTCAGTGAGAATTTTATCAATCAGAGAGTTTTCTTGGCTAGTTTTGGCTAAGCCCATACCCCGAAAAGCAATCAGTAACTCGAAAGGAAGTTGGTGCCACATAGCTTGGGTCTCTTTTAGACTGCCATTTGACCCCGCCATTTGACCAATCGCTCGTCTGAGACTATCATAATCTAGGCTCCAAGTTCGGCTATTGTAGCATGGTTTTCAAACCAACATTTTTCAAATTGACTTCGACCCTCTGATTGTCGCTTTAGTTGCTCTATCTCTGAGAGATTTGGTTGGCAAATCACATCATTGAATGTCACAGTTAAGCGTAGCTCATTGGCCTCCTCGTCAAAGATGAGTTGCATGCGTTCATGTAGGAGCTTGTCATAGTGCTCGTTAAGATATTCTTGCTCTTCCTAGGATAGCGGATATGGCAAGTATTCCTCAAGATGCTCCCTAGGGAATGTGCCCATCTCTGCTAGCAACACCATATTGGGAAATATGGGAATTTAACATAAGTTTGGGACACATGGTCAAATCTTTGGACGTGTCATAACTTGAACAATATAACTAAAAATTGAGTGCTCCATAGCTCAATAATTTTCAAGCGCTTTCCAATGATAGGTCACATCATATGGTTTTGAGAAACTTATGGGCATATTATCCTGGTGCCACCTTTTTAGTATTCAAAAAATGGCCTAGGCCAAAAGTGCTTCGAAAGTGTTGGAGGTGTCAAGGATGTTGCCTGTGACACCTCTTCCACAGGTGAATTGCTAAGGACACATTCTACAAGGGGCATCGTCACGGCCTGTCATTCGTGTGATTGGAAGTAGTAGCACCTAGTTCAATGGTCTGTCTATTGTTGGTGGATTGTGGTATCAAGTCCTTAGGAAAATCGAAAGTGATCCTCTCTTTTCTTGCCCTTTAAGCATTCACTTGTGCACATCGAGCATTAGTTGAGCTAGCCATAGTGGATTGCACAGGAATATCCCTAGGTTGAGAATTAGGGGTGTTTTCATGTCCCGCACCTTGGACATTTGGAAGCTCAAATGGATATAGAGATTGGGATTGAGTAGCCACACTTGACGACTATTGTTGTGCTTCCAGTGTCCATTTACGAAAAGAGGGTGTAGGAGATTTGGGACTCCTAGATGGACTTGGCACTGCCTGGTTGGAAGTTTTGCTAGTTACTATTTGACGATTCTACCATTTGCTTTGTTGATCAATTAGCCTTATTATGAGAAACATCGTGCCTATGGTGCTCATCATCCTCTTGGGAACTCAAAGGCTCCTTGGGCACTAGTGGTTTTTGTGCATACTCGACGGTTACATCCAATGTCTGCTTGTTAAGCATGCTAGGTTGAGGATCTACCTTTCAAACAGTTATATTTCGTTTCTTGATTTCAATCATGAGGGGCTCAATCACTCCAACCTTGTTGAGTGAAGACTTGGATTTTCATTTAGATTTCCTCCTGCGCTTCTTTGCTTTTAATATGATCTGGCCTTTAGCTGACAGAGATGGTTTAGTAAGGGACTTTGGTACCCAAATCCATCGGTTACCTATGTAATACCCTTGAGCACGTAGCAATGCTTTGGATATCCATCGCGGTGTTTTGCTGGCTCTCCATCAATACCTTTGTCTGTAAGGCTTGGGTTTCTTTTGTGGTCTTCTACGATATTTGTAAGTCCAAAGCTTATCCTTGGCATTGTCTCCTAACCTTTTCATTTCAAGCATGGCCTCGCTCATTGGTTCTCTCTATTCAAATGCACTTATATCAACTCTTTCAACAAGTCCTTGCTCTCATTACTAGGCTTTCCTGGTATGCCATAGCATTCCTTGTCTTTCTCTCAAGGTTTAATGAGGTCACCCTTGCTAAAGGTCGTGATTGTCCTCACACTCGATACTATCAAGTGTATCCTCTATGCTACATGATTGGCCTCACACTTTGTCACCCTTTTGAAGGGTCTTCCTAGGAGGGCTTCCTTGCCATAATCAGCACTATTTGGGGGAACATGGAATAGGATAGGCAAGCTTTCAATTTCAATAGTTATAAGGATTTTGCACTTCCCTATAAGTGCTTGTGGGTCCCCCGTAAGGATTAAGAGTTGCATTAGTTGGTGTGAGCTCTAGTTGGCCTAGTCGATTCCATGCTTCATAGGTCAAGATATTGAAATCAGCTCCTTCATCAATGAGAGTATTGACACTATGCTCTCTTTTTGTGGCAAGTTTGACCCTAAGATAAGCAAGCAGTACTACGTCTTCATCTTCCGAGTCTTGGCTTATATATTCAAGCCTTCTAATACATGCCCTTGAGTCCTCAACTGCACGACCAAATGTGGATTCACCACTAATATCTTGGGTCATCTAAGTAGTGTTGTTTAAGGTGCATCTATCGTCAAGACTGTCATCTCTAGCCATCCTCGCAATAGCTTGATGTTGTTGCATTCTGTTTTGACTAGATGCAATCCGAACGCAACCTATACATGTTTTTGTGGTATGGCCTTTTTGCCCTTGTTTGCTAGATTGGCCCATTGAGGTTCTAGGGTCTCTGATTGTCTTTGTTCAGGTATGGGCTTTTGGTTGTTGTTTTACAAGTGAGGATCTATGCTTGTGCATAGCCCTTACTACACTAGGATCTAATTTGGAGGACTTGTCACGGCGCGCATTTTCTCTCCAACCTATTTGAGGGAGGTGTGGAGGTGGCAGAGTCCCCCTCTACATGGGTCCAAGAGGACAATCCCCCTTGGTGGCTCGCATGGCCGTTATGCTAAACACCATGCGCAATTTGAAGGACCATTTGTAGCCAAGTTTTGAACCACTTGCTCTAGATTTCAGCCCAGTGATAGATCTATAATGTGCTTTTGGCTCTATATGGTCTCTGGGTCAATATTTTCTTATTCTAGTTTGTCGGTCCCATTCCCAAAATTGGATTGTCCAATTTTGGGTGGTCCGACTGGACTGGGTCCAATTCCGAAGAGTGGTCTAATTGGTAGTTGGGTGTCTGAGTCCTATGGTTGGTCCAACTATAGAGTGATGCGATTGTTATGCACGTCCAATTGGACAAATGGGGTGTCCAAGTGGACGGGCAGTCTAGTTGGGGAAGGTTGCCTGATTGGACGGTTGGGTATCCAATGGACGGTTGGTCTGATTTTCGTATGTCTGATTTTTGTGCATCTAATTCTGGGAATCAAACATCCAATTTTACAAGTGTCTGATTCTGGATAGTCTGATTTTGAGTGTCTGATTTTGGATAGTATGATTTTCGTGCGTTCGATTCTAGAATGTCCGATTTTTGAAATCGGACAGGGTATGTCCGATCGGATAGGATGGGTTGGTCTAAGTCTAAAAATCGGACCGTCTGATTCTGGGAATCGGACCGCCAAAGTTCGATTCTGGGGGTAGTAGCCATTAATTAAGAAAGGATCATCAGAAGCATCAACTTTTTGTACTTGGATAAAGCCATTAGGGTTGATAGCAAGTACATTATAGGGGCCTATCTAATGTTGTTGAAGCTTGCCTGGAAACTTGCCAAAATATGAATCATAGGCCAAGGATAAGTCACCTTCCTTAAACTCTTGCTTGATGAAGATATCATGATATGCCTTTCATCAAGCTTGTATGGCTTCCATATAGTGTAGGGCCATCCTGTGAATCTCATCCAAACATTCAAAGTGCAAGAGACGGTGTCACTGGGACTCTATCATCTCCCAAGCGCTCTTTGATATCCATGCATAGAGAGGGAAATTCTAGCTCAATAGAGAAAACAGCCTCTGTGCCATACACCAAGTGGAAAGCAGTATGTCGTCCTGTAGCAACCTTATAGAAGGTTTTGTACACCCAGAGGGTCTCTGTAAGTCCATTGTTCCAATCATGTCGATGTGCAGTAATTGTCCTTGTCAGGATCGGGATACTCTTGGGTTGCCAAGAGGTTGACTATGTCTGCATACCATGGGGTTACATTTTCAACTAGAAAAAGGGAAGCATTAAGAAGGTTTGGTTCATCTTTTTCCTCATTGTCACTCTAAGGGATTTGTAATAAATGATCAACTAGGATATGGGAGTGACCAAGTTTAGTAACCACTTCAAAGTTGAACTCTTGAAATAGCAGGAGCCATCTCATCATTCTTTCCTTCACATCTACTTATTCATCAGTCAGAACAAGGCCTCATGGTCCACATAGAATTTGAAGTGACTCGACGGTAGCTAATGTCGAAACTTCTCTAAAGAAAACACCATTAGGCCTTCAATCTCTGTCATTGTATAGTTCCATTCTTGATCAATTATTTTTCGGCTTGTATAATAAATAAGTTGATCTAACTTCAAGGAGACTTTTTGGCATAAGACTACTCCTAGCCCTTTTACAAATGTATCAGTGTGCACATGGAATTCATCCAATTAGGAGGTTGCAGGATGGGTGCTTCAATCAAACACTACTTTAGAATATTGAACACTTTGTTACAATCAGTAGTCCATGTAAACTCTGCATCTTTCCTCAAAAGGTTATGGAGGGGGCTGCATTTGTCGCAAAGTGTGCAATGAACCTTGTATAATAACCCACATGGCCGAGGAATCCCCACAACTATTTGAGGTTGGTTGGTGTTGTTGGAGCTACAATCTTCTTGATCTTGGTGGGGTCTATTGCTATCCCTTGTGCAAAGACAATGTAGCGCAGAAGAACTCCTAAAGAGACTGTGAAGATGCATTTGTTAGGTTGAGAGATATCCCATACTCTAGACATATGTCAAAGTACTGCTCCAGGCGTCCCCAATGCTCACGAATTAGGCTATAGACATAGAAGTCATCTAGGTTCACTTCAATGAAATCATGCAAATGGTTTTGGAATGTGGCCATCATCACTCATTGGAAGGTAGCAAAAGCATTACAGAGCCCCAAAACCGCATCACTCTATAAGCATAGATTTTCCATTCTATTGTGAAGGTAGTTTTGGATTGATTTTCTTCTACAATTTGGACTTGGTTGTATCCATTGAATCCATCAAGAGAGAATAAAGCTCATGCCCATCACTATGTCCAACAGTTGGTTTGTGAAAGGGATAGGGAAGTGATTCTTCTTAGTCTTAGAATTTAGCTTTTAGAAGTCTACACATATTCATAGCTTTCCATTCTTCTTGGCTAATACCACGATGGGCAAAATCCATTCACTATTGGCAATTGGATAGATAAACTCAGCTTCAAGGAGCTTCAACAATTTAGATTTCACTAAGGTGGAGTAATTTGGATTCATGCACCTTTGTCTTTGCCTTATGGGCTTGGCATCAAGCTCTAGGTTGATGTGGTGCTGACACACCTTAGGATCAATTCCCTTTAGATATTTATATGACCATGTAAACACATCCAAGTTCTCCTTCAAAAGATCATGCAGGACTAATAGCTCCTCCTCTCAAAGATTGATGCCCACCTTCAGATGACATTCAATACCATCATCATCCACGAACATCAATTGCTTTTCACCTTCCACTTCACAGATAAAGGTCCCACAAAGTGCTTCTGGGTAGTGATTTGACTCCTTCAAGGGGGCCGTCTCCTCGTCTGAGGCTCCGCTAGAATCGGCTTCTTCTTTCAGTGGAGAGTTAGCTTGCTCCTTGGGAAGTTGAAAGGGTATCAGGGCTATTTCGGGTTTGGTTTGGAAATGTTAGATATGCTCAATGCCCCACCCTCATAGGGTGCCACCAATGATCCATGGTGCTCAAAGTTGTAAGGCCCCCATTATGAGGAGAAGCCATATGTGAGCCCGAATATTGGCTGAGTCCTGACTTGTATGTCAGATAAGGTCTATGTGATCGGATGGCAAAAAGGTAACCGTTGTGGGTCTAATCTTTGGGTTAGACAGAGTAGTTAAGCTGGTAGCAACTCGAGGCACATTGCATCGAGTTATGGGGCAAGGGAGTTATCAAGGGCCCTAGCCAACGGTAAACGGAATATTCCCTAGCCAACTAGTGAAAACATGTGCACATGGAAAGTTAACAGACACAGGTGCATATAGAAGGTCATCCATCATGACCCCCTTCATAGGCTATAAAAGCTAACTTCACAGCCATCAATCATCTATCTTTCACTATGTGAGAGTTGTTCCAGTTAGCTTGAAGCTCTTCACCTATCTTCTATTATCACCATCTAAGATTCACAGTAGAAGGGCACGGGTGGACAGAGCCGTCTTTGTATCAATTGTTTGAAGCTAAAGAATTTTTTTAATTCTCCTCTTCTCTGTTGTTTACTCTCCATCTCTTTCTCAGATTCTGTTCATTGCACCGTGTAATTTTTACATGGTATCAGAGCCTAGGGGGCTCTAACGATCAAAGAGTGCGCAAGCGGTAAAGGGTTCAATAGCAAAGAGAAATGATGTCATCTTCTAGAAGCGGTTGTGGCACATTAGGAAGTGGTGTAGGAGGTGGTGGTGGTACAAACTCAGTGTTCAAAAGTACAATATCCTTGATTCTTATGAGCATTTGGAGACTCTGCTAGGGATTGTGATGCAAAACCATAGTCTACCCCCGACCCATCAAATTATAGTGTGATGATTTCTCCAAATGCAGATATTCTGCGAGCTTGGAAACGAAGAAATGCATATGCATTGTGTGCCTTAGTTACAAGCTGTTCTGACAGTGTTCTGACTTTTGACTTTGATTCAGCATACAACTAAAGCATCAAAGGCTTGGAATATACTAAGGAGTCAATATGAAATATGAAACTAAATAAGGATTCAAAACTTGGAGAATCAACTAGCAGCGGATAAGTTTGTTGAAGGAGAGACAACTAAAGCATTCATCACTCGAATTAAGAATCTACACGACCAGATGGTTGGTGCTGGGATACAAAAGACTAGCAAGGAGCTAGCTCGAAGGTGTCTTCGGATTTATCCACAAAATTTTGATGGACTAGTAACTGTCCTTGATACTCAAGTGAGACCTCAAGCTTTGGCTTTTGAGGAATTTTGTGTATTATTGATGGAGGAGGAGTTGAATCTGGAAGCCCAAGAAGGAAGCAACAATGGAGATATTGCATTCTCTACCAATGCAAAAGGCAAAGGTGGTTCCCCCACCAAAAATGATAGTGACAAAAAGAAGAAATGCAGTAAGAAGAAATTTCAAGGAGAGTGCTTCTACTACAAGAAAAAAGGACATGCAATCACAGATTGTCGTGTCAAGAAGGCAAATGAAAAGAATGGTACCCTTAAAAGTAAAGAGAAAGAGATAGCCAATACGGCTGAAGAAGAGTTGGAGTTATTTATGGCAACCATTGAGGAAGTGTGGTCCTCGGTGCAAGAAGAATCTATCACTAACTCATGGGTGTTGGATAGTGGGACCTCCCATCACATGACCAACAAGAAAGGTCTATATAGTTCTATGTAGTCTCTACAAGAATCCATCACTGTGCCTTGCTACGAGCACAAGTACTATTTTTTTTGTTGCTACAAATGGTGAAGTCCAAAAGCTTTCAAATGTGTTGTATGTTCCCAAAATTAGGAGAAATTTGTTATTAGTTGCTGCCATAACTGATCTTGGTCATGACGTAAGGTTCAAGAAGACAAGTGCAGAAAATCTGGATAGCACTAGAGCAAATTTGTTGGCAAAGGAGAAAGAAGGAACAACATATATGAGCTAAGTGCTCTTACAACCACCACTGGAGTGGGCACAAGTAAGCTTTGGCATGAAAGGTTTGGACACATCGGATTTGCAGTGTTGAAGGAGATGCACAAGCAAGGTATCGTTGCTCCCCTACCTGCAATGATTGAATTGAAGGAACCATGTGAAGCTTTTATGATGGGTGAGCAATAGAGAAAGGCATTTCCACAGGAAAGAAAGAATAGAGCACATGCTCCTCTAGAGTTAATGCATGTTGACTTGTGTAGTAAGATGCCTACACAGGCCTTGGGGGATCTTCTTATTTTATGTTTATTGTCGACGACTACAATAGGAAGATGTGGGTGTGCTTCCTTCGTGATAAGGCTCAAGCTTTTGGTAAGTTTCAAGAATGGCTAAAACTTGTTGAGAGTGAAATAGAAAAAAGTGTAAAGAAATTTAGAACAGATGGTGGTGGTGAGTTCAACTCAAAGGAGTTTGAAGACTTTTGCAAGAGCAAAGGGATCAAGCATCAATTGACGACGCCTCACACACCTCAATAGAACAGTGTTGTGGAACACAGGAATCGCACCATTGTGGAGATGGTAAGATGCATGCTAAAGGGCAAGGGATTGCCTAACCATTTTTGGGCTGAAGCTGTTAATACTGCAATCTACATTCTAAATCGGAGCTACACAAAGGCTCTCAAGGGAAAAACACCCCATGAGGCTTACACTGGTAAGAAACCATCTATCTCACATTTCATAATTTTTGGATGTGAATGTTATGCACATGTTCCAGATGAGAAGAAAAACAAGTTGAAACCAAAAAGTAGAAAGTGTATCTTCTTGGGTTATAGTGATGAGTAGAAGGCTTAAAAATAATATGACCAAGAGGCAAAGAAGATCATCACGAGCCGTGATGTGGTGTTCAAGGAGTAGCTGCATACAATGGAGAAGGAGAATGCAACTTCTTCCACTTTATCATCAAGTGAAGAAGTAGTCCACTATGAACACTATGAACATGTCCTGAGAGCTGCCCTTATCCTTAAGGAGGAGGAAGCATCATCTTCAGATAATGAGGAAAAAGTTCACCGATTTGATATCACCCCACTAAAAAAGCCATTGTTGCATTAGGTGAAATAACTCTATGACCACAATAATCCTATCCCTAAATCTCTTGAGGAGAAGGCAAATGGACCAAGGAGATCTCAGAGAATAGAGGAGCAAAGGAGGGCTTCTGCTCACATAGTCAATATGGCCTTGATGGCAGAGATTATGAGAGAAGTAAAGGAGCCAAATGACTTAGAAGACGCACTTGCAGATCCAATATGGAAGGCAGCTATGCAAGCCGAGTATGACAGCATAATGAAGAATAACACTTGGGAGCTAGTGGATTGGCCAGCAAAGCGCCAGCAAAGCAGAAGTTTATTAGCACCAAATGGATCTGAAAGGTAAAGTACAAGGCTAGTGGTACCTTAGAAAAGTACAAAGCCAGGCTGGTTGCACAGGGATTTTCACAGGCTGAAGGGTTTGATTTTCAAGAGTCATTTGTGCCAACTACTAGAATGACCACTATTTACACAGTACTTGCAGTGGGGCCCTGCCCACAAACAATGGCCAATTTATCGCATGGAGGTTAAGTCACTGTTATTAAATGTGAACTTAAGGAGGAGGTGTATGTGGCTCAACCACCGGGGTTTGAGGCTCCCCATTCTGAGAACAAAGTGTATAAGCTGAAGAAGGCATTATATGGGTTGAAAAACCCCCTCAAAGCATGGTACAAGTGGATAGATAAGTTATTTTTAAGCTTAAACTTCAAAAGATGTGCCTCATATGCTAACTTGTATGTTTACAAGGATGGTAAAAAGTCTATAGTGATTGTCCTATATGTGGACGACCTTCTTATTATAGGTGACTATGAAGATAGGATCAACCAAACTCAAAAGGCTTTGAATTCTAAGTTTGAAATGACAGACTTGGGCTGTTGCATTATTGTTTGGGGATTGAAGTCTGGTAAGAGCCAAGAAAGATCTTCATCTCTCAGAAGAAGCATGTATGGGAGATCCTAAAGGAATTTGGCATGATTGAGTACAAGGAGATAGCTACACCTATGGAGGTGAATGCAAAGTTATCCATTGAGGATACATCAGCACTAGCAAACATTGAGAGGTACAGGAGATTGGTCGATCTACTTGTCTAACACCACACTAGATATTAGTTTTGTTGTTGGTGTTTTGAGAAGGTTCTCAAACAAACCTCATGAGAGTCATTGGAAAGCTGGGATACATGTGCTCAAATACTTGAAGGAAACTCTTGACTATGGTATCCCATATAGTTCCGAAACTTCTCTTGTGGGGAACTCTGACTCAGATTGAGTAGGAGACACTGATTCCACAAAGTCGATTTTTGGTTATTATTTCTCTTTGGGTTCAAGAATTTTCTCTTGGATTAGTAAGAAGCAGCCAACAATGGCATTGTCTTCTACGGAAGCACAGTACAAGGTAGCTTGTTTTGCTACATGTGAAGCAGTATGGTTGAGAATGATCCTATGGCATATGGGAGTGTAGGATGAAGAACCAACTGTGCTAAGATGTGACAATCAAAGTTGGATCGCCATTGCCAAAAATCCAGTGTTTCATGTGCGCACCAAACATATAGAGATCTTGTATCACTATGTGTGTGATTTGATCAAGGATGGGATAGTGGAACTGATCTACTATCCAACAAAGGAGAATGGACCGAATATCTTCACCAAAGCACTTATGAAGGATCTACTTCAAGTTCATCTTTAGAGACTTGAGATTGGGCCAAGAGATAGTTCACCTGCGGGTGGGCATTGAGAGGGGGGTGTTAGATATGCTCAATGCCCCACCCTCATAAGGTGCCACCAATGATCCATGGTGCTCATAGTTGTAAGGCCCCCATTATGAGGAGAAGCCATAGCCACTATCACTGAGATGGACAATGAGGATGAGGAAGCTATAGAACCAACTTACCTAAGCATGACGGTCACTGCAAAGACCCAAATTGACAAACCATAGTTGCAGCCCACTAATGCTAAACTCAGCCCTTATGGAAACTAACCCTACACACTTTTGGAAAAGTGCAAGGTTGCAATTTCTATCAAGTATGAAAGCATGCGGGTGATCTTCTATGTGTTGCCCAACACTAAAGATATAGGCACATAATCACTATTAGGACAAACCTTTTAGAAACAAGCTCGTTGCCATGTAGACTACAAATCACAGCATATCTACCTAGCCATGGGCAACATCAGCATAGTTATAGCTTTCAGCAAAGGCTACATGACTCCTTTCGAGTCCATGAAGCTATCGGTAGAGAAACCCACCATCAAATCTAAGGAGGGGAGTCATGACTCATCACAATCCACCAAGCCTCAATGGTAGCAATCCACTGAACCCAACGTTGAAGCCCATGAACCCCAGCTCAAATGGGTACGTAAACATCAAGGATCGCCATCAAGAACCATAAACCCATGGCCACGCAAGGCTACACACACATACACTCAAATCCTAGGAGGCTAAGACAAAACTATAAAAAACAACACACAGTCAAGTAATGATGGGTCTCCACAACCTTATTGCAAGTGCAAGGCTACTATGAGGGCAACACTTGAATTTGGCTACCTAAAGCCAACACAACCAAAGGTCCTACTCAAACGCCACCCTCAAACTTGATGACACAAAACATTAAGCAACCAGAGACACTTGGACCACAAGAGAAGAGGACTAGTATGTCCATAGAACCTCCAAAACCTAGATCGGCAAGGCCCAAACGAATCTATCACCCAAAACCGTAGCTTGATGCTACCAAGCCGCCCAAATCTAGCACCGATGGTGCCCCTCAGATCTCAAAAACATCTAGTAGCGTGTCAACCGTAGCTACACCCAAACCCATCAAACATGAGGCCAAGCTACATCCTCAGGAGCAAACCAAACAGCAACCAATAGTTGCTGAACTCTCTATTACTGTCAAACCTCAACCACATGATTGGCCTTAAACCCTCTTAGAAGCAGTGCTCGATTCTAACCTTGGCTATGGACCTAACTGAAAATATGGGAGACGACTTGGTTGCTTGCCTAAAATGCTTGGATGCTACCTTCATGACATTGGCTAAAAACTATGATAGCCTAGACCTAGGTCTCTTGGAACAGCCTACAGCAAATGGACGTACACATGCTCCCTTGCTCCTAGGAAGAGTCGAAATTTGTATTCGTAAAGGCTTCCAAAGCAGCTGAGGAGTTAATTGCAATTGAGATATCCAAAGAACAGTCCATCACACAACGTCTCATTATGTCATATAACAAACTACGATTATTAATACAAACCAAGAAATCGGGTGGTTGCAACAACTTGGCTTTTGCTCAGCCGTCCGCAAGTGGCATTCCTATGGGTGCTACTCCAGGAGATACTACCCCAGTAGGTATACCAGATGTACAAGGGTCTCCTGGATATGCCCAGGAGCATGGTCGCAGGTGGAAGAGGACCCATATTAGGCATACCCCAGAGGGGTATGCCTACCTTGTAGATGATAGGCCATGAGCCGTCATCATGAATGATGAGGAGAGGAGGATGATGGCTTGCATGAGAGAGTTGTGCCAACAAGTTTTTCGGCATAACGTATTGGATCATTGGAAGAACATGCCGGAGGGGAGCAAGGACTACATAGTAGCATCTTTACATGAGGAGTTTCCGGTACCAGCCGCAACAGATAGATTTTCTATGAGCTGGATGATGGAGTGCATGCGTGCATACATGTCACATAGATGATCAGACACACGCAAGGCACTCAAGAGTGGGGCTTCAAAGCCCGAGTGGCTAGACGTGGACGACTCGAGTCGACTCACGGAGAAGGCTACAGATTCTCTAGGATGTTGGAGATAGCAGTGCAAGGTGGCGAGGGCACGACTGGAGGCTGGAGTGGTCCATCATCTTGGGAGTGGCAACCACAAGACATATCTGGAGGACTTTGTAAGTTTTTCTTTTGTTTTGCTTGCTTTTTTTTTTGCAATATCCTTTGTACTGACAATCGTGTTTCTAATAGTTCTATTTTGTTTTCTTTGCAGCACTCCATTACAAATCGCGATCCCACCGGCCTTGAGACTCAGAGAGGCACGGTCTCACTGCATTGATCGACTGATTGTATGGACGCGGCAGCCCTGTAAGTCACTCATCTTTCTTGTCAGTAGTTACTATGTTTAATTAGAATGCATTATTGTATGGTGGACTGATGTGTAGTTTCTTTTTTTGCAAAGTCTGTTCGATGCTCCTTTGCAGCAAGACGAGGTTTTGGATGGCGAGAATCTATAGCTCGCCCTTGGATCCCTGGGACTCACATACCCTTCTTTTTGGGTCACGTGATCTGTGTAGACATTTTCTATGTAGTAGTAGTATCTTGCCATGATTGTACCGATCACTTTCATTATGCGATCATGTATTTATTTCATGTATCAGTGTTATAATTTAAGTACACTTTACCTTACACATTACTGAAACTATTTTGTATGGGCCAAATAAAGCACATAGTGCAAAAAAAAAAATACATGTTATCGTCACTATTAGCGTCGCAAATTTACTGTACGTGTCACTATTAGCGTCACAAAATGCATCGCAAAGCGTCGTTATCAGCATCGCAATTTGCGTCGGTATCAGCATCTGACGCAAATAGCGACACTGATAGTGACACTGGTACCGACTGTTCTATGGCGTCACCAATAATGATATTTTTTGCGACAACGGGGGCAAATTTTTTTATGAACATTTTCGTCGCTTTTAACGTCAGTATAAGGCCTATATCTTGTAATGTATCCAAGTATCATAACAATAATATGTAGCATTCATGCTAATTAATATTAAAGAGCTAATAGACCATCCTCATACATAACACATGAATCTTTCCATCACTAAAATTTATAATAATATATAATACTATTAATAATTAATATTAATTAGTTAGAAATTAATCTATAATATGGAGAAAAATCTAAGAGAAATTGTAAACAAAAAGAAAGTGCAAGCAAATGACATGATTGAAATATCAAGAGTGTGTATAAATGAAGGCCTTCAAAAAACTAAGAAAAATAGTATCAACACATGTTGTAGACAATCCAAGAGAAAAATTGAACAAAAAATTGTAACGTAATGTCTAGAATGTTCATAATCCTTAGTCTCATAATTGTATTATGTAGAATGAAGACTTCCAAAGGACCTTTTCTTAGTTTTAAGTTTGTATTACATGAGTGTATTATTTGGAAGAACATAATTGTATTATGATTATGCTATATTGGTATCAATTATCATAACAATAATGCATAGCATTTGTATTAACTAATATTGAAGAGCTAATAGGACATCCCCATACATAACATGTAAATCTTTCCATCACCAAGCATGTATGAATTGAGGCATGAGGAAATACATCAAGTCAAACATGATATATTAGGAGCATAATATATTATAGCGAATCCAATCCTGAACATGTACAAAATACATACTATAATACTATAATATAATATTAAAAATTTCATCCCTATATCAAGCTATTAAGTAAACATGAATAAAATATGTATTATAATATTATAATATTATAATATTATATTAAAAATCACATTCCTATATCAAGCTATCACAATGAAGACAGAACCTATTGAACATATTAGCAAATTTCAAGATTCTATTAAAGTTTTAAATCCTTCCGCATGTCCGATCATTAAAATGAAGAGAAAGATTACAAATGTCTATTAAACTATGGCCTCGAGAATGAAGCCATTTTTTGATTCATCAAGGTTAACATGGCCAAAAATCTATTGAGATAAATCTTAAACAATGAAACATGTGCATCAAGGGAGACACTCTTTGATCCACATAAGTGACATATGTGTGAGCAAGCAACTCACATACTCTATCCTCAATATGGGTACTACTGTTGGCAAGTAGCTTCTCCTCATGATCTCTTGAAGTTTCTCTTGACCATGACTTTTGAATGTGCTCACATATTTCTCCTATGTATCCCCTTATTTCTTCCATCTCACTTTGCAAACATGCTACATCAGCTAACTTGCCATCATCCTTCTCTTGTAATGTTTGTCCAACCTATTACAGACGATCATAAAAGTTCTCAAAGAAAGTGATTAGAGCTTTTTGATTTTTGGTCAAATTCTTGAATCTCTTCTCAATGGCATCTAAGTAGTGTAAGATCCTCAAGGATCCAATATTATTGTGATATTCTCTAATGTGTTTTAAGGGCATGTCCACTTGATTTCCTTCATTTTGTGCACATTCATCTTAGCATTACGAGTGTCGAATACAATATCCAAGATAAAGCCATGCTCTCTCACGTAAGATAACTCACCATGCTCCATGCTAGCAAAATATATACTACAAAATAGTAAGGTACATATCAACTTAACTCAACTCAAAAAATGATTGGCAATTTATCACATACACTATCTAAATCATCCTTATATGCCACTAGCCTTGTTAAGCTTAAACTTTGGCTTGGGCCTTGGTGTAGAAGAGCACAACAAACTATGGATGAATATTTTGAGATCTTCATTTGCATCACTAATACCGAAACACTAATAAACATACTTAATGTTAGTAAAATAGTTACAATAGTTTATGACATGGTTTATACTACTCATCTATGATAAGTACATAAATATTGATAGTTTACAAATCAATCTATGCTTTCATCTTTTAGCTATAGTTAAAATTTTTAAAACATGCGTTAAAATTAAAAATAATAGAAAGCTATAGTTAAATTTTAAAGAGAATAATGGAAAACATAACCTTGGAGAGTCTTCCCATTCCACCTATGTGCCCGCTCATTTCACCTATATGGGTGCACACACACACACACACACACACACACACACACACACACACACACACACACACACACACACACACACACACACACACACACACACACACACACACACACACACACACACACAGAGTAGCCTTCTTCCAAGCAAAAAATCCTCTCTATCACTGGAAGGGATCATTGGGGAGAAGCTTATTGCATATATTAATCACTACATGTATATCAACATATCTATTCACCATTAGTGCCAGAGGCTTGTAGTCGGTATGCCAAGCTTGGAGTCCACATCATTCGTAATCCCATGACAACTAAAGGTATATAGTGTACACATTTTAAGAATATATCTCCCCATTAAGTGCAATCTATGCATTCTATTTCCAGTATAGAGAGTATAATGCCAATATACTTATTTGCCTATATTGGCAACCCAATTGTATCCACTGTAAAATATATTTTATTGGAAACGGATACACAACTCATTGTTGTATCCTACTCAATATAAAAGGTATGTAAGTTATGCGACAGATACATGCAACCCATGTTAATATTATATCCAATAGATATTGTCCTTTCCACATGCTCAACATTCACTTTGTATCACTCCTATAGATGGTCTCTCACATGAGGGGAGCACCCATCTCCCTGGCCACATCTTGCATCTAAGGCGTGCAAGCACCTAACAAGACCTAGGCATGAGGGGGGCTTCTCATCATATTGTCATTCATCATGATAATGAGGTTATTAAGTGAGCGAAAGACAAGGAAAGTTGTGGAGATAATAGAGAAGTCCCTCTCAAGTAATGCCCCATTGAACTTGCAAGAAGCTAGTTTGCCATTGAGGGAGATATAGCTGATGTGGGCCATAGCCTAGAGATGGAAGAGTCTTGCATCACTTTGTTGTGAATTCTAGAGTCACACTACTCCAATCATAACTCTTGCTTCTTGAAAAAACAACATTAATTAATATGTACTATGACCTAGTTATTGTAGGGAGCCCATGCTCTTTTGGCTCTTAGTCATGCACCGACTCTCCTACTTGATGATTGTAATCAATAACAAAAATAGATTAATTCATGCACGTGTGTGTTTTGGATTTGTGCCTTTAGGAAAAATAAGAAAGAAAATGCTTCACATTTCCAAACTCAAGTTAGCAAGTGATATTGCTTGGGAGGTGGGTGGTAAATGCACTACTACCAAAGCATGGATTTGGGAAAATTGATGATGACAATGAAGATATGGAGTATGTTCTTTAGGTCTACATCACCTCCATCACCTCTTGAGAGAGAGAGAGAGAGAGAGAGAGAGAGAGAGAGAGAGAGTATGATAATTATTCTTTTTTGACATACATAATATATATTGCCAATGATGTATCAATGTATATACAAATATATATTCATTGTATATTGACAATATATGCATATAACTTATCCATTATATAATTATATAAAAATAGATCATTAGAAATACTTATTATAAGGATATTTATTACACGCATTCAAACTTAAAATGTATACATTGCTTGATATATATATAATTCTAATGTGATATTAGATATATATGACTAAATATATCACACGTGTGTGTGTGTGTGTGTGTGTGTGTGTGTGTGTGTGTGTGTGTGTGTGTGTGTGTGTGTGTGTGTGTGTGTGTGTGTGTGTGTGTGTGTGTGTGTGTGTGTGTGTGTGTGTGTGTGTGTGTGTGTGTGTGTGTGTGTGTGTGTGTGTGTGTGTGTGTGTGTGTGTGTGTGTGTGTGAGGTTGTTGTCTAATGTCTACAGAAATCATTGTATGTGTTGTTTTGGTCTCATAGGCCACATTGGCCTTTTAGAGACGTTAATACTCTCTCTCTCTCTCTCTCTCTCTCTCTCTCTCTCTCTCTCTCTCTCTCTCTCTCTCTCTCTCTCTCTCTCTCTCTCTCTCTCTCTCTCTCTCTCTCTCTCTCTCTCTCTCTCTCTCTCTTTGTAATGGGTAATTTATATTATATCAAATCGCAAAAGGCATACAAAAGTTAGATGACATGAAAGATACAAAAAGTCAAGGCAAGGAAGCAGAAGATATTGTCATATGCCAAGGAGCTAAATCCTCCCAAGGGAGAAAATCAACATGTTGCACAAGATCTAACTACCAATGTAGAAGACCCTTGAGATAGGCTATGTGTCCCTAGTTGTCCGTAGCAAAGTCTAGGATGAAAGCATTATGTTGATCCAATTATGCCAATAGTTCCAAAATCTAAAAATTTGGAACAAGACCTTCATATGTGGTTGCATTGGGTGGGATATTTTTTCCTAGCAAAAACCCAATCAAAAGGGCATAGTGATAGACTAACAACAACTTGCTAAGCCCAAATTTCCCTAGCCAAAGGGTAGGAAATAAATATATGAAGCAAAGATTCCATGTTGGTTGGATAAAAAAGCAATTGCCATTTGAGATTCATTGCTTAGAAAGGGCCAGAGCAAGGGGAAGCCCACCAATGTGATCACTCTCCAAAGAAAGATGTTGCATTTGAATAAGGTCTTATTCAACCACCCTTCCATCATTGTCATTTTCCACCAAGCCTTGGATCTATGCATGCCCCAAATTGCATTGGATTTAGTCTGCTTGTCCTTAATCAAGAGATGATACACATAGTTAGCTTATTGTTGTAGACATTAGACAACTAACTAACTAACTATATATATATATATATATATATATATATATATCTGGTGTGAGGTAGGAGTGCACCTGTAGACCTATGGTGAGCATGAATGTACCTGGCGTGAGGCACAGACCTATCATGAGCAATGTACTAACATAGGGATGTACCCATCTCATGAGGAGTACTTGTTGTGAGGTAGACCTGTCATGAGGAATGTACCTCAAAGTTGACATGAATATACCTATTGTGAGGCCAGTAACATGAATATACATATCATGCTCTCCTAATGTGAATGAGTACTGAATGCATTGACACACGAGTATTGTATGCAGTAATGTACTGACACAGCAATGTATTGATTATTGCCTTGTGCATACTAATGTAAATATGCTCAGAATCTTGACGTGCTATTGTGCCAATTGATAGTTTATGCTACAGTCACATTTTATGTTGCATTCACATTGACATTTTAGGCTAGAGTGACAGTTTAGGGGAGATTGATATTTTATGCTACATTGATAGTTTATACTACATTCACATTTTATGGTGCATTCTCATAGATAGTTTATGATACACTGAAAATTTATGCTTTAGTGATAGTTTAGGTTATTGGTTTACTACTCTAGTATAGACTGTAAACAATTCATGCTATAGCCTATGCTATAATCATGATAGAAGAAAGTGATAATGAAGGAATCACAAAATCAACCATGGAAACAATGTTTCATATAGCGCCAAAGAACCCAAGATATAGAACCTATGGGCGTAGAACCCGATATTTCAATGTCTCTCTAGGGTCAAGTAGATATGGGAAGAAATCCCACAAAATCAATGAAACACTATATGAGGAGAGGTTGACCGTGCTCTGTGTTGGAATGTGTATCATGAGGAAGGAAATGGAAAGTGATATACAAGAGTGGGTTCGAGCTAAAATGATGGAGAAATTTAAAAAAAGAGATGCAACAAACACTGGATGCACACATGGTAGAGAAAGACTTGATGATCGCTAACCTAAAAGAAGAACTATAGGAATGCAAAAAGAATTTGGATGCACAAAAGGAACCACAAATCAGATAGAAGTTGCAAAAAGAAATGGATGTTTTAAAAAAGGATATGCACATCTATGCAAGTGTGGTGGAGTTAGCCTCCATGAGGTAATGCCCTATAGAATGGTTGGTATGATGATGAGTGCAAAGAGATACGAGCATGTTTTTAGCAATAGGTGGCACTTGACATATGTACACACAAGCATACTCAGACACTCTTTAGACGATTGGTACACAAAAAGAAGTAGGCATACCTTAGCAAACTAGAAACAGAAATGCATTCCATGTTCTTGGGACATGACAATAAGAGAGCATGGAAAAGGATGCATGAGAGCCGACCACCTATACAAGTTACTAGACTGGATGATTGGCATGACTATGCTTGCACATTTTATGATGTTCCTTGCCAAGAGGCTATGCCACCCCCCTCAACCTCAAGACCAACAAATTGTTTCTTTTTCACATTAGAAAAGTGAGGAATGCCATATGGAAACTAAGAAATGGGAAAGCCCATGATCATGATGGTTTAGTAGTAGAACACTTCATATGCTTGTCATATCTTGGCACTAGCGGTAGCTCACATCTTTAATAGGGAAAATTGTGAGGGATTTTTAACCAGTTGGTCAAACCATACTATTATGCTGCTCTTTAAGAGTGGATACCCCATGCTACTTAGTAACTATCAAACTATCATGATTGGACACATGGTGGTGGGAAAAAATATATAGCTCTATTGTGAAACAAGCATTGAGTGAATGGGCCGAGATGCATGGCCTAAGATCCAAAGGCCAGGTTGGCTTCAGGAGGGGATATACAACTGTAGACCATATCTTTACATTGAGGACAATCATTGAAGAAGGCAAGGCATTCAAGAATAAGATATATCATGGTTTTGTGGACTTTTGCAAGGTGTTTGACACAATGCAACATGTTAGACTCATGAGAAGAATGCAAGACATTGATGTGCCTGTAGAGATACAATGGAGTATATATGCCTTGTATAAGACAGCAGTGACAAGCAGAGTACAAACACCTGAGGGCATATCACATACAGTCAATAGCACCATTGGGGTGAAACAAGGCAGCCCACTTTCATTGACATTATTTGTGTTGTACATAAATGAAATTTCAGAATATGTGGACAGAAATAGTGGGGCCATGCAAGTCAACCTAGTTGAAATGTTGATACCATTATTGCTTTATGCAGACAATATTGTACTTATATCTGACTCACCAGAGGGACTAAATAGACACTTGGATGCATTATGAGCTTTTTATAAAGATAGAGATCTTAAGGTGAACCTTGGAAAAACTAAAGTTATGGTATTGAAAACTTCAACTACTTGGGTAATGAGAGTTGAGCATTGGTTTACTTTCAATGAAGAGCTAGTGGAGATGGTCAAGCAGTATGTTTATTTGGGGGTCACATTGGAGGGACCACACAGTTCCCTTGGAGAGAGACATCAGAGACTTATTTGGCAAAAGCATATACAACCTTAGGTGCATTGGAGAGGCAATGTGCTCACATCTAGTTTTATGAACCATGCACCAAACTCGGGCTTTTTGACACCCTAGTTACACCCAACTCCTATATGGGGCAACTATTTGGGGTCCGTGTCTCTTCCACACGAGGAATAGCCTTTAGAAGACTAGGATGGACTAGATAAGGAATACTATGATGGGTGGGAGCATATGGAAAGACCACTGTTCATGATGATCTCACGTATGATATGAGCAAAGGGCTGGACCCCACATGAGATTATCAAAGCTAAGTTGGAAGCATCACTCATGGTGGTTGAGGCCTTAGTCCAAGTAGTGACTTTCATACATAGACTATGGGAGCTCCCCCAAGATACATACCCATGGCTAGCCCTAGCCTCTTACACTTGACCTAAGCCAATCAAAGTTGAACTATGTGATCAAAGCAAACATACTAATGTTAGATATGGAGAAGACTTGGATCCAACCCCCTCCCCCCATGGCACAATTTGGCACACTACCATACCCACTTCCTTCATGTATTTGAGGATGGTTTCATCACTTGACCTAGTTACATGGCTATAACTGACTCATGGATTGCAAATAGTTATTGGTCAGATGATCCGCACCTTATCCCACTACTTGAGGATTGAGATAGGCAAATGGGATGGCATACGAATCGAGGAACACATATGCCCACCATGCGATAGAGAGCTAAAGACAGAGGAACACTATATCTATCCATGCACGTATATTATGATATACGAGGCAGATACCATTATCTGTTTCAAGAGGGTTTTGGACCCTTGCGACGAATCATGTGATTTAAGGATTAGAGATGCTTAGGATTCTTCCTCTTAGAGCCCCATAGGCATAGAGCAACTATTCTATAGAGTAGGAGGCTGAGTGATATTCAAACGAGAGTTTTGGTTAGCACTGGCAAACTAGATAACCATAGATTTGGGCCCCCATAACTCAAATCACATAGACAAACAACGATCACTGATTTTTTCACTTCTACACAACCGAGTATGGCACATACCACTACTGCTCCCACAGTCTATAGGATTACATCATCATTGGATCTCATATTATGTGGCTTTCTATTTGGATAGAGCAGTGGCACTCAGCCTATCTAGGTGCCCACGCCCACCTGAACGTAAGGCCAAGACATCCACGCCACAAACAAATTAAACCCATCATTGAGTGTTTGCCCCCTACATCCTTGCCTCAATGCACCCACTGCCTACAATGTTTGATGCTACCACACCCTTAAGCACTTACAATGTTTGTTGCCACACTTGCCATCAATGCCCATCCCATTTGGTACCATGCCTATCACCATGCCCAACCAAGTGGCATTTGCCACAATTGTTGCTATGTTGCCATGGAGATCAATGTCACGATCATGCACCCTCCTATTCACACACACACAGAGTAGGCAATATTTTGAGAGGAGAGAAAGTGATCGAGGTTGAAAATAAAAAAGTAAGCTTTTAATACTTAAATAACTCTTTCCAAGTACTATCTACCATGCATGGCAACCACCTTGCAATCATTTCACATCAAGTCTTGCTTCTTGGAGAAGCATTGGTTTATAATCATTGAATTTGACAAATACTAGGGTGTTCAAAAAGGCAAATAAATGAAACTACTCCAATGCTCATCCTAATGAGAATAAGAAATGGTAAACGGAAGAGGCGAGAATAAAGGTTAACATGAAATAGATTTTAATATTCTAGTCAAAACCATACGATTAGCTTTTTAAGTACCTTGTCGTTTTTGTGATTGATTGAGCAAATAAGAAAAAATCCAGAGGAGAGTCATTTTTTAAGGATTATTGGATACATGGGCTTGACGATTTCTTTTTGCCTTTGATTGGCAGCTCTTTGGGTCTCTACTGATGCTAAGATCAAAAGCTTCTATCACTCGAACACTTTCCACAAAATCTTAAGCCCTCTATCGCTAAGCCCGAAGAATTCAAGAGATGTTCCGAATAGCTCATATGCTTTCAACTAAAGTTCCATTTTTTAATGCCTCTACTTCTGGTGAATCAAATAGGGTAGCAAAATCAATTGAACCACTTCGTCTCAACACATGGGTTTGATCTCTTTATTGATGCTAGAAGTCATGAATCCAATTAAGCTGCCATTTGATCTCACATTGAAAATCATGAGCAAGAAAAAGATGGACCTTAAGGCCCGCCTTACAATGGATACAACACGAGCTTTATTGTGTTATATGAGATAAACTCTGTGTGTGTGTGCGCGCGCGCGTGCGTGTGTGCGTGTGGGGGGGAAAGGTTGCATGTCACATTTTTGCTCACAGTTAGAGTATACACTCTTCATCTCTCTCCACATGCTACGAGAAAAAAAAGTTTCTTTAATGGGGTTCCCAATGATTGCGAGGTCAATGGGCTCCCATCCAATATTTTTTTCTTTGTATAAAAGTTAGAGCCCTATTATCTTTCTCTCATGTTTTTTGGGCTCCTTTTTTCATGTTATGTAGGCTTGGGAAGCATGTCCTATAGTTTGAGAAAACCAAACCTAACTTGTTTTTAATTTATATAAAGCTCTTCTTATTGGAGCTATGCCATCATAGAGCACATCTTATGAACCCAAGAGCAAAGACACATAGCCACAAACCAATATATACTCAAAATTCTACAGAGCATTGACTACTCCCTCCACTACAGAGCCTTCATTAAACCAATTGGTGGCCTTACCACAAGAAACGACCCTAATCAACCCCAAAGAGATGCAAAGGCCATCATCCACACTCAAAAAGTTAGTGTCCCATAAGAGGCATCATTTGTAGATACAAAGGATATTACACCATAATCGAAAATATTGTTTATTCTTCATTTTCCACTTAGTCAATCGTTGCATTAGATGTCAACTATCTTGGGACTCCAAAAAATTCCCCAACTTTTCAAATTTAATATTTTGGTCTTGTAGGCCAATTTCGCCTTTTGTAAACGTTTATATAACATACTTATCTCTCTCTCTCTCTCTCTCTCTCTCTCAAAATGAAGTGATCAAGAGGGAGTGAATGTTTGTAAGCAAGAGAGTTTGTTTCATTTCTATGTATAGTTTAACAAGTTATTACAATTAAAAACACACATGAAATACACACAATAAGAGTTTTTGATAAGTCATATAAAACTACTCTAAAAGTCATCCTTAAAATATGCTAAAATATAGGCTAGTTATGCTTATGTATATATAGGAAACATACATTTTGAAAATTAATGAGTTACATGATCCAAAGACATGGGGACACATGGTATTGACATTCTTATCCATGCATGTCAAACTAGTTATAATGAGCATGTATAAACTCACATTCTCTCTTTCTCTCTCTCTCTCTCTCTCATTGACCATAAGTTCAATTTTTGTTTACATCAATCAACATCCTTTCTTACTACCACAATAAACAATCAACATATAAATAAGTTTTAGTTTGGTATCCAATATTTAGTGAGGTTCTTAGAGCCATCTACAAATAGAAATTCTAAGTTACTAATAGATAATATCATATGGTCCTCAATTTGACAACAATGCCAACAAACTCATATACTAGCCAAACAATTCTATAGATGTACTTGATTTCATGATGAATGATAAAGGCATACAATAGAAATGATAACTATGGAGAAAAAATCCACTTGTATGGAGATCACAATTCTACTTTTGACCTCCTTAATGAGGATAGGGAGCAAATTGAAAGTGGAAGAATAATTGAGAAAAATCAGCATTTATATCCCCAAGCAAATGATTGGGGTTCAATTAGAAGACTTAATGGGGTCAAAATTCATATCATTTTTCTACCAATAGACATCCCTTCGTAACAAATATTCAACAAAATTTACACGCGCGTACACACATACACACACAAAGTTGATTTACTTACATGTATTTATTACATTAAGTCAATCAATAATTAAAAGAGTGCCTCTTGTAATTTATCATAAAGGGATCACAATTTTTTTGAAAGTATGTAAATCAATTTTTTAGATGAATATGCACAAAGAGAGAGAGAGAGAGAGAGAGAGAGAGGTGGTGTAGATGGTGTTAGTAGTGACAGTGGTGGTGGTGGTGATTGCACCACCAAGTGTACTATGTGAATAAAAATAGAGGATTGCCAAGAAAAAGCTTGCTCCTAGCCCTCCCTCGAGGCAGATCGACCATGGTCTACAGCAAATAATTATCACAAGCAACTCTGTAATCATTCACTGGATAACCTTTGCCACCATGACATGTTTGCAACTTACCAGCTGGAGGATCGATCCATCCAAATAATTATGCCAAGCAATTTCCACTTCACAATGAACCACATCTACTCAATGTGAAGGTCAGGTCCTTTCACACTGATCTGGGAGGAAATATAATATCCTAGCCAAATTGAAGGGCGCTATAAACGATTGAGGATGGGATTTTCCTGTGTCAAAGAGTTAGAGAATAGCAAAAACCCTGCTCATCTAACTGTGGCTATCCCTTTCCTGAATAGATTTGTAAAACTCTTTCAACCGGAAACAAGTTCTGCTTGGGGGGGCTGTGAATCAGAAATGTGGGAACACTCTACATGCAGATTATCTATGGGCTGTGAAAGGAATAGATAGCACAGAACAGAAAAACAAGCTGAAAAACTGACAGAAGAGACACTGGAAGGCAAGATAAACAGGCTGCATCCATATTATATAATCAACAAAATCCCTGGAGATACAAAGGGAAGAACATACTATCACCCAAGTGACAAACAGATCGACAAATGCAGAGCTTGCATGAATAGAAGCAATACAAAACAGGGCCAATTTACCTATAAGCTGATCTACTGAAGATAAGATTGAATCATTGCTAATCAAAACCCATTGCAAATGATGGACATAAGAAAACATCAATCCCATCACACATAAAAGTCACTAATTAAATAAATTTCTTGAGAGTGTTTCACTTTGGCAAGCCTTAATCTACCGTCTGTGTACAAGTTAAGAATGCCTTTAAAGCACTGGCAACTATGTTTCAAAATGAGCCAATTATTCATGACCCAGAGTCGCCAGGAAACCTAACAATTGCATGCACTGTCAACTTTCTATGAATACAATTAATGTTCCAAGTGAAATCAAAAGAATATATAAAGCCTATAAATTTGCTGCGCATTATGAGCCTTTGCCATAAAACACAACCGTGAATTGTGTGCACCTCAACATGGTCAAAGGGAGAACACAGTCCTGCACCTCAATGCAAGCAAAGTCCAGAATGACAATCTTCTTCAGGCAGCATGTCATTTTTCCAAGTTAGAACAGATGTCCCCCAGACAGAACAAGGATGATTCAAGACCTTGATATGTCATTGAAGAGAAGATGCCCCTGAAATAATGTGCAGAAACATTGCCACAAGACAGCCAAGCAAGGCACCTGCTACTACCTGTAAACCGATATTTTTCGAATTCAGACCTTGCAGCACAAAACAAAATTTGACTAGTATGGACAGCCTCCAGAGATTCTTTTGTTACCAGAATATTATACTGCTAGATGAAACTGGGAGACAAACCCTTTTATCTTCTAACCTGTGAAGGAGTGTGCCCAAGTGGCTCTCTCAGAGGCCTTGAATCAGCCAAGGGATGCTCTCTTGGTAGCTCAATTACAATCTGATTCAGCACCTAAAATATCAAAAGAAGATGAGGACAATCAGGAAACACCAGGTCTATGAATGAGGTGAGCAATGATAAAAGCACTAGGCCTACGAATGGCTCCTTAAATACTCCATGAATCCAACATAGTTAACCTAGTTGACATGAATTGAGCACTTCCCACACATTTCTGAATCTGGTTTGTAACGTCAACTATTAGGAACTTTTGTACTTCCCACAGTCACTTTGTCAAGATCTGCCTCCTCCCCAAAACCCCCGCCAACACTTCTTGTTACAGCTTGCACATATTCATTTATAATGGACCAAAATTATCACTTACAAACAGTCACATAAGGAGGCAACTTTCAAAAATACCACTTTATTATTAACATTAGAAAATTGTGAACTTTCCCAACACATAAGCAGAAGGCTTAGCATTTTTTTTAAGATCGCTGCCACTTAATCTATCAATCTTGAAACTGCACGTTAGAGTTCAGAAATATACCATACCTCAGCCTGGCGTCCAGCCTGCAATCTAACACCAGATGCATCATACATAACCTACAGCATTAAAGAAACTCAAGCTTCAGAAATTGAGGGAGGTTGTCATAACAAACAGGCCTATGAGACCCATAAAAAACCACACACACACACACACACATATTTCACATGCACACATCAGAGTTGACCAATGCAACTTGCTTTCAGCAATAAGGCCTTCCTTTTTGCAATATCAGGCACCAAGACAAACAAATTCATACAAAAGTTACGGATTATCATCAATCTCCATCAAAAGCTGAGAGATAAATGACATGTAGGGAGAAAAAGAGAAGCTAAGCCTTTATTTTGAAAATAAATTTATTCCTCAGAATGCCTCTCTATAGGTCACAAGTTTAAGCTTTCCAACAAAAGCATATATTTCACATCAACCCCATAGGTCGGCATCCATAGCTCAGTCTCCAACTATTGATGCAGGCTACAAGCTAAATGTCTGCTCCATTATCCAATTTTTGAGATTTAAACACACCACCACAAACAGCAAGAATCATTCAGCATTTTACCCTTCAACAGGTGCAAACACATACAATGTGTTAGATAGGTGATTCAGATGTGAATGTCCCCCTAAATAAGGGTCTTAGCAGAGCTAACGAGTTCAAGAGACGCTATGGTAGGGAGTTTCTGCTAATGAGGCATGTGTTGTGAGAGATGGCAGCAGAAGAGTAACACTCAAGCAAGAAGAAACGATGAAGGCAATGAAGAGAGAACTCAGATGAATACTAGATGAATACAATGATCAGCCCCTCCGTGTGCTTAAGTGTGTAGCTGCGATGAGGGTGCTAGAAGTGAGAAGGTAAGAAGTGATAGTGAGCAACTAAGAGGGGTGCCTATAAGTAGGAAAGAGACCCTAAAGATAATTTGTGGAGAAAATACTCTAACAAAGAAACTCAAACACAATCATACCACAAAGCACAAACTGGTAAAAGAACGTAGTTAGGGTTAGGTTAACTCAAAGACAATGAACACACTAAATAAGAAACTAAATGAATCTGAATAATACAAATGTTGACGCAGCAAACACACTATGCAATGAAGGAATACTAACCCCCGAACTCCAGTCTCAAGATGAGGCAGAGAATAAGAGTTGGAGAGTGTGTCATACTCCGACAGATCTCGAATCACAGCAAAGCAACCTCTGTCAGTGTCCCACAGCAATAAATGCAGCAGCAAGCAACCGGATCAGTGTTAGACAAGCAAAGGAGACAGAAAAACTTTAAACACAGCAAGCTGTAGATAACATGGCAGGCTGATAGCAGCCTGAACTGCAAAACAAAGCAATCTGGGATGATCTGGCAATCAGGGCAGCAGCCAGCTGGACAAAACGCAGTTGTTTGGGCGGACTGCAGCAGTAGGCGACAACATCAGGAGGCAAACTACGCGCAGAAAACAGGCTGCCAACAGCAAACGCAATGTCTAGGACAGATAGACTGCAAGGGACAGCTGGTAGGAGCAGCAAACTGCGGAGGGCTGGTAGACATGTGCCAAATGGTGGGAGGTGATGATGGGCAGCCCCAACTGAGATGTCCTCCACAAATGGAGTGTGGATAGCAAAACTATGGCACTTGCAATCTACAAAAACGAGATTGACTAAATGGGAGGGCAACCTGTCTATTTATAGAAAGTTTGGGGCCTCCCAAATTAGGGTTTGCATTGTGGAACACTGAAACTCTCTTGAACTATGTGTCTTTTTAAATAAAATGTCAAATCCATTAATTAACTTGAGTTTTGGGGCTGTGTACCAAAAAGATGGATGTTGCCCAAAAATAGGGACAAAGGACAATAAACCAAAAGTGACACAAGATGAGCAATCTCATATAGAGCTCCCAATGTCCCTCACTCACTCAACGTAGGGTGCACAACCAGGAGATGACCATGATCATCAACACCCTTCTCAGATCCTAGGTGTGCTTGGACTCCCAAGGGACAGAAAAAGATGAAGAATTGAATTGCTTGGGTCAGAATTTTCTAGACAATTTTTAGTTGGAGTACTTCCCAGGCATCATTGTGTTGATTTTATTCTCAATTTCTTGTCACTTCTAAGATGCTTTGATCTAAGCCTCCTCCATGTTTTGACCTTGTTTGGGTGAAAGTTTTCTGAACAAATACTCATGAAAACACTTGTTAACCATCATCTTGTATAATGAGTCTTTTAGACATCTTCAAAGTGCTTTGTGATAGTTCATTGAGGCATTCTTTTTAATTCTCAGAAGTGGTTCGCACTTCTTTTGCAATTAACCAAACAATTTGGCTTCAGCCCTTTCAAAAACAATTTCATGTTGAAAGCATGCAGGTGCATAACAACATGAAATTACGAAACATTTCAAAACCTGCTTCTTAGCTGAAATAAACACTGGATATTAACAAGTGGTTCACACTTCTTTTGCAATTAACCAAACATTTTGGTTTCAGCCCTTTTAAAAACTATTTCATGTTGAAAGCATGCAGGTGCATAACAGCATGAAATTACAGAACATTTCAAAACCTCCTTCTTAGCTGAAACAAACACTGGATATCAACTGGACTCAGCATTATTTGAGTGTCAAACTTAATCCAAGAAAACAAATTCAAAATGCCTACCACGCCTGCAAGAACCAATGCAATTGCAAAATTTGAACTACTAGGACCATCTTTCAGGCCTACAGCTGCTGCAAGTCCCATCACACTTGCTGAGTGTGATGATGGCATGCCACCAGAGCCAAAAAGCTTCTTTGTTTCCCACCGCTTTTCTTTATACCTGCAATAGAGAAGTCAAAGGTCAAATGGTGAAGGACATTATGTTCACAAGATTACCCTCCACTAATAAAATACTAATCAATAGGACCTACTCTTAACTTTAAGTTAATCAAAGCGTATCAACAACTGCAAACATGGGGTTATTTAAATCAACATAGACACAAACTATACAGTAGAACCAGATATTTATCAATGCTTAGAAATGCCTTAATAATATCTTATTCATACACAACAATCATAAAACAAACAAACAAAAAGATGAAAACCAATTTTAAAAGGAAAAAACGCCCAAAAAACTCATTATACATAGCCCCTCAGGTCATTCAGGTTCTTGTTCCCTGATATGTCATTGGGAGGTGGTGTAGAATTGTCATGTCTAACTCAATAACAAGGATGACTTTCTATTCTATTTGTTGAAACCCTAATTCAGTCAAACACCTTGCGCATCATCCTCTCTAAGGAACAGCTCTTAGCTGTCCATGCCACAGAGCTGGAGCTAAAGGAAACAGCAATCTTTGGTCAGGTAGTAGGGCATTCCCCATCTAGGGCCCAACTTCGGGACTGGCTTCACTCCACGCTGCGCATTGGCACAGCGCAGATCGTGGAGGTGGTTCTAATGGGCCAAGGGATCTTTAGGGTACGACTCACCTCGGCACACGCAGCTTGTGAGTTACTCGCCAATTCACCCATTCACCCTATGTGTCTACGAAAGGTCATTTACATAGTCCCTTGGTACAGTGGCTTCACAGTGGAGGCATTTGCACTCCACAACAAGTTTCTTCGGCACCTGGTCACCCTTCTCTTTCCCGTCCTGGCGATAGAGTATCACCAGTTGGTGGAAGATTTTGGACGGCTCTTTGGCACTGTCCTTCCCGCCTCTTTTGTGGACGCAATGATAGCCACACGCAGGAGTCCCAAAGGTATAGGTGGCAATGAAAGAGGTCAAGAATATTCCACAGTTCCTAGAGATAGAGGCAAGCAAACACTCCTTCAGGCAGCAGATCATTGTGACTGGGCAGCCAAGGCACTACCTGCGATGCCATGACTTTGGGCACCACGTAGCAGAGTGCACGCACTTCGGAGCTAGGGCAGCTTCACCTACAGGCTCACAGGTGGATGCGGATGGTTTCACACGAGTACAAAGACGACAGAGAGGGAGACAGCAAGGGGCGCTGCAAGCAACTCCACAGCCACTACAAGGAGCAAGAGGGCGAGCATCATCGCCCCCCTGGCAGGGCACCATGCGGACCCCCTCCTCGCCCTACCTCACAAGTACCCCCTCCCCACAGCTCCCCCCGACCCCAGTCCACACCCCCCTTCACCCAGAGCTATTGTCCTCCCCCCCCCCCCCCCCACACCCACCGGGTGCCTCCAACCACCCTATTGTCCCTCGATCCTCCCCCTCCCACCGTCACCTCCGCCGACTAGTCCCCCCACCGACCAGCCCCCCCTCCTTGATCCCCACCCAGTACAAGTAACTATTCCTATTTTCCCATCCATTGCCCCCCCCCCCCCCCCCACAAGAGGTGAGGAGCCCCAAACACCAACATCCTTCACCCACCAGCAGTCTAGCCCCCCCTCACGCAGCCACTAATTCATCCATCCATGCCGCCCGTCACACTTTCCCGAGACAGGCATAGCTGCTATCACAGGAGTTTTTTCGCAATGGGTCATGATCCTACTTGAGAGTTGTGGAGCACGGAGAGTTCCCACTACCCCTGGAGGTGGGAATCTTTATGGTACGCAAGTCTAGGAGCGGCAAGGTACATCTACTAGCACAACCGGATGGACCAAACTATGCCTTCTTCCTTCAGACCTCTCACACATAAGACTGGACGACGACTCACATAGAGGAGGAGGTGAAGAGCCAAGTGGCAGACCACATCTCCCAATGGATGGGAGAAGGTGGACTGGCACTTTTCTCCCAGCGGTGGCCGGGTTGCATGATGGACATCAACTGGTGGGCTGGGGCCAAGGTCCCTCATCTGAGCATTATCTTTCGAGCCCCTCTGTAGTGGAGAGCGCCGATGGATGTGATCGAGTGGTCCCGAGCACAGTGTAATGTGTCCACTTGTTCCCTCTCAGGACACATCTTAGCAATCCATCGGAAAGAGAGTCTAGAAAGCTCCTCCCGGCACTCCCATGGAATGTTACGGGGTTTGCGATCTAGGACTTCCCGCGTCTGCCACGTAGCGGAAGTATTCCGGCTGTTCCCACTTAGGACCGACCTGAATCAGGGTTTTCCCTAATGGTCACTTTTCTAAACGGCAGCTAGCGTCCAACCCCAAGCGAACTACTTTATGCAAAAACGTCAGAGACGAAGTGAATTCATGCTGCACTTCGTTCAAGGAGAATGGGAAACGAGAGGGATGCAAAGCTCGACCTCTGCCATCAGGCAAAGTCCCATTCCGTTCCCCTAAAACAGCATAAATCGGGATGCTAGTAACCTAAACTCTGGGTCAACGCTCTTGCTGTTCATTTCCTTTGAGAAGAGCTCCTTGCTGTCCATTTCGATTGAGAAAAGTTCCCGGCCACCCGGGCACCCATCCGTAGGACGGATCCATGGCCACATCCACCGCACTTTCCTCAAGGTTGCTTTAGTTGTCTAATTACCTACCACATTTAGTTGGACATGCATCAAGCAACTTCCTTAATTAGCCAGTTAGACGCTCGTTCCTTCACGTAATCTTAGCACCTGACATAGAAAAACAATATCAAACAAGTTCCTTTTCAACAGGTTATCTTATTTATCTTTGGAATACATCCATAAAGTCCAGCTCGCAGGCTAATCCATAATCTGCCCGAAGGCAATCCATAATCCACAGGGATTACTAATCCAAGATTCCGCCGGTAGACTAGTATGCGGGCCTCGAGATCAAATCCCGAGTCACGTTGGCCTCTTGTGCAGGGCCCGGAAGGCAAGGGATTTACGGCTAGAGCCCCCCCTGGCACCCAAGCGTCCTCCTACTCCAAGTAGCACCCAACGGAGAGACCTCTCGCAGCGGGTTCGGTCCACGTTTCTGGCGCGACTACAACCCCCTTGGTTAGGGTCAGGCAGACAGTCGAGGGTAACTGATGCTGCCTCTCCCTTCAGGCCTTCAACCTAAAGCATTAATTATCTTTCCATCTTTAGTTCCTTGAGCAAACAATGCAAACAGTGCTCCTAAACTGTTACAAACACAATCAATCCAATGGTCGTTTACTTGGCCAACTGCTAAGGAGTGAATCCTTATCTCCGAATGCATCCAGCATTCGATCCGGAATCAATTGTAACTTGGCAAGGTCCCCAAGGGTTTGTTTGTTCACCCTTTTGTCCTTGGGTTAGGGCCATACCCTGTTAACCCAACTTAACCAACACCTTAGGTTTCATAAATCAACAGTAAATCCTAGCGACCATGTCGCTCTAACTTGATCGTCGATCCTTTGCTTCCAAGCAAATACATAACTTCCCTTAACTTGGCAATTGCCCCCAAGAAAGATGATGTAACAGGATGATTACTCATTCTCTTGCAAGTTAAACTTACGCAAGAACCTGCCAACCTCATTCCAAGGAATGGCAAAACTCTCTTGTGATCAAACCACAAGGCCATGCGACGTTGTAACTTGTTGCACAAGTGTCGCATCTATTCCATGGGATCATTTCATCCATTGAACAACGTTTCCTGGTCAAGAAATTATGTTTAGACAAGAAGCAGGGTTTAGGGTGTCTTCTTATCCAACCCAATCCTAATTGCACTAGGCCGACATCGTTTGGTCCTAGGAATTCCAAACTCAAACCGAGTTTTTAACATTAAGTCGGTCGATCCTTAGGGTAGAGACCCTAGATCGTTATTTGCATAAGCGTCTAATTGACCCAAATATTCCATGAATGTGGGTAGGACCTTTGGGTTTGAGGGTTTCGACTTGGCAACAATTGCGAAACTAGGCCGAATCCTTAGCGTGCTAAACCCTAGTTAGCACTTGGGGTATTTATTGTATCGACTGAACCATGCCTATACGAATAATTGAATGAATAGGGAGACTAACTGAAAAATGAGAGAGTATGTGTAGTGATGAATAACACATGCCCTATTTATAGGCACACGAGTCACTGAACTATCAACGGTGGTTCCCCAACTCTCTCAAGTGGTGCCCAAACACCAAAGATATAAATAAAGCCTTGTATGGGGCACTTACTAGATACCAAAATAGGAATTAATGAGATACAATGAGCTTAATGACTTTGGTATCTCAACATCATGACTTGAGTTATTCTCACAATCTCTCAGCCTTGTTCAATATGTCTTGAAAATAGGATCAATAGTCGCTAACGTTTTTACTAAAGTGATCATTATCAGCATGCTTTTCCTCTTGGACTGCATGTTTGTGCTTGCAGTTTTTGCAAGTAAGCAGTCCTTGCCATATGGGCAGCAGACTTAACAGGCCAGTACAAATCTTCTTGTCTTTGTAAATGTCAAACAGGTTGCAAACTAACTAAAAGAGGATAGTCTTGCCCCTTGGCTATTCTGTTGGGAAATATTTCACAATTTGATCACAATGTCTCGTTTCAAAAGCTTTAAGTCATGCTTTTCTATCAAATTGCTACTTGAGCTTCATTTGTGCATAATGCTGCAAGAGCACCTCAAGTGTTAGATAATCAAAGAAAATCAGCTCTACAGGAATCTAGGACCAATCTACAAAATCATTGACCAGAGTAACCAATCCACCAAATTCCATTCCCAACCCACTGTATGGAGTAATGAAATAAGCAATGAGCTAATGACACATAATTTCCTATCTCAATCCCAAGTACAAGATAGGCTGTATACAGGCAGAAACACAAAGCAGGACTAGGTGTAAAGTTCTATGCATTCAATGCTCTTGAGATGTTCCTGTTGTCCTAATCAGCTAAGAGGTTGAAACTCCATGTGGCTTGAATTGGCTAATCCATCATGCATGTCCTCACTGCAAGCTCGAGATCAAATGTATAAACTTTACTATTATTCTTGGGTCGCTGAGGGTTTCTTGATTAAGTTGAAGGTAGTACAATCCCACTCTTAAATATAACAGTTGGTCAGTCAATAGCAGCCATGGCTCTCTTTTCAACAAATATAGTAGATTGCATTGCTCGCTTCTGGCAAAGCATGTAGCTTAGGTAAATGATGGAAAATGGAAGCTTTTGCTTCATGCATGGAGATCCTATGACTGGTAATGTCCTTGTAATGGCCAAGTCGCATGGATTGATAGTGCAAGCCCGTCATTCAAGAAAGGCTCAACTTTCTTTTTTGTATGAGGTGCGTCAACGCTTCCAGAAGCGGATGTGAAAAGTTACTGCTAACAATTTGCTTATCAGATTCGCACTTTACAATGCCATGTGCGTTGCAAAGATGAAGAAGGGTTTGTACTTATTAACATGGCATCAGTTCAATCAGTGAAACTCCTGAATACCCAACTGCGTTCGAGCTTTACCCCTTCCGAATTTGCCATTCCAGTCAAGTGCACGGTAATATATACCATCCAGATACGATCCTGCGATGAGAAAAGAAAGCATGCATGCAGAAGCTAAAAAGATGGGGGAACGGGTCATCGTCAAGTTTATCATGTAACAGATATGGCTGCAATGTATGCAAGGGTAGGGAGGGGACGTACCATGTAGTCAAGACTTTGAGGAATTGCGCGATGACGCAGGATATGAAGGCCACCATGAAAGGCTGGTTTGCGAACATGGGAGGGTTGGGCCGGGAGGAGTCGGGGGGCAACTCCATGCGTCCCGAGGCAAGGATCATGGGGCAGACACGCACGGGCCTCTCTCTCTCTCTCTCTCTCTCTCTCTCTCTCTCTCTCTCTGTGTACACTTCAGATCCTGTAGTCAGAAAAGAAGGATCATGGCATCGCGACTCGCCATAGCCGCAATCGGACAGCCAGCGATCGTAATCAATAGGAATGAATTCTCAAGAAATCCTGTCTTTACAACGTCTCTGCTGTCCAGTGTCCACCTTGTCTTGACCTCCAACTTATTTAATGGGAATTTTAAGAGGTAAAAATTAAAATGTCTATATTTGAAAGCTCTTTATCCTAGAAATTAATTTTTTTAATTTTTTGCAGGTTTCCTTATTTCTTACAATCTCAGTTTTAGAGGTCAATTTTAAAATATAGAGGTGGCATTACACTAAACCTAGGTTTCTCGTTTTTATCAACACTAATCCTCACTTCTTTCGAGCACTTCCCCAACACTTGAACCTTGAATTCATTGCTTACAAGGGAGGGCTTGCAAAGATAAGATGTTACATTAGGTTCAAAAGGCTTAATAAAGGTACCACAAACAAAATTTGTTCGCAAATATCATATCTAGAGGTCAAATTTATATAGTTACGTGTTAATGGTAAATATAATAATAAGAGGAAATTTTTGCATAATTGAGCCTTAAACTTGAAAATTGGCTACAATAAAACATCCATCCTAGTACATTCTCAATGCCTACTAAGATGCCAAGGGATATATATGTAAAGAGCTTGACCCATTTCTAGCATATTTTTAATAGTAGAACAAATAGTAGGCCCCTTCAAATTTGCTTCACTGGTAATATTCTTTCTAATAGTAGGAGATATATGTTAAATAAAAATATTTGCATCAACCCACTAAAGTGGGAGACACTTAATAGCTAAGCAAAAAAGTTTAGCCATATTTGCTAAGAGACTTATAAACTACTTCATACAAGAAATCCTTCTTTCTCAAACACTTTAACACCACCAAATTTCTTTTCTTTAAGTTGAGCTAATCAAGGAAGTTGTAGATTGCACCCTATCAAAAACCTTTGAATTTATGAAATTCCACATAAATTGTATATTGATAGCTCATATGACATCGCACAATTTGACTAACCCCTCATTAAGTTAACTTGCATCCCCAAAAAGAGCTTGACCTTGCCATGAAATCCAACATTCTCCACCCATTTCTTGATATAGAACCTTCGTGATATTCGCAAATCTAAGTGACACAAAGTTTCTTCACATCTTTCACACAAACACATATGGGAGAGACAATCCCTATTTTGTGCATTCTCTATCTAAGAGAAAACTTATTCATAAGAGTTTTCCAAAGCATGAGGTTCATTCTCCTGGAAGGGGTGCATCCCCATACCCTTCTCATCCTTTGATTCCACATCTTGAGCTTAGTCCATGGGAGTTTCTTATTCCAATACTCATAGAGCTTCATGATGTGCTAAACTTTGTAGGCATGGAAATATTCTCTCTTAAAGCGATCCATGAGGACTTCCCCCTTCTCTAATTCAAAATATTTAAGCAAATGAATCCACTTACCAATGCATGCAATTAGCCACTCCTTCTTCTATTGGTGAATCTCTCTCATCCACAACTATTCATTTTTGTATGAGTCTACTTTTGGGCAATTTCTTCCTTCTGTTTGATTTCCTGCACCATATAAAACGTTAGACTATAGCATTCCATATGATCACAAGCTTTTGTGCCGCTTCAACTTTGAAATTTGATTTTAATGGCATTGCTAGAGGACATGTCTTCCCAAACAAGGCCAAATCAGCAACATTATTGTATTCAACAATTGCCTATCCAATGCCTCAAGAGGACATCCCATGGTTGAGTTGATCTAAGCCTCTTGAGCAATTTCAAAATCTCTCTCATCCAAAATTGTTCTTTTTCTAAAAGAGTTCACTTTTGGGCAATTTCTTCCTCCAAAATCCAAAGTGGTTGAGTGAAGTGCCCAAGATCCTCCCATCTCATGATACTCTTCATGAATTTAGAGATTTAGAGAGCTTGGGCTTTTCAAGTATAGGCACAAACCAATCTTCAAAGGCTCTATCAAAGGACCAAATCATAGCACATAAGAATCCCCCCTTTCTATCCACTTTCTCATACCATACAAATTCTTTGACCTTAGGCTTCTAAATGGTCACAAACTTTTTTGCCATTTCAAACTCCAATTTTTTTGCTCATTTTTTTCTTTAATGGCATTGTTAAGGAGCATGTCCTCCCAAATAAGGCCAAGCCAATGACCCCTATGCATCTGTGACAATTGCTGATTCAATGCCTCAAGAGGAAAGCCCATGGTTGACTCAAACTAAGACTCTTAAGGAGTTTGAAAATTAGCATGCTATCCTTGTCTTTTATGGGTACCACCCCCACGCCTCCTTCCTTCTTCTGAGTCACAATCAATTCCTAAACTATAGCATGCCATCGATATGTTTCTTTTGTATGATCAAAGGAAATTCCTAAAGACCTTCTCTAGGCCCTTCCAAGCTATAGTGCTAAAAGCAATAAATCAACCACAAATAGTGAGGTTAAAGACAATTATAGGGTTTAGAATAACAATTTTACCACCGAAGGTTAGAACTTCGACATTCTACTTTTGGACCTTTGATAACACCTTTCTTTGAAGCTAGTAAAACCTCTAACATTGTGAAATTCTTAGTCCAAAGACACCCTAGATATTAGAAGATCTCACTCTTCTACAATACCTTGAGGCTATAACCATATAGCTAAGCCATGGGACCTCCAAATCCTAGATACAAAGTCTTTGTTCCTACAATTTCTCGAGGCCATAACCATATAGGTAAGCCGTGGGGCCTTTAAATCCTAGATACAAAGTTTTTGTTCCTATTATATATGATCATTGAGCCTAACAATATGTGGAATGTATCCATGAGGGTCTCAATACTCTTTTGATCTACTTGGACAGTGTTAGAAAGGTTAGTAAAGAATTGGGAGACAAAATGCTCTCTATTAAGAAGGTTGAGACCCCTTAATCCTCTTCAAGCAGCCCATAAGTTTCTTCAATGAAGGGTCCATGATAAGGACAAATAGCAATGGGCCATTGGGACAACCCTACCTTATACTACACAATCAAAGAATTTTATAGGTATTTTTCATTTTATATGTGCCAATTGCTTTCCATTTTCTGTACTGGGTTCTTATTTATGTCTTAAGTAGTTTTCTTTACTTGCCTTTTTAGGCACAATATCATTACTGAGATGGTTCTATTCACTAACAAAACAAAAGATTTTTTAAATTTAAAAAGCATAATGGAAAATCATTTTGCCCTTTGTTTCTTTTAGGGAGTGAAAAGAAAAAAAATTGGCCTTGTCAAAAGAACATTTGCTCCACATTAAGGTGGCTATGAATATAGAACCCACTATGTAGCCCTCCATACATAGATGTTTTGTAGCATAAATGGAAACCAAAATCACTTTGACTCCCCCTACGGAGACTTCTACTACAACAATAGAACCATCATCTTTTGTCAAGCCAACTAGGGGGAGTGGAAATTGGAAGCATCATTCCACCTTTGCAATCTAGATGAAAAACCTATAGGAGGTCTCTTCCCCTTTGTTGAACCTTGCATGCATGTAGGCTATGGCCAAGCCTCATGGAAACCTTAATAGGTTTAATGGCCATGTTTGATTATACTTCCATGATCACATTTGGTTTGGCAACCTTTGCCCATGCTTGATAGTATTTACAATGCCTAACCAATAAACATTCTCTCCATGACCTAGACACGTGTGTGCATGCGTGTGTGCGTGTGTGTCCATTTAAGTAGTTAGCATATATCGGAATGCACTACACAATATCCAACATATATGTATATGTACATGTATATATATAGTAGATATGCATGAAATACTTTTGGTATGTTTATAAGTATAGTCATAAGCATCCATGCATATAAGCAAGCAAAGTGCTTATCTATAGGTGTGTATGTAGATGTGTATATGAGCATGTTTGTATGGATGTATATATTCATGCATGTATGTATGCATGTGCTATGAAATAGTGACTCGGGTTTTTAAAAAATTCACCAAGTTTTGTGAATGATAAAAATGAAGAAGATACAATTGAGACATTATGTATTATATACACCTTATAAAGAGGAGAAAATATATGGACTTTGAGAATGAAGAAACAAATGAGGGCATGGGGAGCAAGTGAATATGAGTATCATTATCTATCTTTTAGCACATTCTCCAATGCTCCATCTCTTTACTAAAGAAAATTACTCATATTCATTTTTCTCTAAAGTAATATCCAAGCCTATAAGAGGGGAACTTATTCATGTAATAAAGAAACATAGATGCTTCCACATAAAACATGAGAATGCAATGGTGCCAAGGGGGTCCTACCATTGACACCATTTATTAATTGTAAGAAAGCAAACCAAAAAGGAATTTCTATGGTTTTCTATTTTTGTATGAAATTGAAACCTTCCATCCCAAGAGCTTACAAGGAGGGGGGGGGGGGGGGGGGCGGGGACACTTGAACCTCAAACACAACCAAACCTTGTAAATTTCAAAATCTAAAATGGTTTTCAAAATGTTTTGTGAAATGCACATAATAATCTTCTCATGTGCTCATTTTCAAGATCTAACTGCATAAGCAAACCATGCTATTAAAGCCTTTATCAAAATAGGGAATTTATCAATAGCTTAAGTGGGAATCACGTGGATCCCTTATCCTAAGACTTTGTGCACTACCTAGTGTATGGATCATGAGATGGGATGAATATTCTTTTCTAAAGCAACATGATCATAAATTTGCAATGACAAACAATCTCTTTCACCACTTTAAGACTTTCAACCCTATAAAATGTATTAGCACACGAATGTTGGAATGACAATAGCATGAACAAAGGTTCTTCTTAATCAATGTGACACTCACATGGAAACACTCTAGAAACAACTACAAGGTTTGGTTTCCAATGCTTGTTCTATCAAAGCTTACATAAATGTCCAAAAACCATGCTATCGTGGAAGGGGTTAAAGCCATGTAAGTACAATAACTAAAAGCATTCACAAAATCCATCTTAGAATCATGGTTCATTTTAGTCAAGAGTGTGCATCTAGTAGTGTGGTTGAAATGAGACTCAAAACAAATTTTTTTCACAACTCAAAACAAATGGATGAATTCAAACAAAAGTTGTATTGACATATTTAAAAGCTCAATGATATATGAGATAAAATGTATCACATAGCTTATACATATATGTTGCCTATGTTGAAATTTATTAGGCTTTATGGACGAAACTTGAAAGCTCTCTTGGTAGCATTAACATGCTCATATTTGAGACTTCAATAGATTGCTTGATTTCATCATTTTAGCATAAAAATGTGTGGATGTAAATATTGATCAAATATTGGTTTCTCTTTTAGTTATGCATATGGATTGGGCATGCCTTAGACTATTGTTTTCCTATGGAAGTTACTTTGTATCATTGCTAGGATTGATAATGCATAATTGATTGTAGTTAGGTTATGATAGAGAACAATATGTAGTAGCTTAACTTATTTAAGAAGTAAAGGTAAAACACATGATTTTTGTGCGACCCATCCATTAATAGAAATACATACTAATCCTAGCATTCATTATCTTGTCCCTATGTACCTTTAGTGATTAAGATTATGGCATGCTAATTGTCACTACTAGATTGCTTGCTTGCTTTACCATTGTTATTTCATCATTCTACCTTCTTCATTGCTTCTACTATACCATTCCTTGTGAGAGGGATGTAAACACCATGGGTACACTAAAGTCTCGTGGAGCTACTTTGTTTATGATTCAAACATCTCAATGTCATGTAATATGATCTTTACCTTGTGTTTGTGATTTCAAATTCTTTTAAAAGTTTGTGTATCTACAAACATTTCTAAAGAACACAATATTGCTCTACAATTTTCATGTGAATATATTATGCAATAAGTATGGCCATACTACATAAGTACTTTTAAAGCATTCTTATGATATTGTGCAAAATGACCGTAGTACTTTCAACCTTGCTACCTTTGTTTGGAGGATAGAAGAGAGGATATAATAATCATATAAGAGGGAGATGGAAATCATATTTGAAAGCAAGTCATTTTTTTAAAGGGTTCCAATTTCTACAATGGGTTTTAGGTTCCTTTTTAGCTTCAATCACTTACTATTTCCTCTTTCTAATCTTGTTCCTTACAGAATTAAACCAAGAAATGCAAAACTGTGCACAACTCATGCTTCTTGTAATGAATCCTATTGAGTTGGACATTTAGCTCTATAGAGCATTTTGGCATAACAAAATAGATTATTGAGTTTGGTATTGCTCTAGTATAAGATAGATTCATTGGATTTTAAACCACCTTTAGGTCAAAGTAGCTCACATTTTATCAATCTCTTTTGGTAGATTTGGGATAAACAATAAGTTTAACTATAGTTGCATGATCCCAATGCATGCCTCCTTGCACACTTAGCCTTGTAAAATACTACTTCCCTACATATCTATCTTTTCCCCACCCCCAACACATATGTGATGTTATTGTCAAATCTATGTGCACTTTAAATTTTGTTAGATGTTATATGTTTGTGAAGTTGAGTTTTTGATGATGATACTTCAAAGGAGATATTTGCAACCAAGCTTCTACCAAAGCTTGAATTAAATAACCTTATGCAATCCAGTTATGCATGGATTGCATAAGGATACTATATAAACCCAATTTTCTTTTGAAGGATCAAAACACATGAATACCATTTGTTCTTATGTTGTACTATGGACATTTGCTCAGCCCCATGCTTTGATGATGAGAGAATCTATGCCATTCCTATACATTTTCAATTTGTTATCACACGTCATTTGACCTTAACATGATAATTCTAGTTGGCACACATGCCCCATAGTTACTTAGTTATTTTCTATTTTATTGTTGCATTAGAAAATGCTCACACTTCACATCACTAGTAAGAATTTTAATCTCTGTAATGATCCCATTTCAAAATTCTAGAGATGCACCTTTTGTCAAATTTTTGATAAAAAAGTAGCCATTTCAAAATGTTTGATCATAAAAACTTAATCTTGTAAAGTGAAACCCAATAATTGGGAGAAGGGAATCATATTGAGCTAAAATTACCTAAGAACCATGTACATAAGATTGTGACTGTTGAACCAAGGCAGCTAACTAGTGCAACTTAGACAAACCAAAGAGTGTGTAGTAGCAAGGTGCTTCATATGATATGTGTAAATTTTACTTTCACCATATAAATAAAATAAATTAAACAACTAAAAAAGGAACAAAGATAGAAATATTGTATAGCTGTTGTATATTATGTAGGGGGAATTAAGGGGAGGCACATGCATACTAACTACATCTATGTAGCATGCAAAGTAGTGAGAAAAAGAATGAAGAAAGAAAAGCCATTGGCATCTACAGAAGGCCAAATTAGCCTAAGATAAAAATAGATACATCTGAAACTCAAGGAACTGTCATGTTTCATGAGTAAAACAATTTTGGAGGTAGAACTCCATTGAGGCCTTACCATGGCATGTCAAAAACTTAGAGACAGCTCCTTTTAAAATCCAAGACAAAGAACAAGACGACTTAACACTTTGAAGTTAGTTTTCAAACTTTTCCAATTTTCAGCAGCACATGGGAAAAAATGTCTGCAAACTTTAGAATGAGTCACAAACGTGTGTTCCGGCCTCATAACATCTCATTATACTTGTAGGTGTATGGTGCATTCCCTGCATGTGACATCACCTCAACTGCATGTGACATGAAATGTTGTAAGGAATCTTGAGGGTTGTGGCATAAACATGTTGTAGCAGTAACTACATACCAAAACTCGCATTTAATTGCCATCTCCAAAACTGGCAGATAAGATTTGTACCTCAGGCATCTACATTTTGGGATATCCAGCCAATCATTTATGCCATTTTGTGCACCTTGACTGGAACATTCTCTCTGATTCTTTCTTAAAAGAGGCTGTATTAAGATAATACAAGTAACACAACTGCCTGCTAAAGGTATGAATTGAACCACTCGAAAATTTCATCTGTTCGTGAGCTAGACATTTCATGATAACCGTAGGCAAGGTTAAGTAGCTCCAGTATATGTAGTTCCCACATTCTCAAAGAAGAATCAGGCATCACTTGGTGATTTTTCAAATGCATCATCCAGTTCACAGAACGGCCATCTGCAGGCATGTTATCCTCGGCATCCACTATACCACTTTCCTTTAGAGCCCATTGTACTCTGACAGAAGTTCTGGCATCAAGACCAGGAATTTTAGTAAAGAACTCAGGTATCACTGGTAACGGGTAGCATTCTGCCTCTGCAGTTGGTACTCCCTTCCTTTTAAGCAACTCCATGGCATCTTTGATTAAGGCTGCCCTTCTTTTATCTTTTACCATGTGCACAAATAAGGTTGGTGGGTAGTTTGGACCTACTTCCATTGTTTTGAACATACCTTCAGAGATCATTATCACTATAGACTTGAACTTGTATTCCCTGGCTAAAGCAGAAATGAAATGTCCTCCTGAAGATGCCCCAAGGGCAACAACTGGAAGTTTAGTCAATTTCTTATCAGTTATCCAAGAAGAGAGAATGCTCAAAACATTGCTCTTGTCAGTAGCTAAATGCCAACACTCCCTTGTACTAGAAATTGCTATCACTGCATAGCCCTGTGCTATTGCATGGCGGACAAGGATTCTTTCCTCCGGAAGACCAACACACTCCACACAGTTGGAACTTTTATCCCAGAAATAAATTGGTCTGCAATGACAGCCATGGGCAATAAAAAGAATGGCCTTGGGAGATGGCGGAATTTGCCACACAACCTGTGTTTCCTGAAAATACTGCAGATTACCAGAAAGAGGAGAAAAAGAGGGCTTCTCTTTCCAAATCTTCCTTGAAGTTTGAGATACAGAAGATGGGGACTGATGTGAAGTTAGTATTAAAATTGGAGCTAGCACAAGCACTATCGCAGCCAGTAGAAGTTTATGCCAAGCAGTAATGTGTGAACAAAGAGAATATGCTAATCTGTACAGTGTTGGATGTCGAAAATCTTCGAATACATGTCTGGCCATGTATACAAAGACACCCTGAAAGTCACGTCATTTCTGCTAAATTTAGTGGAAATTCAAAGCAGAAGTAAAATGTTGGAGTGAAGGAAAAGCCTGTAAAAATAAAACTTCAAAAATCTGGTGTCCAAGTTCTCGAGGAGCTGGGACTCTAGAAAATCAATTGACAAGAAGCAGTCTCTAACATTGTAGACAACCTCATAAATGGAAAATGCTTGTGCTTGCTAAAATGAAACATACTGAAAGGCCATACACAAGGAGCACATCAAAAGGCAAAACTTTAATCAAAGCATACTAAGAGTCACATACAGGGAGCACATCACAAAGAAAATTTGTCCAAATACATTGCCCAATCAAAGCACCAGCCTGCTGCCCTTCCTGCCATCCTGCCACATGTCTGCCACCTTGGACCTGCTCTAACAAGCTCTACCCACAGACTACCCAAGTCTAACCTTTGGGTTCTAGCTGACAACAGATTTAACCATGCATCCTGTGACCATGGCAGCAACAAAACAAATTTCTTTATTTGTCCTAAAACCTGCAGAGTCACTGAGAAAAACGTTCTCCCTTTGTGGCATGCATCTCCTCCACCACTGCATCTAGTGAAGGTTTGGCCATAGCCTTGGGAGCAACAGCTCCCCAAGCTGCCTTCAAAGACACCACCATGTTAGCCTTTGCACATATCATGGTTGTTATGCCCGTGGCTTGGGCAGCTGATTCATGGATGGACAGCAGGCTGGCAACTCGTTTCATGGGCAGCAGCATGGTTAGATGATCTGTGTGGCACTTCTCTCCTGCTGGCCAACCTGCTCCCATGTATGGCATTGTGATTGGCTATATAGCCTGTCCTCTCTCTCATCATTCCATTTATCATCTCACCTGCAGAGAGGGTGACAAACAGCGTGCTGCTGCTACTCACATGCAGAGCTTTGATTCCTTGATTGTGAACTTTGTTCTTGTGCTTTATCTTATGAATTTCTTTGTCTATTCATGGACTTCTCTGAGTTCTCTATCATCTTCTTTCACTGTGCATTATTCAATGTTCATGTCTTCATGCTTTGCTTCCGGATTTTGCACTCACATAGTTTTGGACGTCTAGCTTGCTAGATCCTGGTGCACATTGATGTTTGGGGCTGATTCTGCTTGCCTTTGCCTGCTCCCTAGCATCATCTTCATCAAGGTGGTCTATTAGGTAGCTGTAGACAGCATCATGCACTCATCTTCCTCCCGAGTGATGCTGTCCTTGCGTTTTGGCTGCACCTGTGGCTGCATGCTTCCCTCTCCTCATCTGCAACTGCTTTAGGCTGCGTGCCTACTCATGTAGCTACCTGCATTTTTGCACCCTAATCTTCTGTGTTGAGTACTAAACTCTATTCAAAGTTGCATCCATTCTCGTGTGTTACATGTGTATACTGGTGGTGTTTTGAACTATGAACTATAACTGTTGACCTTTGTGTTTATTCTCAGACTCTTGACCACTTAGTAGTTTTCAGTATCCCTCCCTACTTTCTGCATTATTATCTTCAATTTCCTCTATGGCACCCTCATGTACTAACAAACAGAATAAACTCCTAGGTGTATCACACTCTGATTAAAGCTTGGTTTGTGCTAAAGAGAGTACAGCATATTGTCTCTGATTTGGCTCCTGGACCTCGGTCCTCATCCATCAGATCATCTATCCACTGCTACTCTCAAACCATAGTGATGCCTTGGAATATGTTGTGCTTCCCCAGAGCATCTTCAAATAAGTCCTACGAGTAGTTACTTTCTATGTGACATTTGAAGAGGTGTGGACCAAGCTTTAACTCATGTACAAGACTCCATCCACCGGGATGTTACTCCCTGTGGTCAATCTCTAGACCATTTGCTTCAAGGCACGTGAATCAATGTAACATTTCCTTCTCCTAGTGACAATTGATCATCTTCAAAGCATGTCAATTGCTCTTCCAGAAGCTCATTTGGTGGGAACTGGTCTCTACAAGCTCCTTCCCAAATAATGGTGGTGTGGCTAATGCATATGACCTCCATCTTGCTTGAACATGAGTTTGCTCTCAGGTTACAGCTGAGATTGCCACCTTCTACTGGAAGTGGCTATCTTACAACACTTACGTGGCTAGAGAGAGGGGAGACAAGAAGAAGTGCAAGTGCTACTTTTGCAGGAAGAAGGGGATCTTTGGAAAGACTGCAACAAGAAACTAGCGGTTTCAAAGGAGGAGGCAAAGGGCAAGAGTGGCTATAACTCCTCAATGTACAACTGCAACTTCGATTTCAATCCAGTAGCTAAGGCTGCTGTAACCATGGAATTTGTTTTCTAGCCCTAGTGGATTGTCATCCCTCACATGTTCTCGGGTGAGAGGGATTGGGAGAGAGTGGTGGTAGTGGCGCAACCAAGCCTCATACATATCTTTGATGTGGAGGTTCCTAGAGCATGGATTTCTACATGTAACAACTTATCTAGCAGTTTTTAAATCTTGGAGCTGGTGCACCTTTAGGTCCGTGATAGGATTGTTCGACAACAAGCTAGCTTTGTTCCTTGTTGGTTCTCACATGGAAGACCCTTGGCATGATAGCTAAATGTGGGGAGTCCATGATCATTATGTGATTCTGCAAGGCTATTCATGATAGGCAAAGAGATTCTACTATTTTCATTTTCTATGACCACGGTTTGAGTATGGTTGACATCAACATCATTCTCTTCCCCAAGGCACCTCTAGTATTGGTACAATCATCAAGGCTAGAGTGGGTATCCATGTTTAATTCATTGTCATTGTTGTTTGTACTATGGTGTTGAGGGCTGTCTTTTGAGAGAGCTGCAAAAGAGGAATACACTAGCACGAAGAAAGGATGAAGGAAATGAATAGAGGACTCAATTGAATACTAGATGAAAGTTGAATACAATGACCAGCCCCTCCACTTGCTACACTATATAGATGCACTGAGGGTGCTAGAAGTGAAAAGGTAGGAAGTGATAATGACTAATTGATAGGTGTGCCTATAAATAGGCAAGAAACCCTAAAAATACTCTCAGGTAGCATGATGGGAAAAGATTGTATGTAGTAATGCAATTCTATTTGCTTTACATAGACAAAGCGTGGCTGCGACTTATCTGGATAATGCACCTAAAGAAACCCTAAGAATATTCTCAAGTGGCTCCCCAAGACAAAAAGATGGACGCGGCCAACAAATAAGTACAATGGATAATAAGACCAAAAGTAACCAAAATGAGTGGGACCCGGACAAAGCTCCTAATGTCCCTCACTAACTCAAGGTAGTGCTCACAACTAGGATATTACCATGGTCATTAACAGTATTGTATGTAAACCATTTTAAGTTTTATTTTATTGATCACCCATGACATGATAGATAGTGTTAGCTTTTGTACACATCATGGTTGTTATGCCATTAGCTTCGGTGACTTGTCCATGGATGGGGATGGCAGGTTGGGCGGCTCATTTCATAGGCAAACAATGAATCCCTCTATTGATATGTACAAAAAAGTGGCACTAATACTCTTCCATCTTCATGCCAAAGGGCTTTGGAGGATGTACACATGTATGATTTGTATCGATCTTGACAATATCTACTCACATTGCACTCTAACATGGTATCAAAGCAATACAAGACTGATTGATCATGGGCAGATCTAAAGAGTGGATTTCAACGCGACGCCAAGGCTGTGTTTTCAGTGTTCGAGGGTGAACAAGCTACCTTTTCAGAGTTAAGAGGGGGCCACCCTTTGTTTTGTGCAAGTTATTCTGGAGCCATACCATCAAAAATTGATGTGGAGTACTCTAGGCGATTATGTACTGAAAGGTTCCCATGTTACCAGCTCTTCCACAAGATCAAAAGCTAGATGGAAAAACTACCGCATTTGGCTGGTGATGATGCTTGCCATCTTGGAGTCTATGATTTGGTAGAGAGGCCGGTGATAGTCTATCGGCAGATCTTTTCAAACTTTCTTCTTTAGAGAAAGCAATGTTGGTGAAAGTACACGCAGACTAGAACAAGTTGAATGACTACATCTATTCTTTCTTATTTCTTTCATGTACTCTAGCAATGATAGCCCATATTAAGCATCTTACCAACACTCAAGAGATATGGCTTGAACTAGATCGGCTCTATGATAGGATGATTGTCACGAAGAGGGTCTCTTTGGAGGTGCAAATGTAGACTTTGAATCCAAGCAATTCCACTTCCATGTGGGAGCATGTGAACAAGCTTCGACAGCTACAAATGTAAGTTCAAAATGTTGGCAAGGTGACGACTTCCAACAATATGGCAATTACTTTGTTGTTATTGCAGCCACCCCCTTGATTCAATGCGAATACTTCACTTTGAATGCTTCAAAGCAGTCGGAGACCCTTAAATGGAAGGAGTTGATTCCTATGGTCTTGAACCAAGATGAACAATTGAAGGGTACGAATGTCCAAATATCTGAGGCCCTCACAAGTCAAGCTTCCCAAAGAAAGGGAAAGCAAAATGCAAAAGAAAAAATAAAAGAATTAGAAGGACAAAGAGTCCACTTGCCACATCTATGGTAAGAAAGGTCACTCGAAGAAAGCTTGTCCTAACAAGGATAAGGACACCAAAGAGCCCTTCACAAGATCCATCTGATGTAGCATTGATGGCCCCACACACTCAAGAGTGGATTGTAGACAATGGCACTTCCTGCCATACGACTCCTCCAAATAGCATTGCCCATATGCATCCAATGCATGAGCTTATTCTAATCGGAGTTCTTTGATTCCTATATAGGGTAAGGCTGATATGCAATTGATTTTGGATAGGCACGACAATGCTCATATTTTAGAGGTTTTATATGTTCCAAGCGTAGACTATCATCTTCTTTCAGCGAGCAAGACTTGTGGACTTGGCCTCACGGTTTAGTTTAACAAGGAAATAGGATTTCTTTCAAGTTCTTGATGGAAAGACAAGACAGGTGCTTTGCCAAGGACATGAGAAGAATGGTGTCTATAAGCTGCATAGCTCTTCAACTCTTATTTCTCTTCTTCTTACTTGGTCTCAGTCTCACCAATGGCATGCTGAGTACGGCCACCTTATTTCTCTTCTTCTTAGTCTCAATCTGACCTATGGCATGCTCAGTACGGCCACCTTAACTACGAGTACCTTAGGAAGACAGCTCGTGACCAACTTGTACATGGATTATCAGATGTTGGGGTGAGTCATCCGTCGTGTGTGTCTTGCATCCGTGATAAACAACATAGAGATGTGATTCCCAACAAAGCTTCAAGGTAGGCAAAGGTGCCCTTGGAGATTGTTTCTACATATTTGTGTGGACTAATGAGGACAAAGTTGCTCAAGGGGAGTCCTTACTTTATCTTGATTGTGGATGATTATAACACAATGACATGGGCATTCCTGGCACTAAAATCCAAATCTTTCACACATTTTAAGAATTGGCTCATCTTTGAGGAAAACCGTTTAGGCAGGATCTTAAGGTAGTGAGATCGGACAAAGGTGGAGAATTTGTCTCCGATGCATTATCTCCGTTTCATGCAAATCGAGGGATTCATCAAGAGTATGCTAATACTAACACTCTTAAAGAGAATGACATTTTTGAGCAGAAGAAGAGTGTGATCGACATGGCCCAAACTATGATGGACCATCAGCAGACACCTTAATGTCTTTGGGCCAAAGCAATGGCCACAACAGTTCAGATGCCAATTCGATCACCTACATTTACCATTATAGGTATGACTCCTTTTGAGGCATCTTTTGGACTAAGATGTTCCCTATTTCTGAGTGTTTGGATGTGATGCCTATGCTCATATTCCAAAGAAACACAATCTTGGAGAATTGAGGTGATAGTTGGGCACTTGAGCAAGTTTCAATGGAGTCATGGACCGTATGCCTCTTAAGGCTTTGTCTACAAAGGAGATTGCTTCTCCATTAGATTCCCTATTGGTGGATGTTCTAGAGGCTTTGGTAGAGGCACAACAACGAGGGAAGTATCGGCCCTCTTCTCCTTGGGCTTGTGAGACACTCCATGATGCATGGATTGAGGGGCTTCCTAAGGAGTGGCAACCACGTGATGGCCCGTGGAAATCTCGAAGGAACCAAACATATTCCATTGAGCTTGTTTATACTAACTATGGTCTGATGACTCATGCGATGCATGATAGGGAACCAACATTGATAAAGCAGGTGTTACAGTCTAATCATTGGCGGAAGGCCGTGGAGCAGCAATTGGAGTCTATTGAATGGGATGGTACTCGGTATCTTGTGCCCTGGCCCATTCATTGCAAGGTGATTGCAATCAAGTGGGTCTTTGAGACCAAGTATCTTAGTGACAGCACACTCAAAAAGCACAAGGCACGGTTGGCTGCCGAGAAGGGTTTTGCACAAAGGCCAGGTGTTAACTTCAATGATACACAACTCATATGGTGGGCAGATCACTTCATTCTTCTCTAGCATGTGCTCCGTCACGTGACTGCAATCTTCTCCATCTTGGTCGTGGACAATAGGCTGCACACACTCCATCTTTATCACCATCACCGTCACCGTCACAAGTGTTGTCATCATCATTCAACTTGATTTGGTGCCCTCACTGACGCCCTGGGCTGCATGCAGGGAATGATTAGTCCTCATTGTATTCAGCTTCCTTCTTTGTTCAGTGCAGATCATTCTTCTCTTGTTGCTTTCTTTTCTCCTCTCCTTTCTCCATGTTCTTGATTCTCTTCTGTTGCACACTCTCACATGGTATCATCACCTACGTGAAGACACAGAGTTTCCAGCCAAAGAGGAGACCACACTATTGCTGAAAACTCAAAATTCAGCTTGTTGTTTGCTGCTGTAAATGCAATTTTTTTGTGTTTTATAGGTGCCATTCGACAAAGGTAGGACATCCACAAATCTCTTCTTGCAAGTGTTGCTGATTTTCCCTCTATTCAGTCTCTCCTACAATAAAATAGAGTACTCTTTGTGTGGTTGCAAATTATACAAAGATGTTAAATTCCCCAATTCCAAGGCTTTGATGACTCGGACAAGGAAGTTTCTTATCACTCCTCTGAACTACGACATGATTATCAAAGGTCACCAAGCCCTTTTGTTAGCAAATATGTTAGCTCATGTGTGAGTCTATGCATGCTTTAGGGTTGGGTATTATTTAGGATATTTCATGCATTTTTTATGGTCTTCATATTGATCATATTTAGCATTTATTGCTGGCCGACCTAATCATATTAAGGACATATTTTTGTCCTATTTATTCAGGCTCTTCCTCCTCAATTAGTCAGTCACTCATCATCACACTTGTGGATCTTCTGGTGGGGAGAGGAGCCAATGCCAATTCCCACAGTCAGTGACTCACCGTTGTATGCAATTGTCTCGTGTTGGATATATGGATTCCATTTCCTGAGCATACATTTGAGTTCTCATTTGTATTGTGTTCCTTCTTTCCTCTCTCTCTTGTCTTGTGTTCAGCAGTTTATTATAACACATGTTTATGCTTCCATTGTTGCATCCACTTTTGACATGGTCTTAGATTTCAGGTTCTATGCTCCTACTGTGCTTTCTTTGCTGATTTCAAGACTATTTTGGCCATTGCTGATAGGGCGACTGGTGCTCCAACCAAGTAACATGTTTTTCCTGCGTTTTTGTTGACGTTAGCATCCGTACCGCCTATATCAGCACCTCTATTGCCTGCATGTCTGGTCCAGCCTACGTTTTGGTGTTTCAGCATCTCCTCTTGGCTGGGCAACTGCATTATTAGGCCGTTTTTGCTATTTCATGCAGTTTCTGGATGATTTTTTAACTTTTCGCAACAAATTTCTTCTTGTTTTGGTCAGATTTTGGTGAATACCACATGTGAACTCTCATTTTTTGCAGTCTGTGCTTGTGGTTTGGCTGCATTCACTCTCCAAAGTACCTTGTTTTCTCTTATTATCTTCTTATCCTCTACAAATGGCTCCTTTGTACACATCCACTAATGATAAGTTACATGGACTTGACTATCTCACATGGAGTGCTATGACGAAAGCTTGGTTTGTGCAAAAGCGGTTATGGTACGTCGCCTATGGAGCTATTCTTCATCCTCAACGTCCTACTCCAACATCGGATGATTTTGATGAAGACAATCATCAGGAAGTTGTGCTTACATGGGATTCAGACAATGCCCGTGCCTATTCGGTCTTGCTTTGGTGTATTTCTAAAGAAGTTCTCTCGGCGGTTACCTCTTGCAAGACATCTTCTGAAGTATGGTCGAAGTTGCAGCTGTTGTACGCGGCACCTTCCCCATGAGGGTAGTTACTCTTTGCAGATAGCTTCAACAAATTACATTCGAGGCCACAGATACTATCCAGTCTTTTCTACCCTGTGTGATCCAGATCCAAGACCAGCTTCGACAAATGCAGTCTGCCCTTTCTGAGGCTCATCTTATTGGACTTGTACTCTCCAAACTCCCTCCGATGTTTGATGGAATAGCGAATGCTTTGAGGGCACAGACATCATTTACTCCTATCAGTTTTACACATATGGCCTTGATGCTACTTGAGCATGAGGCGTCTTTGCAATTACAAGGGATGCTTTCGTCATCTTATTGAGACTCCAGTGAGGCTTTTGCAGCTTCATAGAGGGGTTCAAAGAAGAAGGCCCAGTATACCACTGTGGAAAGAAAGGACATTTACGGAAGGACTGCAAAGGGTTAGCCGCTTCCAAGAAGTAGAAGGAGAAGAAAACGAGGCAGGATGTGGACTTCTCCGACGAGTCATTCTCTGCCGCCTCAGACTCAGACTCCGATCCTTCGGCCACAGTGAAGGCCAAGGCATGGCAAGGATCAGCTTCTTCGGCTTGCGAGAAGGAATTGATGGCCCCTTTGTCTACTGCTTACTAGTGGTGGTGACGATGGCATCCCTTACGACTCTCCACTGCCAGAGAGGATGTGTGAGAGGGTGGATAGATGGGGCAACCTCGTCTCATCTATACATCTATATAGATGCACATGATCTAAAGAGGGACTTTCTTGGCGCATTGATCGAAGTCTGGCAAGTTCAAATCCTGGAGCTAGAATTGACATCCAGGTTCATGATGAGCTGTCTAACAAAGAACGGGATTGGTTCCTAGTCATGAGCTCACATGAGGGGAAACTTTAGCGGTCTAGCCAAAGATGGAGAATCCATGGTCACGTATATTCCAAAGGCATTTTTGACAAGTTGTTCATGTATGCTACTAAGAGACATTGGGACAAACACAGAGATATGCTATTATCTTCTCTATTTTCAAGTGTTAATACGATTGACGTCGACATTAGGTTTTCTTTGAGGCACCTTGGTGGTGGCTTGTGCACCCACTACTTGGGTGTCCATGGTTCTACTTGGTTCTATGTTGTATGGTTTATGATTCATTCTCATTGTACCATTACATTGTATCAGATCACCTATATTATGAGAGAGGGTATTAGCAAATATGTCAACTCATGTGTGAGTTTGTGCATGCTTTAGGGCTGGGCATTATTTAGGATATTTTAGGTATTTTTTATGGTCTTTATATTGATCATATTTAGCATTTACTGTTGGCCAACTTGTTTATATTGTGGACATATTTTTGTCCTATTTATTCAGGCTCTTTCTTCTCAGTTAGTCAATGACTCATCATCACACTCATGGATCTTTTGCTGGGGAGAGGAGCTAGTGCCAATGCTCACAGCCAGTGACTCACCGTTGTATGCGATTGTCTTGTGTTGGATATATGGATTCCATTTTCCGAGAATATAATATATTATGGATACACACATGAGCCAACTATTTTGACAAAACATCAATGTATACATGATTTTAGATCACAACTAAACATGTATATGATGGATATACACATGGGTTGACTATCTCAACCGATTTTGGTCACTTTGTACATGGATGACGTAAACACTTATATAGCCACTTATCGTATGAGAATACTTTACTCCACTAATAATCCTTAAATGCCTAATAAGAAATACAAAAGGAACCAATACCATGAGCACATATATTATCATCAATGGGTCAACTATTTCTACAAAAAATAATAGTCATTTTGTAAGCAACCTTCTCCTCCTCGCTCTCACCATGTTTCACACAAAGCCCGTTCTACTAGCTTTAAGATGCCTAACATGACACCATCTATCCAAGTGCTTGTTCTCCCTTCTTTACCCAAAGAGGATGGATATGTTGGGAATAAAGGGCCACCGTGCCTTTTATATGTGCAGGGGAGTGAACGCACCCTAGCACTTGTACTTTCATATATCTATCTCAAAAAACCTAAAAGAAGTACACTCTATTGTACCCACACATCGTGCATCTCTCTCACTCTACTACTCTCTATTGCTGCTCACGTTTTTCTATCTATTTTGCAATTGCCATCGCCGACCATTGCACCTCAATTGGCGAATCGCTCACTTCAAATTGGTATCAGAGCATCGGTTATCGCGAGCACACTTCCTTGAGTCCGTTCGAGTTGTGTCAACTTGTCCCACGCGAAGAAAATAGCAAGTTGTCTTCAGTTCTGGTCAGAGGCAGTCACACAAGTCAGGTCGCACATTATGCAGGTCACCAAGAGTAGTTTGCAAGTCACACAAGTCACCAAGAGCAATCTGCAAGCCATGCAAATCAGGCGCATGTTGCAGGTCCCAGCCAACCGCAAGTCGCAAGTCATAGCGTAGGTTAGGCAAGAGCTTCCAGGTCAGTGCAGGTCACGATGGTAGTCAAGTAACTTGGGTGATAACTTCCAGGTCAATGCAAGACAGGCAAGAGGCTGTTCCAGGTCACGTGGCAGTTCACATTTTTTTTCCAAAGGTTCATCCTTTTACCAAAATTTGTAGGCTATCACGCGCAACTAAGCACAGATTGAAGAATCTCAAAGATTGTGCATGCATTTACTGCATGCCCGACAATTTTACTCGGCAGAGTAAAATTTGTGAAATTTGCGCACATTCAGGTCTCAGAAATTGGGGCTTTTCATGTATTTGTGGAAATTGCACAATGACAATTACAATTTCCTGAACTTTTGACACATTGGACCTTGCTCAATTTGAGGCTTTTGCAAAATTTGCAAAATTTGGTCTTGATATGCACTTGCAATACAATTTCTATGCAAATTGAGCACACTGTACCTCGGGAAATTTTGGGGCTTTCGCAAAATTTATGAAATTTTAGCAAAATTGGATTGTGGAATCTACTCAGGAGTTGTGTTTGATGCAATTTGAGCAGTTTGAACAGATAAATTTCGGGGCTTTTGATTGTGTGGGTCAAATTTGTGCCCGTGGATGCATTTGGAACAGAAATTGCAGCTAAAATTTGGCAGCTAAAATTTGGGGCTTTCTCATGCAATTTTACGTATTAGCCCAAGGCACAACTGTAATTACTTGTGGTGTGTTGTAGCACACATTTTGTGACTGAAAGATTTGCAGATCTGAAATTTCTACAATTACTTGGTTTTTCATTGCTGGTGGGTACTTATTTTGTATCTTGGTCATTTGTGTGACAGTTTGGGCATATATTTTGTTGACTTTTGAGTCATTTTTGGGCATGGCTGGCAGCAGTGATAACAACAATCTTTTGCACATTAAGAAGCTTGAGGGTGCACATAACTTTGCTATATGGTAGAAGCAATGCTATAATGTCTTGGTGTAGAAGAAACAAGAGAAGCCCATAAAGACAAATGAAGCCCATAATGTCTGTACATTTGGATGAGTTTAACTCTATTTTTAGCGAACTGATTGCTCAACAGTGATGAAGAGTTCAAGGCAACATTTTTGCTATGCACTTTGCCTGAAAGTTGAAACACTTTTAAGACAACAATGAGTAACTTCAATGCCATGCTGTTATATTTAGATGTGGAGAGCTTTTTACTCATGGAAGAGCTAAATAGACAAAATAGTTCAACAAGCAAGGCTTCCAATGCACTGCATACTAGAGGTAGATCCTAGCAAAAGGACAAGTCTGAAAATAAAGCATACAGCAAGTCTCGTGGAAAAAATGTAGAGTGCCAGCATTGTGGCAAGAAAGGACACTTCAAGCAGGGTTGCTTTAAGTGGAAGAAAGAAAAGAGCAAGGGAAAAAGCACTGATAATAGCAAAGATGAGAAAAAGGACAACCAACATGCAAAGAAGAGCAGTGTGAAGATAGAGGAAGTCAATGTACTCAGTCACAAAAGTGATAGTGGTAATGATGTACTCTTTGCTTCTTTTTATACACAGTCATTGATTGTAGATTCTAATGGTGACATGCACACTTGGATTCTTGATTCAAGTGCCTCATTCCATGTGACACCACACCATGAGTGGCTTTCTAACTATAGTAGTGGTAGCCATAGTGGTGTCCACTTGGGGGAGAACTATACATGTGACATTGTAGGGATTGGCAGTGTGCAATTGGCATTGCAACATGGTGTAGTGTTCACCTTGCATAATTTGAAGCATGTACCTCAGCTCAAGAAGAGCTTGATAAGCACAGGGCAACTAGATGATGAAGGCTATCACACCACTTTTGGGGATGGAAAATGGAAGATATGTAAGGGATCTAGGATTATTGCTAAAGGCTCTAAGAGTGACACTCTGTATCCATATGTATCTAGTGTGCATGACCATGTTGTTGTGGGTTTGACTCACGCCTACACTCACAAAGGAATGTAAGTGATCCTCGGTAGGACACGAGGGTACTTTTTACTCTCCTTACGAGAGGTTTTTTCCCCCCATTTTATTCTCTTTTATTTTATGTGCATATGTTACACAGTTCCGGCACTTATCGTGTTCTTATACCTTTTGGGTGTGAACACACATTAGCAACCCTAAGGTTTAACTCTCAGCTGAGCTTCAATCTCTGTGCATCCTCTCTTTTTCCAACTCCCTGCATGTGCTCCAAATGAGCTGCCTGTTCTGCCTGCTCTACCACCATCTGCAGATTTGCACCGCCACAGACTTGTCCGCTACCACAGCACCACCCCAGCCTCCAAGGTTTGCCAACTCCGCCTAGTTCAGCTCTACACAGACCTGATCAAAGGTAAAAAGCAAAATTTTTTACTTTTTTAATTCAAATTTGATCTTCAAAAAGGGGCTTTTGCCCAAGCAGACAATCTCTGTTTCTGCACGTATTTGAGACACATTTATTGCAGAGATTTCATGAATTTTGGGCCAAAATTTTGGGGCTTTTGAGCTCAGCTCAAACATTGGCAAATGTGCATCAGTGTCAATCTCTATAATAGACTGAATTTGTGCATTTTGGAACAACAAATTTTGGAGCTTTTGCATTTTTAGTGCTGTTGAGCACTAGTTCGGCATTGGACAACATGCACATTGGACCATTTTTTTTGACAAAGTGTGACCAGATTTGCTAATTACAGCAGCGTGCTTGCTATGATTTCTAGAAATTCTCACATTTCCAGGTTGGTCTAGCTTGAAGGCTTGCTCTTGTGTTTTTGAACAGTGACATTTATCATGGCCAATCATGGATAAGGTGATGTATTCACATATGTATCAAAGGAGGATAGATTAGATGGCAACAACTATTCTCTATGGTCGCAATGAAGTGCTGAATGCTTTCAACCAATAGCAAGGTTGCTGAATGTAACAGCAATACACACACTTGTACTTCCAAGGTGTCCAAGAAGCAAATGTTTTGTTGCAATTGCAGTCTCAAGTACTGATTACAGTATATATACGAATCAAATCTTATACATTTGTATTAGTGACAGCTCCCACTTCAGTAATACATCACCATAATGCCCAAATGCGATAATCCGAATGCTGTATATACCACTATTTTACTGCATAATGAGCATTCAGCAATACAAACACCAAGAGAAGCTGCCCTTTTTACAACATTTGAAACATCCAAAGTTCAAATTTCTCCCACTCAGCAGTGAATCTGCTGCAAATTTCACTGTCAAGCCTCAAATCAACTCAAAATGCATCACCAATGTGAAAAGCCCCAAAATTTTTACAGTAAATTTGCCCCAATTGTATCAATACATCTTCCTGAGCATCAAATGCGGGCAAATGTTGCAGAAATTTTATGAATTCTACAAAAGCCCTAAATTTCGGGGTCCAAGAGTGCACAAATTTCAAAGAAATTGGCTCAACCGAGCAAAATTTCACTTACACATGAAAATCCCCAAAATTTTTGAGGCCTGTGCACCCAATGTCTGCAATTTATGGGTCAAGAATCATTGAAATATATGTCCGGCACCAAATTTGGGATAAGCCCCAAATTTTTAGGAGCAAATTTACACAGATTTATATTTTGTGCTTGCGCGTGCGAACGCCTAGTAGAGAAGGGAGAGAAACAAAAAATTCCTTTAAAAAAACATTGACATGCCCATCTCTCACCTGGCGCCCATCTAACACCACATGCTGGTCCTGTCGACCTGGTCGCTTGCCGTCTGCTGCTTGGCACGTGTTGGTCTACCCCATCCCTGTAGCCCGTTAGCCACTTGGCACTGGTCCCATCAACTGCATGTTAGTTGGGCCTATGCACCGCCAACGCCTCTCACTTGGGCATGTGCTGCTCGTGTGTCACCTAGGCCCGTTCTGCCGCCCGCAACTAGCACCTGTGGCTATGACTGGGGCTGTCACCTGCAACTGGCGACTACTACCTGTGACTGTCGGTGTTGTTGCAACTGCTTGTCAGCCGCCTGCTTGGACCGTCATACTCTGATACCAGTTTGATGAGTACAAGCAGAAGCAAAGAGAGCACACACATCAATGGAGTGTTGGGATAAAGGCCCGGTTTAACCTCCGTGTATAGTACACACACATTATTTAGCTATACATGTGAATGCACCCTTACGTGCCCCAAGTATAAATACATTTTGTTCTTTGTGTACCAACACATTGTTGGTACACTCATATCGCATCGTACTTTCACTCTGCTCTCTCTAACTCTCTCACCAGTTGTCACACTCATGCTCACTCCTCGAACTTCTACTGCATCCAAATAAACTCCAACAATTGGTATCAAAGCACAGAGTGTACGTTTCCCGAGATCAAACCTCGAGGCAAAAGAAAGCCATTCAAGCAGAAGTCTCGAGCTCTCAGCTCAGAGTGGGTTGCAGACGGACAAGCTCAGAGTCTGTTGTGTGCGACCAGGCGACAAGGCGCGACAAGGCAGCAGTCGTGGCACAAGACGACAAGGCAAGCGCACGTGTAGTGTGTCGGGCAAGACGGGACAGCGCAGGCTGCAAGCATAAGATTGGACAAAGGCAACTGGCCGCTAACTCTATGTGAACTATGCCCTTATGTCACAAATTCTTTAGGATCATGAGCCTATTGCAATTGATGAGGCTCTTGCACAAGATATTTGACATCGTGCTATGTAGGAGGAGCTCCATTCTATCAAGCAAAACCAAACTTGAAAGTTGGTTCCGCATCCAAAGAAGTAGAAGGTGATTGGTGTGAAGTGATCTATAAGACCATCTTGCAAATGGATCCTTGGACAAGCATAAGGCTCGGCTTGTTGCCAAGGGATTTGCCCAACGGCAGGCTTGGACTACTCCGAGACTTCTACACCTACATCTTGCATGTCTACAATTCGAGCTACCTTGGCTCTTGCAACTCATCACCACTACCGGCCTATCTTCCAAATGGACGTAAAGCATGCTCTTTTAAATGGCAACCTACAAGAGGAGATTTATGTCTCACAACCTCCTAGTTTTCTTGTGCAAGGGAAAGAGAACCACCAAAGGATTTATTGATTCTTCTTATAGAGTGGTTTTTATCGATCAGATCATTATCCCAACCTTTGTTATAAGGTTGGAGTGACAATTGTGTGCTCATCATCTTATATGTGGATGACCTAATCATCACAAGGAGTGATTCATAAGAAGTTGATCAAAATTCAAAGATCTTGAGATAGAAATTCAACATGACGAATCTTGGAATCCTGCACTTCTTCCTTGGCTTGGAGATCTATCAAATGGCACACGGCATGTTCATATCTCAATACAGGTACATCTCCAAGTTACTTTCGAAGTTTGGTATAACTGAGTGTCACCCTATTTCTTGCCCCATGGACCCATTGTCTAAGCTTTTGACAACCAGAGATCCCCTCCTCGATGCTACCCCTTATAGGTGCCCTTTCCTTTGTGGTGGCATCACTGATTTTTTTTGTTAACACTCCTACTCAAGCTCACTAGAGAGCCTCCTTGCACATTCTGCACTATTTACAGGGGACTCAATCCTACAGGATCATATGTCGAGTGTGAGACACTCTTTCTAGATGGATTGACTCAGATGGGCCAGGTGATGTGGATTCGAGACGATCCATTACAGGTTATGCTCTCTCCCTTGGCCCTTGGAAGCTATCTCGTGGAGTAGTAAGAAGCAGCCTATTGTGGCACTTTCTTTTACAGAGGGCCAAGTACTATGCCCTTTGTTCCATAGCTATGGAGATAGTTTGGCTCCGTTGGATGTTGACAGAGATTAGCTTTCCGCAAACACATCCCACTTGGCTACACGTGGATAACCAAACACTGCCTTAGCTCTAGCAAAGAACCCCGTGTTTCATGCTCGCACAAAGCACATCAAGGTTTACTATCATTATGTACGGGAGCAGATTGTGGATTCCAAGTTAGTCATGGTCCTACGCTGGACAATGCAATAGATCTCTTCATGAAGCCTTTGCCCAAGGCTTCTATGCTTCATCACATGAGATTATTGGATCTCTAGACTCTCCCAAGATCTAAGAGATGATAATAGCCTACCTTTATTTTGTCAATCTGTCATGTCCTAGTTGTGAGCCCCAGTTAGAGTTTGATAGGAACATTTGGAGCTCTAACTATGTTTTCCTTTCAGTTTTGTGTCTTGGTCAATTGTGCTACCTTGCTCGATGATTTCCAACTCCTAGAGTACCTACATTTTTTCCCTGATTGCCTAGGTGCCACGTCAGCATTTTTGCAACTGCATTAAATGCAATCAAACAGCATTTAATTCAGTCAGCCAGTTTTTCCATTTTCGCTATTTATAGCAGTGGCTGTTAGTGGGCAGATCACTTCTCTGTTGTGGACAACAGACTGCACATTCTCCGTCTCCGTCACAAGTCTATCATCATTATTCTGCCTAATCCAATGCCCTCACTAACACCTTGGGCTGCATGCACAGACTGATAGGTTCTCATTGTATTCCATTCAGCTTTCTTCTTTGTTCGGTGCAAATCATTCTTCTCTTCCTACTTTCTCTTCTCCTCTCCTAGTCTCTCCATGTTCATGATTCTCTTTTGTTGCGCACTCTCACAATTGACACCCTTGAGAGTGGATAAGTACATACTCTCTCTTTTGTGATTCGTAAGCCAAGCATCCCTTTATTCCCCCTGGGCACAATTACTTCATCCAGGGGAAAAAAATAAATAAATAAATAAACAAAAAAACAACAAAAGTTGAAAGTGATTTAGCATCATCTTTGCATGTCTTGGTAGGCTGCTGGGTTGCCAATCAGCACCCTTTATCCACCAATGCCTTGGCCTCTCTAGGGTGACCCTTTGGATTTCCAAGATAGGATAACCATTGCCTTTGTAGTCTTGATAGGTTCTTAGGCAACTGACTTTCACAAATTGACAAATGTGCTTGCTGCTTTGGGGTGGGATGTCTTGGGATATATACACGATGAGCTATGCTTGCAGTCCCAATTTGGTTCCAGTTTTGAGCCTCAAAAAGGCTACAAGTTAAAAGAGGAGTCTTTCTCATTGAACCTTAATTAGCTCATTAAATCAGCCCCAACACTCAAACTTTCATGCTAAAAGAGTTTTTGTGTCCCATAAGCAAACTTTCCTAGTTTGGTTGGTTCCATATCTATTAATAGATAGTGTGCTCAGCCATTCAGCATTCGGTTCATTTCAGCCATCAACCTACTCCACCAAGTGGCTGTCCAGTCCTCAACTGACTGCTGTCATGTCATCTCCAGCCCCTGGTGACCTGCTACCAGCTGCCACCTAATCCATAAGAGGTGCATCAGCTACTGCATTTGCTGTTCTACTACCTGGCAACAATATCCAGGCTATCTCAGCTGCCTGACGACAGCATTCAGCACATCAAACAATCTGTCAAGGCCTGCATTGTGTTTTTGCAGGCCTGGACAGTATCAGGCATGCCTCTCCCTGTTGTTGCGCAGGCTTCAGCTCTCTTCTACTACATGTGACCAACTGCCATCATTTTAAGGCACTATATATTGCATTTACCAGTTCTAGCCTTCAAGATTGCTGCTGGTTTGCAGCCTGCTGCCCTATTATCAACAGCCTCAGCTCAGCTCCAACTGGTGCTTACAGCCTCAAGATCCATCACCAGTGGACATCACTTTCCAACCACCCCTCAACCCTCTTCCATGAGAAACAAATTGTTGGACAGCTCTGCCATTGAGCATTTTGTACACTCATTCGTTCATGTACAGCAGCCATATATCCATGAGTTTCATCTCTTGGTTGTGAGCTCTATCAAAGGTTGATGGAGACAAAGGAGATCTAACTGCCGTGCATTGCATTTTCAGTATTCCAGCCTGATAACATTTATTGCAGCCCTGTTCACAATGTTCGTGATAGGCTGCATTACTATTTTTCACACGTTCTAGGCTTGACGGTGGCATTTATGGCAGGAGTCAACTACGTATGATCAGGTCTGACCTGCCAGCATTTAATGCTGGTCAGCTGCATTTTTGCCCCATTTATGACCAGGTCTGCCATTTTGTGGCCCCTGCCCTATA